>NW_028167515.1:0-606250 GCF_963513975.1 Fringilla coelebs | reverse complement strand
CACTTGGCACTCTCAAAGCAGACCAAGTTGGCACTGGTGCCACCTTGCGTCTGGGAGGCATCCTGCGAGAGGCGCAATTCCAGGAGGCACCCGGCAATTTAAGGCCGCAGGACCCTGAACCACTGTATAGGCTTTTTCCCTGGGAAACAAAACTCACAAGCCACTGTTCGGGGTGTCAGTTTGCAGGAGTCACCTGGCACTCTCAAACCAGACCAAGTTGGCACTGGTGTCATTTTGCGTCTTGGAGGCATCCTGCGAGAGGCGGAATTCCAGGAGGCACGCGGCAATTTAAGGCCGCAGGACCCTGAACCATTGTACAGGCTTTTTCCCTGGGAAACAAAACTCACAAGCCACTGTTCTGGGTGTCAGTTTTCAGGACCCACTTGACACTCTTAAACCAGACCAAGTTGGCACTGGTGTTGCTTAGCGTCTGGGAAACACCTGGCGAGTTGCGGAATTCCAGGAGGCACCCGGCAATTTAAGGCCGCAGGACCCTGAACCATTGTACAGGCTTTTTCCCTGGGAAACAAAACTCACAAGCCACTGTTCTGGGTGTCAGTTTTCAGGACCCACTTGACACTCTCAAACCAGACCAAGTTGGAAATGGTGTCATTTTGCCTCTGGGAGGCACCCTGCGAGAGTCCGAATTCCAGGAGGCACCCAGCAATTTAAGGCCTCAGGCCCCTGAACCATTGTACAGGATTTTTCCCTGGGAAACAAAACTCACAAGCCACTGTTCTGGGTGTCAGTTTTCAGGACCCACTTGGCACTCTCAAACCAGACCAAGTTGGCACTGGTGCCACCTTGCGTCTGGGAGGCATCCTGCGAGAGGCGGAATTCCAGGAGGCACCCGGCATATTAAGGCCGCAGGACCCAAAACCTTTCTACAGGCTTTTTCCCTGGAAAAAAAAATTCACAAGCCATTGTTCTGGGTGTCAGTTTGCAGGAAGCACCTGGCACTCTCAAACCAGACCAAGTTGGCACTGGTGCCACCTTGCGTCTGGGAGGCATCCTGGGAGAGGTGCAATTCCAGGTGGCACCCGGCAATTTAAGGCCGCAGGACCCTGAACCATTGTACAGGCTTTTCCCGTGGGCAACAAAACTCACAAGCCACTGTTCTGGGTGTCAGTTTGCAGGACCCACTTGACACTCTCAAACCAGACCAAGTTGGAAATGGTGTCATTTTGCGTCTTGGAGGCATCCTGCGAGAGGCGGAATTCCAGGAGGCACCCGGCAATTTAAGGCCGCAGGACCCCGAACCATTGTACAGGCTTTTTCCCTGGGAAACAAAACTCACAAGCCACTGTTCTGGGTGTCAGTTTTCAGGACCCACTTGGCACTCTTAAACCAGACCAAGTTGGCACTGGTGCCACCTTGCGTCTGGGAGGCATCCTGTGAGAGGCGCAATTTCAGGTGGCACCCGGCAATTTAAGGCCGCAGGACCCTGAACCATTGTACAGGCTTTTTCCCTGGGAAACAAAACTCACAAGCCACTGTTCTGGGTGTCAGTTTTCAGGACCCACTTGACACTCGCAAAGCAGACCAAGTTGGCACTGGTGCCAACATGCGTCTGGGAGGCATCCAGCGAGAGGCGCAATTCCAGGAGGCACCTGGCAATTTAAGGCCGCAGGACCCTGAACCATTTTACAGGCTTTTTCCCTGGGAAACAAAACTCACAAGCCACTGTTCTGGGTGTCAGTTTTCAGGACCCACTTGGCACTCTCAAACCAGACCAAGTTGGCACTGGTGCCACCTTGCGTCTGGGAGGCATCCTGCGAGAGGCGCAATTCCAGGAGGCACCCGGCAATTTAAGGCCGCAGGACCCAAAACCTTTCTACAGGCTTTTTCCCTGGGAAACAAAATTCACAAGCCACTGTTCTGGGTGTCAGTTTGCAGGAGTCACCTGGCACTCTCAAACCAGACCAAGTTGGCACTGGTGTCATTTTGCGTCTTGGAGGCATCCTGCGAGAGGCGGAATTCCAGGAGGCACCCGGCAATTTAAGGCCGCAGGACCCGGAACCATTGTACAGGCTTTTTCCCTGGGAAACAAAACTCACAAGCCACTGTTCTGGGTGTCAGTTTTCAGGACCCACTTGGCACTCTTAAACCAGACCAAGCTGGCACTGGTGCCACCTTGCGTCTGGGAGGCATCCTGCGAGAGGCGGAATTCCAGGAGGCACCCGGCAATTTAAGGCCGCAGAACCCAAAAGCATTCTACAGGCTTTTTCCCTGGGAAACAAAATTCACAAGTCACTGTTCTGGGTGTCAGTTTGCAGGAGCCACCTGGCACTCTCAAAGCAGACCAAGTTGGCACTGGTGCCACCTTGTGTCTGAGAGGCATCCTGCGAGAGGCCGAATTCCAGGAGGCACCCAGCAATTTAAGGCCTCAGGCCCCTGAACCATTTTACAGGCTTTTTCCCTGGGAAACAAAACTCACAAGCCACTGTTCTGGGTGTCAGTTTTCAGGACCCACTTGGCACTCTTAAACCAGACCAAGTTGGAACTGGTGCCACCTTGCGTCTGGGAGGCATCCTGCGAGTGGCCGAATTCCAGGAGGCACCCAGCAATTTAAGTCCGCAGGACCCTGAACCATTCTACAGGCTTTTTCCCTGGGAAACAAAACTCACAAGCCACTGTTCTGGGTGTCAGTTTGCAGGAGCCACCTGGCACTCTCAAACCAGACCAAGTTGGAAATGGTGCCATTTTGCGTCTTGGAGGCATCCTGCGAGAGGCGGAATTCCAGGAGGCATCCGGCAATTTAAGGCCGCAGGACCCTGAACCATTGTACAGGCTTTTTCCCTGGGAAACAAAACTCACAAGCCACTGTTCTGGGTGTCAGTTTTCAGGACCCACTTGGCACTCTTAAATCAGACCAAGTTGGCACTGGTGTTGCTTAGCGTCTGGAAAACACCTGGCGAGTTGCGGAATTCCAGGAGGCACCCGGCAATTTAAGGCCGCAGGACCCTGAACCATTGTACAGGCTTTTACCCTGGGAAACAAAACTCACAAGCCACTGTTCTGGGTGTCAGTTTTCAGGACACACTTGGAACTCTCAAACCAGACCAAGTTAGCACTGGTGCCACCTTGCGTCTGGGAGGCATCCTGCAAGAGGCGGAATTCCAGGAGGCACCCGGCAATTTAAGGCCGCAGGACCCAAAACCTTTCTACAGGCTTTTTCCCCGGAAAAAAAAATTCAGAAGCCATTGTTCTGGGTGTCAGTTTTCAGGAGGCACCTGGCACTCTCAAACCAGACCAAGTTGGCACTGGTGCCACCTTGTGTCTGGGAGGCATCCTGCGAGAGGCGAAATTCCAGGAGGCACCCGGCAATTTAAGGCCGCAGAACCCAAAAGCATTCTACAGGCTTTTTCCCTGGGCAACAAAACTCACAAGCCACTGTTCTGGGTGTCAGTTTGCAGGACCCACTTGGTACTCTCAAAGCAGACCAAGTTGGCACTGGTGCCACCTTGCGTCTGGGAGGCATCCTGCGAGAGGCGCAATTCCAGGAGGCACCCGGCAATTTAAGGCCGCAGGACCCTGTACCACTGTATAGGCTTTTTCCCTGGGAAACAAAACTCACAAGCCACTCTTCTGCGCGTCAGTTTTCAGGACCCACTTGGCACTCTTAAACAAGACCAAGTTGGCACTGGTGCCACCTTGCGTCTGGGAGGCATCCTGCGAGAGGCCGAATTCCAGGAGGCACCCGGCAATTTAAGGCCGCAGGCCCCTGAACCATTGTACAGGCTTTTTCCCTGGGAAACAAAACTCACAAGCCACTGTTCTGGGTGTCAGTTTTCAGGACCCACTTGGCACTCTCAAACCAGACCAAGTTGGCACTGGTGCCACCTTGCGTCTGGGAGGCATCCTGCGAGAGGCGGAATTCCAGGAGGCACCCGGCAATTTAAGGCCGCAGAACCCAAAAGCATTCTACAGGCTTTTTCCCTGGGCAACAAAACTCACAAGCCACTGTTCTGGGTGTCAGTTTGCAGGACCCACTTGGCACTCTCAAAGCAGACCAAGTTGGCACTGGTGCCACCTTGCGTCTGGGAGGCATCCTGCGAGAGGCGCAATTCCAGGAGGCACCCGGCAATTTAAGGCCGCAGGACCCAAAACCTTTCTACAGGCTTTTTCCCCGGAAAAAAAAATTCAGAAGCCATTGTTCTGGGTGTCAGTTTTCAGGAGGCACCTGGCACTCTCAAACCAGACCAAGTTGGCACTGGTGCCACCTTGTGTCTGGGAGGCATCCAGCGAGAGGCGAAATTCCAGGAGGCACCCGGCAATTTAAGGCCGCAGAACCCAAAAGCATTCTACAGGCTTTTTCCCTGGGCAACAAAACTCACAAGCCACTGTTCTGGGTGTCAGTTTGCAGGACCCACTTGGTACTCTCAAAGCAGACCAAGTTGGCACTGGTGCCACCTTGCGTCTGGGAGGCATCCTGCGAGAGGCCGAATTCCAGGAGGCACCCGGCAATTTAAGGCCGCAGGCCCCTGAACCATTGTACAGGCTTTTTCCCTGGGAAACAAAACTCACAAGCCACTGTTCTGGGTGTCAGTTTTCAGGACCCACTTGGCACTCTAAAACCAGACCAAGTTGGCACTGGTGCCACCTTGCGTCTGGGAGGCATCCTGCGAGAGGCGGAATTCCAGGAGGCACCCGGCAATTTAAGGCCGCACGACCCAAAAGCTTTCTACAGGCTTTTTCCCTGGAAAAAAAAATTCAGAAGCCATTGTTCTGGGTGTCAGTTTGCAGGAGCCACCAGGCACTCTCAAACCAGACCAAGTTGGCACTGGTGCCACCTTGCGTCTGGGAGGCATCCTGCGAGTGGCCGAATTCCAGGAGGCACCCGGCAATTTAAGTCTGCAGGACCCTGAACCATTCTACAGGCTTTTTCCCTGGGCAACAAAATTCACAAGCCACTGTTCTGGGTGTCAGTTTTCAGGACCCACTTGGCACTCTCAAACCAGACCAAGTTGGCACTGGTGCCATTTTCCGTCTTGGAGGCATCCTGCGAGACGCGCAATTCCAGGAGGCACCTGGCAATTTAAGGCCGCAGGACCCTGAACCATGGTACAGGCTTTTTCCCTGGGAAACAAAACTCACAAGCCACTGTTCTGGGTGTCAGTTTTCAGGACCCACTTGGCACTCTCAAACCAGACCAAGTTGGCACTGGTGCCACCTTGCGTCTGGGAGGCATCCTGCGAGAGGCGGAATTCCAGGAGGCACCCGGCAATTTAAGGCCGCAGGACCCTGAACCATTGTACAGGCTTTTTCCCTGGAAAACAAAATTCAGAAGCCACTGTTCTGGGTGTCAGTTTGCAGGACCCACTTGGCACTCTCAAACAAGACCAAGTTGGCACTGGTGCCACCTTGCGTCTTGGAGGCATCCTGCGAGAGGCGCAATTCCAGGTGGCACCCGGCAATTTAAGGCCGCAGAACCCTGAACCATTGTACAGGCTTTTTCCCTGGGAAACAAAACTCACAAGCCACTGTTCTGGGTGTCAGTTTCCAGGACCCACTTGGCACTCTTAAATCAGACCAAGTTGGCACTGGTGTTGCTTAGCGTATGGGAAACACCTGGCGAGTTGCGGAATTCCAGGAGGCACCCGGCAATTAAAGGCCGCAGGACCCTGAACCATTGTACAGGCTTTTTCTCTGGGAAACAAAACTCACAAGCCACTGTTCTGGGTGTCAGTTTTCAGGACGCACTTGGCACTCTCAAACCAGACCAAGTTGGCACTGGTGCCACCTTGCGTCTGGGAGGCATCCTGCAAGAGGCGGAATTCCAGGAGGCACCCGGCAATTTAAGGACGCAGGACCCAAAACCATTCTACAGGCTTTTTCCCTGGAAAAAAAAATTCAGAAGCCATTGTTCTGGGTGTCAGTTTGCAGGAGCCACCTGGCACTCTCAAACCAGACCAAGTTGGCACTGGTGCCACCTTGCGTCTGGGAGGCATCCTGCGAGAGGCGCAATTCCAGGTGGCACCCGGCAATTTAAGGCCGCAGAACCCAAAAGCATTCTACAGGCTTTTTCCCTGGGCAACAAAACTCACAAGCCACTGTTCTGGGTGTCAGTTTGCAGGACCCACTTGGCACTCTCAAAGCAGACCAAGTTGGCACTGGTGCCACCTTGCGTCTGGGAGGCATCCTGCGAGAGGCGCAATTCCAGGAGGCACCCGGCAATTTAAGGCCGCAGGACCCAAAACCTTTCTACAGGCTTTTTCCCCGGAAAAAAAAATTCAGAAGCCATTGTTCTGGGTGTCAGTTTTCAGGAGGCACCTGGCACTCTCAAACCAGACCAAGTTGGCACTGGTGCCACCTTGTGTCTGGGAGGCATCCTGCGAGAGGCGAAATTCCAGGAGGCACCCGGCAATTTAAGGCCGCAGAACCCAAAAGCATTCTACAGGCTTTTTCCCTGGGCAACAAAACTCACAAGCCACTGTTCTGGGTGTCAGTTTGCAGGACCCACTTGGTACTCTCAAAGCAGACCAAGTTGGCACTGGTGCCACCTTGCGTCTGGGAGGCATCCTGCGAGAGGCGCAATTCCAGGAGGCACCCGGCAATTTAAGGCCGCAGGACCCTGTACCACTGTATAGGCTTTTTCCCTGGGAAACAAAACTCACAAGCCACTCTTCTGCGCGTCAGTTTTCAGGACCCACTTGGCACTCCTAAACAAGACCAAGTTGGCACTGGTGCCACCTTGCGTCTGGGAGGCATCCTGCGAGAGGCCGAATTCCAGGAGGCACCCGGCAATTTAAGGCCGCAGGCCCCTGAACCATTGTACAGGCTTTTTCCCTGGGAAACAAAACTCACAAGCCACTGTTCTGGGTGTCAGTTTTCAGGACCCACTTGGCACTCTCAAACCAGACCAAGTTGGCACTGGTGCCACCTTGCGTCTGGGAGGCATCCTGCGAGAGGCGGAATTCCAGGAGGCACCCGGCAATTTAAGGCCGCAGAACCCAAAAGCATTCTACAGGCTTTTTCCCTGGGCAACAAAACTCACAAGCCACTGTTCTGGGTGTCACTTTGCAGGACCCACTTGGCACTCTCAAAGCAGACCAAGTTGGCACTGGTGCCACCTTGCGTCTGGGAGGCATCCTGCGAGAGGCGCAATTCCAGGAGGCACCCGGCAATTTAAGGCCGCAGGACCCTGTACCACTGTATAGGCTTTTTCCCTGGGAAACAAAACTCACAAGCCACTCTTCTGCGCGTCAGTTTTCAGGACCCACTTGGCACTCTTAAACAAGACCAAGTTGGCACTGGTGCCACCTTGCGTCTGGGAGGCATCCTGCGAGAGGCCGAATTCCAGGAGGCACCCGGCAATTTAAGGCCGCAGGACCCTGAACCATTGTACAGGCTTTTTCCCTGGGAAACAAAACTCACAAGCCACTGTTCTGGGTGTCAGTTTTCAGGACCCACTTGGCACTCTCAAACCAGACCAAGTTGGCACTGGTGCCACCTTGCGTCTGGGAGGCATCCTGCGAGAGGCGGAATTCCAGGAGGCACCCGGCAATTTAAGGCCGCACGACCCAAAAGCTTTCTACAGGCTTTTTCCCTGGAAAAAAAAATTCAGAAGCCATTGTACTGGGTGTCAGTTTGCAGGAGCCACCAGGCACTCTCAAACCAGACCAAGTTGGCACTGGTGCCACCTTGCGTCTGGGAGGCATCCTGCGAGTGGCCGAATTCCAGGAGGCACCCGGCAATTTAAGTCCGCAGGACCCTGAACCATTCTACAGGCTTTTTCCCTGGGCAACAAAATTCACAAGCCACTGTTCTGGGTGTCAGTTTTCAGGACCCACTTGGCACTCTCAAACCAGACCAAGTTGGCACTGGTGCCATTTTCCGTCTTGGAGGCATCCTGCGAGACGCGCAATTCCAGGAGGCACCTGGCAATTTAAGGCCGCAGGACCCTGAACCATGGTACAGGCTTTTTCCCTGGGAAACAAAACTCACAAGCCACTGTTCTGGGTGTCAGTTTTCAGGACCCACTTGGCACTCTCAAACCAGACCAAGTTGGCACTGGTGCCACCTTGCGTCTGGGAGGCATCCTGCGAGAGGCGGAATTCCAGGAGGCACCCGGCAATTTAAGGCCGCAGGACCCTGAACCATTCTACAGGCTTTTTCCCTGGAAAACAAAATTCAGAAGCCACTGTTCTGGGTGTCAGTTTTCAGGACCCACTTGGCACTCTCAAACCAGACCAAGTTGGCACTGGTGCCACCTTGCGTCTTGGAGGCATCCTGCGAGAGGCGCAATTCCAGGTGGCACCCGGCAATTTAAGGCCGCAGAACCCTGAACCATTGTACAGGCTTTTTCCCTGGGAAACAAAACTCACAAGCCACTGTTCTGGGTGTCAGTTTCCAGGACCCACTTGGCACTCTTAAATCAGACCAAGTTGGCACTGGTGTTGCTTAGCGTATGGGAAACACCTGGCGAGTTGCGGAATTCCAGGAGGCACCCGGCAATTAAAGGCCGCAGGACCCTGAACCATTGTACAGGCTTTTTCTCTGGGAAACAAAACTCACAAGCCACTGTTCTGGGTGTCAGTTTTCAGGACGCACTTGGCACTCTCAAACCAGACCAAGTTGGCACTGGTGCCACCTTGCGTCTGGGAGGCATCCTGCAAGAGGCGGAATTCCAGGAGGCACCCGGCAATTTAAGGACGCAGGACCCAAAACCATTCTACAGGCTTTTTCCCTGGAAAAAAAAATTCAGAAGCCATTGTTCTGGGTGTCAGTTTGCAGGAGCCACCTGGCACTCTCAAACCAGACCAAGTTGGCACTGGTGCCACCTTGCGTCTGGGAGGCATCCTGCGAGAGGCGCAATTCCAGGTGGCACCCGGCAATTTAAGGCCGCAGAACCCAAAAGCATTCTACAGGCTTTTTCCCTGGGCAACAAAACTCACAAGCCACTGTTCTGGGTGTCAGTTTGCAGGACCCACTTGGCACTCTCAAAGCAGACCAAGTTGGCACTGGTGCCACCTTGCGTCTGGGAGGCATCCTGCGAGAGGCGCAATTCCAGGAGGCACCCGGCAATTTAAGGCCGCAGGACCCTGAACCACTGTATAGGCTTTTTCCCTGGGAAACAAAACTCACAAGCCACTGTTCTGGGTGTCAGTTTTCAGGACCCACTTGGCACTCTCAAACCAGACCAAGTTGGCACTGGTGCCACCTTGCGTCTGGGAGGCATCCTGCGAGAGGCGGAATTCCAGGAGGCACCCGGCAATTTAAGGCCGCAGAACCCAAAACCATTCTACAGGCTTTTTCCCTGGGAAACAAAATTCACAAGCCACTGTTCTGGGTGTCAGTTTTCAGGAGCCACCTGGCACTCTTAAACAAGACCAAGTTGGCACTGGTGCCATTTTGTGTCTGGGAGGCATCCTGCGAGAGGCAGAATTCCAGGAGACACCCGGCAATTTAAGGCCGCAGGACCCTGAACCTTTGTACAGGCTTTTTCCCTGGGAAACAAAACTCACAAGCCACTGTTCTGGGTGTCAGTTTTCAGGACCCACTTGACACTCTCAAACCAGACCAAGTTGGAAATGGTGTCATTTTGCCTCTGGGAGGCACCCTGCGAGAGTCCGAATTCCAGGAGGCACCCAGCAATTTAAGGCCTCAGGCCCCTGAACCATTGTACAGGCTTTTTCCCTGGGAAACAAAACTCACAAGCCACTGTTCTGGGTGTCAGTTTTCAGGACCCACTTGGCACTCTCAAACCAGACCAAGTTGGCACTGGTGCCACCTTGCGTCTGGGAGGCATCCTGCGAGAGGCGGATTTCCAGGAGGCACCCGGCAATTTAAGGCCGCACGACCCAAAACCTTTCTACAGGCTTTTTCCCTGGAAAAAAAAATTCAGAAGCCATTGTTCTGGGTGTCAGTTTGCAGGAGGCACCTGGCACTCTCAAACCAGACCAAGTTGGCACTGGTGCCACCTTGCGTCTGGGAGGCATCCTGCGAGAGGCGCAATTCCAGGTGGCACCCGGCAATTTAAGGCCGCAGGACCCTGAACCATTGTACAGGCTTTTTCCCTGGGCAACAAAACTCACAAGCCACTGTTCTGGGTGTCAGTTTGCAGGAGGCACCTGGCACTCTCAAAGCTGACCAAGTTGGCACTGGTGCCATTTTGCGTCTTGGAGGCATCCTGCGAGAGGCGGAATTCCAAGAGGCACCCGGCAATTTAAGGCTGCAGGACCCTGAACCATTGTACAGGCTTTTTCCCTGGGAAACAAAATTCACAAGCCACTGTTCTGGGTGTCAGTTTCCAGGACTCACGTGGCACTCTTAAACCAGACCAAGCTGGCACTGGTGCCACCTTGCGTCTGGGAGGCATCCTGCGAGAGGCGCAATTTCATGTGGCACCCGGCAATTTAAGGCCGCAGGACCCGGAACCATTGTACAGGCTTTTTCCCTGGGAAACAAAACTCACAAGCCACTGTTCTGGGTGTCAGTTTTCAGGACCCACTTGACACTCGCAAAGCAGACCAAGTTGGCACTGGTGCCACCTTGTGTCTGAGAGGCATCCTGCGAGAGGCCGAATTCCAGGAGGCACCTGGCAATTTAAGGCCTCAGGCCCCTGAACCATTGTACAGGCTTTTTCCCTGGGAAACAAAACTCACAAGCCACTGTTCTGGGTGTCAGTTTTCAGGACCCACTTGACACTCTCAAACCAGACCAAGTTGGAAATGGTGTCATTTTGCCTCTGGGAGGCACCCTGCGAGAGTCCGAATTCCAGGAGGCACCCAGCAATTTAAGGCCTCAGGCCCCTGAACCATTGTACAGGCTTTTTCCCTGGGAAACAAAACTCACAAGCCACTGTTCTGGGTGTCAGTTTTCAGGACCCACTTGGCACTCTCAAACCAGACCAAGTTGGCACTGGTGCCACCTTGCGTCTGGGAGGCATCCTGCGAGAGGCGGAATTCCAGGAGGCACCCGGCAATTTAAGGCCGCACGACCCAAAACCTTTCTACAGGCTTTTTCCCTGGAAAAAAAAATTCAGAAGCCATTGTTCTGGGTGTCAGTTTGCAGGAGGCACCTGGCACTCTCAAACCAGACCAAGTTGGCACTGGTGCCACCTTGCGTCTGGGAGGCATCCTGCGAGAGGCGCAATTCCAGGTGGCACCCGGCAATTTAAGGCCGCAGGACCCTGAACCATTGTACAGGCTTTTTCCCTGGGAAACAAAACTCACAAGCCACTGTTCTGGGTGTCAGTTTTCAGGACCCACTTGGCACTCTTAAACCAGACCAAGTTGGAACTGGTGCCACCTTGCGTCTGGGAGGCATCCTGCGAGTGGCCGAATTCCAGGAGGCACCCGGCAATTTAAGGCCTCAGGCCCCTGAACCATTGTACAGGCTTTTTCCCTGGGAAACAAAATTCACAAGCCACTGTTCTGGGTGTCAGTTTTCAGGACCCACTTGGCACTCTCAAACCAGACCAAGTTGGCACTGGTGCCATTTTGCGTCTTGGAGGCATCCTGCGAGAGGCGGAATTCCAGGAGGCACCCGGCAATTTAAGGCCGCAGGACCCTGAACCATTGTACAGGCTTTTTCCCTGGGAAACAAAACTCACAAGCCACTGTTCTGGGTGTCAGTTTCCAGGACCCACTTGGCACTCTTAAATCAGACCAAGTTGGCACTGGTGTTGCTTAGCGTCTGGGAAACACCTGGCGAGTTGCGGAATTCCAGGAGGCACCCGGCAATTTAAGGCCGCAGGACCCTGAACCATTGTACAGGCTTTTTCTCTGGGAAACAAAACTCACAAGCCACTGTTCTGGGTGTCAGTTTTCAGGACGCACTTGGCACTCTCAAACCAGACCAAGTTGGCACTGGTGCCACCTTGCGTCTGGGAGGCATCCTGCAAGAGGCGGAATTCCAGGAGGCACCCGGCAATTTAAGGCCGCAGGACCCAAAACCATTCTACAGGCTTTTTCCCTGGAAAAAAAAATTCAGAAGCCATTGTTCTGGGTGTCAGTTTGCAGGAGCCACCTGGCACTCTCAAACCGGATCAAGTTGGCACTGGTGCCACCTTGCGTCTGGGAGGCATCCTGCGAGAGGCGCAATTCCAGGTGGCACCCGGCAATTTAAGGCCGCAGAACCCAAAAGCATTCTACAGGCTTTTTCCCTGTGCAACAAAACTCACAAGCCACTGTTCTGGGTGTCAGTTTGCAGGACCCACTTGGCACTCTCAAAGCAGACCAAGTTGGCACTGGTGCCACCTTGCGTCTGGGAGGCATCCTGCGAGAGGCGCAATTCCAGGAGGCACCCGGCAATTTAAGGCCGCAGGACCCTGAACCACTGTATAGGCTTTTTCCCTGGGAAACAAAACTCACAAGCCACTGTTCTGCGCGTCAGTTTTCAAGACCCACTTGGCACTCTTAAACAAGACCAAGTTGGCACTGGTGCCACCTTGCGTCTGGGAGGCATCCTGCGAGAGGCCGAATTCCAGGAGGCACCCAGCAATTTAAGGCCTCAGGCCCCTGAACAATTCTACAGGCTTTTTCCCTGGGAAACAAAACTCACAAGCCACTGTTCTGGGTGTCAGTTTTCAGGACCCACTTGGCACTCTCAAACCAGACCAAGTTGGCACTGGTGCCACCTTGCGTCTGGGAGGCATCCTGCGAGAGGCGGAATTCCAGGAGGCACCCGGCAATTTAAGGCCGCAGAACCCAAAACCATTCTACAGGCTTTTTCCCTGGGAAACAAAATTCACAAGCCACTGTTCTGGGTGTCAGTTTTCAGGAGCCACCTGGCACTCTTAAACAAGACCAAGTTGGCACTGGTGCCATTTTGCGTCTGGGAGGCATCCTGCGAGAGGCAGAATTCCAGGAGACACCCGGCAATTTAAGGCCGCAGGACCCTGAACCATTGTACAGGCTTTTTCCCTGGGAAACAAAACTCACAAGCCACTGTTCTGGGTGTCAGTTTTCAGGACCCACTTGACACTCTCAAACCAGACCAAGTTGGAAATGGTGTCATTTTGCCTCTGGGAGGCACCCTGCGAGAGTCCGAATTCCAGGAGGCACCCAGCAATTTAAGGCCTCAGGCCCCTGAACCATTGTACAGGCTTTTTCCCTGGGAAACAAAACTCACAAGCCACTGTTCTGGGTGTCAGTTTTCAGGACCCACTTGGCACTCTCAAACCAGACCAAGTTGGCACTGGTGCCACCTTGCGTCTGGGAGGCATCCTGCGAGAGGCGGATTTCCAGGAGGCACCCGGCAATTTAAGGCCGCACGACCCAAAACCTTTCTACAGGCTTTTTCCCTGGAAAAAAAAATTCAGAAGCCATTGTTCTGGGTGTCAGTTTGCAGGAGGCACCTGGCACTCTCAAACCAGACCAAGTTGGCACTGGTGCCACCTTGCGTCTGGGAGGCATCCTGCGAGAGGCGCAATTCCAGGTGGCACCCGGCAATTTAAGGCCGCAGGACCCTGAACCATTGTACAGGCTTTTTCCCTGGGCAACAAAACTCACAAGCCACTGTTCTGGGTGTCAGTTTTCAGGACCCACTTGACACTCTCAAACCAGATCAAGTTGGAAATATCATTTTGCCTCTGGGTGGCACCCTGCGAGAGTCCGAATTCCAGGAGGCACCCAGCAATTTAAGGCCTCAGGCCCCTGAACCATTTTACAGGCTTTTTCCCTGGGAAACAAAACTCACAAGCCACTGTTCTGGGTGTCAGTTTTCAGGACCCACTTGGCACTCTCAAACCAGACCAAGTTGGCACTGGTGCCACCTTGCGTCTGGGAGGCATCCTGCGAGAGGCGAAATTCCAGGAGGCACCCGGCAATTTAAGGCCGCAGAACCCAAAAGCATTCTACAGGCTTTTTCCCTGGGAAACAAAATTCACAAGCCACTGTTCTGGGTGTCAGTTTGCAGGAGCCACCTGGCACTCTCAAACCAGACCAAGTTGGCACTGGTGCCATTTTGCGTCTTGGAGACATCCTGCGAGAGGCGGAATTCCAGGAGGCGCCCAGCAATTTAAGGCCGCAGGACCCTGAACCATTGTACAGGCTTTTTCCCTGGGCAACAAAACTCACAAGCCACTGTTCTGGGTGTCAGTTTGCAGGACCCACTTGGCACTCTTAAACAAGACCAAGTTGGCACTGGTGCCACCTTGTGTCTGGGAGGCATCCTGCGAGAGGCCGAATTCCAGGAGACACCCAGCAATTTAAGGCCGCAGGACCCAAAACCTTTCTACAAGTTTTTCCCTGGGAAAAAAAATTCAGAAGCCATTGTTCTGGGTGTCAGTTTGCAGGAGGCACCTGGCACTCTCAAACCAGACCAAGTTGGCTCTGGTGCCACCTTGCGTCTGGGAGGCATCTTACGAGAGGCGCAATTCCAGGTGGCACCCGGCAATTTAAGGCCGCAGGACCCTGAACCATTGTACAGGCTTTTTCCCTGGAAAACAAAATTCAGAAGCCACTGTTCTGGGTGTCAGTTTGCAGGACCCACTTGGCACTCTCAAACAAGACCAAGTTGGCACTGGTGCCACCTTGCGTCTGGGAGGCATCTTGAAAGACGCCGAATTCCAGGAGGCACCCGGCAATTTAAGGCCGCCGGAACCTGAACCATTGTACAGGCTTTTTCCCTGGTAAACAAAACTCACAAGCCACTGTTCTGGGTGTCAGTTTTCAGGATCCACTTGGCACTCTTAAACCAGACCAAGTTGGCACTGGTGTTGCTTAGCGTCTGGAAAACACCTGGCGAGTTGCGGAATTCCAGGAGGCACCCGGCAATTTAAGGCTGCAGGACCCTGAACCATTGTACAGGCTTTTTCCCTGGGAAACAAAACTCACAAGCCACTGTTCTGGGTGTCAGTTTTCAGGACCCACTTGACACTCTCAAACCAGACCAAGTTGGAAATGGTGTCATTTTGCCTCTGGGAGGCACCCTGCGAGAGTCCGAATTCCAGGAGGCACCCAGCAATTTAAGGCCTCAGGCCCCTGAACCATTGTACAGGCTTTTTCCCTGGGAAACAAAACTCACAAGCCACTGTTCTGGGTGTCAGTTTTCAGGACCCACTTGGCACTCTCAAACCAGACCAAGTTGGCACTGGTGCCACCTTGCGTCTGGGAGGCATCCTGCGAGAGGCGGATTTCCAGGAGGCACCCGGCAATTTAAGGCCGCACGACCCAAAACCTTTCTACAGGCTTTTTCCCTGGAAAAAAAAATTCAGAAGCCATTGTTCTGGGTGTCAGTTTGCAGGAGGCACCTGGCACTCTCAAACCAGACCAAGTTGGCACTGGTGCCACCTTGCGTCTGGGAGGCATCCTGCGAGAGGCGCAATTCCAGGTGGCACCCGGCAATTTAAGGCCGCAGGACCCTGAACCATTGTACAGGCTTTTTCCCTGGGCAACAAAACTCACAAGCCACTGTTCTGGGTGTCAGTTTTCAGGACCCACTTGACACTCTCAAACCAGATCAAGTTGGAAATGTCATTTTGCCTCTGGGTGGCACCCTGCGAGAGTCCGAATTCCAGGAGGCACCCAGCAATTTAAGGCCTCAGGCCCCTGAACCATTTTACAGGCTTTTTCCCTGGGAAACAAAACTCACAAGCCACTGTTCTGGGTGTCAGTTTTCAGGACCCACTTGGCACTCTCAAACCAGACCAAGTTGGCACTGGTGCCACCTTGCGTCTGGGAGGCATCCTGCGAGAGGCGAAATTCCAGGAGGCACCCGGCAATTTAAGGCCGCAGAACCCAAAAGCATTCTACAGGCTTTTTCCCTGGGCAACAAAATTCACAAGCCACTGTTCTGGGTGTCAGTTTGCAGGAGCCACCTGGCACTCTCAAACCAGACCAAGTTGGCACTGGTGCCATTTTGCGTCTTGGAGGCATCCTGCGAGAGGCGGAATTCCAGGAGGCACCCAGCAATTTAAGGCCGCAGGACCCTGAACCATTGTACAGGCTTTTTCCCTGGGCAACAAAACTCACAAGCCACTGTTCTGGGTGTCAGTTTCCAGGACCCACTTGGCACTCTTAAACCAGACCAAGCTGGCACTGGTGCCACCTTGCGTCTGGGAGGCATCCTGCGAGAGGCGCAATTTCATGTGGCACCCGGTAATTTAAGGCCGCAGGACCCGGAACCATTGTACAGGCTTTTTCCCTTGGAAACAAAACTCACAAGCCACTGTTCTGGGTGTCAGTTTTCAGGACCCACTTGACACTCGCAAAGCAGACCAAGTTGGCACTGGTGCCAACTTGCGTCTGGGAGGCATCCAGGGAGAGGCGCAATTCCAGGAGGCACCCGGCAATTTAAGGCCGCAGGACCCTGAACCATTGTACAGGCTTTTTCCCTGGGAAACAAAACTCACAAGCCACTGTTCTGGGTGTCAGTTTTCAGGACCCACTTGGCACTCTTAAACCAGACCAAGGTAGAACTGGTGCCACCTTGCGTCTGGGAGGCATCCTGCGACTGGCGCAATTCCAGGAGGCACCCGGCAATTTAAGGCCTCAGGCCCCTGAACCATTGTACAGGCTTTTTCCCTGGGAAACAAAATTCACAAGCCACTGTTCTGGGTGTCAGTTTGCAGGAGCCACCTGGCACTCTCAAACCAGACCAAGTTGGCACTGGTGCCATTTTGCGTCTTGGAGGCATCCTGCGAGAGGCCGAATTCCAGGAGGCACCCGGCAATTTAAGACCGCAGGACCCTGAACCATTGTACAGGCTTTTTCCCTGGGAAACAAAACTCACAAGCCACTGTTCTGGGTGTCAGTTTTCAGGACACTCTTGACACTCTCAAAGCAGACCAAGTTGGCACTGGTGTTGCTTAGCGTCTGGGAAACACCTGTCGAGTTGCGGAATTCCAGGAGGCACCCGGCAATTTAAGGCCGCAGGACCCTGAACCATTGTACAGGCTTTTTCCCTGGGAAACAAAACTCACAAGCCACTGTTCTGGGTGTCAGTTTTCAGGACGCACTTGGCACTCTCAAACCAGACCAAGTTGGCACTGGCGCCATTTTGCGTCTGGGAGGCATCCTGCAAGAGGCGGAATTCCAGGAGGCACCCGGCAATTTTAGGCCGCAGGACCCAAAACCATTCTACAGGATTTTTCCCTGGAAAAAAAATTTAGAAGCCATTGTTCTGGGTGTCAGTTTGCAGGAGGCACCTGGCACTCTCAAACCAGACCAAGTTGGCACTGGTGCCACCTTGCGTCTGGGAGGCATCCTGCGATAGGCGCAATTCCAGGTGGCACCCGGCAATTTAAGGCCGCAGAACCCAAAAGCATTCTACAGGCTTTTTCCCTGGGCAACAAAACTCACAAGCCACTGTTCTGGGTGTCAGTTTTCAGGACCCACTTGGCACTCTCAAAGCAGACCAAGTTGGCACTGGTGCCACCTTGCATCTGGGAGGCATCCTGCGAGAGGCGCAATTCCAGGAGGCACCCGGCAATTTAAGGCCGCAGGACCCTGAACCACTGTATAGGCTTTTTCCCTGGGAAACAAAACTCACAAGCCACTGTTCTGCGCGTCAGTTTTCAAGACCCACTTGGCACTCTTAAACAAGACCAAGTTGGCACTGGTGCCACCTTGCGTCTGGGAGGCATCCTGCGAGAGGCCGAATTCCAGGAGGCACCCAGCAATTTAAGGCCTCAGGCCCCTGGACAATTCTACAGGCTTTTTCCCTGGGAAACAAAACTCACAAGCCACTGTTCTGGGTGTCAGTTTTCAGGACCCACTTGGCACTCTCAAACCAGACCAAGTTGGCACTGGTGCCACCTTGCGTCTGGGAGGCATCCTGCGAGAGGCGCAATTCCAGGTGGCACCCGGCAATTTAAGGCCGCAGAACCCTGAACCATTGTACAGGCTTTTTCCCTGGGAAACAAAATTCACAAGCCACTGTTCTGGGTGTCAGTTTGCAGGAGCCACCTGGCACTCTCAAACCAGACCAAGTTGGCACTGGTGCCATTTTGCGTCTGGGAGGCATCCTGCAAGACGCCGAATTCCAGGAGGCACCCGGCAATTTAAGGCCGCAGGACCCTGAACCATTGTACAGGCTTTTTCCCTGGGAAACAAAATTCACAAGCCACTGTTCTGGGTGTCAGTTTGCAGGAGGCACCTGGCACTCTCAAACCAGACCAAGTTGGCACTGGTGCCATTTTGCGTCTGGGAGGCATCCTGCGAGAGGCGGAATTCCAGGAGGCACCCGGCAATTTAAGGCCGCAGGACCCTGAACCATTGTACAGGCTTTTTCCCTGGGAAACAAAACTCACAAGCCACTGTTCTGGGTGTCAGTTTTCAGGACGCACTTGGCTCTCTCAAACCAGACCAAGTTGGCACTGGTGCCACCTTGCGTCTGGGAGGCATCCTGCGAGAGGCGGAATTCCAGGAGGCAGCCGGCAATTTAAGGCCGCAGAACCCAAAACCATTCTACAGGCTTTCTCCCTGGGAAATAAAATTCACAAGCCACTGTTCTGGGTGTCATTTTGCAGGAGCCACCTGGCACTCTCAAACCAGACCAAGTTGGCACTGGTGCCACCTTGCGTCTGGGAGGCATCCTGCGAGAGGCGGAATTCCAGGAGGCACCCGGCAATTTAAGGCCGCACGACCCAAAAGCTTTCTACAGGCTTTTTCCCTGGAAAAAAAAATTCAGAAGCCATTGTTCTGGGTGTCAGTTTGCAGGAGCCACCAGGCACTCTCAAACCAGACCAAGTTGGCACTGGTGCCATTTAGCGTCTTGCAGGCATCCTGCGAGAGGCGGAATTCCAGGAGGCACCCGGCAATTTAAGGCCGCAGGACCCTGAACCATTGTACAGGCTTTTTCCCTGGGAAACAAAACTCACAAGCCACTGTTCTGGGTGTCAGTTTCCAGGACCCACTTGACACTCTTAAATCACACCAAGTTGGCACTGGTGTTGCTTAGCGTCTGGGAAACACCTGGCGAGTTGCGGAATTCCAGGAGGCACCCGGCAATTTAAGGCCGTAGGACCCTGAACCATTGTACAGGCTTTTTCCCTGGGAAACAAAACTCACAAGCCACTGTTCTGGGTGTCAGTTTTCAGGACGCACTTGGCACTCTCAAACCAGACCAAGTTGGCACTGGTGCCACCTTGCGTCTGGGAGGCATCCTGCGAGAGGCGGAATTCTAGGAGGCACCCGGCAATTTAAGGCCGCAGGACCCAAAACCTTTCTACAGGCTTTTTCCCTGGAAAAAAAAATTCAGAAGCCATTGTTCTGGGTGTCAGTTTGCAGGAGGCACCTGGTACTCTCAAACCAGACCAAGTTGGCACTGGTGCCACCTTGCGTCTGGGAGGCATCCTGCGAGAGGCGCAATTCCAGGAAGCACCCGGCAATTTAAGGCTGCAGGACCCTGAGCCACTGTACAGGCTTTTCCCCTGGGAAACAAAACTCACAAGCCACTGTTCTGGGTGTCAGTTTGCAGGACCCACTTGGCACTCTTAAACCAGACCAAGTTGGCACTGGTGTTGCTTAGCGTCTGGGAAACACCTGGCGAGATGCGGAATTCCAGGAGGCACCCGGCAATTTAAGGCCGCAGGACCCTGAACCATTGTACAGGCTTTTTCCCTTGGAAACAAAACTCACAAGCCACTGTTCTGGGTGTCAGTTTCCAGGACCACTTGGCACTCTTAAACCAGACCAAGTTGGCACTGGTGTTGCTTAGCGTCTGGGAAACACCTGGCGAGTTGCGGAATTCCAGGAGGCACCCGGCAATTTAAGGCCGCAGGACCCTGAACCATTGTACAGGCTTTTTCCCTGGGAAACAAAACTCACAAGCCACTGTTCTGGGTGTCAGTTTTCAGGACCCACTTGACACTCTCAAACCAGACTAAGTTGGAAATGGTGTCATTTTGCCTCTGGGAGGCACCCTGCGAGAGTCCGAATTCCAGGAGGCACCCAGCAATTTAAGGCCTCAGGCCCCTGAACCATTGTACAGGCTTTTTCCCTGGGAAACAAAACTCACAAGCCACTGTTCTGGGTGTCAGTTTTCAGGACCCACTTGGCACTCTCAAACCAGACCAAGTTGGCACTGGTGCCACCTTGCGTCTGGGAGGCATCCTGCGAGAGGCGGAATTCCAGGAGGCACCCGGCAATTTAAGGCCGCAGGACCCAAAACCATTCTACAGGCTTTTTCCCTGGAAAACAAAATTCAGAAGCCACTGTTCTGGGTGTCAGTTTGCAGGACCCACTTGCCACTCTCAAACAAGACCAAGTTGGCACTGGTGCCACCTTGCGTCTGGGAGGCATCTTGCAAGACGCCGAATTCCAGGAGGCACCCGGCAATTTAAAGCCGCAGGACCCTGAACCATTGTACAGGCTTTTTCCCTGGGCAACAAAACTCACAAGCCACTGTTCTGGGTGTCAGTTTGCAGGACCCACTTGGCACTCTTAAACCAGACTAAGTTTGCACTGGTGTTTCTTAGCGTCTGGGAAACACCTGGCGAGATGCGCAATTCCAGGAGGCACCCGGCAATTTAAGACCGCAGGACCCTGAACCATTGTACAGGCTTTTTCCCTGGGAAACAAAACTCACAAGCCACTGTTCTGGGTGTCAGTTTTCAGGACCCTCTTGACACTCTCAAAGCAGACCAATTTTGCACTAGTGCCACCTTGCGTCTGGGAGGCATCCTGCGAGAGGCGGAATTCCAGGAGGCACCCGGCAATTTAAGGCCTCAGGCCCCTGAACTATTGTACAGGCTTTTTCCCTGGGAAACAAAACTCACAAGCCACTGTTCTGGGTGTCAGTTTTCAGGACCCACTTGGCACTCTTAAACCAGACCAAGTTGTAACTGGTGCCACCTTGCGTCTGGGAGGCATCCTGCGAGAGGCGGAATTCCAGGAGGCACCCGGCAATTTAAGGCCTCAGGCCCCTGAACCATTCTACAGGCTTTTTCCCTGGGAAACAAAACTCACAAGCCACTGTTCTGGGTGTCAGGTTTCAGGAGCCACCTGGCACTCTCAAACCAGACTAAGTTGGCACTGGTGTCATGTTGTGCCTGGGAGGCATCCTGCGAGAGGCGGATCTCCAGGAGGCACCCGGCAATTTAAGGCCGCAGGACCCTGAACCATTGTACAGGCTTTTTCCCTGGGAAACAAAACTCACAAGCCACTGTTCTGGGTGTCAGTTTTCAGGACGCACTTGGCTCTCTCAAACCAGACCAAGATGGCACTGGTGCCACCTTGCGTCTGGGAGGCATCCTGCGAGAGGCGGATCTCCAGGAGGCACCCGGCAATTTAAGTCCGCAGGACCCAAAACCTTTCTACAGGCTTTTTCCCTGGAAAAAAAAATTCAGAAGCCATTGTTCAGGGTGTCAGTTTGCAGGAGGCACCTGGCACTCTCAAACCAGACCAAGTTGGCACTGGTGCCACCTTGCGTCTGGGAGGCATCCTGCGAGAGGCGGAATTCCAGGAGGCAGCCGGCAATTTAAGGCCGCAGAACCCAAAACCATTCTACAGGCTTTTTCCCTGGGAAATAAAATTCACAAGCCACTGTTCTGGGTGTCATTTTGAAGGAGCCACCGGGCACTCTCAAACCAGACCAAGTTGGCACTGGTGCCATTTTGCGTCTGGCAGGCATCCTGCAAGACGCCGAATTCCAGGAGGCACCCGGCAATTTAAGTCCGCAGGACCCTGAACCATTGTACAGGCTTTTTCCCTTGGAAACAAAATTCACAAGCCACTGTTCTGGGTGTCAGTTTGCAGGAGCCACCTGGCACTCTCAAACCAGACCAAGTTGGCACTGGTGCCATTTAGCGTCTTGCAGGCATCCTGCGAGAGGCGGAATTCCAGGAGGCACCCGGCAATTTAAGGCCGCAGGACCCAAAACCATTCTACAGGCTTTTTCCCTGGAAAACAAAATTCAGAAGCCACTGTTCTGGGTGTCAGTTTGCAGGACCCACTTGACACTCTTAAATCACACCAAGTTGGCACTGGTGTTGCTTAGCGTCTGGGAAACACCTGGCGAGTTGCGGAATTCCAGGAGGCACCCGGCAATTTAAGGCCGTAGGACACTGAACCATTGTACAGGCTTTTTCCCTGGGAAACAAAACTCACAAGCCACTGTTCTGGGTGTCAGTTTTCAGGACGCACTTGGCACTCTCAAACCAGACCAAGTTGGCACTGGTGCCACCTTGCGTCTGGGAGGCATCCTGCGAGAGGCGGAATTCTAGGAGGCACCCGGCAATTTAAGGCCGCAGGACCCAAAACCTTTCTACAGGCTTTTTCCCTGGAAAAAAAAATTCAGAAGCCATTGTTCTGGGTGTCAGTTTGCAGGAGGCACCTGGCACTCTCAAACCAGACCAAGTTGGCACTGGTGCCACCTTGCGTCTGGGAGGCATCCTGCGAGAGGCGCAATTCCAGGAAGCACCCGGCAATTTAAGGCTGCAGGACCCTGAGCCACTGTACAGGCTTTTTCCCTGGGAAACAAAACTCACAAGCCACTGTTCTGGGTGTCAGTTTGCAGGACCCACTTGGCACTCTTAAACCAGACCAAGTTGGCACTGGTGTTGCTTAGCGTCTGGGAAACACCTGGCGAGATGCGGAATTCCAGGAGGCACCCGGCAATTTAAGGCCGCAGGACCCTGAACCATTGTACAGGCTTTTTCCCTTGGAAACAAAACTCACAAGCCACTGTTCTGGGTGTCAGTTTCCAGGACCACTTGGCACTCTTAAACCAGACCAAGTTGGCACTGGTGTTGCTTAGCGTCTGGGAAACACCTGGCGAGTTGCGGAATTCCAGGAGGCACCCGGCAATTTAAGGCCGCAGGACCCTGAACCATTGTACAGGCTTTTTCCCTGGGCAACAAAACTCACAAGCCACTGTTCTGGGTGTCAGTTTTCAGGACCCACTTGACACTCTCAAACCAGACTAAGTTGGAAATGGTGTCATTTTGCCTCTGGGAGGCACCCTGCGAGAGTCCGAATTCCAGGAGGCACCCAGCAATTTAAGGCCTCAGGCCCCTGAACCATTGTACAGGCTTTTTCCCTGGGAAACAAAACTCACAAGCCACTGTTCTGGGTGTCAGTTTTCAGGACCCACTTGGCACTCTCAAACCAGACCAAGTTGGCACTGGTGCCACCTTGCGTCTGGGAGGCATCCTGCGAGAGGCGGAATTCCAGGAGGCACCCGGCAATTTAAGGCCGCAGGACCCAAAACCATTCTACAGGCTTTTTCCCTGGAAAACAAAATTCAGAAGCCACTGTTCTGGGTGTCAGTTTGCAGGACCCACTTGCCACTCTCAAACAAGACCAAGTTGGCACTGGTGCCACCTTGCGTCTGGGAGGCATCTTGCAAGACGCCGAATTCCAGGAGGCACCCGGCAATTTAAAGCCGCAGGACCCTGAACCATTGTACAGGCTTTTTCCCTGGGCAACAAAACTCACAAGCCACTGTTCTGGGTGTCAGTTTGCAGGACCCACTTGGCACTCTTAAACCAGACTAAGTTGGCACTGGTGTTTCTTAGCGTCTGGGAAACACCTGGCGAGATGCGCAATTCCAGGAGGCACCCGGCAATTTAAGACCGCAGGACCCTGAACCATTGTACAGGCTTTTTCCCTGGGAAACAAAACTCACAAGCCACTGTTCTGGGTGTCAGTTTTCAGGACCCTCTTGACACTCTCAAAGCAGACCAATTTTGCACTAGTGCCACCTTGCGTCTGGGAGGCATCCTGCGAGAGGCGGAATTCCAGGAGGCACCCGGCAATTTAAGGCCTCAGGCCCCTGAACTATTGTACAGGCTTTTTCCCTGGGAAACAAAACTCACAAGCCACTGTTCTGGGTGTCAGTTTTCAGGACCCACTTGGCACTCTTAAACCAGACCAAGTTGTAACTGGTGCCACCTTGCGTCTGGGAGGCATCCTGCGAGAGGCGGAATTCCAGGAGGCACCCGGCAATTTAAGGCCTCAGGCCCCTGAACCATTCTACAGGCTTTTTCCCTGGGAAACAAAACTCACAAGCCACTGTTCTGGGTGTCAGGTTGCAGGAGCCACCTGGCACTCTCAAACCAGACTAAGTTGGCACTGGTGTCATGTTGTGCCTGGGAGGCATCCTGCGAGAGGCGGATCTCCAGGAGGCACCCGGCAATTTAAGGCCGCAGGACCCTGAACCATTGTACAGGCTTTTTCCCTGGGAAACAAAACTCACAAGCCACTGTTCTGGGTGTCAGTTTGCAGGAGCCACCTGGCACTCTCAAACCAGACCAAGTTGGCACTGGTGTCATGTTGCGCCTGGGAGGCATCCTGCGAGAGGCGGATCTCCAGGAGGCACCCGGCAATTTAAGGCCGCAGGCCCCTGAACCATTGTACAGGCTTTTTCCCTGGGAAACAAAACTCACAAGCCACTGTTCTGGGTGTCAGTTTTCAGGACCCACTTGGCACTCTTAAACCCTACCAAGTTGGAACTGGTGCCACCTTGCGTCTGGGAGGCATCCTGCGAGAGGCCGAATTCCAGGAGGCACCCGGCAATTTAAGGCCGCAGGAACCTGAACCATTGTACAGGCTGTTTCCCTGGGCAACAAAACTCACAAGCCACTGTTCTGGGTGTCAGTTTGCAGGACCCACTTGGCACTCTTAAATCAGACCAAGTTGGCACTGGTGTTGCTTAGCGTCTGGGAAACACCTGTCGAATTGCGGAATTCCAGGAGTCACCCGGCAATTTAAGGCCGCAGGACCCTGAACTATTGTACAGGCTTTTTCCCTGGGAAACAAAACTCACAAGCCACTGTTCTGGGTGTCAGTTTTCAGGACGCACTTGGCACTCTCAAACCAGACCAAGTTGGCACTGGTGCCACCTTGCGTCTGGGAGGCATCCTGCAAGAGGCGGAATTTCAGGAGGCACCCGGCAATTTAAGGCCGCAGTACCCAAAACCTTTCTACAGGCTTTTTCCCTGGAAAAAAAAATTCAGAAGCCATTGTTCTGGGCTTCAGTTTGCAGGAGGCACCTGGCACTCCCAAACCAGACCAAGTTGGCACGGGTGCCACCTTGCGTCTGGGAGGCATCCTGCGAGAGGCACAATTCCAGGTGGCACCCGGCAATTTAAGGCCGCAGAACCCAAAAGCATTCTACAGGCTTTTTCCCTGGGAAACAAAACTCACAAGCCACTGTTCTGGGTGTCAGTTTTCAGGACCCACTTGGCACTCTCAAACCAGACCAAGTTGGCACTGGTGCCACCTTGCGTCTGGGAGGCATCCTGCGAGAGGCGGAATTCCAGGAGGCACCCGGCAATTTAAGGCCGCAGAAACCAAAACCATTCTACAGGCTTTTTCCCTGTGCAACAAAACTCACAAGCCACTGTTCTGGGTGTCAGTTTGCAGGAGGCACCTGGCACTCTCAAACCAGACCAAGTTGGCACTGGTGCCACCTTGCGTCTGGGAGGCATCCTGCAAGACGCCGAATTCCAGGAGGCACCCGGCAATTTAAGTCCGCAGGACCCTGAACCATTGTACAGGCTTTTTCCCTGGGAAACAAAATTCACAAGCCACTGTTCTGGGTGTCAGTTTTCAGGAGCCACCTGGCACTCTCAAACCAGACTAAGTTGGCACTGGTGCCATTTTGCGTCTTGCAGGCATCCTGCGAGAGGCGGAATTCCAGGAGGCACCCGGCAATTTAAGGCCTCAGGCCCCTGAACTATTGTACAGGCTTTTTCCCTGGGAAACAAAACTCACAAGCCACTGTTCTGGGTGTCAGTTTTCAGGACCCACTTGGCACTCTTAAACCAGACCAAGTTGTAACTGGTGCCACCTTGCGTCTGGGAGGCATCCTGCGAGAGGCGGAATTCCAGGAGGCACCCGGCAATTTAAGGCCTCAGGCCCCTGAACCATTCTACAGGCTTTTTCCCTGGGAAACAAAACTCACAAGCCACTGTTCTGGGTGTCAGGTTGCAGGAGCCACCTGGCACTCTCAAACCAGACTAAGTTGGCACTGGTGTCATGCTGTGCCTGGGAGGCATCCTGCGAGAGGCGGATCTCCAGGAGGCACCCGGCAATTTAAGGCCGCAGGACCTTGAACCATTGTACAGGCTTTTTCCCTGGGAAACAAAACTCACAAGCCACTGTTCTGGGTGTCAGTTTGCAGGAGCCACCTGGCACTCTCAAACCAGACCAAGTTGGCACTGGTGTCATGTTGCGCCTGGGAGGCATCCTGCGAGAGGCGGATCTCCAGGAGGCACCCGGCAATTTAAGACCGCAGGACCCTGAACCATTGTACAGGCTTTTTCCCTGGGAAACAAAACTCACAAGCCACTGTTCTGGGTGTCAGTTTTCAGGACCCACTTGACACTCTCAAAGCAGACCAAGTTGGCACTGGTGCCAACTTGCGTCTGGGAGGCATCCTGCGAGAGGCGCAATTCCAGGAGGCACCCGGCAATTTAAGGCCGCAGGACCCTGAACCATTGTACAGGCTTTTTCCCTGGGAAACAAAACTCACAAGCCACTGTTCTGGGTGTCATTTTTCAGGACCCACTTGGCACTCTTAAACCAGACTAAGTTGGCACTGGTGTCATGTTGCGCCTGGGAGGCATCCTGTGAGAGGCGGATCTCCAGGAGGCACCCGGCAATTTAAGGCCGCAGGCCCCTGAACCATTGTACAGGCTTTTTCCCTGGGAAACAAAACTCACAAGCCACTGTTCTGGGTGTCATTTTTCAGGACCC
This sequence comes from Fringilla coelebs, assembly GCF_963513975.1. Classification (NCBI taxonomy): domain Eukaryota; kingdom Metazoa; phylum Chordata; class Aves; order Passeriformes; family Fringillidae; genus Fringilla; species Fringilla coelebs. The sequence continues at coordinate 579,659 of NW_028167515.1, read as the reverse complement.
ACTTGGCACTCTTAAACCAGACTAAGTTGGCACTGGTGTCATGTTGCGCCTGGGAGGCATCCTGTGAGAGGCGGATCTCCAGGAGGCACCCGGCAATTTAAGGCCGCAGGAACCTGAACCATTGTACAGGCTTTTTCCCTGGGAAACAAAACTCACAAGCCACTGTTCTGGGTGTCAGTTTGCAGGACCCACTTGGCACTCTTAAATCAGACCAAGTTGGCACTGGTGTTGCTTAGCGTCTGGGAAACACCTGTCGAGTTGCGGAATTCGAGGAGGCACCCGGCAATTTAAGGCCGCAGGACCCTGAACTATTGTACAGGCTTTTTCCCTGGGAAACAAAACTCACAAGCCACTGTTCTGGGTGTCAGTTTTCAGGACGCACTTGGCACTCTCAAACCAGACCAAGTTGGCACTGGTGCCACCTTGCGTCTGGGAGGCATCCTGCAAGAGGCGGAATTTCAGGAGGCACCCGGCAATTTAAGGCCGCAGAACCCAAAAGCATTCTACAGGCTTTTTCCCTGGGAAACAAAACTCACAAGCCACTGTTCTGGGTGTCAGTTTTCAAGACCCACTTGGCACTCTTAAACAAGACCAAGTTGGCAATGGTGCCACCTTGCGTCTGGGAGGCATCCTGCGAGAGGCCGAATTCCAGGAGGCACCCGGCAATTTAAGGCCGCAGGACCCTGAACCATTGTACAGGCTTTTTCCCTGGGAAACAAAACTCACAAGCCACTGTTCTGGGTGTCATTTTTCAGGACCCACTTGGCACTCTTAAACCAGACTAAGTTGGCACTGGTGTCATGTTGCGCCTGGGAGGCATCCTGTGAGAGGCGGATCTCCAGGAGGCACCCGGCAATTTAAGGCCGCAGGCCCCTGAACCATTGTACAGGCTTTTTCCCTGGGAAACAAAACTCACAAGCCACTGTTCTGGGTGTCAGTTTTCAGGACCCACTTGGCACTCTTAAACCAGACCAAGTTGGCACTGGTGTCATGTTGCGCCTGGGAGGCATCCTGTGAGAGGCGGATCTCCAGGAGGCACCCGGCAATTTAAGGCCGCAGGCCCCTGAACCATTGTACAGGCTTTTTCCCTGGAAACAAAACTCACAAGCCACTGTTCTGGGTGTCAGTTTTCAGGACCCACTTGGCACTCTTAAACCCTACCAAGTTGGAACTGGTGCCACCTTGCGTCTGGGAGGCATCCTGCGAGAGGCCGAATTCCAGGAGGCACCCGGCAATTTAAGGCCGCAGGACCCTGAACCATTATACAGCCTTTTTCCCTGGGAAACAAAACTCACAAGCCACTGTTCTGGGTGTCAGTTTGCAGGAGCCACCTGGCACTCTCAAACCAGACCAAGTTGGCACTGGTGCCACCTTGCGTCTGGGAGGCATCCTGCAAGAGGCGGAATTTCAGGAGGCACCTGGCAATTTAAGGCTGCAGTACCCAAAACCTTTCTACAGGCTTTTTCCCTGGAAAAAAAAATTCAGAAGCCATTGTTCTGGGTGTCAGTTTGCAGGAGGCACCTGGCACTCCCAAACCAGACCAAGTTGGCACGGGTGCCACCTTGCGTCTGGGAGGCATCCTGCGAGACGCGCAATTCCAGGTGGCACCCGGCAATTTAAGGCCGCAGAACCCAAAAGCATTCTACAGGCTTTTTCCCTGGGAAACAAAACTCACAAGCCACTGTTCTGGGTGTCAGTTTTCAAGACCCACTTGGCACTCTTAAACAAGACCAAGTTGGCAATGGTGCCACCTTGCGTCTGGGAGGCATCCTGCGAGAGGCCGAATTCCAGGAGGCACCCAGCAATTTAAGGCCTCAGGCCCCTGAACAATTCTACAGGCTTTTTCCCTGGGAAACAAAACTCACAAGCCACTGTTCTGGGTGTCAGTTTTCAGGACCCACTTGGCACTCTCAAACCAGACCAAGTTGGCACTGGTGCCACCTTGCGTCTGGGAGGCATCCTGCGAGAGGCGGAATTCCAGGAGGCACCCAGCAATTTAAGGCCGCAGAACCCAAAACCATTCTACAGGCTTTTTCCCTGGGAAACAAAATTCACAAGCCACTGTTCTGGGTGTCAGTTTGCAGGAGCCACCTGGCACTCTCAAACCAGACCAAGTTGGCACTGGTGCCACCTTGCGTCTGGGAGGCATCCTGCAAGACGCCGAATTCCAGGAGGCACCCGGCAATTTAAGTCCGCAGGACCCTGAACCATTGTACAGGCTTTTTCCCTGGGAAACAAAACTCACAAGCCACTGTTCTGGGTGTCAGTTTCCAGGACCCACTTGACACTCTTAAATCAGACCAAGTTGGCACTGGTGTTGCTTAGCGTCTGGGAAACACCTGGCGAGTTGCGGAATTCCAGGAGGCACCCGGCAATTTAAGGCCGTAGGACCCTGAACCATTGTACAGGCTTTTTCCCTGGGAAACAAAACTCACAAGCCACTGTTCTGGGTGTCAGTTTGCAGGACCCACTTGGCACTCTCAAACCAGACCAAGTTGGCACTGGTGCCACCTTGCGTCTGGGAGGCATCCTGCGAGAGGCCGAATTCCAGGAGGCACCCGGCAATTTAAGGCCGCAGGACCCAAAACCTTTCTACAGGCTTTTTCCCTGGAAAAAAAAATTCAGAAGCCATTGTTCTGGGTGTCAGTTTGCAGGAGGCACCTGGCACTCTCAAACCAGACCAAGTTGGCACTGGTGCCACCTTGCGTCTGGGAGGCATCCTGCGAGAGGCGGAATTCCAGGTGGCACCCGGCAATTTAAGGCCGCAGGACCCTGAACCATTGTACAGGCTTTTTCCCTGGGCAACAAAACTCACAAGCCACTGTTCTGGGTGTCAGTTTTCAGGACCCACTTGGCACTCTCAAAGCAGACCAAGTTGGCACTGGTGCCACCTTCCGTCTGGGAGGCATCCTGCGAGAGGCGCAATTCCAGGAAGCACCCGGCAATTTAAGGCTGCAGGACCCTGAACCACTGTACAGGCTTTTTCCCTGGGAAACAAAACTCACAAGCCACTGTTCTGGGTGTCAGTTTGCAGGACCCACTTGGCACTCTTAAACCAGACCAAGGTAGCACTGGTGTTGCTTAGCGTCTGAGAAACACCTGGCGAGATGCGGAATTCCAGGAGGCACCCGGCAATTTAAGGCCGCAGGACCCTGAACCATTGTACAGGCTTTTTCCCTTGGAAACAAAACTCACAAGCCACTGTTCTGGGTGTCAGTTTCCAGGACCCACTTGGCACTCTTAAACCAGACCAAGTTGGCACTGGTGTTGCTTAGCGTCTGGGAAACACCTGGCGAGTTGCGGAATTCCAGGAGGCACCCGGCAATTTAAGGCCGCAGGACCCTGAACCATTGTGCAGGCTTTTTCCCTGGGAAACAAAACTCACAAGCCACTGTTTTGGGTGTCAGTTTTCAGGACCCACTTGGCACTCTCAAAGCAGACCAAGTTGGCACTGGTGCCACCTTGCGTCTGGGAGGCATTCTGCGAGAGGCGGAATTCCAGGACGCACCCGGCAATTTAAGGCCGCAGGACCCAAAACCTTTCTACAAGTTTTTCCCTGGGAAAAAAAATTCAGAAGCCATTGTTCTGGGTGTCAGTTCGCAGGAGGCACCTGGCACTCTCAAACCAGACCAAGTTGGCACTGGTGCCACGTTGCGTCTGGGAGGCATCCTGCGAGAGGCGCAATTACAGGTGGCACCCGGCAATTTAAGGCCTAAGGCCCCTGAACCATTGTACAGGCTTTTTCCCTGGGAAACAAAACTCACAAGCCACTGTTCTGGGTGTCAGTTTTCAGGACCCACTTGGCACTCTCAAACCAGACCAAGTTGGCACTGGTGCCACCTTGCGTCTGGGAGGCATCCTGCGAGAGGCGGAATTCCAGGAGGCACCCGGCAATTTAAGGCCGCAGGACCCAAAACCATTCTACAGGCTTTTTCCCTGGAAAACAAAATTCAGAAGCCACTGTTCTGGGTGTCAGTTTGCAGGACCCACTTGCCACTCTCAAACAAGACCAAGTTGGCACTGGTGCCACCTTGCGTCTGGGAGGCATCTTGCAAGACGCCGAATTCCAGGAGGCACCTGGCAATTTAAGGCCGCAGGACCCTGAACCATTGTACAGGCTTTTTCCCTGGGAAACAAAACTCACAAGCCACTGTTCTGGGTGTCAGTTTGCAGGACCCACTTGGCACTCTTAAACCAGACCAAGTTGTCACTGGTGTTGCTTAGCGTCTGGGAAACACCTGGCGAGATGCGGAATTCCAGGAGGCACCCGGCAATTTAAGACCGCAGGACCCTGAACCATTGTACAGGCTTTTTCCCTGGGAAACAAAACTCACAAGCCACTGTTCTGGGTGTCAGTTTTCAGGACCCTCTTGACACTCTCAAAGCAGACCAATTTTGCACTAGTGCCACCTTGCGTCTGGGAGGCATCCTGCGAGAGGCGGAATTCCAGGAGGCACCCGGCAATTTAAGGCCTCAGGCCCCTGAACCATTGTACAGGCTTTTTCCCTGGGAAACAAAACTCACAAGCCACTGTTCTGGGTGTCAGTTTTCAGGACCCACTTGGCACTCTTAAACCAGACCAAGTTGGAACTGGTGCCACCTTGCGTCTGGGAGGCATCCTGCGAGAGGCCGAATTCCAGGAGGCACCCGGCAATTTAAGGCCTCAGGCCCCTGAACCATTTTACAGGCTTTTTCCCTGGGAAACAAAACTCACAAGCCACTGTTCTGGGTGTCAGTTTTCAGGACCCACTTGACACTCTCAAAGCAGACCAAGTTTGCACTGGTGCCAACTTGCGTCTGGGAGGCATCCTGCGAGAGGCGCAATTCCAGGAGGCACCCGGCAATTTAAGGCCGCAGGACCCTGAACCATTGTACAGGCTTTTTCCCTGGGAAACAAAACTCACAAGCCACTGTTCTGGGTGTCATTTTTCAGGACCCACTTGGCACTCTTAAACCAGACTAAGTTGGCACTGGTGTCATGTTGCGCCTGGGAGGCATCCTGTGAGAGGCGGATCTCCAGGAGGCACCCGGCAATTTAAGGCCGCAGGCCCCTGAACCATTGTACAGGCTTTTTCCCTGGGAAACAAAACTCACAAGCCACTGTTCTGGGTGTCAGTTTTCAGGACCCACTTGGCACTCTTAAACCAGACCAAGTTGGCACTGGTGTCATGTTGCGCCTGGGAGGCATCCTGTGAGAGGCGGATCTCCTGGAGGCACCCGGCAATTTAAGGCCGCAGGCCCCTGAACCATTGTACAGGCTTTTTCCCTGGAAACAAAACTCACAAGCCACTGTTCTGGGTGTCAGTTTTCAGGACCCACTTGGCACTCTTAAACCCTACCAAGTTGGAACTGGTGCCACCTTGCGTCTGGGAGGCATCCTGCGAGAGGCCGAATTCCAGGAGGCACCCGGCAATTTAAGGCCGCAGGACCCTGAACCATTATACAGCCTTTTTCCCTGGGAAACAAAACTCACAAGCCACTGTTCTGGGTGTCAGTTTGCAGGAGCCACCTGGCACTCTCAAACCAGACCAAGTTGGCACTGGTGTCATGTTGCGCCTGGGAGGCATCCTGCGAGAGGCGGATCTCCAGGAGGCACCCGGCAATTTAAGGCCGCAGGCCCCTGAACCATTGTACAGGCTTTTTCCCTGGGAAACAAAACTCACAAGCCACTGTTCTGGGTGTCAGTTTTCAGAACCCACTTGACACTCTCAAAGCAGACCAAGTTGGCACTGGTGCCAACTTGCGTCTGGGAGGCATCCTGCGAGAGGCGCAATTCCAGGAGGCACCCGGCAATTTAAGGCCGCAGGACCCTGAACCATTGTACAGGCTTTTTCCCTGGGAAACAAAACTCACAAGCCACTGTTCTGGGTGTCATTTTTCAGGACCCACTTGGCACTCTTAAACCAGACCAAGTTGTAACTGGTGTCATGTTGCGCCTGGGAGACATCCTGTGAGAGGCGGATCTCCAGGAGGCACCTGGCAATTTAAGGCCGCAGGCCCCTAAACCATTGTACAGGCTTTTTCCCTGGGAAACAAAACTCACAAGCCACTGTTCTGGGTGTCAGTTTGCAGGAGCCACCTGGCACTCTCAAACCAGACCAAGTTGGCACTGGTGCCACCTTGCGTCTGGGAGGCATCTTGCAAGACGCCGAATTCCAGGAGGCACCCGGCAATTTAAGGCCGCAGGACCCTGAACCATTGTACAGGCTTTTTCCCTGGGAAACAAAACTCACAAGCCACTGTTCTGGGTGTCAGTTTTCAGGACCCACTTGGCACTCTTAAACCCTACCAAGTTGGAACTGGTGCCACCTTGCGTCTGGGAGGCATCCTGCGAGAGGCCGAATTCCAGGAGGCACCCGGCAATTTAAGGCCGCAGGAACCTGAACCATTGTACAGGCTTTTTCCCTGGGAAACAAAACTCACAAGCCACTGTTCTGGGTGTCAGTTTGCAGGACCCACTTGGCACTCTTAAATCAGACCAAGTTGGCACTGGTGTTGCTTAGCGTCTGGGAAACACCTGTCGAGTTTCGGAATTCCAGGAGGCACCCGGCAATTTAAGGCCGCAGGACCCTGAACTATTGTACAGGCTTTTTCCCTGGGCAACAAAACTCACAAGCCACTGTTCTGGGTGTCAGTTTTCAGGACGCACTTGGCACTCTCAAACCAGACCAAGTTGGCACTGGTGCCACCTTGCGTCTGGGAGGCATCCTGCAAGAGGCGGAATTTCAGGAGGCACCCGGCAATTTAAGGCCGCAGTACCCAAAACCTTTCTACAGGCTTTTTCCCTGGAAAAAAAAATTCAGAAGCCATTGTTCTGGGTGTCAGTTTGCAGGAGGCACCTGGCACTCCCAAACCAGACCAAGTTGGCACGGGTGCCACCTTGCGTCTGGGAAACACCTGGCGAGTTGCGCAATTCCAGGTGGCACCCGGCAATTTAAGGCCGCAGAACCCAAAAGCATTCTACAGGCTTTTTCCCTGGGAAACAAAACTCACAAGCCACTGTTCTGGGTGTCAGTTTTCAGGACCCACTTGGCACTCTCAAACCAGACCAAGTTGGCACTGGTGCCACCTTGCGTCTGGGAGGCATCCTGCGAGAGGCGGAATTCCAGGAGGTACCCGGCAATTTAAGGCCGCAGAAACCAAAGCCATTCTACAGGCTTTTTCCCTGGGAAACAAAACTCACAAGCCACTGTTCTGGGTGTCAGTTTGCAGGAGCCACCTGGCACTCTCAAACCAGACCAAGTTGGCACTGGTGCCACCTTGCGTCTGGGAGGCATCCTGCAAGACGCCGAATTCCAGGAGGCACCCGGCAATTTAAGTCCGCAGGACCCTGAACCATTGTACAGGCTTTTTCCCTGGGAAACAAAATTCACAAGCCACTGTTCTGGGTGTCAGTTTTCAGGAGCCACCTGGCACTCTCAAACCAGACTAAGTTGGCACTGGTGCCATTTTGCGTCTTGCAGGCATCCTGCGAGAGGCGGAATTCCAGGAGGCACCCGGCAATTTAAGGCCTCAGGCCCCTGAACTATTGTACAGGCTTTTTCCCTGGGAAACAAAACTCACAAGCCACTGTTCTGGGTGTCAGTTTTCAGGACCCACTTGGCACTCTTAAACCAGACCAAGTTGTAACTGGTGCCACCTTGCGTCTGGGAGGCATCCTGCGAGAGGCGGAATTCCAGGAGGCACCCGGCAATTTAAGGTCGCAGGACCCTGAACCATTGTACAGGCTTTTTCCCTGGGAAACAAAACTCACAAGCCACTGTTCTGGGTGTCATTTTTCAGGACCCACTTGGCACTCTTAAACCAGACTAAGTTGGCACTGGTGTCATGTTGCGCCTGGGAGGCATCCTGTGAGAGGCGGATCTCCAGGAGGCACCCGGCAATTTAAGGCCGCAGGCCCCTGAACCATTGTACAGGCTTTTTCCCTGGGAAACAAAACTCACAAGCCACTGTTCTGGGTGTCAGTTTGCAGGACCCACTTGGCACTCTTAAACCCTACCAAGTTGGAACTGGTGCCACCTTGCGTCTGGGAGGCATCCTGCGAGAGGCCGAATTCCAGGAGGCACCCGGCAATTTAAGGCCGCAGGAACCTGAACCATTGTACAGGCTTTTTCCCTGGGAAACAAAACTCACAAGCCACTGTTCTGGGTGTCAGTTTGCAGGACCCACTTGGCACTCTTAAATCAGACCAAGTTGGCACTGGTGTTGCTTAGCGTCTGGGAAACACCTGTCGAGTTGCGGAATTCCAGGAGGCACCCGGCAATTTAAGGCCGCAGGACCCTCAACCATTGTACAGGCTTTTTCCCTGGGAAACAAAACTCACAAGCCACTGTTCTGGGTGTCAGTTTTCAGGACGCACTTGGCACTCTCAAACCAGACCAAGTTGGCACTGGTGCCACCTTGCGTCTGGGAGGCATCCTGCAAGAGGCGGAATTTCAGGAGGCACCCGGCAATTTAAGGCCGCAGAACCCAAAAGCATTCTACAGGCTTTTTCCCTGGGAAACAAAACTCACAAGCCACTGTTCTGGGTGTCAGTTTTCAAGACACACTTGGCACTCTTAAACAAGACCAAGTTGGCACTGGTGCCACCTTGCGTCTGGGAGGCATCCTGCGAGAGGCCGAATTCCAGGAGGCACCCGGCAATTTAAGGCCGCAGGACCCTGAACCATTGTACAGGCTTTTTCCCTGGGAAACAAAACTCACAAGCCACTGTTCTGGGTGTCAGTTTTCAGGACCCACTTGGCACTCTCAAACCAGACCAAGTTGGCACTGGTGCCACCTTGCGTCTGGGAGGCATCCTGCAAGAGGCGGAATTTCAGGAGGCACCCGGCAATTTAAGGCTGCAGTACCCAAAACCTTTCTACAGGCTTTTTCCCTGGAAAAAAAAATTCAGAAGCCATTGTTCTGGGTGTCAGTTTGCAGGAGGCACCTGGCACTCCCAAACCAGACCAAGTTGGCACGGGTGCCACCTTGCGTCTGGGAGGCATCCTGCGAGAGGCCGAATTCCAGGAGGCACCCAGCAATTTAAGGCCTCAGGCCCCTGAACAATTCTACAGGCTTTTTCCCTGGGAAACAAAACTCACAAGCCACTGTTCTGGGTGTCAGTTTTCAGGACCCACTTGGCACTCTCAAACCAGACCAAGTTGGCACTGGTGCCACCTTGCGTCTGGGAGGCATCCTGCGAGAGGCGGAATTCCAGGAGGCACCCAGCAATTTAAGGCCGCAGAACCCAAAACCATTCTACAGGCTTTTTCCCTGGGAAACAAAACTCACAAGCCACTGTTCTGGGTGTCAGTTTGCAGGAGCCACCTGGCACTCTCAAACCAGACCAAGTTGGCACTGGTGCCACCTTGCGTCTGGGAGGCATCCTGCAAGACGCCGAATTCCAGGAGGCACCCGGCAATTTAAGTCCGCAGGACCCTGAACCATTGTACAGGCTTTTTCCCTGGGAAACAAAACTCACAAGCCACTGTTCTGGGTGTCAGTTTGCAGGACCCACTTGGCACTCTTAAATCAGACCAAGTTGGCACTGGTGTTGCTTAGCGTCTGGGAAACACCTGTCGAGTTGCGGAATTCCAGGAGGCACCCGGCAATTTAAGGCCGCAGAACCCAAAACCATTCTACAGGCTTTTTCCCTGGGAAACAAAATTCACAAGCCACTGTTCTGGGTGTCAGTTTTCAGGACGCACTTGGCACTCTCAAACCAGACCAAGTTGGCACTGGTGCCACCTTGCGTCTGGGAGGCATCCTGCAAGAGGCGGAATTTCAGGAGGCACCCGGCAATTTAAGGCCGCAGTACCCAAAACCTTTCTACAGGCTTTTTCCCTGGAAAAAAAAATTCAGAAGCCATTGTTCTGGGTGTCAGTTTGCAGGAGGCACCTGGCACTCCCAAACCAGACCAAGTTGGCACGGGTGCCACCTTGCGTCTGGGAAACACCTGGCGAGTTGCGCAATTCCAGGTGGCACCCGGCAATTTAAGGCCGCAGAACCCAAAAGCATTCTACAGGCTTTTTCCCTGGGAAACAAAACTCACAAGCCACTGTTCTGGGTGTCAGTTTTCAGGACCCACTTGGCACTCTCAAACCAGACCAAGTTGGCACTGGTGCCACCTTGCGTCTGGGAGGCATCCTGCGAGAGGCGGAATTCCAGGAGGCACCCGGCAATTTAAGGCCGCAGAACCCAAAGCCATTCTACAGGCTTTTTCCCTGGGAAACAAAACTCACAAGCCACTGTTCTGGGTGTCAGTTTGCAGGAGCCACCTGGCACTCTCAAACCAGACCAAGTTGGCACTGGTGCCACCTTGCGTCTGGGAGGCATCCTGCAAGACGCCGAATTCCAGGAAAAACCCGGCAATTTAAGTCCGCAGGACCCTGAACCATTGTACAGGCTTTTTCCCTGGGAAACAAAATTCACAAGCCACTGTTCTGGGTGTCAGTTTTCAGGAGCCACCTGGCACTCTCAAACCAGACTAAGTTGGCACTGGTGCCATTTTGCGTCTTGCAGGCATCCTGCGAGAGGCGGAATTCCAGGAGGCACCCGGCAATTTAAGGCCTCAGGCCCCTGAACTATTGTACAGGCTTTTTCCCTGGGAAACAAAACTCACAAGCCACTGTTCTGGGTGTCAGTTTTCAGGACCCACTTGGCACTCTTAAACCAGACCAAGTTGTAACTGGTGCCACCTTGCGTCTGGGAGGCATCCTGCGAGAGGCGGAATTCCAGGAGGCACCCGGCAATTTAAGGCCTCAGGCCCCTGAACCATTCTACAGGCTTTTTCCCTGGGAAACAAAACTCACAAGCCACTGTTCTGGGTGTCAGGTTGCAGGAGCCACCTGGCACTCTCAAACCAGACTAAGTTGGCACTGGTGTCATGCTGTGCCTGGGAGGCATCCTGCGAGAGGCGGATCTCCAGGAGGCACCCGGCAATTTAAGGCCGCAGGCCCCTGAACCATTGTACAGGCTTTTTCCCTGGGAAACAAAACTCACAAGCCACTGTTCTGGGTGTCAGTTTTCAGGACCCACTTGACACTCTCAAACCAGACCAAGTTGGCACTGGTGCCACCTTGCGTCTGGGAGGCATCCTGCGAGAGGCGCAATTCCAGGAGGCACCCGGCAATTTAAGGTCGCAGGACCCTGAACCATTGTACAGGCTTTTTCCCTGGGAAACAAAACTCACAAGCCACTGTTCTGGGTGTCATTTTTCAGGACCCACTTGGCACTCTTAAACCAGACTAAGTTGGCACTGGTGTCATGTTGCGCCTGGGAGGCATCCTGTGAGAGGCGGATCTCCAGGAGGCACCCGGCAATTTAAGGCCGCAGGCCCCTGAACCATTGTACAGGCTTTTTCCCTGGGAAACAAAACTCACAAGCCACTGTTCTGGGTGTCAGTTTGCAGGACCCACTTGGCACTCTTAAATCAGACCAAGTTGGCACTGGTGTTGCTTAGCGTCTGGGAAACACCTGTCGAGTTGCGGAATTCCAGGAGGCACCCGGCAATTTAAGGCCGCAGGACCCTCAACCATTGTACAGGCTTTTTCCCTGGGAAACAAAACTCACAAGCCACTGTTCTGGGTGTCAGTTTTCAGGACGCACTTGGCACTCTCAAACCAGACCAAGTTGGCACTGGTGCCACCTTGCGTCTGGGAGGCATCCTGCAAGAGGCGGAATTTCAGGAGGCACCCGGCAATTTAAGGCCGCAGAACCCAAAAGCATTCTACAGGCTTTTTCCCTGGGAAACAAAACTCACAAGCCACTGTTCTGGGTGTCAGTTTTCAAGACACACTTGGCACTCTTAAACAAGACCAAGTTGGCACTGGTGCCACCTTGCGTCTGGGAGGCATCCTGCGAGAGGCCGAATTCCAGGAGGCACCCGGCAATTTAAGGCTGCAGGACCCTGAACCATTGTACAGGCTTTTTCCCTGGGAAACAAAACTCACAAGCCACTGTTCTGGGTGTCAGTTTTCAGGACCCACTTGGCACTCTCAAACCAGACCAAGTTGGCACTGGTGCCACCTTGCGTCTGGGAGGCATCCTGCAAGAGGCGGAATTCCAGGAGGCACCCAGCAATTTAAGGCCGCAGAACCCAAAACCATTCGACAGGCTTTTTCCCTGGGAAACAAAATTCACAAGCCACTGTTCTGGGTGTCAGTTTGCAGGACCCACTTGCCACTCTCAAACCAGACCAAGTTGGCACTGGTGCCACCTTGCGTCTGGGAGGCATCCTGCAAGACGCCGAATTCCAGGAGGCACCCGGCAATTTAAGTCCGCAGGACCCTGAACCATTGTACAGGCTTTTTCCCTGGGAAACAAAATTCACAAGCCACTGTTCTGGGTGTCAGTTTGCAGGAGCCACCTGGCACTCTCAAACCAGACTAAGTTGGCACTGGTGCCATCTTGCGCCTTGCAGGCATCCTGCGAGAGGCGGAATTCCAGGAGGCACCCGGCAATTTAAGGCCGCAGGACCCTGAACCATTGTACAGGCTTTTTCCCTGGGAAACAAAACTCACAAGCCACTGTTCTGGGTGTCAGTTTCCAGGACCCACTTGACACTCTTAAATCAGACCAAGTTGGCACTGGTGTTGCTTAGCGTCTGGGAAACACCTGGCGAGTTGCGGAATTCCAGGAGGCACCCGGCAATTTAAGGCCGTAGGACCCTGAACCATTGTACAGGCTTTTTCCCTGGGAAACAAAACTCACAAGCCACTGTTCTGGGTGTCAGTTTTCAGGACGCACTTGGCACTCTCAAACCAGACCAAGTTGGCACTGGTGCCACCTTGCGTCTGGGAGGCATCCTGCGAGAGGCGGAATTCCAGGAGGCACCCGGCAATTTAAGGCCGCAGGACCCAAAACCTTTCTACAGGCTTTTTCCCTGGAAAAAAAAATTCAGAAGCCATTGTTCTGGGTTTCAGTTTGCAGGAGGCACCTGGCACTCTCAAACCAGACCAAGTTGGCACTGGTGCCACCTTGCGTCTGGGAGGCATCCTGCGAGAGGCGCAATTCCAGGTGGCACCCGGCAATTTAAGGCCGCAGGACCCTGAACCATTGTACAGGCTTTTTCCCTGGGCAACAAAACTCACAAGCCACTGTTCTGGGTGTCAGTTTTCAGGACCCACTTGGCACTCTCAAAGCAGACCAAGTTGGCACTGGTGCCACCTTCCGTCTGGGAGGCATCCTGCGAGAGGCGCAATTCCAGGAAGCACCCGGCAATTTAAGGCTGCAGGACCCTGAACCACTGTACAGGCTTTTTCCCTGGAAACAAAACTCACAAGCCACTGTTCTGGGTGTCAGTTTGCAGGACCCACTTGGCACTCTTAAACCAGACCAAGGTAGCACTGGTGTTGCTTAGCGTCTGAGAAACACCTGGCGAGATGCGGAATTCCAGGAGGCACCCGGCAATTTAAGGCCGCAGGACCGTGAACCATTGTGCAGGCTTCTTCCCTGGGAAACAAAACTCACAAGCCACTGTTCTGGGTGTCAGTTTCCAGGACCCACTTGGCAATCTCAAACCAGACCAAATTGGCACTGGTGCCACCTTGCGTCTGGGAGGCATTCTGCGAGAGGCGGAATTCCAGGACGCACCCGGCAATTTAAGGCCGCAGGACCCAAAACCTTTCTACAAGTTTTTCCCTGGAAAAAAAAATTCAGAAGCCATTGTTCTGGGTGTCAGTTCGCAGGAGGCACCTGGCACTCTCAAACCAGACCAAGTTGGCACTGGTGCCACGTTGCGTCTGGGAGGCATCCTGCGAGAGGCGCAATTCCAGGTGGCACCCGGCAATTTAAGGCCTCAGGCCCCTGAACCATTGTACAGGCTTTTTCCCTGGGAAACAAAACTCACAAGCCACTGTTCTGGGTGTCAGTTTGCAGGACACACTTGGCACTCTCAAACCAGACCAAGTTGGCACTGGTGCCACCTTGCGTCTGGGAGGCATCCTGCGAGAGGCGGAATTCCAGGAGGCACCCGGCAATTTAAGGCCGCAGGACCCAAAACCATTCTACAGGCTTTTTCCCTGGAAAACAAAATTCAGAAGCCACTGTTCTGGGTGTCAGTTTGCAGGACCCACTTGCCACTCTCAAACCAGACCAAGTTGGCACTGGTGCCACCTTGCGTCTGGGAGGCATCTTGCAAGACGCCGAATTCCAGGAGGCACCCGGCAATTTAAGGCCGCAGGACCCTGAACCATTGTACAGGCTTTTTCCCTGGGAAACAAAACTCACAAGCCACTGTTCTGGGTGTCAGTTTGCAGGACCCACTTGGCACTCTTAAACTAGACCAAGTTGTCACTGGTGTTGCTTAGCGTCTGGGAAACACCTGGCGAGATGCGGAATTCCAGGAGGCACCCGGCAATTTAAGACCGCAGGACCCTGAACCATTGTACAGGCTTTTTCCCTGGGAAACAAAACTCACAAGCCACTGTTCTGGGTGTCAGTTTTCAGGACCCACTTGGCACTCTTAAACCAGACCAAGTTGGAACTGGTGCCACCTTGCGTCTGGGAGGCATCCTGCGAGAGGCCGAATTCCAGGAGGCACCCGGCAATTTAAGGCCTCAGGCCCCTGAACCATTTTACAGGCTTTTTCCCTGGGAAACAAAACTCACAAGCCACTGTTCTGGGTGTCAGTTTTCAGGACCCACTTGACACTCTCAAAGCAGACCAAGTTTGCACTGGTGCCAACTTGCGTCTGGGAGGCATCCTGCGAGAGGCGCAATTCCAGGAGGCACCCGGCAATTTAAGGCCGCAGGACCCTGAACCATTGTACAGGCTTTTTCCCTGGGAAACAAAACTCACAAGCCACTGTTCTGGGTGTCATTTTTCAGGACCCACTTGGCACTCTTAAACCAGACTAAGTTGGCACTGGTGTCATGTTGCGCCTGAGAGGCATCCTGTGAGAGGCGGATCTCCAGGAGGCACCCGGCAATTTAAGGCCGCAGGCCCCTGAAGCATTGTACAGGCTTTTTCCCTGGGAAACAAAACTCACAAGCCACTGTTCTGGGTGTCAGTTTTCAGGACCCACTTGGCACTCTTAAACCAGACCAAGTTGGCACTGGTGTCATGTTGCGCCTGGGAGGCATCCTGTGAGAGGCGGATCTCCAGGAGGCACCCGGCAATTTAAGGCCGCAGGCCCCTGATCCATTGTACAGGCTTTTTCCCTGGAAACAAAACTCACAAGCCACTGTTCTGGGTGTCAGTTTTCAGGACCCACTTGGCACTCTTAAACCCTACCAAGTTGGAACTGGTGCCACCTTGCGTCTGGGAGGCATCCTGCGAGAGGCCGAATTCCAGGAGGCACCCGGCAATTTAAGGCCGCAGGACCCTGAACCATTATACAGCCTTTTCCCCTGGGAAACAAAACTCACAAGCCACTGTTCTGGGTGTCAGTTTGCAGGAGCCACCTGGCACTCTCAAACCAGACCAAGTTGGCACTGGTGTCATGTTGCGCCTGGGAGGCATCCTGCGAGAGGCGGATCTCCAGGAGGCACCCGGCAATTTAAGGCCGCAGGCCCCTGAACCATTGTACAGGCTTTTTCCCTGGGAAACAAAACTCACAAGCCACTGTTCTGGGTGTCAGTTTTCAGAACCCACTTGCCACTCTCAAACAAGACCAAGTTGGCACTGGTGCCACCTTGCGTCTGGGAGGCATCCTGCGAGAGGCGCAATTCCAGGAGGCACCCGGCAATTTAAGGCCGCAGGACCCTGAACCATTGTACAGGCTTTTTCCCTGGGAAACAAAACTCACAAGCCACTGTTCTGGGTGTCAGTTTGCAGGACCCACTTGCCACTCTCAAACAAGACCAAGTTGGCACTGGTGCCACCTTGCGTCTGGGAGGCATCTTGCAAGACGCCGAATTCCAGGAGGCACCCGGCAATTTAAGGCCGCAGGACCCTGAACCATTGTACAGGCTTTTTCCCTGGGAAACAAAACTCACAAGCCACTGTTCTGGGTGTCAGTTTGCAGGACCCACTTGGCACTCTTAAACCAGACCAAGTTGTCACTGGTGTTGCTTAGCGTCTGGGAAACACCTGGCGAGATGCGGAATTCCAGGAGGCACCCGGCAATTTAAGACCGCAGGACCCTGAACCATTGTACAGGCTTTTTCCCTGGGAAACAAAACTCACAAGCCACTGTTCTGGGTGTCAGTTTTCAGGACCCTCTTGACACTCTCAAAGCAGACCAATTTTGCACTAGTGCCACCTTGCGTCTGGGAGGCATCCTGCGAGAGGCGGAATTCCAGGAGGCACCCGGCAATTTAAGGCCTCAGGCCCCTGAACCATTGTACAGGCTTTTTCCCTGGGAAACAAAATTCACAAGCCACTGTTCTGGGTGTCAGTTTGCAGGACCCACTTGCCACTCTCAAACCAGACCAAGTTGGCACTGGTGCCACCTTGCGTCTGGGAGGCATCCTGCAAGACGCCGAATTCCAGGAGGCACCCGGCAATTTAAGTCCGCAGGACCCTGAACCATTGTACAGGCTTTTTCCCTGGGAAACAAAATTCACAAGCCACTGTTCTGGGTGTCAGTTTGCAGGAGCCACCTGGCACTCTCAAACCAGACTAAGTTGGCACTGGTGCCATCTTGCGCCTTGCAGGCATCCTGCGAGAGGCGGAATTCCAGGAGGCACCCGGCAATTTAAGGCCGCAGGACCCTGAACCATTGTACAGGCTTTTTCCCTGGGAAACAAAACTCACAAGCCACTGTTCTGGGTGTCAGTTTTCAGGACGCACTTGGCACTCTCAAACCAGACCAAGTTGGCACTGGTGCCACCTTGCGTCTGGGAGGCATCCTGCGAGAGGCGGAATTCCAGGAGGCACCCGGCAATTTAAGGCCGCAGGACCCAAAACCATTCTACAGGCTTTTTCCCTGGAAAAAAAAATTCAGAAGCCATTGTTCTGGGTTTCAGTTTGCAGGAGGCACCTGGCACTCTCAAACCAGACCAAGTTGGCACTGGTGCCACCTTGCGTCTGGGAGGCATCCTGCGAGAGGCGCAATTCCAGGTGGCACCCGGCAATTTAAGGCCGCAGGACCCTGAACCATTGTACAGGCTTTTTCCCTGGGCAACAAAACTCACAAGCCACTGTTCTGGGTGTCAGTTTTCAGGACCCACTTGGCACTCTCAAAGCAGACCAAGTTGGCACTGGTGCCACCTTCCGTCTGGGAGGCATCCTGCGAGAGGCGCAATTCCAGGAAGCACCCGGCAATTTAAGGCTGCAGGACCCTGAACCACTGTACAGGCTTTTTCCCTGGAAACAAAACTCACAAGCCACTGTTCTGGGTGTCAGTTTGCAGGACCCACTTGGCACTCTTAAACCAGACCAAGGTAGCACTGGTGTTGCTTAGCGTCTGAGAAACACCTGGCGAGATGCGGAATTCCAGGAGGCACCCGGCAATTTAAGGCCGCAGGACCCTGAACCATTGTGCAGGCTTCTTCCCTGGGAAACAAAACTCACAAGCCACTGTTCTGGGTGTCAGTTTCCAGGACCCACTTGGCAATCTCAAACCAGACCAAATTGGCACTGGTGCCACCTTGCGTCTGGGAGGCATTCTGCGAGAGGCGGAATTCCAGGACGCACCCGGCAATTTAAGGCCGCAGGACCCAAAACCTTTCTACAAGTTTTTCCCTGGGAAAAAAAATTCAGAAGCCATTGTTCTGGGTGTCAGTTCGCAGGAGGCACCTGGCACTCTCAAACCAGACCAAGTTGGCACTGGTGCCACGTTGCGTCTGGGAGGCATCCTGCGAGAGGCGCAATTCCAGGTGGCACCCGGCAATTTAAGGCCTCAGGCCCCTGAACCATTGTACAGGCTTTTTCCCTGGGAAACAAAACTCACAAGCCACTGTTCTGGGTGTCAGTTTGCAGGACACACTTGGCACTCTCAAACCAGACCAAGTTGGCACTGGTGCCACCTTGCGTCTGGGAGGCATCCTGCGAGAGGCGGAATTCCAGGAGGCACCCGGCAATTTAAGGCCGCAGGACCCAAAACCATTCTACAGGCTTTTTCCCTGGAAAACAAAATTCAGAAGCCACTGTTCTGGGTGTCAGTTTGCAGGACCCACTTGCCACTCTCAAACCAGACCAAGTTGGCACTGGTGCCACCTTGCGTCTGGGAGGAATCTTGCAAGACGCCGAATTCCAGGAGGCACCCGGCA
This sequence comes from Fringilla coelebs, assembly GCF_963513975.1. Taxonomy (NCBI): domain Eukaryota; kingdom Metazoa; phylum Chordata; class Aves; order Passeriformes; family Fringillidae; genus Fringilla; species Fringilla coelebs. Next base: position 561,522 of record NW_028167515.1, on the reverse strand, counting down.
ATTTAAGGCCGCAGGACCCTGAACCATTGTACAGGCTTTTTCCCTGGGAAACAAAACTCACAAGCCACTGTTCTGGGTGTCAGTTTGCAGGACCCACTTGGCACTCTTAAACTAGACCAAGTTGTCACTGGTGTTGCTTAGCGTCTGGGAAACACCTGGCGAGATGCGGAATTCCAGGAGGCACCCGGCAATTTAAGACCGCAGGACCCTGAACCATTGTACAGGCTTTTTCCCTGGGAAACAAAACTCACAAGCCACTGTTCTGGGTGTCAGTTTTCAGGACCCACTTGGCACTCTTAAACCAGACCAAGTTGGAACTGGTGCCACCTTGCGTCTGGGAGGCATCCTGCGAGAGGCCGAATTCCAGGAGGCACCCGGCAATTTAAGGCCTCAGGCCCCTGAACCATTTTACAGGCTTTTTCCCTGGGAAACAAAACTCACAAGCCACTGTTCTGGGTGTCAGTTTTCAGGACCCACTTGACACTCTCAAAGCAGACCAAGTTTGCACTGGTGCCAACTTGCGTCTGGGAGGCATCCTGCGAGAGGCGCAATTCCAGGAGGCACCCGGCAATTTAAGGCCGCAGGACCCTGAACCATTGTACAGGCTTTTTCCCTGGGAAACAAAACTCACAAGCCACTGTTCTGGGTGTCATTTTTCAGGACCCACTTGGCACTCTTAAACCAGACTAAGTTGGCACTGGTGTCATGTTGCGCCTGAGAGGCATCCTGTGAGAGGCGGATCTCCAGGAGGCACCCGGCAATTTAAGGCCGCAGGCCCCTGAAGCATTGTACAGGCTTTTTCCCTGGGAAACAAAACTCACAAGCCACTGTTCTGGGTGTCAGTTTTCAGGACCCACTTGGCACTCTTAAACCAGACCAAGTTGGCACTGGTGTCATGTTGCGCCTGGGAGGCATCCTGTGAGAGGCGGATCTCCAGGAGGCACCCGGCAATTTAAGGCCGCAGGCCCCTGATCCATTGTACAGGCTTTTTCCCTGGAAACAAAACTCACAAGCCACTGTTCTGGGTGTCAGTTTTCAGGACCCACTTGGCACTCTTAAACCCTACCAAGTTGGAACTGGTGCCACCTTGCGTCTGGGAGGCATCCTGCGAGAGGCCGAATTCCAGGAGGCACCCGGCAATTTAAGGCCGCAGGACCCTGAACCATTATACAGCCTTTTCCCCTGGGAAACAAAACTCACAAGCCACTGTTCTGGGTGTCAGTTTGCAGGAGCCACCTGGCACTCTCAAACCAGACCAAGTTGGCACTGGTGTCATGTTGCGCCTGGGAGGCATCCTGCGAGAGGCGGATCTCCAGGAGGCACCCGGCAATTTAAGGCCGCAGGCCCCTGAACCATTGTACAGGCTTTTTCCCTGGGAAACAAAACTCACAAGCCACTGTTCTGGGTGTCAGTTTTCAGAACCCACTTGCCACTCTCAAACAAGACCAAGTTGGCACTGGTGCCACCTTGCGTCTGGGAGGCATCCTGCGAGAGGCGCAATTCCAGGAGGCACCCGGCAATTTAAGGCCGCAGGACCCTGAACCATTGTACAGGCTTTTTCCCTGGGAAACAAAACTCACAAGCCACTGTTCTGGGTGTCAGTTTGCAGGACCCACTTGCCACTCTCAAACAAGACCAAGTTGGCACTGGTGCCACCTTGCGTCTGGGAGGCATCTTGCAAGACGCCGAATTCCAGGAGGCACCCGGCAATTTAAGGCCGCAGGACCCTGAACCATTGTACAGGCTTTTTCCCTGGGAAACAAAACTCACAAGCCACTGTTCTGGGTGTCAGTTTGCAGGACCCACTTGGCACTCTTAAACCAGACCAAGTTGTCACTGGTGTTGCTTAGCGTCTGGGAAACACCTGGCGAGATGCGGAATTCCAGGAGGCACCCGGCAATTTAAGACCGCAGGACCCTGAACCATTGTACAGGCTTTTTCCCTGGGAAACAAAACTCACAAGCCACTGTTCTGGGTGTCAGTTTTCAGGACCCTCTTGACACTCTCAAAGCAGACCAATTTTGCACTAGTGCCACCTTGCGTCTGGGAGGCATCCTGCGAGAGGCGGAATTCCAGGAGGCACCCGGCAATTTAAGGCCTCAGGCCCCTGAACCATTGTACAGGCTTTTTCCCTGGGAAACAAAACTCACAAGCCACTGTTCTGGGTGTCAGTTTTCAGGACCCACTTGGCACTCTTAAACCAGACCAAGTTGGAACTGGTGCCACCTTGCGTCTGGGAGGCATCCTGCGAGAGGCCGAATTCCAGGAGGCACCCGGCAATTTAAGGCCTCAGGCCCCTGAACCATTTTACAGGCTTTTTCCCTGGGAAACAAAACTCACAAGCCACTGTTCTGGGTGTCAGTTTTCAGGACCCACTTGACACTCTCAAATCAGACCAAGTTTGCACTGGTGCAAACTTGCGTCTGGGAGGCATCCTGCGAGAGGCGCAATTCCAGGAGGCACCCGGCAATTTAAGGCCGCAGGACCCTGAACCATTGTACAGGCTTTTTCCCTGGGAAACAAAACTCACAAGCCACTGTTCTGGGTGTCATTTTTCAGGACCCACTTGGCACTCTTAAACCAGACTAAGTTGGCACTGGTGTCATGTTGCGCCTGGGAGGCATCCTGTGAGAGGCGGATCTCCAGGAGGCACCCGGCAATTTAAGGCCGCAGGCCCCTGAACCATTGTACAGGCTTTTTCCCTGGGAAACAAAACTCACAAGCCACTGTTCTGGGTGTCAGTTTTCAGGACCCACTTGGCACTCTTAAACCAGACCAAGTTGGCACTGGTGTCATGTTGCGCCTGGGAGGCATCCTGTGAGAGGCGGATCTCCAGGAGGCACCCGGCAATTTAAGGCCGCAGGCCCCTGATCCATTGTACAGGCTTTTTCCCTGGAAACAAAACTCACAAGCCACTGTTCTGGGTGTCAGTTTTCAGGACCCACTTGGCACTCTTAAACCCTACCAAGTTGGAACTGGTGCCACCTTGCGTCTGGGAGGCATCCTGCGAGAGGCCGAATTCCAGGAGGCACCCGGCAATTTAAGGCCGCAGGACCCTGAACCATTATACAGCCTTTTCCCCTGGGAAACAAAACTCACAAGCCACTGTTCTGGGTGTCAGTTTGCAGGAGCCACCTGGCACTCTCAAACCAGACCAAGTTGCCACTGGTGTCATGTTGCGCCTGGGAGGCATCCTGCGAGAGGCGGATCTCCAGGAGGCACCTGGCAATTTAAGGCCGCAGGCCCCTGAACCATTGTACAGGCTTTTTCCCTGGGAAACAAAACTCACAAGCCACTGTTCTGGGTGTCAGTTTTCAGAACCCACTTGACACTCTCAAAGCAGACCAAGTTGGCACTGGTGCCAACTTGCGTCTGGGAGGCATCCTGCGAGAGGCGCAATTCCAGGAGGCACCCGGCAATTTAAGGCCGCAGGACCCTGAACCATTGTACAGGCTTTTTCCCTGGGAAACAAAACTCACAAGCCACTGTTCTGGGTGTCATTTTTCAGGACCCACTTGGCACTCTTAAACCAGACTAAGTTGGCACTGGTGTCATGTTGCGCCTGGGAGACATCCTGTGAGAGGCGGATCTCCAGGAGGCACCTGGCAATTTAAGGCCGCAGGCCCCTGAACCATTGTACAGGCTTTTTCCCTGGGAAACAAAACTCACAAGCCACTGTTCTGGGTGTCAGTTTTCAGGACCCACTTGGCACTCTTAAACCAGACCAAGTTGGAACTGGTGTCATGTTGCGCCTGGGAGGAATCCTGTGAGAGGCGGATCTCCAGGAGGCACCCGGCAATTTAAGGCCGCAGGCCCCTGAACCATTGTACAGGCTTTTTCCCTGGAAACAAAACTCACAAGCCACTGTTCTGGGTGTCAGTTTTCAGGACCCACTTGGCACTCTTAAACCCTACCAAGTTGGAACTGGTGCCACCTTGCGTCTGGGAGGCATCCTGCGAGAGGCCGAATTCCAGGAGGCACCCGGCAATTTAAGGCCGCAGGACCCTGAACCATTGTACAGGCTTTTTCCCTGGGAAACAAAACTCACAAGCCACTGTTCTGGGTGTCAGTTTGCAGGACCCACTTGGCACTCTTAAATCAGACCAAGTTGGCACTGGTGTTGCTTAGCGTCTGGGAAACACCTGTCGTGTTGTGGAATTCCAGGAGGCACCCGGCAATTTAAGGCCGCAGGACCCTGAACCATTGTACAGGCTTTTTCCCTGGGAAACAAAACTCACAAGCCACTGTTCTGGGTGTCAGTTTTCAGGACGCACTTGGCACTCTCAAACCAGACCAAGTTGGCATTGGTGCCACCATGCGTCTGGGAGGCATCCTGCAAGAGGCGGAATTGCAGGAGGCACCCCGGAATTTAAGGCCGCAGTACCCAAAACCTTTCTACAGGCTTTTTCCCTGGAAAAAAAAAATCAGAAGCCATTGTTCTGGGTGTCAGTTTTCAGGAGGCACCTGGCACTCTCAAACCAGACCAAGTGTGCACTGGTGCCACCTTGCGTCTGGGAGGCATCCTGCGAGAGGCGCAATTCCGGGTGGCACCCGGCAATTTAAGGCCGCAGAACCCAAAAGCATTCTACAGGCTTTTTCCCTGGGCAACAAAACTCACAAGCCACTGTTCTGGGTGTCAGTTTGCAGGACCCACTTGGCACTCTCAAAGCAGACCAAGTTGGCACTGGTGCCACGTTGCGTCTGGGAGGCATCCTGCGAGAGGCGCAATTCCAGGAGGCACCCGGCAATTTAAGGCCGCAGGACCCTGAACCACTGTATAGGCTTTTTCCCTGGGAAACAAAACTCACAAGCCACTGTTCTGGGTGTCAGTTTTCAAGACACACTTGGCACTCTTAAACAAGACCAAGTTGGCACTGGTGCCACCTTGCGTCTGGGAGGCATCCTGCGAGAGGCCGAATTCCAGGAGGCACCCAGCAATTTAAGGCCTCAGGCCCCTGAACAATTCTACAGGCTTTTTCCCTGGGAAACAAAACTCACAAGCCACTGTTCTGGGTGTCAGTTTTCAGGACCCACTTGGCACTCTCAAACCAGACCAAGTTGGCACTGGTGCCACCTTGCGTCTTGGAGGCATCCTGCGAGAGGCGGAATTCCAGGAGGCACCCGTCAATTTAAGGCCGCAGAACCCAAAACCATTCTACAGGCTTTTTCCCTGGGAAACAAAATTCACAAGCCACTGTTCTGGGTGTCAGTTTGCAGGAGCCACCTGGCACTCTCAAACCAGACCAAGTTGGCACTGGTGCCATTTTGCGTCTGGGAGGCATCCTGCAAGACGCCGAATTCCAGGAGGCACCCGGCAATTTAAGTCCGCAGGACCCTGAACCATTGTACAGGCTTTTTCCCTGGGAAACAAAATTCACAAGCCACTGTTCTGGGTGTCAGTTTGCAGGAGGCACCTGGCACTCTCAAACCAGACCAAGTTGGCACTGGTGCCATTTTGCGTCTTGCAGGCATCCTGCGAGAGGCGGAATTCCAGGAGGCACCCGGCAATTTAAGGCCGCAGGACCCTGAACCATTGTACAGGCTTTTTCCCTGGGAAACAAAACTCACAAGCCACTGTTCTGGGTGTCAGTTTCCAGGACCCACTTGACACTCTTAAATCAGACCAAGTTGGCACTGGTGTTGCTTAGCGTCTGGGAGGCATCCTGCGAGAGTCCGAATTCCAGGAGGCACCCGGCAATTTAAGGCCGCAGGACCCTGAACCATGGTACAGGCTTTTTCCCTGGGAAACAAAACTCACAAGCCACTGTTCTGGGTGTCAGTTTTCAGGACGCACTTGGCACTCTCAAACCAGACCAAGTTGGCACTGGTGCCACCTTGCGTCTGGGAGGCATCCTGCGAGAGGCGGAATTCCAGGAGGCACCCGGTAATTTAAGGCCGCAGGACCCAAAACCTTTCTACAGGCTTTTTCCCTGGAAAAAAAAATTCAGAAGCCATTGTTCTGGGTGTCAGTTTGCAGGAGGCACCTGGCACTCTCAAACCAGACCAAGTTGGCACTGGTGCCACCTTGCGTCTGGGAGGCATCCTGCAAGACGCCGAATTCCAGGTGGCACCCGGCAATTTAAGGCCGCAGGACCCTGAACCATTGTACAGGCTTTTTCCCTGGGCAAAAAAACTCACAAGCCACTGTTCTGGGTGTCAGTTTTCAGGACCCACTTGGCACTCTCAAACCAGACCAAGTTGGCACTGGTGCCACCTTCGGTCTGGGAGGCATCCTGCGAGAGGCGCAATTCCAGGAAGCACCCGGCAATTTAAGGCTGCAGGACCCTGAACCACTGTACAGGCTTTTTCCCTGGGAAAGAAAACTCACAAGCCACTGTTCTGGGTGTCAGTTTGCAGGACACACTTGGCACTCTTAAACCAGACCAAGTTGGCGCTGGTGTTGCTTAGCGTCTGGGAAACACCTGGCGAGATGCGGAATTCCAGGAGGCACCCGGCAATTTAAGGCCGCAGGACCCTGAACCATTGTACAGGCTTTTTCCCTGGGAAACAAAACTCACAAGCCACTGTTCTGGGTGTCAGTTTCCAGGACCCACTTGACACTCTTAAATCAGACCAAGTTGGCACTGGTGTTGCTTAGCGTCTGGGAGGCATCCTGCGAGAGTCCGAATTCCAGGAGGCACCCGGCAATTTAAGGCCGCAGGACCCTGAACCATGGTACAGGCTTTTTCCCTGGGAAACAAAACTCACAAGCCACTGTTCTGGGTGTCAGTTTTCAGGACGCACTTGGCACTCTCAAACCAGACCAAGTTGGCACTGGTGCCACCTTGCGTCTGGGAGGCATCCTGCGAGAGGCGGAATTCCAGGAGGCACCCGGTAATTTAAGGCCGCAGGACCCAAAACCTTTCTACAGGCTTTTTCCCTGGAAAAAAAAATTCAGAAGCCATTGTTCTGGGTGTCAGTTTGCAGGAGGCACCTGGCACTCTCAAACCAGACCAAGTTGGCACTGGTGCCACCTTGCGTCTGGGAGGCATCCTGCAAGACGCCGAATTCCAGGTGGCACCCGGCAATTTAAGGCCGCAGGACCCTGAACCATTGTACAGGCTTTTTCCCTGGGCAAAAAAACTCACAAGCCACTGTTCTGGGTGTCAGTTTTCAGGACCCACTTGGCACTCTCAAACCAGACCAAGTTGGCACTGGTGCCACCTTCGGTCTGGGAGGCATCCTGCGAGAGGCGCAATTCCAGGAAGCACCCGGCAATTTAAGGCTGCAGGACCCTGAACCACTGTACAGGCTTTTTCCCTGGGAAAGAAAACTCACAAGCCACTGTTCTGGGTGTCTGTTTGCAGGACACACTTGGCACTGTTAAACCAGACCAAGTTGGCACTGGTGTTGCTTAGCGTCTGGGAAACACCTGGCGAGATGCGGAATTCCAGGAGGCACCCGGCAATTTAAGGCCGCAGGACCCTGAACCATTGTACAGGCTTTTTCCCTTGGAAACAAAACTCACAAGCCACTGTTCTGGGTGTCAGTTTCCAGGACCCACTTGGCACTCTTAAACCAGACCAAGTTGGCACTGGTGTTGCTTAGCGTCTGGGAAACACCTGGCGAGTTGCGGAATTCCAGGAGGCACCCGGCAATTTAAGGCCGCAGGACCCTGAACCATTGTACAGGCTTTTTCCCTGGGAAACAAAACTCACAAGCCACTGTTCTGGGTGTCAGTTTTCAGGACGCACTTGGCACTCTCAAACCAGACCAAGTTGGCACTGGTGCCACCTTGCGTCTGGGAGGCATTCTGCGAGAGGCGGAATTCCAGGACGCACCCGGCAATTTAAGGCCGCAGGACCCAAAACCTTTCTACAAGTTTTTCCCTGGGAAAAAAAATTCAGAAGCCATTGTTCTGGGTGTCAGTTCGCAGGAGGCACCTGGCACTCTCAAACCAGACCAAGTTGGCACTGGTGCCACCTTGCGTCTGGGAGGCATCCTGCAAGAGGCGCAATTCCAGGTGGCACCCGGCAATTTAAGGCCGCAGGACCCTGAACCATTGTACAGGCTTTTTCCCTGGGCAACAAAACTCACAAGCCACTGTTCTGGGTGTCAGTTTTCAGGACCCACTTGACACTCTCAAACCAGACTAAGTTGGAAATGGTGTCATTTTGCCTCTGGGAGGCACCCTGCGAGAGTCCGAATTCCAGGAGGCACCCAGCAATTTAAGGCCTCAGGCCCCTGAACCATTGTACAGGCTTTTTCCCTGGGAAACAAAACTCACAAGCCACTGTTCTGGGTGTCAGTTTTCAGGACCCACTTGGCACTCTCAAACCAGACCAAGTTGGCACTGGTGCCACCTTGCGTCTGGGAGGCATCCTGCGAGAGGCGGAATTCCAGGAGGCACCCGGCAATTTAAGGCCGCAGGACCCAAAACCATTCTACAGGCTTTTTCCCTGGAAAACAAAATTCAGAAGCCACTGTTCTGGGTGTCAGTTTGCAGGACCCACTTGCCACTCTCAAACTAGTCCAAGTTGGCACTGGTGCCACCTTGCGTCTGGGAGGCATCTTGCAAGACGCCGAATTCCAGGAGGCACCCGGCAATTTAAGGCCGCAGGACCCTGAACCATTGTACAGGCTTTTTCCCTGGGAAACAAAACTCACAAGCCACTGTTCTGGGTGTCAGTTTGCAGGACCCACTTGGCACTCTTAAACCAGACCAAGTTGGCACTGGTGTTGCTTAGCGTCTGGGAAACACCTGGCGAGATGCGGAATTCCATGAGGCACCCGGCAATTTAAGACCGCAGGACCCTGAACCATTGTACAGGCTTTTTCCCTGGGAAACAGAACTCACAAGCCACTGTTCTGGGTGTCAGGTTGCAGGAGCCACCTGGCACTCTCAAACCAGACCAAGTTGGCACTGGTGTCATGTTGTGCCTGGGAGGCATCCTGCGAGAGGCGGATCTCCAGGAGGCACCCGGCAATTTAAGGCCGCAGGACCCTGAACCATTGTACAGGCTTTTTCCCTGGGAAACAAAACTCACAAGCCACTGTTCTGGGTGTCAGTTTTCAGGACCCACTTGGCACTCTCAAACCAGACCAAGTTGGCAATGGTGCCATTTTGCGTCTGGGAGGCATCCTGCGAGAGGCGGATCTCCAGGAGGCACCCGGCAATTTAAGGCCGCAGGCCCCTGAACCATTGTACAGGCTTTTTCCCTGGGAAACAAAACTCACAAGCCACTGTTCTGGGTGTCAGTTTTCAGGACCCACTTGACACTCTCAAACCAGACCAAGTTGGCACTGGTGCCAACTTGCGTCTGGGAGGCATCCTGCGAGAGGCGCAATTCCAGGAGGCACCCGGCAATTTAAGGCCGCAGGACCCTGAACCATTGTACAGGCTTTTTCCCTGGGAAACAAAACTCACAAGCCACTGTTCTGGGTGTCATTTTTCAGGACCCACTTGGCACTCTTAAACCAGACTAAGTTGGCACTGGTGTCATGTTGCGCCTGGGAGGCATCCTGTGAGAGGCGGATCTCCAGGAGGCACCCGGCAATTTAAGGCCGCAGGCCCCTGAACCTTTGTACAGGCTTTTTCCCTGGAAACAAAACTCACAAGCCACTGTTCTGGGTGTCAGTTTTCAGGACCCACTTGGCACTCTCAAACAAGACCAAGTTGGCACTGGTGCCACCTTGCGTCTGGGAGGCATCTTGCAAGACGCCGAATTCCAGGAGGCACCCGGCAATTTAAGGCCGCAGGAACCTGAACCATTGTACAGGCTTTTTCCCTGGGAAACAAAACTCACAAGCCACTGTTCTGGGTGTCAGTTTGCAGGACCCACTTGGCACTCTTAAACCAGACCAAGTTGGCACTGGTGTTGCTTAGCGTCTGGGACACAACTGGCGAGTTGCGGAATTCCAGGAGGCACCCTGCAATTTAAGGCCGCAGGACCCTGAAACATTGTACAGGCTTTTTCCCTGGGAAACAAAACTCACATGCCACTGTTCTGGGTGTCAGTTTTCAGGACGCACTTGGCACTCTCAAACCAGACCAAGTTGGCACTGGTGCCACCTTGCGTCTGGGAGGCATCCTGCGAGAGGCGGAATTCCAGGAGGCACCTGGTTATTTAAGGCCGCAGGACCCTGAACCATGGTACAGGCTTTTTCCCTGGGAAACAAAACTCACAAGCCACTGTTCTGGGTGTCAGTTTTCAGGACCCACTTGGCACTCTCAAACCAGACCAAGTTGGAACTGGTGCCACCTTGTGTCTGGGAGGCATCCAACGAGAGGCGGAATTCCAGGAGGCACCCGGCAATTTAAGGCTTCAGGCCCCTGAACAATTCTACAGGCTTTTTCCCTGGGAAACAAAACTCACAAGCCACTGTTCTGGGTGTCAGTTTTCAGGACCCACTTGGCACTCTCAAACCAGACCAAGTTGGAACTGGTGCCACCTTGCGTCTGGGAGGCATCCTGCGAGAGGCCGAATTCCAGGAGGCACCCGGCAATTTAAGGCCGCAGGACCCTGAACCATTCTACAGGCTTTTTCCCTGGGAAACAAAATTCACAACCCACTGTTCTGGGTGTCAGTTTGCAGGAGCCACCTGGCACTCTCAAACCAGACCAAGTTGGCAATGGTGCCATTTTGCGTCTGGGAGGCATCCTGCGAGAGTCCGAATTCCAGGAGGCACCCGGCAATTTAAGGCCTCAGGCCCCTGAACCATTGTACAGGCTTTTTCCCTGGGAAACAAAACTCACAAGCCACTGTTCTGGGTGTCAGTTTTCAGGACCCACTTGACACTCTCAAAGCAGACCAAGTTGGCACTGGTGCCACCTTGCGTCTGGGAGGCATCCTGCGAGAGGCGCAATTCCAGGAGGCACCCGGCAATTTAAGGCCGCAGGACCCTGAACCATTGTACAGGCTTTTTCCCTGGGAAACAAAACTCACAAGCCACTGTTCTGGGTGTCAGTTTTCAGGACCCACTTGGCACTCTTAAACTAGACTAAGTTGGCACTGGTGTCATGTTGCGCCTGGGAGGCATCCTGTGAGAGGCGGATCTCCAGGAGGCACCCGGCAATTTAAGGCCGCAGGCCCCTGAACCATTGTACAGGCTTTTTCCCTGGGAAACAAAACTCACAAGCCACTGTTCTGGGTGTCAGTTTTCAGGACCCACTTGGCACTCTTAAACCCTACCAAGTTGGAACGGGTGCCACCTTGCGTCTGGGAGGCATCTTGCGAGAGGCCGAATGCCAGGAGGCACCCGGCAATTTAAGGCCGCAGGACCCTGAACCATTATACAGGCTTTTTCCCTGGGAAACAAAACTCACAAGCCACTGTTCTAGGTGTCAGTTTTCAGGACCAACTTGACACTCTCAAACCAGACCAAGTTGGAAATGGTGTCATTTTGCGTCTGGGAGGCATCCTGCGAGAGTCCGAATTCCAGGAGGCACCCGGCAATTTAAGGCCTCAGGCCCCTGAACCATTGTACAGGCTTTTTCCCTGGGAAACAAAACTCACAAGCCACTGTTCTGGGTGTCAGTTTTCAGGACACACTTGGCACTCTCAAACCAGACCAAGTTGGCACTGGTGTCATGTTGTGCCTGGGAGGCATCCTGCAAGAGGCGGATCTCCAGGAGGCACCCGGCAATTTAAGGCCGCAGGACCCTGAACCATTGTACAGGCTTTTTCCCTGGGAAACAAAACTCACAAGCCACTGTTCTGGGTGTCAGTTTTCAGGAGCCACCTGGCACTCTCAAACCAGACCAAGTTGGCAATGGTGCCATTTTGCGTCTTGGAGGCACCCTGCGAGAGGCGGATCTCCAGGAGGCACCCGGCAATTTAAGGCCGCAGGCCCCTGAACCATTGTACAGGCTTTTTCCCTGGGAAACAAAACTCACAAGCCACTGTTCTGGGTGTCAGTTTTCAGGACCCACTTGACACTCTCAAACCAGACCAAGTTGGCACTGGTGCCAACTTGCGTCTGGGAGGCATCCTGCGAGAGGCGCAATTCCAGGAGGCACCCGGCAATTTAAGGCCGCAGGACCCTGAACCATTGTACAGGCTTTTTCCCTGGGAAACAAAACTCACAAGCCACTGTTCTGGGTGTCATTTTTCAGGACCCACTTGGCACTCTTAAACCAGACTAAGTTGGCACTGGTGTCATGTTGCGCCTGGGAGGCATCCTGTGAGAGGCGGATCTCCAGGAGGCACCCGGCAATTTAAGGCCGCAGGCCCCTGAACCATTGTACAGGCTTTTTCCCTGGGAAACAAAACTCACAAGCCACTGTTCTGGGTGTCAGTTTTCAGGACCCACTTGGCACTCTTAAACCAGACCAAGTTGGCACTGGTGTCATGTTGCGCCTGGGAGGCATCCTGTGAGAGGCGGATCTCTAGGAGGCACCCGGCAATTTAAGGCCGCAGGCCCCTGAACCATTGTACAGGCTTTTTCCCTGGGAAACAAAACTCACAAGCCACTGTTCTGGGTGTCAGTTTTCAGGACCCACTTGGCACTCTCAAACAAGACCAAGTTGGCACTGGTGCCACCTTGCGTCTGGGAGGCATCTTGCAAGACGCCGAATTCCAGGAGGCACCCGGCAATTTAAAGCCGCAGGAACCTGAACCACTGTACAGGCGTTTTCCCTGGGAAACAAAACTCACAAGCCACTGTTCTGGGTGTCTTTTTGCAGGACCCACTTGGCACTCTTAAACCAGACCAAGTTGGCACTGGTGTTGCTTAGCGTCTGGGACACACCTGGCGAGTTGCGGAATTCCAGGAGGCACCCTGCAATTTAAGGCCGCAGGACCCTGAACCATTGTACAGGCTTTTTCCCTGGGAAACAAAACTCACAAGCCACTGTTCTGGGTGTCAGTTTTCAGGACCCACTTGACACTCTCAAAGCAGACCAAGTTGGCACTGGTGCCACCTTGCGTCTGGGAGGCATCCTGCGAGAGGCGCAATTCCAGGAGGCACCCGGCAATTTAAGGCCGCAGGACCCTGAACCATTGTACAGGCTTTTTCCCTGGGAAACAAAACTCACAAGCCACTGTTCTGGGTGTCAGTTTTCAGGACCCACTTGGCACTCTTAAACCAGACTAAGTTGGCACTGGTGTCATGTTGCGCCGGGGAGGCATCCTGTGAGAGGCGGATCTCCAGGAGGCACCCGGCAATTTAAGGCCGCAGGCCCCTGAACCATTGTACAGGCTTTTTCCCTGGGAAACAAAACTCACAAGCCACTGTTCTGGGTGTCAGTTTTTAGGACCCACTTGGCACTCTTAAACCCTACCAAGTTGGAACTGGTGCCACCTTGCGTCTGGGAGGCATCTTGCGAGAGGCCGAATGCCAGGAGGCACCCGGCAATTTAAGGCCGCAGGACCCTGAACCATTATACAGGCTTTTTCCCTGGGAAACAAAACTCACAAGCCACTGTTCTAGGTGTCAGTTTTCAGGACCAACTTGACACTCTCAAACCAGACCAAGTTGGAAATGGTGTCATTTTGCGTCTGGGAGGCATCCTGCGAGAGTCCGAATTCCAGGAGGCACCCGGCAATTTAAGGCCTCAGGCCCCTGAACCATTGTACAGGCTTTTTCCCTGGGAAACAAAACTCACAAGCCACTGTTCTGGGTGTCAGTTTTCAGGACACACTTGGCACTCTCAAACCAGACCAAGTTGGCACTGGTGCCACCTTGCGTCTGGGAGGCATCCTGCGAGAGGCGGAATTCCAGGAGTCACCCGGCAATTTAAGGCCGCAGGACCGAAAATCATTCTACAGGCTTTTTCCCTGGAAAACAAAATTCAGAAGCCACTGTTCTGGGTGTCAGTTTGCAGGACCCACTTGGCACTCTCAAACCAGACCAAGTTGGCACTGGTGTTGCCTAGCGTCTGGGAAACACCTGGCGAGATGCGGAATTCCAGGAGGCACCCGGCAATTTAAGGCCGCAGGACCCTGAACCATTGTACAGGCTTTTTCCCTGGGAAACAAAAGTCACAAGCCACTGTTCTGGGTGTCAGTTTGCAGAACACACTTGGAACTCTCAAACCAGACCAAGTTGGCACTGGTGCCACCTTGCGTCTGGGAGGCATCCTGCGAGAGGCGGAATTCCAGGAGGCACCCGGCAATTTAAGGCCGCAGGACCATGAACAATTGTACAGGCTTTTTCCCTAGGAAACAAAACTCACAAGCCACTGTTCTGGGTGTCAGTTTTCAGGACCCACTAGACACTCTTAAACCAGACCAAGTTGGAACTGGTGCCACCTTGGGTCTTGGAGGCATCCTGCGAGAGGCCGAATTCCAGGAGGCACCCGGCAATTTAAGGCCTCAGGCCCCTGAACCATTGTACAGGCTTTTTCCCTGGGAAACAAAACTCACAAGCCTCTGTTCTGGGTGTAAGTTTTCAGGACCCACTTGGCACTCTTAAACCAGACCAAGTTGGAACTGGTGCCACCTTGCGTCTGGGAGGCATCCTGCGAGAGGCCGAATTCCAGGAGGCACCAGGCAATTTAGGGCCGCAGGACCCTGAACCATTTTACAGGCTTTTTCCCTGGGCAACAAAACTCACAAGCCACTGTTCTGGGTGTCAGTTTTCAGGACCCACTTGACACTCTCAAACCAGACTAAGTTGGAAATGGTGTCATTTTGCCTCTGGGAGGCACCCTGCGAGAGTCCGAATTCCAGGAGGCACCCAGCAATTTAAGGCCTCAGGCCCCTGAACCATTGTACAGGCTTTTTCCCTGGGAAACAAAACTCACAAGCCACTGTTCTGGGTGTCAGTTTTCAGGACCCACTTGGCACTCTCAAACCAGACTAAGTTGGCACTGGTGCCACCTTGCGTCTGCGAGGCATCCTGCGAGAGGCGGATCTCCAGGAGGCACCCGGCAATTTAAGGCCGCAGGACCCAAAAGCATTCTACAGGCTTTTTCCCTGGAAAACAAAATTCAGAAGCCACTGTTCTGGGTGTCAGTTTGCAGGACCCACTTGCCACTCTCAAACAAGACCAAGTTGGCACTGGTGCCACCTTGCGTCTGGGAGGCATCTTGCAAGACGCCGAATTTTAGGAGGCACCCGGCAATTTAAGGCCGCAGGACCCTGAACCATTGTACAGGCTTTTTCCCTGGGAAACAAAACTCACAAGCCACTGTTCTGGGTGTCAGTTTTCAGGACCCACTTGACACTCTCAAACCAGACCAAGTTGGCACTGGTGCCAACTTGCGTCTGGGAGGCATCCTGCGAGAGGCGCAATTCCAGGAGGCACCCGGCAATTTAAGGCCGCAGGACCCTGAACCATTGTACAGGCTTTTTCCCTGGGAAACAAAACTCACAAGCCACTGTTCTGGGTGTCATTTTTCAGGACCCACTTGGCACTCTTAAACCAGACTAAGTTGGCACTGGTGTCATGTTGCGCCTGGGAGGCATCCTGTGAGAGGCGGATCTCCAGGAGGCACCCGGCAATTTAAGGCCGCAGGACCCTGAACCATTGTACAGGCTTTTTCCCTGGGAAACAAAACTCACAAGCCACTGTTCTGGGTGTCAGTTTTCAGGACCCACTTGGCACTCTTAAACCAGACCAAGTTGGCACTGGTGTCATGTTGCGCCTGGGAGGCATCCTGTGAGAGGCGGATCTCCAGGAGGCACCCGGCAATTTAAGGCCGCAGGCCCCTGAACCATTGTACAGGCTTTTTCCCTGGAAACAAAACTCACAAGCCACTGTTCTGGGTGTCAGTTTTCAGGACCCACTTGGCACTCTCAAACAAGACCAAGTTGGCACTGGTGCCACCTTGCGTCTGGGAGGCATCTTGCAAGACGCCGAATTCCAGGAGGCACCCGGCAATTTAAGGCCGCAGGAACCTGAACCATTGTACAGGCTTTTTCCCTGGGAAACAAAACTCACAAGCCACTGTTCTGGGTGTCAGTTTGCAGGACCCACTTGGCACTCTTAAACCAGACCAAGTTGGCACTGGTGTTGCTTAGCGTCTGGGAAACACCTGGCGAGTTGCAGAATTCCAGGAGGCACCCTGCAATTTAAGGCCGCAGGACCCTGAAACATTGTACAGGCTTTTTCCCTGGGAAACAAAACTCACAAGCCACTGTTCTGGGTGTCAGTTTTCAGGACGCACTTGGCACTCTCAAACCAGACCAAGTTGGCACTGGTGCCACCTTGCGTCTGGGAGGCATCCTGCGAGAGGCGCAATTCCAGGAGGCACCTGGCAATTTAAGGCCGCAAGACCCTGAACCATGGTACAGGCTTTTTCCCTGGGAAACAAAACTCACAAGCCACTGTTCTGGGTGTCAGTTTTCAGGACCCACTTGGCTCTCTCAAACCAGACCAAGTTGGAACTGGTGCCACCTTGTGTCTGGGAGGCATCCTACGAGAGGCGGAATTCCAGGAGGCACCCGGCAATTTAAGGCTTCAGGCCCCTGAACAATTCTACAGGCTTTTTCCCTGGGAAACAAAACTCACAAGCCACTGTTCTGGGTGTCAGTTTTCAGGACCCACTTGGGACTCTCAAACCAGACCAAGTTGGAACTGGTGCCACCTTGCGTCTGGGAGGCATCCTGCGAGAGGCCGAATTCCAGGAGGCACCCGGCAATTTAAGGCCTCAGGCCCCTGAACCATTGTACAGGCTTTTTCCCTGGGAAACAAAAGTCACAAGCCACTGTTCTGGGTGTCAGTTTGCAGAACACACTTGGAACTCTCAAACCAGACCAAGTTGGCACTGGTGCCACCTTGCGTCTGGGAGGCATCCTGCGAGAGGCGGAATTCCAGGAGGCACCCGGCAATTTAAGGCCGCAGGACCATGAACAATTGTACAGGCTTTTTCCCTAGGAAACAAAACTCACAAGCCACTGTTCTGGGTGTCAGTTTTCAGGACCCACTAGACACTCTTAAACCAGACCAAGTTGGAACTGGTGCCACCTTGGGTCTTGGAGGCATCCTGCGAGAGGCCGAATTCCAGGAGGCACCCGGCAATTTAAGGCCTCAGGCCCCTGAACCATTGTACAGGCTTTTTCCCTGGGAAACAAAACTCACAAGCCACTGTTCTGGGTGTCAGTTTTCAGGACCCACTTGGGACTCTCAAACCAGACCAAGTTGGAACTGGTGCCACCTTGCGTCTGGGAGGCATCCTGCGAGAGGCCGAATTCCAGGAGGCACCCGGCAATTTAAGGCCTCAGGCCCCTGAACCATTGTACAGGCTTTTTCCCTGGGAAACAAAAGTCACAAGCCACTGTTCTGGGTGTCAGTTTGCAGAACACACTTGGAACTCTCAAACCAGACCAAGTTGGCACTGGTGCCACCTTGCGTCTGGGAGGCATCCTGCGAGAGGCGGAATTCCAGGAGGCACCCGGCAATTTAAGGCCGCAGGACCATGAACAATTGTACAGGCTTTTTCCCTAGGAAACAAAACTCACAAGCCACTGTTCTGGGTGTCAGTTTTCAGGACCCACTAGACACTCTTAAACCAGACCAAGTTGGAACTGGTGCCACCTTGGGTCTTGGAGGCATCCTGCGAGAGGCCGAATTCCAGGAGGCACCCGGCAATTTAAGGCCTCAGGCCCCTGAACCATTGTACAGGCTTTTTCCCTGGGAAACAAAACTCACAAGCCTCTGTTCTGGGTGTAAGTTTTCAGGACCCACTTGGCACTCTTAAACCAGACCAAGTTGGAACTGGTGCCACCTTGCGTCTGGGAGGCATCCTGCGAGAGGCCGAATTCCAGGAGGCACCAGGCAATTTAGGGCCGCAGGACCCTGAACCATTTTACAGGCTTTTTCCCTGGGCAACAAAACTCACAAGCCACTGTTCTGGGTGTCAGTTTTCAGGACCCACTTGACACTCTCAAACCAGACTAAGTTGGAAATGGTGTCATTTTGCCTCTGGGAGGCACCCTGCGAGAGTCCGAATTCCAGGAGGCACCCAGCAATTTAAGGCCTCAGGCCCCTGAACCATTGTACAGGCTTTTTCCCTGGGAAACAAAACTCACAAGCCACTGTTCTGGGTGTCAGTTTTCAGGACCCACTTGGCACTCTCAAACCAGACTAAGTTGGCACTGGTGCCACCTTGCGTCTGCGAGGCATCCTGCGAGAGGCGGATCTCCAGGAGGCACCCGGCAATTTAAGGCCGCAGGACCCAAAAGCATTCTACAGGCTTTTTCCCTGGAAAACAAAATTCAGAAGCCACTGTTCTGGGTGTCAGTTTGCAGGACCCACTTGCCACTCTCAAACAAGACCAAGTTGGCACTGGTGCCACCTTGCGTCTGGGAGGCATCTTGCAAGACGCCGAATTTTAGGAGGCACCCGGCAATTTAAGGCCGCAGGACGCTGAACCATTGTACAGGCTTTTTCCCTGGGAAACAAAACTCACAAGCCACTGTTCTGGGTGTCAGTTTTCAGGACCCACTTGACACTCTCAAACCAGACCAAGTTGGCACTGGTGCCAACTTGCGTCTGGGAGGCATCCTGCGAGAGGCGCAATTCCAGGAGGCACCCGGCAATTTAAGGCCGCAGGACCCTGAACCATTGTACAGGCTTTTTCCCTGGGAAACAAAACTCACAAGCCACTGTTCTGGGTGTCATTTTTCAGGACCCACTTGGCACTCTTAAACCAGACTAAGTTGGCACTGGTGTCATGTTGCGCCTGGGAGGCATCCTGTGAGAGGCGGATCTCCAGGAGGCACCCGGCAATTTAAGGCCGCAGGACCCTGAACCATTGTACAGGCTTTTTCCCTGGGAAACAAAACTCACAAGCCACTGTTCTGGGTGTCAGTTTTCAGGACCCACTTGGCACTCTTAAACCAGACCAAGTTGGCACTGGTGTCATGTTGCGCCTGGGAGGCATCCTGTGAGAGGCGGATCTCCAGGAGGCACCCGGCAATTTAAGGCCGCAGGCCCCTGAACCATTGTACAGGCTTTTTCCCTGGAAACAAAACTCACAAGCCACTGTTCTGGGTGTCAGTTTTCAGGACCCACTTGGCACTCTCAAACAAGACCAAGTTGGCACTGGTGCCACCTTGCGTCTGGGAGGCATCTTGCAAGACGCCGAATTCCAGGAGGCACCCGGCAATTTAAGGCCGCAGGAACCTGAACCATTGTACAGGCTTTTTCCCTGGGAAACAAAACTCACAAGCCACTGTTCTGGGTGTCAGTTTGCAGGACCCACTTGGCACTCTTAAACCAGACCAAGTTGGCACTGGTGTTGCTTAGCGTCTGGGAAACACCTGGCGAGTTGCAGAATTCCAGGAGGCACCCTGCAATTTAAGGCCGCAGGACCCTGAAACATTGTACAGGCTTTTTCCCTGGGAAACAAAACTCACAAGCCACTGTTCTGGGTGTCAGTTTTCAGGACGCACTTGGCACTCTAAACCAGACCAAGTTGGCACTGGTGCCACCTTGCGTCTGGGAGGCATCCTGCGAGAGGCGCAATTCCAGGAGGCACCTGGCAATTTAAGGCCGCAAGACCCTGAACCATGGTACAGGCTTTTTCCCTGGGAAACAAAACTCACAAGCCACTGTTCTGGGTGTCAGTTTTCAGGACCCACTTGGCTCTCTCAAACCAGACCAAGTTGGAACTGGTGCCACCTTGTGTCTGGGAGGCATCCTACGAGAGGCGGAATTCCAGGAGGCACCCGGCAATTTAAGGCTTCAGGCCCCTGAACAATTCTACAGGCTTTTTCCCTGGGAAACAAAACTCACAAGCCACTGTTCTGGGTGTCAGTTTTCAGGACCCACTTGGGACTCTCAAACCAGACCAAGTTGGAACTGGTGCCACCTTGCGTCTGGGAGGCATCCTGCGAGAGGCCGAATTCCAGGAGGCACCCGGCAATTTAAGGCCTCAGGCCCCTGAACCATTGTACAGGCTTTTTCCCTGGGAAACAAAACTCACAAGCCACTGTTCTGGGCGTCAGATTGCAGGAGCCACCTGGCACTCTCAAACCAGAACAAGTTGGCACTGGTGTCATGTTGCGCCTGGGAGGCATCCTGCGAGAGGCGGATCTCTAGGAGGCACCCGGCAATTTAAGTCCGCAGGACGCTGAACCACTGTACAGGCTTTTTCCCTGGGAAACAAAACTCACAAGCCACTGTTCTGGGTGTCAGTTTTCAGGACCCACTTGGCACTCTCAAACCAGACCAAGTTGGAACTGGTGCCACCTTGCGTCTGGGAGGCATCCTGCGAGAGGCGCAATTCAAGGAGGCACACGGTAATTTAAGGCCGCAGGACCCTGAACCATTGTACAGGCTTTTTCCCTGGGGAAAAAACCTCACAAGCCACTGTTCTGGGTGTCAGTTTTCAGGACCCACTTGGCACTCTTAAACCAGACCAAGTTGAAACTGGTGCCACCTTGTGTCTTGGAGGCATCCTGCGAGAGGCCGAATTCCAGGAGGCACCCGGCAATTTAAGGCCTCAGGCCCCTGAACCATTGTACAGGCTTTTTCCCTGGGAAACAAAACTCACAAGCCACTGTTCTGGGTGTCAGTTTTCAGGACCCACTTGGCACTCTTAAACCAGACCAAGTTGGAACTGGTGCCACCTTGCGTCTGGGAGGCATCCTGCGAGAGGCCGAATTCCAGGAGGCACCCGGCAATTTAAGTCCACAGGACCCTGAACCATTCTACAGGCTTTTTCCCTGGGAAACAAAACTCACAAGCCACTGTTCTGGGCGTCAGTTTGCAGGAGCCACCTGGCACTCTCAAACCAGAACAAGTTGGCAATGGTGCCATTTTGCGTCTGGGAGGCATCCTGCGAGAGGCCAAATTCCAGGAGGCACCTGGCAATTTAAGGCCTCAGGCCCCTGAACCATTGTACAGGCTTTTTCCCTGGGAAACAAAACTCACAAGCCACTGTTCTGGGTGTCAGTTTTCAGGACCCACTTGACACTCTCAAAGCAGACCAAGTTGGCACTGGTGCCACCTTGCGTCTGGGAGGCATCCTGCGAGAGGCGCAATTACAGGAGGCACCCGGCAATTTAAGGCCACAGGACCCTGAACCATTGTACAGGCTTTTTCCCTGGGAAACAAAACTCACAAGCCACTGTTCTGGGTGTCAGTTTTCAGGACCCACTTGGCACTCTTAAACCAGACTAAGTTGGCACTGGTGTCATGTTGCGCCTGGGAGGCATCCTGTGAGAGGCGGATCTCCAGGAGGCACCCGGCAATTTAAGGCCGCAGGCCCCTGAACCATTGTACAGGCTTTTTCCCTGGGAAACAAAACTCACAAGCCACTGTTCTGGGTGTCAGTTTTCAGGACCCACTTGGCACTCTTAAACCCTACCAAGTTGGAACTGGTGCCACCTTGCGTCTGGGAGGCATCTTGCGAGAGGCCGAATTCCAGGAGGCACCCGGCAATTTAAGGCCGCAGGAACCTGAACCATTATACAGGATTTTTCCCTGGGAAACAAAACTCACAAGCCACTGTTCTAGGTGTCAGTTTTCAGGACCAACTTGACACTCTCAAACCAGACCAAGTTGGAAATGGTGTCATTTTGCGTCTGGGAGGCATCCTGCGAGAGTCCGAATTCCAGGAGGCACCCGGCAATTTAAGGCCTCAGGCCCCTGAACCATTGTACAGGCTTTTTCCCTGGGAAACAAAACTCACAAGCCACTGTTCTGGGTGTCAGTTTTCAGGACCCACTTGGCACTCTCAAACCAGACCAAGTTGGCACTGGTGCCACCTTGCGTCTGGGAGGCATCCTGCGAGAGGCGGAATTCCAGGAGTCACCCGTCAATTTAAGGCCGCAGGACCGAAAATCATTCTACAGGCTTTTTCCCTGGAAAACAAAATTCAGAAGCCACTGTTCTGGGTGTCAGTTTGCAGGACCCACTTGGCACTCTTAAACCAGACCAAGTTGGCACTGGTGTTGCTTAGCGTCTGGGAAACACCTGGCGAGATGCGGAATTCCGGGAGGCACCCGGCAATTTAAGGCCGCAGGACCCTGAACCATTGTACAGGCTTTTTCCCTGGGAAACAAAAGTCACAAGCCACTGTTCTGGGTGTCAGTTTGCAGAACACACTTGGAACTCTCAAACCAGACCAAGTTGGCACTGGTGCCACCTTGCGTCTGGGAGGCATCCTGCGAGAGGCGGAATTCCAGGAGGCACCCGGCAATTTAAGGCCGCAGGACCATGAACAATTGTACAGGCTTTTTCACTAGGAAACAAAACTCACAAGCCACTGTTCTGGGTGTCAGTTTTCAGGACCCACTTGACACTCTTAAACCAGACCAAGTTGGAACTGGTGCCACCTTGCGTCTGGGAGGCATCCTGCGAGAGGCCGAATTCCAGGAGGCACCAGGCAATTTAGGGCCGCAGGACCCTGAACCATTTTACAGGCTTTTTCCCTGGGCAACAAAACTCACAAGCCACTGTTCTGGGTGTCAGTTTTCAGGACCCACTTGACACTCTCAAACCAGACTAAGTTGGAAATGGTGTCATTTTGCCTCTGGGAGGCACCCTGCGAGAGTCCGAATTCCAGGAGGCACCCAGCAATTTAAGGCCTCAGGCCCCTGAACCATTGTACAGGCTTTTTCCCTGGGAAACAAAACTCACAAGCCACTGTTCTGGGTGTCAGTTTTCAGGACCCACTTGGCACTCTCAAACCAGACTAAGTTGGCACTGGTGCCACCTTGCGTCTGTGAGGCATCCTGCGAGAGGCGGAATTCCAGGAGGCACCCGGCAATTTAAGGCCGCAGGACCCAAAACCATTCTACAGGCTTTTTCCCTGGAAAACTAAATTCAGAAGCCACTGTTCTGGGTGTCAGTTTGCAGGACCCACTTGCCACTCTCAAACAAGACCAAGTTGGCACTGGTGCCACCTTGCGTCTGGGAGGCATCTTGCAAGACGCCGAATTCCAGGAGGCACCCGGCAATTTAAGGCCGCAGGACCCTGAACCATTGTACAGGCTTTTTCCCTGGGAAACAAAACTCACAAGCCACTGTTCTGGGTGTCAGTTTGCAGGACCCACTTGGCACTCTCAAACCAGACCAAGTTGGAACTGGTGCCACCTTGCGTCTGGGAGGCATCCTGCGAGAGGCCGAATTCCAGGAGGCACCCGGCAATTTAAGGCCTCAGGCCCCTGAACCATTGTACAGGCTTTTTCCCTGGGAAACAAAACTCACAAGCCACTGTTCTGGGTGTCAGGTTGCAGGAGCCACCTGGCACTCTCAAACCAGACCAAGTTGGCACTGGTGTCATGTTGTGCCTGGGAGGCATCCTGCGAGAGGCGGATCTTCAGGAGGCACCCGGCAATTTAAGGCCGCAGGACCCTGAACCATTGTACAGGCTTTTTCCCTGGGAAACAAAACTCACAAGCCACTGTTCTGGGTGTCAGTTTGCAGGAGCCACCTGGCACTCTCAAACCAGACCAAGTTGGCACTGGTGTCATGTTGCGCCTGGGAGGCATCCTGTGAGAGGCGGATCTCCAGGAGGCACCCGGCAATTTAAGGCCGCAGGCCCCTGAACCATTGTACAGGCTTTTTCCCTGGAAACTAAACTCACAAGCCACTGTTCTGGGTGTCAGTTTTCAGGACCCACTTGGCACTCTCAAACAAGACCAAGTTGGCACTGGTGCCACCTTGCGTCTGGGAGGCATCTTGCAAGACGCCGAATTCCAGGAGGCACCTGGCAATTTAAGGCCGCAAGACCCTGAACCATCGTACAGGCTTTTTCCCTGGGAAACAAAACTCACAAGCCACTGTTCTGGGTGTCAGTTTTCAGGACCCACTTGGCTCTCTCAAACCAGACCAAGTTGGAACTGGTGCCACCTTGTGTCTGGGAGGCATCCTACGAGAGGCGGAATTCCAGGAGGCACCCGGCAATTTAAGGCTTCAGGCCCCTGAACAATTCTACAGGCTTTTTCCCTGGGAAACAAAACTCACAAGCCACTGTTCTGGGTGTCAGTTTTCAGGACCCACTTGGGACTCTCAAACCAGACCAAGTTGGAACTGGTGCCACCTTGCGTCTGGGAGGCATCCTGCGAGAGGCCGAAATCCAGGAGGCACCCGGCAATTTAAGGCCTCAGGCCCCTGAACCATTGTACAGGCTTTTTCCCTGGGAAACAAAACTCACAAGCCACTGTTCTGGGCGTCAGATTGCAGGAGCCACCTGGCACTCTCAAACCAGAACAAGTTGGCACTGGTGTCATGTTGCGCCTGGGAGGCATCCTGCGAGAGGCGGATCTCTAGGAGGCACCCGGCAATTTAAGTCCGCAGGACGCTGAACCACTGTACAGGCTTTTTCCCTGGGAAACAAAACTCACAAGCCACTGTTCTGGGTGTCAGTTTTCAGGACCCACTTGGCACTCTCAAACCAGACCAAGTTGGAACTGGTGCCACCTTGCGTCTGGGAGGCATCCTGCGAGAGGCGCAATTCCAGGAGGCACACGGTAATTTAAGGCCGCAGGACCCTGAACCATTGTACAGGCTTTTTCCCTGGGGAAAAAACCTCACAAGCCACTGTTCTGGGTGTCAGTTTTCAGGACCCACTTGGCACTCTTAAACCAGACCAAGTTGAAACTGGTGCCACCTTGTGTCTTGGAGGCATCCTGCGAGAGGCCGAATTCCAGGAGGCACCCGGCAATTTAAGGCCTCAGGCCCCTGAACCATTGTACAGGCTTTTTCCCTGGGAAACAAAACTCACAAGCCACTGTTCTGGGTGTCAGTTTTCAGGACCCACTTGGCACTCTTAAACCAGACCAAGTTGGAACTGGTGCCACCTTGCGTCTGGGAGGCATCCTGCGAGAAGCCGAATTCCAGGAGGCACCCGGCAATTTAAGTCCACAGGACCCTGAACCATTCTACAGGCTTTTTCCCTGGGAAACAAAACTCACAAGCCACTGTTCTGGGCGTCAGTTTGCAGGAGCCACCTGGCACTCTCAAACCAGAACAAGTTGGCAATGGTGCCATTTTGCGTCTGGGAGGCATCCTGCGAGAGGCCAAATTCCAGGAGGCACCTGGCAATTTAAGGCCTCAGGCCCCTGAACCATTGTACAGGCTTTTTCCCTGGGAAACAAAACTCACAAGCCACTGTTCTGGGTGTCAGTTTTCAGGACCCACTTGACACTCTCAAAGCAGACCAAGTTGGCACTGGTGCCACCTTGCGTCTGGGAGGCATCCTGCGAGAGGCGCAATTCCAGGAGGCACCCGGCAATTTAAGGCCACAGGACCCTGAACCATTGTACAGGCTTTTTCCCTGGGAAACAAAACTCACAAGCCACTGTTCTGGGTGTCAGTTTTCAGGACCCACTTGGCACTCTTAAACCCTACCAAGTTGGAACTGGTGCCACCTTGCGTCTGGGAGGCATCTTGCGAGAGGCCGAATGCCAGGAGGCACCCGGCAATTTAAGGCCGCAGGAACCTGAACCATTATACAGGATTTTTCCCTGGGAAACAAAACTCACAAGCCACTGTTCTAGGTGTCAGTTTTCAGGACCAACTTGACACTCTCAAACCAGACCAAGTTGGAAATGGTGTCATTTTGCGTCTGGGAGGCATCCTGCGAGAGTCCGAATTCCAGGAGGCACCCGGCAATTTAAGGCCTCAGGCCCCTGAACCATTGTACAGGCTTTTTCCCTGGGAAACAAAACTCACAAGCCACTGTTCTGGGTGTCAGTTTTCAGGACACACTTGGCACTCTCAAACCAGACCAAGTTGGCACTGGTGCCACCTTGCGTCTGGGAGGCATCCTGCGAGAGGCGGAATTCCAGGAGTCACCCGTCAATTTAAGGCCGCAGGACCGAAAATCATTCTACAGGCTTTTTCCCTGGAAAACAAAATTCAGAAGCCACTGTTCTGGGTGTCAGTTTGCAGGACCCACTTGGCACTCTTAAACCAGACCAAGTTGGCACTGGTGTTGCTTAGCGTCTGGGAAACACCTGGCAAGATGCGGAATTCCAGGAGGCACCCGGCAATTTAAGGCCGCAGGACCCTGAACCATTGTACAGGCTTTTTCCCTGGGAAACAAAAGTCACAAGCCACTGTTCTGGGTGTCAGTTTGCAGAACACACTTGGAACTCTCAAACCAGACCAAGTTGGCACTGGTGCCATCTTGCGTCTGGGAGGCATCCTGCGAGAGGCCGAATTCCAGGAGGCACCCGGCAATTTAAGGCCGCAGGACCATGAACAATTGTACAGGCTTTTTCCCTAGGAAACAAAACTCACAAGCCACTGTTCTGGGTGTCAGTTTTCAGGACCCACTTGGCACTCTTAAACCAGACCAAGTTGGAACTGGTGCCACCTTGTGTCTTGGAGGCATCCTGCGAGAGGCGGAATTCCAGGAGGCACCCGGCAATTTAAGGCCTCAGGCCCCTGAACCATTGTACAGGTTTTTCCCTGGGAAACAAAACTCACAAGCCTCTGTTCTGGGTGTAAGTTTTCAGGACCCACTTGACACTCTTAAACCAGACCAAGTTGGAACTGGTGCCACCTTGCGTCTGGGAGGCATCCTGCGAGAGGCCGAATTCCAGGAGGCACCAGGCAATTTAGGGCCGCAGGACCCTGAACCATTTTACAGGCTTTTTCCCTGGGCAACAAAACTCACAAGCCACTGTTCTGGGTGTCAGTTTTCAGGACCCACTTGACACTCTCAAACCAGACTAAGTTGGAAATGGTGTCATTTTGCCTCTGGGAGGCACCCTGCGAGAGTCCGAATTCCAGGAGGCACCCAGCAATTTAAGGCCTCAGGCCCCTGAACCATTGTACAGGCTTTTTCCCTGGGAAACAAAACTCACAAGCCACTGTTCTGGGTGTCAGTTTTCAGGACCCACTTGGCACTCTCAAACCAGACTAAGTTGGCACTGGTGCCACCTTGCGTCTGCGAGGCATCCTGCGAGAGGCGGAATTCCAGGAGGCACCCGGCAATTTAAGGCCGCAGGACCCAAAACCATTCTACAGGCTTTTTCCCTGGAAAACTAAATTCAGAAGCCACTGTTCTGGGTGTCAGTTTGCAGGACCCACTAGCCACTCTCAAACAAGACCAAGTTGGCACTGGTGCCACCTTGCGTCTGGGAGGCATCTTGCAAGACGCCGAATTCCAGGAGGCACCCGGCAATTTAAGGCCGCAGGACCCTGAACCATTGTACAGGCTTTTTCCCTGGGAAACAAAACTCACAAGCCACTGTTCTGGGTGTCAGTTTGCAGGACCCACTTGGCACTCTCAAACCAGACCAAGTTGGAACTGGTGCCACCTTGCGTCTGGGAGGCATCCTGCGAGAGGCCGAATTCCAGGAGGCACCCGGCAATTTAAGGCCTCAGGCCCCTGAACCATTGTACAGGCTTTTTCCCTGGGAAACAAAACTCACAAGCCACTGTTCTGGGTGTCAGGTTGCAGGAGCCACCTGGCACTCTCAAACCAGACCAAGTTGGCACTGGTGTCATGTTGTGCCTGGGAGGCATCCTGCGAGAGGCGGATCTTCAGGAGGCACCCGGCAATTTAAGGCCGCAGGACCCTGAACCATTGTACAGGCTTTTTCCCTGGGAAACAAAACTCACAAGCCACTGTTCTGGGTGTCAGTTTGCAGGAGCCACCTGGCACTCTCAAACCAGACCAAGTTGGCACTGGTGTCATGTTGCGCCTGGGAGGCATCCTGCGAGAGGCGGATCTCCAGGAGGCACCCGGCAATTTAAGGCCGCAGGCCCCTGAACCATTGTACAGGCTTTTTCCCTTGGAAACAAAACTCACAAGCCACTGTTCTGGGTGTCAGTTTTCAGGACCCACTTGGCACTCTTAAACCAGACCAAGTTGGCACTGGTGCCAACTTGCGTCTGGGAGGCATCCTGCGAGAGGCGCAATTCCAGGAGGCACCCGGCAATTTAAGGCCGCAGGCCCCTGAACCATTGTACAGGCTTTTTCCCTGGGAAACAAAACTCACAAGCCACTGTTCTGGGTGTCATTTTTCAGGACCCACTTGGCACTCTTAAACCAGACTAAGTTGGCACTGGTGTCATGTTGCGCCTGGGAGGCATCCTGTGAGAGGCGGATCTCCAGGAGGCACCCGGCAATTTAAGGCCGCAGGCCCCTGAACCATTGTACAGGCTTTTTCCCTGGAAACAAAACTCACAAGCCACTGTTCTGGGTGTCAGTTTTCAGGACCCACTTGGCACTCTCAAACAAGACCAAGTTGGCACTGGTGCCACCTTGCGTCTGGGAGGCATCTTGCAAGACGCCGAATTCCAGGAGGCACCCGGCAATTTAAGGCCGCAGGAACCTGAACCATTGTACAGGCTTTTTCCCTGGGAAACAAAACTCACAAGCCACTGTTCTGGGTGTCAGTTTCCAGGACCCACTTGGCACTCTTAAACCAGACCAAGTTGGCACTGGTGTTGCTTAGCGTCTGGGAAACACCTGGCGAGTTGCGGAATTCCAGGAGGCACCCTGCAATTTAAGGCCGCAGGACCCTGAAACATTGTACAGGCTTTTTCCCTGGGAAACAAAACTCACAAGCCACTGTTCTGGGTGTCAGTTTTCAGGACGCACTTGGCACTCTCAAACCAGACCAAGTTGGCACTGGTGCCACCTTGCGTCTGGGAGGCATCCTGCGAGAGGCGCAATTCCAGGAGGCACCTGGCAATTTAAGGCCGCAAGACCCTGAACCATGGTACAGGCTTTTTCCCTGGGAAACAAAACTCACAAGCCACTGTTCTGGGTGTCAGTTTTCAGGACCCACTTCGCTCTCTCAAACCAGACCAAGTTGGAACTGGTGCCACCTTGTGTCTGGGAGGCATCCAACGAGAGGCGGAATTCCAGGAGGCACCCGGCAATTTAAGGCTTCAGGCCCCTGAACAATTCTACAGGCTTTTTCCCTGGGAAACAAAACTCACAAGCCACTGTTCTGGGTGTCAGTTTTCAGGACCCACTTGGGACTCTCAAACCAGACCAAGTTGGAACTGGTGCCACCTTGCGTCTGGGAGGCATCCTGCGAGAGGCCGAAATCCAGGAGGCACCCGGCAATTTAAGGCCTCAGGCCCCTGAACCATTGTACAGGCTTTTTCCCTGGGAAACAAAACTCACAAGCCACTGTTCTGGGCGTCAGATTGCAGGAGCCACCTGGCACTCTCAAACCAGAACAAGTTGGCACTGGTGTCATGTTGCGCCTGGGAGGCATCCTGCGAGAGGCGGATCTCTAGGAGGCACCCGGCAATTTAAGTCCGCAGGACGCTGAACCACTGTACAGGCTTTTTCCCTGGGAAACAAAACTCACAAGCCACTGTTCTGGGTGTCAGTTTGCAGGACCCACTTGGCACTCTCAAACCAGACCAAGTTGGAACTGGTGCCACCTTGCGTCTGGGAGGCATCCTGCGAGAGGCGCAATTCCAGGAGGCACCCGGTAATTTAAGGCCGCAGGACCCTGAACCATTGTACAGGCTTTTTCCCTGGGGAAAAAACCTCACAAGCCACTGTTCTGGGTGTCAGTTTTCAGGACCCACTTGGCACTCTTAAACCAGACCAAGTTGAAACTGGTGCCACCTTGTGTCTTGGAGGCGTCCTGCGAGAGGCCGAATTCCAGGAGGCACCCGGCAATTTAAGGCCTCAGGCCCCTGAACCATTGTACAGGCTTTTTCCCTGGGAAACAAAACTCACAAGCCACTGTTCTGGGTGTCAGTTTTCAGGACCCACTTGGCACTCTTAAACCAGACCAAGTTGGAACTGGTGCCACCTTGCGTCTGGGAGGCATCCTGCGAGAAGCCGAATTCCAGGAGGCACCCGGCAATTTAAGTCCACAGGACCCTGAACCATTCTACAGGCTTTTTCCCTGGGAAACAAAATTCACAAGCCACTGTTCTGGGTGTCAATTTGCAGGAGCCACCTGGCACTCTCAAACCAGACCAAGTTGGCAATGGTGCCATTTTGCGTCTGGGAGGCATCCTGCGAGAGGCCAAATTCCAGGAGGCACCCGGCAATTTAAGGCCTCAGGCCCCTGAACCATTGTACAGGCTTTTTCCCTTGGAAACAAAACTCACAAGCCACTGTTCTGGGTGTCAGTTTTCAGGACCCACTTGGCACTCTTAAACCAGACCAAGTTGGCACTGGTGCCAACTTGCGTCTGGGAGGCATCCTGCGAGAGGCGCAATTCCAGGAGGCACCCGGCAATTTAAGGCCGCAGGCCCCTGAACCATTGTACAGGCTTTTTCCCTGGGAAACAAAACTCACAAGCCACTGTTCTGGGTGTCATTTTTCAGGACCCACTTGGCACTCTTAAACCAGACTAAGTTGGCACTGGTGTCATGTTGCGCCTGGGAGGCATCCTGTGAGAGGCGGATCTCCAGGAGGCACCCGGCAATTTAAGGCCGCAGGACCCTGAACCATTGTACAGGCTTTTTCCCTGGGAAACAAAACTCACAAGCCACTGTTCTGGGTGTCAGTTTTCAGGACCCACTTGGCACTCTTAAACCAGACCAAGTTGGCACTGGTGTCATGTTGCGCCTGGGAGGCATCCTGTGAGAGGCGGATCTCCAGGAGGCACCCGGCAATTTAAGGCCGCAGGCCCCTGAACCATTGTACAGGCTTTTTCCCTGGAAACAAAACTCACAAGCCACTGTTCTGGGTGTCAGTTTTCAGGACCCACTTGGCACTCTCAAACAAGACCAAGTTGGCACTGGTGCCACCTTGCGTCTGGGAGGCATCTTGCAAGACGCCGAATTCCAGGAGGCACCCGGCAATTTAAGGCCGCAGGAACCTGAACCATTGTACAGGCTTTTTCCCTGGGAAACAAAACTCACAAGCCACTGTTCTGGGTGTCAGTTTGCAGGACCCACTTGGCACTCTTAAACCAGACCAAGTTGGCACTGGTGTTGCTTAGCGTCTGGGAAACACCTGGCGAGTTGCGGAATTCCAGGAGGCACCCTGCAATTTAAGGCCGCAGGACCCTGAAACATTGTACAGGCTTTTTCCCTGGGAAACAAAACTCACAAGCCACTGTTCTGGGTGTCAGTTTTCAGGACGCACTTGGCACTCTCAAACCAGACCAAGTTGGCACTGGTGCCACCTTGCGTCTGGGAGGCATCCTGCGAGAGGCGCAATTCCAGGAGGCACCTGGCAATTTAAGGCCGCAAGACCCTGAACCATGGTACAGGCTTTTTCCCTGGGAAACAAAACTCACAAGCCACTGTTCTGGGTGTCAGTTTTCAGGACCCACTTGGCTCTCTCAAACCAGACCAAGTTGGAACTGGTGCCACCTTGTGTCTGGGAGGCATCCAACGAGAGGCGGAATTCCAGGAGGCACCCGGCAATTTAAGGCTTCAGGCCCCTGAACAATTCTACAGGCTTTTTCCCTGGGAAACAAAACTCACAAGCCACTGTTCTGGGTGTCAGTTTTCAGGACCCACTTGGGACTCTCAAACCAGACCAAGTTGGAACTGGTGCCACCTTGCGTCTGGGAGGCATCCTGCGAGAGGCCGAAATCCAGGAGGCACCCGGCAATTTAAGGCCTCAGGCCCCTGAACCATTGTACAGGCTTTTTCCCTGGGAAACAAAACTCACAAGCCACTGTTCTGGGCGTCAGATTGCAGGAGCCACCTGGCACTCTCAAACCAGAACAAGTTGGCACTGGTGTCATGTTGCGCCTGGGAGGCATCCTGCGAGAGGCGGATCTCTAGGAGGCACCCGGCAATTTAAGGCCGCAGGACCCTGAACCATTGTACAGGCTTTTTCCCTGGGAAACAAAACTCACAAGCCACTGTTCTGGGTGTCAGTTTGCAGGACCCACTTGGCACTCTCAAACCAGACCAAGTTGGAACTGGTGCCACCTTGCGTCTGGGAGGCATCCTGCGAGAGGCCGAATTCCAGGAGGCACCCGGCAATTTAAGGCCTCAGGCCCCTGAACCATTGTACAGGCTTTTTCCCTGGGAAACAAAACTCACAAGCCACTGTTCTGGGTGTCAGGTTGCAGGAGCCACCTGGCACTCTCAAACCAGACCAAGTTGGCACTGGTGTCATGTTGTGCCTGGGAGGCATCCTGCGAGAGGCGGATCTTCAGGAGGCACCCGGCAATTTAAGGCCGCAGGACCCTGAACCATTGTACAGGCTTTTTCCCTGGGAAACAAAACTCACAAGCCACTGTTCTGGGTGTCAGTTTGCAGGAGCCACCTGGCACTCTCAAACCAGACCAAGTTGGCACTGGTGTCATGTTGCGCCTGGGAGGCATCCTGCGAGAGGCGGATCTCCAGGAGGCACCCGGCAATTTAAGGCCGCAGGCCCCTGAACCATTGTACAGGCTTTTTCCCTTGGAAACAAAACTCACAAGCCACTGTTCTGGGTGTCAGTTTTCAGGACCCACTTGGCACTCTTAAACCAGACCAAGTTGGCACTGGTGCCAACTTGCGTCTGGGAGGCATCCTGCGAGAGGCGCAATTCCAGGAGGCACCCGGCAATTTAAGGCCGCAGGCCCCTGAACCATTGTACAGGCTTTTTCCCTGGGAAACAAAACTCACAAGCCACTGTTCTGGGTGTCATTTTTCAGGACCCACTTGGCACTCTTAAACCAGACTAAGTTGGCACTGGTGTCATGTTGCGCCTGGGAGGCATCCTGTGAGAGGCGGATCTCCAGGAGGCACCCGGCAATTTAAGGCCGCAGGCCCCTGAACCATTGTACAGGCTTTTTCCCTGGAAACAAAACTCACAAGCCACTGTTCTGGGTGTCAGTTTTCAGGACCCACTTGGCACTCTCAAACAAGACCAAGTTGGCACTGGTGCCACCTTGCGTCTGGGAGGCATCTTGCAAGACGCCGAATTCCAGGAGGCACCCGGCAATTTAAGGCCGCAGGAACCTGAACCATTGTACAGGCTTTTTCCCTGGGAAACAAAACTCACAAGCCACTGTTCTGGGTGTCAGTTTCCAGGACCCACTTGGCACTCTTAAACCAGACCAAGTTGGCACTGGTGTTGCTTAGCGTCTGGGAAACACCTGGCGAGTTGCGGAATTCCAGGAGGCACCCTGCAATTTAAGGCCGCAGGACCCTGAAACATTGTACAGGCTTTTTCCCTGGGAAACAAAACTCACAAGCCACTGTTCTGGGTGTCAGTTTTCAGGACGCACTTGGCACTCTCAAACCAGACCAAGTTGGCACTGGTGCCACCTTGCGTCTGGGAGGCATCCTGCGAGAGGCGCAATTCCAGGAGGCACCTGGCAATTTAAGGCCGCAAGACCCTGAACCATGGTACAGGCTTTTTCCCTGGGAAACAAAACTCACAAGCCACTGTTCTGGGTGTCAGTTTTCAGGACCCACTTGGCTCTCTCAAACCAGACCAAGTTGGAACTGGTGCCACCTTGTGTCTGGGAGGCATCCAACGAGAGGCGGAATTCCAGGAGGCACCCGGCAATTTAAGGCTTCAGGCCCCTGAACAATTCTACAGGCTTTTTCCCTGGGAAACAAAACTCACAAG
Organism: Fringilla coelebs; assembly: GCF_963513975.1. NCBI lineage: Eukaryota > Metazoa > Chordata > Aves > Passeriformes > Fringillidae > Fringilla > Fringilla coelebs. The sequence goes on along the minus strand of NW_028167515.1, from coordinate 528,221 downwards.
CCACTGTTCTGGGTGTCAGTTTTCAGGACCCACTTGGGACTCTCAAACCAGACCAAGTTGGAACTGGTGCCACCTTGCGTCTGGGAGGCATCCTGCGAGAGGCCGAAATCCAGGAGGCACCCGGCAATTTAAGGCCTCAGGCCCCTGAACCATTGTACAGGCTTTTTCCCTGGGAAACAAAACTCACAAGCCACTGTTCTGGGCGTCAGATTGCAGGAGCCACCTGGCACTCTCAAACCAGAACAAGTTGGCACTGGTGTCATGTTGCGCCTGGGAGGCATCCTGCGAGAGGCGGATCTCTAGGAGGCACCCGGCAATTTAAGTCCGCAGGACGCTGAACCACTGTACAGGCTTTTTCCCTGGGAAACAAAACTCACAAGCCACTGTTCTGGGTGTCAGTTTTCAGGACCCACTTGGCACTCTCAAACCAGACCAAGTTGGAACTGGTGCCACCTTGCGTCTGGGAGGCATCCTGCGAGAGGCGCAATTCCAGGAGGCACCCGGTAATTTAAGGCCGCAGGACCCTGAACCATTGTACAGGCTTTTTCCCTGGGGAAAAAACCTCACAAGCCACTGTTCTGGGTGTCAGTTTTCAGGACCCACTTGGCACTCTTAAACCAGACCAAGTTGAAACTGGTGCCACCTTGTGTCTTGGAGGCATCCTGCGAGAGGCCGAATTTCAGGAGGCACCCGGCAATTTAAGGCCTCAGGCCCCTGAACCATTGTACAGGCTTTTTCCCTGGGAAACAAAACTCACAAGCCACTGTTCTGGGTGTCAGTTTTCAGGACCCACTTGGCACTCTTAAACCAGACCAAGTTGGAACTGGTGCCACCTTGCGTCTGGGAGGCATCCTGCGAGAAGCCGAATTCCAGGAGGCACCCGGCAATTTAAGTCCACAGGACCCTGAACCATTCTACAGGCTTTTTCCCTGGGAAACAAAATTCACAAGCCACTGTTCTGGGTGTCAATTTGCAGGAGCCACCTGGCACTCTCAAACCAGACCAAGTTGGCAATGGTGCCATTTTGCGTCTGGGAGGCATCCTGCGAGAGGCCAAATTCCAGGAGGCACCCGGCAATTTAAGGCCTCAGGCCCCTGAACCATTGTACAGGCTTTTTCCCTTGGAAACAAAACTCACAAGCCACTGTTCTGGGTGTCAGTTTTCAGGACCCACTTGGCACTCTTAAACCAGACCAAGTTGGCACTGGTGCCAACTTGCGTCTGGGAGGCATCCTGCGAGAGGCGCAATTCCAGGAGGCACCCGGCAATTTAAGGCCGCAGGCCCCTGAACCATTGTACAGGCTTTTTCCCTGGGAAACAAAACTCACAAGCCACTGTTCTGGGTGTCATTTTTCAGGACCCACTTGGCACTCTTAAACCAGACTAAGTTGGCACTGGTGTCATGTTGCGCCTGGGAGGCATCCTGTGAGAGGCGGATCTCCAGGAGGCACCCGGCAATTTAAGGCCGCAGGACCCTGAACCATTGTACAGGCTTTTTCCCTGGGAAACAAAACTCACAAGCCACTGTTCTGGGTGTCAGTTTTCAGGACCCACTTGGCACTCTTAAACCAGACCAAGTTGGCACTGGTGTCATGTTGCGCCTGGGAGGCATCCTGTGAGAGGCGGATCTCCAGGAGGCACCCGGCAATTTAAGGCCGCAGGCCCCTGAACCATTGTACAGGCTTTTTCCCTGGAAACAAAACTCACAAGCCACTGTTCTGGGTGTCAGTTTTCAGGACCCACTTGGCACTCTCAAACAAGACCAAGTTGGCACTGGTGCCACCTTGCGTCTGGGAGGCATCTTGCAAGACGCCGAATTCCAGGAGGCACCCGGCAATTTAAGGCCGCAGGAACCTGAACCATTGTACAGGCTTTTTCCCTGGGAAACAAAACTCACAAGCCACTGTTCTGGGTGTCAGTTTGCAGGACCCACTTGGCACTCTTAAACCAGACCAAGTTGGCACTGGTGTTGCTTAGCGTCTGGGAAACACCTGGCGAGTTGCGGAATTCCAGGAGGCACCCTGCAATTTAAGGCCGCAGGACCCTGAAACATTGTACAGGCTTTTTCCCTGGGAAACAAAACTCACAAGCCACTGTTCTGGGTGTCAGTTTTCAGGACGCACTTGGCACTCTCAAACCAGACCAAGTTGGCACTGGTGCCACCTTGCGTCTGGGAGGCATCCTGCGAGAGGCGCAATTCCAGGAGGCACCTGGCAATTTAAGGCCGCAAGACCCTGAACCATGGTACAGGCTTTTTCCCTGGGAAACAAAACTCACAAGCCACTGTTCTGGGTGTCAGTTTTCAGGACCCACTTGGCTCTCTCAAACCAGACCAAGTTGGAACTGGTGCCACCTTGTGTCTGGGAGGCATCCAACGAGAGGCGGAATTCCAGGAGGCACCCGGCAATTTAAGGCTTCAGGCCCCTGAACAATTCTACAGGCTTTTTCCCTGGGAAACAAAACTCACAAGCCACTGTTCTGGGTGTCAGTTTTCAGGACCCACTTGGGACTCTCAAACCAGACCAAGTTGGAACTGGTGCCACCTTGCGTCTGGGAGGCATCCTGCGAGAGGCCGAAATCCAGGAGGCACCCGGCAATTTAAGGCCTCAGGCCCCTGAACCATTGTACAGGCTTTTTCCCTGGGAAACAAAACTCACAAGCCACTGTTCTGGGCGTCAGATTGCAGGAGCCACCTGGCACTCTCAAACCAGAACAAGTTGGCACTGGTGTCATGTTGCGCCTGGGAGGCATCCTGCGAGAGGCGGATCTCTAGGAGGCACCCGGCAATTTAAGTCCGCAGGACGCTGAACCACTGTACAGGCTTTTTCCCTGGGAAACAAAACTCACAAGCCACTGTTCTGGGTGTCAGTTTTCAGGACCCACTTGGCACTCTCAAACCAGACCAAGTTGGAACTGGTGCCACCTTGCGTCTGGGAGGCATCCTGCGAGAGGCGCAATTCCAGGAGGCACCCGGTAATTTAAGGCCGCAGGACCCTGAACCATTGTACAGGCTTTTTCCCTGGGGAAAAAACCTCACAAGCCACTGTTCTGGGTGTCAGTTTTCAGGACCCACTTGGCACTCTTAAACCAGACCAAGTTGAAACTGGTGCCACCTTGTGTCTTGGAGGCATCCTGCGAGAGGCCGAATTCCAGGAGGCACCCGGCAATTTAAGGCCTCAGGCCCCTGAACCATTGTACAGGCTTTTTCCCTGGGAAACAAAACTCACAAGCCACTGTTCTGGGTGTCAGTTTTCAGGACCCACTTGGCACTCTTAAACCAGACCAAGTTGGAACTGGTGCCACCTTGCGTCTGGGAGGCATCCTGCGAGAAGCCGAATTCCAGGAGGCACCCGGCAATTTAAGTCCACAGGACCCTGAACCATTCTACAGGCTTTTTCCCTGGGAAACAAAATTCACAAGCCACTGTTCTGGGTGTCAATTTGCAGGAGCCACCTGGCACTCTCAAACCAGACCAAGTTGGCAATGGTGCCATTTTGCGTCTGGGAGGCATCCTGCGAGAGGCCAAATTCCAGGAGGCACCCGGCAATTTAAGGCCTCAGGCCCCTGAACCATTGTACAGGCTTTTTCCCTGGGAAACAAAACTCACAAGCCACTGTTCTGGGTGTCAGTTTTCAGGACCCACTTGACACTCTCAAAGCAGACCAAGTTGGCACTGGTGCCACCTTGCGTCTGGGAGGCATCCTGCGAGAGGCGCAATTCCAGGAGGCACCCGGCAATTTAAGGCCGCAGGACCCTGAACCATTGTACAGGCTTTTTCCCTGGGAAACAAAACTCACAAGCCACTGTTCTGGGTGTCATTTTTCAGGACCCACTTGGCACTCTTAAACCAGACTAAGTTGGCACTGGTGTCATGTTGCGCCTGGGAGGCATCCTGTGAGAGGCGGATCTCCAGGAGGCACCCGGCAATTTAAGGCCGCAGGCCCCTGAACCATTGTACAGGCTTTTTCCCTGGGAAACAAAACTCACAAGCCACTGTTCTGGGTGTCAGTTTTCAGGACCCACTTGGCACTCTTAAACGCTACCAAGTTGGAACTGGTGCCACCTTGCGTCTGGGAGGCATCTTGCGAGAGGCCGAATTCCAGGAGGCACCCGGCAATTTAAGGCCGCAGGACCCTGAACCATTATACAGGCTTTTTCCCAGGGAAACAAAACTCACAAGCCACTGTTCTAGGTGTCAGTTTTCAGGACCAACTTGACACTCTCAAACCAGACCAAGTTGGAAATGGTGTCATTTTGCGTCTGGGAGGCATCCTGCGAGAGTCCGAATTCCAGGAGGCACCCAGCAATTTAAGGCCTCAGGCCCCTGAACCATTGTACAGGCTTTTTCCCTGGGAAACAAAACTCACAAGCCACTGTTCTGGGTGTCAGTTTTCAGGACACACTTGGCACTCTCAAACCAGACCAAGTTGGCACTGGTGCCACCTTGCGTCTGGGAGGCATCCTGCGAGAGGCGGAATTCCAGGAGGCACCCGGCAATTTAAGGCCGCAGGACCGAAAATCATTCTACAGGCTTTTTCCCTGGAAAACAAAATTCAGAAGCCACTGTTCTGGGTGTCAGTTTGCAGGACCCACTTGGCACTCTTAAACCAGACCAAGTTGGCACTGGTGTTGCTTAGCGTCTGGGAAACACCTGGCGAGACGCGGAATTCCACGAGGCACCCGGCAATTTAAGGCCTCAGGCCCCTGAGCAATTCTACAGGCTTTTTCCCTGGGAAACAAAACTCACAAGCCACTGTTCTGGGTGTCAGTTTGCAGGACCCACTTGGCACTCGCAAAGCAGACCAAGTTGGAACTGGTGCCACCTTGCGTCTGGGAGGCATCCTGCGAGAGGCCGAATTCCAGGAGGCACCCGGCAATTTAAGTCCGCAGGACCCTGAACCATTGTACAGGCTTTTTCCCTGGGAAACAAAATTCACAAGCCACTGTTCTGGGTGTCAGTTTGCAGGAGCCACCTGGCACTCTCAAACCAGACCAAGTTGGCAATGGTGCCATTTTGCGTCTGGGAGGCATCCTGCGAGAGGCCAAATTCCAGGAGGCACCCGGCAATTTAAGGCCGCAGGACCCTGAACCATTGTACAGGCTTTTTCCCTGGGAAACAAAACTCACAAGCCACTGTTCTGGGTGTCAGTTTTCAGGACCCACTTGGCACTCTTAAACCAGACTAAGTTGGCACTGGTGTCATGTTGCGCCTGGGAGGCATCCTGTGAGAGGCGGATCTCCAGGAGGCACCCGGCAATTTAAGGCCGCAGGACCCTGAACCATTATACAGGCTTTTTCCCTAGGAAACAAAACTCACAAGCCACTGTTCTAGGTGTCAGTTTTCAGGACCAACTTGACACTCTCAAACCAGACCAAGTTGGAAATGGTGTCATTTTGCGTCTGGGAGGCATCCTGCGAGAGTCCGAATTCCAGGAGGCACCCAGCAATTTAAGGCCTCAGGCCCCTGAACCATTGTACAGGCTTTTTCCCTGGGAAACAAAACTCACAAGCCACTGTTCTGGGTGTCAGTTTTCAGGACACACTTGGCACTCTCAAACCAGACCAAGTTGGCACTGGTGCCACCTTGCGTCTGGGAGGCATCCTGCGAGAGGCGGAATTCCAGGAGTCACCCGTCAATTTAAGGCCGCAGGACCGAAAATCATTCTACAGGCTTTTTCCCTGGAAAACAAAATTCAGAAGCCACTGTTCTGGGTGTCAGTTTGCAGGACCCACTTGGCACTCTTAAACCAGACCAAGTTGGCACTGGTGTTGCTTAGCGTCTGGGAAACACCTGGCGAGATGCGGAATTCCAGGAGGCACCCGGCAATTTAAGGCCGCAGGAACCTGAACCATTGTACAGGCTTTTTCCCTGGGAAACAAAAGTCACAAGCCACTGTTCTGGGTGTAAGTTTTCAGGACCCACTTGGCACTCTTAAACCAGACCAAGTTGGAACTGGTGCCACCTTGCGTCTGGGAGGCATCCTGCGAGAGGCCGAATTCCAGGAGGCACCCGGCAATTTAAGGCCGCAGGACCCTGAACCATTGTACAGGCTTTTTCCCTGGGCAACAAAACTCACAAGCCACTGTTCTGGGTGTCAGTTTTCAGGACCCACTTGACACTCTCAAACCAGACTAAGTTGGAAATGGTGTCATTTTGCCTCTGGGAGGCACCCTGCGAGAGTCCGAATTCCAGGAGGCACCCAGCAATTTAAGGCCTCAGGCCCCTGAACCATTGTACAGGCTTTTTCCCTGGGAAACAAAACTCACAAGCCACTGTTCTGGGTGTCAGTTTGCAGGACCCACTTGGCACTCTTAAACCCTACCAAGTTGGAACTGGTGCCACCTTGCGTCTGGGAGGCATCCTGCGAGAGGCCGAATTCCAGGAGGCACCCGGCAATTTAAGTCCGCAGGACCCTGAACCATTGTACAGGCTTTTTCCCTGGGAAACAAAACTCACAAGCCACTGTTCTGGGTGTCAGTTTTCAGGACCCACTTGGCACTCTTAAACCAGACCAAGTTGGCACTGGTGCCACCTTGCGTCTGGGAGGCATCCTGCGAGAGGCGCAATTCCAGGAGGCACCCAGCAATTTAAGGCCGCAGGACCCTGAACCATTGTACAGGCTTTTTCCCTGGGAAACAAAACTCACAAGCCACTGTTCTGGGTGTCAGTTTTCAGGACCCACTTGGCACTCTTAAACCAGACTAAGTTGGCACTGGTGTCATGTTGCGCCTGGGAGGCATCCTGTGAGAGGCGGATCTCCAGGAGGCACCCGGCAATTTAAGGCCGCAGGCCCCTGAACCATTGTACAGGCTTTTTCCCTGGGAAACAAAACTCACAAGCCACTGTTCTGGGTGTCAGTTTTCAGGACCCACTTGGCACTCTTAAACCCTACCAAGTTGGAACTGGTGCCACCTTGCGTCTGGGAGGCATCTTGCGAGAGGCCGAATTCCAGGAGGCACCCAGCAATTTAAGGCCTCAGGCCCCTGAACCATTGTACAGGCTTTTTCCCTGGGAAACAAAACTCACAAGCCACTGTTCTGGGTGTCAGTTTGCAGGACCCACTTGGCACTCTTAAACCCCACCAAGTTGGAACTGGTGCCACCTTGCGTCTGGGAGGCATCCTGCGAGAGGCCGAATTCCAGGAGGCACCCGGCAATTTAAGTCCGCAGGACCCTGAACCATTGTACAGGCTTTTTCCCTGGGAAACAAAATTCACAAGCCACTGTTCTGGGTGTCAGTTTGCAGGAGCCACCTGGCACTCTCAAACCAGACCAAGTTGGCAATGGTGCCATTTTGCGTCTGGGAGGCATCCTGCGAGAGGCCAAATTCCAGGAGGCACCCGGCAATTTAAGGCCTCAGGCCCCTGAACCATTGTACAGGCTTTTTCCCTGGGAAACAAAACTCACAAGCCACTGTTCTGGGTGTCAGTTTTCAGGACCCACTTGGCACTCTCAAACCAGACCAAGTTGGCACTGGTGCCACCTTGCGTCTGGGAGGCATCCTGCGAGAGGCGCAATTCCAGGAGGCACCCGGCAATTTAAGGCCGCAGGACCCTGAACCATTGTACAGGCTTTTTCCCTGGGAAACAAAACTCACAAGCCACTGTTCTGGGTGTCAGTTTTCAGGACCCACTTGGCACTCTTAAACCAGACTTAGTTGGCACTGGTGTCATGTTGCGCCTGGGAGGCATCCTGTGAGAGGCGGATCTCCAGGAGGCACCCGGCAATTTAAGGCCGCAGGCCCCTGAACCATTGTACAGGCTTTTTCCCTGGGAAACAAAACTCACAAGCCACTGTTCTGGGTGTCAGTTTTCAGGACCCACTTGGCACTCTTAAACGCTACCAAGTTGGAACTGGTGCCACCTTGCGTCTGGGAGGCATCTTGCGAGAGGCCGAATTCCAGGAGGCACCCGGCAATTTAAGGCCGCAGGACCCTGAACCATTATACAGGCTTTTTCCCAGGGAAACAAAACTCACAAGCCACTGTTCTGGGTGTCACTTTTCAGGACCAACTTGACACTCTCAAACCAGACCAAGTTGGAAATGGTGTCATTTTGCGTCTGGGAGGCATCCTGCGAGAGTCCGAATTCCAGGAGGCACCCAGCAATTTAAGGCCTCAGGCCCCTGAACCATTGTACAGGCTTTTTCCCTGGGAAACAAAACTCACAAGCCACTGTTCTGGGTGTCAGTTTTCAGGACACACTTGGCACTCTCAAACCAGACCAAGTTGGCACTGGTGCCACCTTGCGTCTGGGAGGCATCCTGCGAGAGGCGGAATTCCAGGAGTCACCCGGCAATTTAAGGCCGCAGGATCGAAAATCATTCTACAGGCTTTTTCCCTGGAAAACAAAATTCAGAAGCCACTGTTCTGGGTGTCAGTTTGCAGGACCCACTTGGCACTCTTAAACCAGACCAAGTTGGCACTGGTGTTGCTTAGCGTCTGGGAAACACCTGGCGAGTTGCGGAATTCCAGGAGGCACCCTGCAATTTAAGGCCGCAGGACCCTGAACCATTGTACAGGCTTTTTCCCTGGGAAACAAAACTCACAAGCCACTGTTCTGGGTGTCAGTTTTCAGGACGCACTTGGCACTCTCAAACCAGACGAAGTTGGCACTGGTGTCACCTTGCGTCTGGGAGGCATCCTGCGAGAGGCGCAATTCCAGGAGGCACCCGGAAATTTAAGGCCGCAGGACCCTGAACCATGGTACAGGCTTTTTCCCTGGGAAACAAAACTCACAAGCCACTGTTCTGGGTGTCAGTTTTCAGGACCCACTTGGCACTCTCAAACCAGACCAAGTTGGAACTGGTGCCACCTTGTGTCTGGGAGGCCTCCTACGAGAGGCGGAATTCCAGGAGGCACCCGGCAATTTAAGGCTTCAGGCCCCTGAACAATTCTACAGGCTTTTTCCCTGGGAAACAAAACTCACAAGCCACTGTTCTGGGTGTCAGTTTTCAGGACCCACTTGGCACTCTCAAACCAGACCAAGTTGGAACTGGTGCCACCTTGCGTCTGGGAGGCATCCTGCGAGAGGCCGAATTCCAGGAGGCACTTGGCAATTTAAGGCCTCAGGCCCCTGAACCATTGTACAGGCTTTTTCCCTGGGAAACAAAACTCACAAGCCACTGTTCTGGGCGTCAGTTTGCAGGAGCCACCTGGCACTCTCAAACCAGAACAAGTTGGCACTGGTGTCATGTTGCGCCTGGGAGGCATCCTGCGAGAGGCGGATCTCTAGGAGGCACCCAGCAATTTAAGGCCTCAGGCCCCTGAACCATTGTACAGGCTTTTTCCCTGGGAAACAAAACTCACAAGCCACTGTTCTGGGTGTCAGTTTTCAGGACCCACTTGGCACTCTCAAATCAGACCAAGTTGGAACTGGTGCCACCTTGCGTCTGGGAGGCATCCTGCGAGAGGCGCAATTCCAGGAGGCACCCGGCAATTTAAGGCCGCAGGACCCTGAACCATTGTACAGGCTTTTTCCCTGGGGAAAAAACCTCATAAGCCACTGTTCTGGGTGTCAGTTTTCAGGACCCACTTGGCACTCTTAAACCAGACCAAGTTGAAACTGGTGCCACCTTGTGTCTTGGAGGCATCCTGCGAGAGGCCGAATTCCAGGAGGCACCCGGCAATTTAAGGCCTCAGGCCCCTGAACCATTGTACAGGCTTTTTCCCTGGGAAACAAAACTCACAAGCCACTGTTCTGGGTGTCAGTTTTCAGGACCCACTTGGCACTCTTAAACCCTACCAAGTTGGAACTGGTGCCACCTTGCGTCTGGGAGGCATCTTGCGAGATGCCGAATTCCAGGAGGCACCCGGCAATTTAAGGCCGCAGGACCCTGAACCATTATACAGGCTTTTTCCCTGGGAAACAAAACTCACAAGCCACTCTTCTAGGTGTCAGTTTTCAGGGCCAACTTGACACTCTCAAACCAGACCAAGTTGGAAATGGTGTCATTTTGCGTCTGGGAGGCATCCTGCGAGAGTCCAAATTCCAGGAGGCACCCAGCAATTTAAGGCCTCAGGCCCCTGAACCATTGTACAGGCTTTTTCCCTGGGAAACAAAACTCACAAGCCACTGTTCTGGGTGTCAGTTTTCAGGACCCACTTGGCACTCTCAAACCAGACCAAGTTGGCACTGGTGCCACCTTGCGTCTGGGAGGCATCCTGCGAGAGGCGGAATTCCAGGAGTCACCCGTCAATTTAAGGCCGCAGGACCGAAAATCATTCTACAGGCTTTTTCCCTGGAAAACAAAATTCAGAAGCCACTGTTCTGGGTGTCAGTTTTCAGGACCCACTTGGCACTCTTAAACCAGACCAAGTTGGCACTGGTGTTGCTTAGCGTCTGGGAAACACCTGGCGAGATGCGGAATTCCAGGAGGCACCCGGCAATTTAAGGCCTCAGGCCCCTGAGCAATTCTACAGGCTTTTTCCCTGGGAAACAAAACTCACAAGCCACTGTTCTGGGTGTCAGTTTGCAGGACCCACTTGGCACTCGCAAAGCAGACCAAGTTGGAACTGGTGCCACCTTGCGTCTGGGAGGCATCCTGCGAGAGGCCGAATTCCAGGAGGCACCCGGCAATTTAAGTCCGCAGGACCCTGAACCATTGTACAGGCTTTTTCCCTGGGAAACAAAATTCACAAGCCACTGTTCTGGGTGTCAGTTTGCAGGAGCCACCTGGCACTCTCAAACCAGACCAAGTTGGCAATGGTGCCATTTTGCGTCTGGGAGGCATCCTGCGAGAGGCCAAATTCCAGGAGGCACCCGGCAATTTAAGGCCTCAGGCCCCTGAACCATTGTACAGGCTTTTTCCCTGGGAAACAAAACTCACAAGCCACTGTTCTGGGTGTCAGTTTTCAGGACCTACTTGGCACTCTTAAACCAGACCAAGTTGGCACTGGTGCCACCTTGCGTCTGGGAGGCATCCTGCGAGAGGCGCAATTCCAGGAGGCACCCGGCAATTTAAGGCCGCAGGACCCTGAACCATTGTACAGGCTTTTTCCCTGGGAAACAAAACTCACAAGCCACTGTTCTGGGTGTCAGTTTTCAGGACCCACTTGGCACTCTTAAACCCTACCAAGTTGGAACTGGTGCCACCTTGCGTCTGGGAGGCATCTTGCGAGAGGCCGAATTCCAGGAGGCACCCGGCAATTTAAGGCCGCAGGACTCTGAACCATTATACAGGCTTTTTCCCTGGGAAACAAAACTCACAAGCCACTGTTCTAGGTGTCAGTTTTCAGGACCAACTTGACACTCTCAAACCAGACCAAGTTGGAAATGGTGTCATTTTGCGTCTGGGAGGCATCCTGCGAGAGTCCGAATTCCAGGAGGCACCCAGCAATTTAAGGCCTCAGGCCCCTGAACCATTGTACAGGCTTTTTCCCTGGGAAACAAAACTCACAAGCCACTGTTCTGGGTGTCAGTTTTCAGGACACACTTGGCACTCTCAAACCAGACCAAGTTGGCACTGGTGCCACCTTGCGTCTGGGAGGCATCCTGCGAGAGGCGGAATTCCAGGAGTCACCCGGCAATTTAAGGCCGCAGGATCGAAAATCATTCTACAGGCTTTTTCCCTGGAAAACAAAATTCAGAAGCCACTGTTCTGGGTGTCAGTTTGCAGGACCCACTTGGCACTCTTAAACCAGACCAAGTTGGCACTGGTGTTGCTTAGCGTCTGGGAAACACCTGGCGAGATGCGGAATTCCAGGAGGCACCCGGCAATTTAAGGCCGCAGGACCCTGAACCATTGTACAGGCTTTTTCCCTGGGAAACAAAAGTCACAAGCCACTGTTCTGGGTGTCAGTTTTCAGGACCCACTTGGCACTCTTAAACCAGACCAAGTTGGAACTGGTGCCACCTTGTGTCTGGGAGGCATCCTGCGAGAGGCCGAATTCCAGGAGGCACCCGGCAATTTAAGGCCTCAGGCCCCTGAACCATTGTACAGGCTTTTTCCCTGGGAAACAAAACTCACAAGCCACTGTTCTGGGTGTAAGTTTTCAGGACCCACTTGGCACTCTTAAACCAGACCAAGTTGGAACTGGTGCCACCTTGCGTCTTGGAGGCATCCTGCGAGAGGCCGAATTCCAGGAGGCACCCGGCAATTTAAGGCCGCAGGACCCTGAACCATTGTACAGGCTTTTTCCCTGGGCAACAAAACTCACAAGCCACTGTTCTGGGTGTCAGTTTTCAGGACCCACTTGACACTCTCAAACCAGACTAAGTTGGAAATGGTGTCATTTTGCCTCTGGGAGGCACCCTGCGAGAGTCCGAATTCCAGGAGGCACCCAGCAATTTAAGGCCTCAGGCCCCTGAACCATTGTACAGGCTTTTTCCCTGGGAAACAAAACTCACAAGCCACTGTTCTGGGTGTCAGTTTGCAGGACCCACTTGGCACTCTTAAACCCCACCAAGTTGGAACTGGTGCCACCTTGCGTCTGGGAGGCATCCTGCGAGAGGCCGAATTCCAGGAGGCACCCGGCAATTTAAGTCCGCAGGACCCTGAACCATTGTACAGGCTTTTTCCCTGGGAAACAAAATTCACAAGCCACTGTTCTGGGTGTCAGTTTGCAGGAGCCACCTGGCACTCTCAAACCAGACCAAGTTGGCAATGGTGCCATTTTGCGTCTGGGAGGCATCCTGCGAGAGGCCAAATTCCAGGAGGCACCCGGCAATTTAAGGCCTCAGGCCCCTGAACCATTGTACAGGCTTTTTCCCTGGGAAACAAAACTCACAAGCCACTGTTCTGGGTGTCAGTTTTCAGGACCCACTTGGCACTCTCAAACCAGACCAAGTTGGCACTGGTGCCACCTTGCGTCTGGGAGGCATCCTGCGAGAGGCGCAATTCCAGGAGGCACCCGGCAATTTAAGGCCGCAGGACCCTGAACCATTGTACAGGCTTTTTCCCTGGGAAACAAAACTCACAAGCCACTGTTCTGGGTGTCAGTTTTCAGGACCCACTTGGCACTCTCAAACCAGACTTAGTTGGCACTGGTGCCACCTTGCGTCTGGGAGGCATCCTGCGAGAGGCGGAATTCCAGGAGTCACCCGTCAATTTAAGGCCGCAGGATCGAAAATCATTCTACAGGCTTTTTCCCTGGAAAACAAAATTCAGAAGCCACTGTTCTGGGTGTCAGTTTTCAGGACCCACTTGGCACTCTTAAACCAGACCAAGTTGGCACTGGTGTTGCTTAGCGTCTGGGAAACAACTGGCGAGATGCGGAATTCCAGGAGGCACCCGGCAATTTAAGGCCGCAGGACCCTGAACCATTGTACAGGCTTTTTCCCTGGGAAACAAAAGTCACAAGCCACTGTTCTGGGTGTCAGTTTTCAGGACCCACTTGGCACTCTTAAACCAGACCAAGTTGGAACTGGTGCCACCTTGTGTCTGGGAGGCATCCTGCGAGAGGCCGAATTCCAGGAGGCACCCGGCAATTTAAGGCCTCAGGCCCCTGAACCATTGTACAGGCTTTTTCCCTGGGAAACAAAACTCACAAGCCACTGTTCTGGGTGTAAGTTTTCAGGACCCACTTGGCACTCTTAAACCAGACCAAGTTGGAACTGGTGCCACTTTGCGTCTGGGAGGCATCCTGCGAGAGTCCGAATTCCAGGAGGCACCCAGCAATTTAAGGCCTCAGGCTCCTGAACCATTGTACAGGCTTTTTCCCTGGGAAACAAAACTCACAAGCCACTGTTCTGGGTGTCAGTTTTCAGGACCCACTTGGCACTCTTAAACCAGACCAAGTTGGCACTGGTGCCACCTTGCGTCTGGGAGGCATCCTGCGAGAGGCCGAATTCCAGGAGGCACCCGGCAATTTAAGGCCGCAGGACCCAAAACCATTCTACAGGCTTTTTTCCCTGGGAAACAAAACTCACAAGCGACTGTTCTGGGTGTCAGTTTGCAGGACCCACTTGGCACTCTTAAACCAGACCAAGTTGGCACTGGTGTTGCTTAGCGTCTGGGAAACACCTGGCGAGTTGCGGAATTCCAGGAGGCACCCTGCAATTTAAGGCCGCAGGACCCTGAACCATTGTACAGGCTTTTTCCCTGGGAAACAAAACTCACAAGCCACTGTTCTGGGTGTCAGTTTTCAGGACGCACTTGGCACTCTCAAACCAGACGAAGTTGGCACTGGTGTCACCTTGCGTCTGGGAGGCATCCTGCGAGAGGCGCAATTCCAGGAGGCACCCTGAAATTTAAGGCCGCAGGACCCTGAACCATGGTACAGGCTTTTTCCCTGGGAAACAAAACTCACAAGCCACTGTTCTGGGTGTCAGTTTTCAGGACCCACTTGGCACTCTCAAACCAGACCAAGTTGGAACTGGTGCCACCATGTGTCTGGGAGGCCTCCTACGAGAGGCGGAATTCCAGGAGGCACCCGGCAATTTAAGGCTTCAGGCCCCTGAACAATTCTACAGGCTTTTTCCCTGGGCAACAAAACTCACAAGCCACTGTTCTGGGTGTCAGTTTTCAGGACCCACTTGGCACTCTCAAACCAGACCAAGTTGGAACTGGTGCCACCTTGCGTCTGGGAGGCATCCTGCGAGAGGCCGAATTCCAGGAGGCACCCGGCAATTTAAGGCCTCAGGCCCCTGAACCATTGTACAGGCTTTTTCCCTGGGAAACAAAACTCACAAGCCACTGTTCTGGGCGTCAGTTTGCAGGAGCCACCTGGCACTCTCAAACCAGAACAAGTTGGCACTGGTGTCATGTTGCGCCTGGGAGGCATCCTGCGAGAGGCGGATCTCTAGGAGGCACCCGGCAATTTAAGTCCGCAGGACGCTGAACCACTGTACAGGCTTTTTCCCTGGGAAACAAAACTCACAAGCCACTGTTCTGGGTGTCAGTTTTCAGGACCCACTTGGCACTCTCAAACCAGACCAAGTTGGAACTGGTGCCACCTTGCGTCTGGGAGGCATCCTGCGAGAGGCGCAATTCCAGGAGGCACCCGGCAATTTAAGGCCGCAGGACCCTGAACCATTGTACAGGCTTTTTCCCTGGGGAAAAAACCTCACAAGCCACTGTTCTGGGTGTCAGTTTTCAGGACCCACTTGGCACTCTTAAACCAGACCAAGTTGAAACTGGTGCCACCTTGTGTCTTGGAGGCATCCTGCGAGAGGCCGAATTCCAGGAGGCACCCGGCAATTTAAGGCCTCAGGCCCCTGAACCATTGTACAGGCTTTTTCCCTGGGAAACAAAACTCACAAGCCACTGTTCTGGGTGTCAGTTTTCAGGACCCACTTGGCACTCTTAAACCCTACCAAGTTGGAACTGGTGCCACCTTGCGTCTGGGAGGCATCTTGCGAGAGGCCGAATTCCAGGAGGCACCCGGCAATTCAAGGCCGCAGGACCCTGAACCATTATACAGGCTTTTTCCCTGGGAAACAAAACTCACAAGCCACTCTTCTAGGTGTCAGTTTTCAGGGCCAACTTGACACTCTCAAACCAGACCAAGTTGGAAATGGTGTCATTTTGCGTCTGGGAGGCATCCTGCGAGAGTCCAAATTCCAGGAGGCACCCAGCAATTTAAGGCCTCAGGCCCCTGAACCATTGTACAGGCTTTTTCCCTGGGAAACAAAACTCACAAGCCACTGTTCTGGGTGTCAGTTTTCAGGACCCACTTGGCACTCTCAAACCAGACCAAGTTGGCACTGGTGCCACCTTGCGTCTGGGAGGCATCCTGCGAGAGGCGGAATTCCAGGAGTCACCCGTCAATTTAAGGCCGCAGGACCGAAAATCATTCTACAGGCTTTTTCCCTGGTAAACAAAATTCAGAAGCCACTGTTCTGGGTGTCAGTTTTCAGGACCCACTTGGCACTCTTAAACCAGACCAAGTTGGCACTGGTGTTGCTTAGCGTCTGGGAAACACCTGGCAAGATGCGGAATTCCAGGAGGCACCCGGCAATTTAAGGCCGCAGGACCCTGAACCATTGTACAGGCTTTTTCCCTGGGAAACAAAAGTCACAAGCCACTGTTCTGGGTGTCAGTTTGCAGAACACACTTGGAACTCTCAAACCAGACCAAGTTGGCACTGGTGCCACCTTGCGTCTGGGAGGCATCCTGCGAGAGGCGGAATTCCAGGAGGCACCCGGCAATTTAAGGCCGCAGGACCATGAACAATTGTACAGGCTTTTTCCCTGGGAAACAAAAGTCACAAGCCACTGTTCTGGGTGTCAGTTTTCAGGACCCACTTGGCACTCTTAAACCAGACCAAGTTGGAACTGGTGCCACCTTGTGTCTGGGAGGCATCCTGCGAGAGGCGGATCTCCAGGAGGCACCCGGCAATTTAAGGCCTCAGGCCCCTGAACCATTGTACAGGCTTTTTCTTGAGAAACAAAACTCACAAGCCACTGTTCTAGGTGTAAGTTTTCAGGACCCACTTGGCACTCTTAAACCAGACCAAGTTGGAACTGGTGCCACCTTGCGTCTGGGAGGCATCCTGCGAGAGGCCGAATTCCAGGAGGCACCCGGCAATTTAAGGCCTCAGGCCCCTGAACCATTGTACAGGCTTTTTCCCTGGGAAACAAAACTCACAAGCCACTGTTCTGGGCGTCAGTTTGCAGGAGCCACCTGGCACTCTCAAACCAGAACAAGTTGGCACTGGTGTCATGTTGCGCCTGGGAGGCATCCTGCGAGAGGCGGATCTCTAGGAGGCACCCGGCAATTTAAGTCCGCAGGACGCTGAACCACTGTACAGGCTTTTTCCCTGGGAAACAAAACTCACAAGCCACTGTTCTGGGTGTCAGTTTTCAGGACCCACTTGGCACTCTCAAACCAGACCAAGTTGGAACTGGTGCCACCTTGCGTCTGGGAGGCATCCTGCGAGAGGCGCAATACCAGGAGGCACCCGGCAATTTAAGGCCGCAGGACCCTGAACCATTGTACAGGCTTTTTCCCTGGGGAAAAAACCTCACAAGCCACTGTTCTGGGTGTCAGTTTTCAGGACCCACTTGGCACTCTTAAACCAGACCAAGTTGAAACTGGTGCCACCTTGTGTCTTGGAGGCATCCTGCGAGAGGCCGAATTCCAGGAGGCACCCGGCAATTTAAGGCCGCAGGCCCCTGAACCATTGTACAGGCTTTTTCCCTGCGAAACAAAACTCACAAGCCACTGTTCTGGGTGTCAGTTTGCAGGACCCACTTGGCACTCGCAAAGCAGACCAAGTTGGAACTGGTGCCACCTTGCGTCTGGGAGGCATCCTGCGAGAGGCGCAATTCCAGGAGGCACCCAACAATTTAAGGCCGCAGGACCCTGAACCATTGTACAGGCTTTTTCCCTGGGAAACAACTCACAAGCCACTGTTCTGGGTGTCAGTTTTCAGGACCCACTTGGCACTCTTAAACCAGACTAAGTTGGCACTGGTGTCATGTTGCGCCTGGGAGGCATCCTGTGAGAGGCGGATCTCCAGGAGGCACCCGGCAATTTAAGGCCGCAGGCCCCTGAACCATTGTACAGGCTTTTTCCCTGGGAAACAAAACTCACAAGCCACTGTTCTGGGTGTCAGTTTTCAGGACCCACTTGGCACTCTTAAACCCTACCAAGTTGGAACTGGTGCCACCTTGCGTCTGGGAGGCATCTTGCGAGAGGCCGAATTCCAGGAGGCACCCGGCAATTTAAGGCCGCAGGACCCTGAACCATTATACAGGCTTTTTCCCTGGGAAACAAAACTCACAAGCCACTGTTCTAGGTGTCAGTTTTCAGGACCAACTTGACACTCTCAAACCAGACCAAGTTGGAAATGGTGTCATTTTGCGTCTGGGAGGCATCCTGCGAGAGTCCGAATTCCAGGAGGCACCCAGCAATTTAAGGCCTCAGGCCCCTGAACCATTGTACAGGCTTTTTCCCTGGGAAACAAAACTCACAAGCCACTGTTCTGGGTGTCAGTTTTCAGGACACACTTGGTACTCTCAAACCAGACCAAGTTGGCACTGGTGCCACCTTGCGTCTGGGAGGCATCCTGCGAGAGGCGGAATTCCAGGAGTCACCCGTCAATTTAAGGCCGCAGGACCGAAAATCATTCTACAGGCTTTTTCCCTGGAAAACAAAATTCAGAAGCCACTGTTCTGGGTGTCAGTTTGCAGGACCCACTTGGCACTCTTAAACCAGACCAAGTTGGCACTGGTGTTGCTTAGCGTCTGGGAAACACCTGGCGAGATGCGGAATTCCAGGAGGCACCCGGCAATTTAAGGCCGCAGGACCCTGAACCATTGTACAGGCTTTTTCCCTAGGAAACAAAAGTCACAAGCCACTGTTCTGGGTGTCAGTTTGCAGAACACACTTGGAACTCTCAAACCAGACCAAGTTGGCACTGGTGCTACCTTGCGTCTGGGAGGCATCCTGCGAGAGGCGGAATTCCAGGAGGCACCCGGCAATTTAAGGCCGCAGGACCATGAACAATTGTACAGGCTTTTTCCCTGGGAAACAAAACTCACAAGCCACTGTTCTGGGTGTCAGTTTTCAGGACCCACTTGGCACTCTTAAACCAGACCAAGTTGGAACTGGTGCCACCTTGTGTCTGGGAGGCATCCTGCGAGAGGCCGAATTCCAGGAGGCACCCGGCAATTTAAGGCCTCAGGCCCCTGAACCATTGTACAGGCTTTTTCCCTGGGAAACAAAACTCACAAGCCACTGTTCTGGGTGTAAGTTTTCAGGACCCACTTGGCACTCTTAAACCAGACCAAGTTGGAACTGGTGCCACCTTGCGTCTGGGAGGCATCCTGCGAGAGGCCGAATTCCAGGAGGCACCCGGCAATTTAAGGCCGCAGGACCCTGAACCATTGTACAGGCTTTTTCCCTGGGAAACAAAACTCACCAGCCACTGTTCTGGGTGTCAGTTTTCAGGACCCACTTGACACTCTAAAACAAGACTAAGTTGGAAATGGTGTCATTTTGCCTCTGGGAGGCACCCTGCGAGAGTCCGAATTCCAGGAGGCACCCAGCAATTTAAGGCCTCAGGCCCCTGAACCATTGTACAGGCTTTTTCCCTGGGAAACAAAACTCACAAGCCACTGTTCTGGGTGTCAGTTTTCAGGACCCACTTGGCACTCTCAAACCAGACCAAGTTGGCACTGGTGCCACCTTGCGTCTGGGAGGCATCCTGCGAGAGGCGGAATTCCAGGAGGCACCCGGCAATTTAAGGCCGCAGGACCCAAAACCATTCTACAGGCTTTTTCCCTGGAAAACAAAATTCAGAAGCCACTGTTCTGGGTGTCAGTTTGCAGGACCCACTTGCCACTCTCAAACAAGACCAAGTTGGCACTGGTGCCACCTTGCGTCTGGGAGGCATCTTGCAAGACGCCGAATTCCAGGAGGCACCTGGCAATTTAAGGCCGCAGGACCCTGAACCATTGTACAGGCTTTTTCCCTGGGAAACAAAACTCACAAGCCACTGTTCTGGGTGTCAGTTTGCAGGACCCACTTGGCACTCTTAAACCAGACCAAGTTGGCACTGGTGTTGCTTAGCGTCTGGGAAACACCTGGCGAGATGCGGAATTCCAGGAGGCACCCGGCAATTTAAGGCCGCAGGACCCTGAACCATTGTACAGGCTTTTTCCCTGGGAAACAAAAGTCACAAGCCACTGTTCTGGGTGTCAGTTTGCAGAACACACTTGGAACTCTCAAACCAGACCAAGTTGGCACTGGTGCCACCTTGCGTCTGGGAGGCATCCTGCGAGAGGCGGAATTCCAGGAGGCACCCGGCAATTTAAGGCCGCAGGACCATGAACAATTGTACAGGCTTTTTCCCTGGGAAACAAAACTCACAAGCCACTGTTCTGGGTGTCAGTTTTCAGGACCCACTTGGCACTCTTAAACCAGATTAAGTTGGAACTGGTGCCACCTTGTGTCTGGGAGGCATCCTGCGAGAGGCCGAATTCCAGGAGGCACCCGGCAATTTAAGGCCTCAGGCCCCTCAACCATTGTACAGGCTTTTTCCCTGGGAAACAAAACTCACAAGCCACTGTTCTGGGTGTCAGTTTTCAGGACCCACTTGGCACTCTTAAACCAGACCAAGTTGGAACTGGTGCCGCCTTGTGTCTGGGAGGCATCCTGCGAGAGGCCGAATTCCAGGAGGCACCCGGCAATTTAAGGCCGCAGGACCCTGAACCATTGTACAGGCTTTTTCCCTGGGCAACAAAACTCACAAGCCACTGTTCTGGGTGTCAGTTTTCAGGACGCACTTGACACTCTCAAACCAGACCAAGTTGGAAATGGTGTCATTTTGCCTCTGGGAGGCACCCGGCGAGAGTCCGAATTCCAGGAGGCACCCAGCAATTTAAGGCCTCAGGCCCCTGAACCATTGTACAGGCTTTTTCCCGGGGAAACAAAACTCACAAGCCACTGTTCTGGGTGTCAGTTTCCAGGACCCACTTGGCACTCTTAAACCAGACCAAGTTGGCACTGGTGTTGCTTAGCGTCTGGGAAACACCTGGCGGGATGCGGAATTCCAGGAGGCACCCGGCAATTTAAGACCGCAGGGCCCTGAACCATTGTACAGGCTTTTTCCCTGGGAAACAAAACTCACAAGCCACTGTTCTGGGTGTCAGTTTGCAGGACCGTCTTGACACTCTCAAAGCAGACCAATTTTGCACTAGTGCAACCTTGCGTCTGGGAGGCATCCTGCGAGAGGCGGAATTCCAGGAGGCACCCGGCAATTTAAGGCCTCAGGCCCCTGAACCATTGTACAGGCTTTTTCCCTGGGAAACAAAACTCACAAGCCACTGTTCTGGGTGTCAGTTTTCAGGACCCACTTGGCACTCTCAAACCAGACCAAGTTGGAACTGGTGCCACCTTGCGTCTGGGAGGCATCCTGCGAGAGGCCGAATTCCAGGAGGCACCCGGCAATTTAAGGCCTCAGGCCCCTGAACCATTGTACAGGCTTTTTCCCTGGGAAACAAAACTCACAAGCCACTGTTCTGGGCGTCAGTTTGCAGGAGCCACCTGGCACTCTCAAACCAGAACAAGTTGGCACTGGTGTCATGTTGCGCCTGGGAGGCATCCTGCGAGAGGCGGATCTCTAGGAGGCACCCGGCAATTTAAGTCCGCAGGACGCTGAACCACTGTACAGGCTTTTTCCCTGGGAAACAAAACTCACAAGCCACTGTTCTGGGTGTCAGTTTTCAGGACCCACTTGGCACTCTCAAACCAGACCAAGTTGGAACTGGTGCCACCTTGCGTCTGGGAGGCATCCTGCGAGAGGCGCAATTCCAGGAGGCACCCGGCAATTTAAGGCCGCAGGACCCTGAACCATTGTACAGGCTTTTTCCCTGGGGAAAAAACCTCACAAGCCACTGTTCTGGGTGTCAGTTTTCAGGACCCACTTGGCACTCTTAAACCAGACCAAGTTGAAACTGGTGCCACCTTGTGTCTTGGAGGCATCCTGCGAGAGGCCGAATTCCAGGAGGCACCCGGCAATTTAAGGCCTCAGGCCCCTGAACCATTGTACAGGCTTTTTCCCTGGGAAACAAAACTCACAAGCCACTGTTCTGGGTGTCAGTTTTCAGGACCCACTTGGCACTCTTAAACCCTACCAAGTTGGAACTGGTGCCACCTTGCGTCTGGGAGGCATCTTGCGAGAGGCCGAATTCCAGGAGGCACCCGGCAATTTAAGGCCGCAGGACCCTGAACCATTATACAGGCTTTTTCCCTGGGAAACAAAACTCACAAGCCACTCTTCTAGGTGTCAGTTTTCAGGGCCAACTTGACACTCTCAAACCAGACCAAGTTGGAAATGGTGTCATTTTGCGTCTGGGAGGCATCCTGCGAGAGTCCAAATTCCAGGAGGCACCCAGCAATTTAAGGCCTCAGGCCCCTGAACCATTGTACAGGCTTTTTCCCTGGGAAACAAAACTCACAAGCCACTGTTCTGGGTGTCAGTTTTCAGGACCCACTTGGCACTCTCAAACCAGACCAAGTTGGCACTGGTGCCACCTTGCGTCTGGGAGGCATCCTGCGAGAGGCGGAATTCCAGGAGTCACCCGTCAATTTAAGGCCGCAGGACCGAAAATCATTCTACAGGCTTTTTCCCTGGTAAACAAAATTCAGAAGCCACTGTTCTGGGTGTCAGTTTTCAGGACCCACTTGGCACTCTTAAACCAGACCAAGTTGGCACTGGTGTTGCTTAGCGTCTGGGAAACACCTGGCGAGATGCGGAATTCCAGGAGGCACCCGGCAATTTAAGGCCGCAGGACCCTGAACCATTGTACAGGCTTTTTCCCTGGGAAACAAAACTCACAAGCCACTGTTCTGGGTGTCAGTTTTCAGGACCCACTTGGCACTCTTAAACCAGACCAAGTTGGAACTGGTGCCACCTTGTGTCTGGGAGGCATCCTGCGAGAGGCGGATCTCCAGGAGGCACCCGGCAATTTAAGGCCTCAGGCCCCTGAACCATTGTACAGGCTTTTTCCCTGGGAAACAAAACTCACAAGCCACTGTTCTAGGTGTAAGTTTTCAGGACCCACTTGGCACTCTTAAACCAGACCAAGTTGGAACTGGTGCCACCTTGCGTCTGGGAGGCATCCTGCGAGAGGCCGAATTCCAGGAGGCACCCGGCAATTTAAGGCCGCAGGACCCTGAACCATTGTACAGGCTTTTTCCCTGGGAAACAAAACTCACAAGCCATTGTTCTGGGTGTCAGTTTTCAGGACCCACTTGACACTCTCAAACCAGACTAAGTTGGAAATGGTGTCATTTTGCCTCTGGGAGGCACCCTGCGAGAGTCCGAATTCCAGGAGGCACCCAGCAATTTAAGGCCTCAGGCCCCTGAACCATTGTACAGGTTTTTTCCCTGGGAAACAAAACTCACAAGCCACTGTTCTGGGTGTCAGTTTTCAGGACCCACTTGGCACTCTCAAACCAGACCAAGTTGGCACTGGTGCCACCTTGCGTCTGGGAGGCATCCTGCGAGAGGCCGAATTCCAGGAGGCACCCGGCAATTTAAGGCCGCAGGACCCAAAACCATTATACAGGCTTTTTCCCTGGGAAACAAAACTCACAAGCCACTGTTCTGGGTGTCAGTTTGCAGGACCCACTTGGCACTCTTAAACCAGACCAAGTTGGCACTGGTGTTGCTTAGCGTCTGGGAAACACCTGGCGAGTTGCGGAATTCCAGGAGGCACCCGGCAATTTAAGGCCGCAGGACCCTGAACCATTGTACAGGCTTTTTCCCTGGGAAACAAAACTCACAAGCCACTGTTCTGGGTGTCAGTTTTCAGGACGCACTTGGCACTCTCAAACCAGACCAAGTTGGCACTGGTGCCACCTTGTGTCTGGGAGGCCTCCTACGAGAGGCGGAATTCCAGGAGGCACCCGGCAATTTAAGGCTTCAGGCCCCTGAACAATTCTACAGGCTTTTTCCCTGGGAAACAAAACTCACAAGCCACTGTTCTGGGTGTCAGTTTTCAGGACCCACTTGGCACTCTCAAACCAGACCAAGTTGGAACTGGTGCCACCTTGCGTCTGGGAGGCATCCTGCGAGAGGCCGAAATCCAGGAGGCACCCGGCAATTTAAGGCCTCAGGCCCCTGAACCATTGTACAGGCTTTTTCCCTGGGAAACAAAACTCACAAGCCACTGTTCTGGGCGTCAGTTTGCAGGAGCCACCTGGCACTCTCAAACCAGAACAAGTTGGCACTGGTGTCATGTTGCGCCTGGGAGGCATCCTGCGAGAGGCGGATCTCTAGGAGGCACCCGGCAATTTAAGGCCGCAGGACGCTGAACCACTGTACAGGCTTTTTCCCTGGGAAACAAAACTCACAAGCCACTGTTCTGGGTGTCAGTTTTCAGGACCCACTTGGCACTCTCAAACCAGACCAAGTTGGAACTGGTGCCACCTTGCGTCTGGGAGGCATCCTGCGAGAGGCGCAATACCAGGAGGCACCCGGCAATTTAAGGCCGCAGGACCCTGAACCATTGTACAGGCTTTTTCCCTGGGGAAAAAACCTCACAAGCCACTGTTCTGGGTGTCAGTTTTCAGGACCCACTTGGCACTCTTAAACCAGACCAAGTTGAAACTGGTGCCACCTTGTGTCTTGGAGGCATCCTGTGAGAGGCCGAATTCCAGGAGGCACCCGGCAATTTAAGGCCTCAGGCCCCTGAACCATTGTACAGGCTTTTTCCCTGGGAAACAAAACTCACAAGCCACTGTTCTGGGTGTCAGTTTGCAGGACCCACTTGGCACTCGCAAAGCAGACCAAGTTGGAACTGGTGCCACCTTGCGTCTGGGAGGCATCCTGCGAGAGGCGCAATTCCAGGAGGCACCCGGCAATTTAAGGCCGCAGGACCCTGAACCATTGTACAGGCTTTTTCCCTGGGAAACAAAACTCACAAGCCACTGTTCTGGGTGTCAGTTTTCAGGACCCACTTGGCACTCTTAAACCAGACTAAGTTGGCACTGGTGTCATGTTGCGCCTGGGAGGCATCCTGTGAGAGGCGGATCTCCAGGAGGCACCCGGCAATTTAAGGCCGCAGGCCCCTGAACCATTGTACAGGCTTTTTCCCTGGGAAACAAAACTCACAAGCCACTGTTCTGGGTGTCAGTTTGCAGGACCCACTTGGCACTCTTAAACCAGACCAAGTTGGCACTGGTGTTGCTTAGCGTCTGGGAAACACCTGGCGAGATGCGGAATTCCAGGAGGCACCCGGCAATTTAAGGCCGCAGGACCCTGAACCATTGTACAGGCTTTTTCCCTAGGAAACAAAAGTCACAAGCCACTGTTCTGGGTGTCAGTTTGCAGAACACACTTGGAACTCTCAAACCAGACCAAGTTGGCACTGGTGCCACCTTGCGTCTGGGAGGCATCCTGCGAGAGGCGGAATTCCAGGAGGCACCCGGCAATTTAAGGCCGCAGGACCATGAACAATTGTACAGGCTTTTTCCCTGGGAAACAAAACTCACAAGCCACTGTTCTGGGTGTCAGTTTTCAGGACCCACTTGGCACTCTTAAACCAGACCAAGTTGGAACTGGTGCCAGCTTGTGTCTGGGAGGCATCCTGCGAGAGGCCGAATTCCAGGAGGCACCCGGCAATTTAAGGCCTCAGGCCCCTGAACCATTGTACAGGCTTTTTCCCTGGGAAACAAAACTCACAAGCCACTGTTCTGGGTGTAAGTTTTCAGGACCCACTTGGCACTCTTAAACCAGACCAAGTTGGAACTGGTGCCACCTTGCGTCTGGGAGGCATCCTGCGAGAGGCCGAATTCCAGGAGGCACCCGGCAATTTAAGGCCGCAGGACCCTGAACCATTGTACAGGCTTTTTCCCTGGGCAACAAAACTCACCAGCCACTGTTCTGGGTGTCAGTTTTCAGGACCCACTTGACACTCTAAAACAAGACTAAGTTGGAAATGGTGTCATTTTGCCTCTGGGAGGCACCCTGCGAGAGTCCGAATTCCAGGAGGCACCCAGCAATTTAAGGCCTCAGGCCCCTGAACCATTGTACAGGCTTTTTCCCTGGGAAACAAAACTCACAAGCCACTGTTCTGGGTGTCAGTTTTCAGGACTCACTTGGCACTCTCAAACCAGACCAAGTTGGCACTGGTGCCACCTTGCGTCTGGGAGGCATCCTGCGAGAGGCGGAATTCCAGGAGGCACCCGGCAATTTAAGGCCGCAGGACCCAAAACCATTCTACAGGCTTTTTCCCTGGAAAACAAAATTCAGAAGCCACTGTTCTGGGTGTCAGTTTGCAGGACCCACTTGCCACTCTCAAACAAGACCAAGTTGGCACTGGTGCCACCTTGCGTCTGGGAGGCATCTTGCAAGACGCCGAATTCCAGGAGGCACCCGGCAATTTAAGGCCGCAGGACCCTGAACCATTGTACAGGCTTTTTCCCTGGGAAACAAAACTCACAAGCCACTGTTCTGGGTGTCAGTTTGCAGGACCCACTTGGCACTCTTAAACCAGACCAAGTTGGCACTGGTGTTGCTTAGCGTCTGGGAAACACCTGGCGAGATGCGGAATTCCAGGAGGCACCCGGCAATTTAAGGCCGCAGGACCCTGAACCATTGTACAGGCTTTTTCCCTGGGAAACAAAAGTCACAAGCCACTGTTCTGGGTGTCAGTTTGCAGAACACACTTGGAACTCTCAAACCAGACCAAGTTGGCACTGGTGCCACCTTGCGTCTGGGAGGCATCCTGCGAGAGGCGGAATTCCAGGAGGCACCCGGCAATTTAAGGCCGCAGGACCATGAACAATTGTACAGGCTTTTTCCCTGGGAAACAAAACTCACAAGCCACTGTTCTGGGTGTCAGTTTTCAGGACCCACTTGGCACTCTTAAACCAGACCAAGTTGGAACTGGTGTCACCTTGCGTCTGGGAGGCATCCTGCGAGTGGCTGAATTCCAGGAGGCACCCGGCAATTTAAGACCACAGGACCCTGAACCATTGTACAGGCTTTTTCCCTGGGAAACAAAACTCACAAGCCACTGTTCTGGGTGTCAGTTTTCAGGACGGTCTTGACACTCTCAAAGCAGACCAATTTTGCACTAGTGCCACCTTGCGTCTGGGAGGCATCCTGCGAGAGGCGGAATTCCAGGAGGCACCCGGCAATTTAAGGCCTCAGGCCCCTGAACCATTGTACAGGCTTTTTCCCTGGGAAACAAAACTCACAAGCCACTGTTCTGGGTGTCAGTTTGCAGGAGCCACCTGGCACTCTCAAACCAGACCAAGTTGGCACTGGTGTCATGTTGCGCCTGGGAGGCATCCTGCGAGAGGCGGATCTCCAGGAGGCACCCGGCAATTTAAGGCCGCAGGACCCTGAACCATTGTACAGGCTTTTTCCCTGGGAAACAAAACTCACAAGCCACTGTTCTGGGTGTCAGTTTGCAGGAGCCACCTGGCACTCTCAAACCAGACCAAGTTGGCACTGGTGTCATGTTGCGCCTGGGAGGCATCCTGCGAGAGGCGGATCTCCAGGAGGCACCCGGCAATTTAAGGCCGCAGGACCCTGAACCATTGTACAGGCTTTTTCCCTGGGAAACAAAACTCAAAAGCCACTGTTCTGGGTGTCAGTTTTCAGGACCCACTTGGCACTCTTAAACCAGACCAAGTTGGCACTGGTGTCATGTTGCGCCTGGGAGGCATCCTGTGAGAGGCGGATCTCCAGGAGGCACCCGGCAATTTAAGGCCGCAGGCCCCTGAACAATTGTACAGGCTTTTTCCCTGGAAACAAAACTCACAAGCCACTGTTCTGGGTGTCAGTTTTCAGGACCCACTTGGCACTCTTAAACCCTACCAAGTTGGAACTGGTGCCACCTTCCGTCTGGGAGGCATCCTGCGAGAGGCCGAATTCCAGGAGGCACCCGGCAATTTAAGGCCGCAGGACCCTGAACCATTATACAGGCTTTTTCCCTGGGAAACAAAACTCACAAGCCACTGTTCTGGGTGTCAGTTTTCAGGACCCACTTGACACTCTCAAACCAGACCAAGTTGGAAATGGTGTCATTTTGCGTCTGGGAGGCATCCTGCGAGAGTCCGAATTCCAGGAGGCACCCAGCAATTTAAGGCCTCAGGCCCCTGAACCATTGTACAGGCTTTTTCCCTGGGAAACAAAACTCACAAGCCACTGTTCTGGGTGTCAGTTTTCAGGACACACTTGGCACTCTCAAACCAGACCAAGTTGGCACTGGTGCCACCTTGCGTCTGGGAGGCATCCTGCGAGAGGCGGAATTCCAGGAGTCACGCGGCAATTTAAGGCCGCAGGACCCTGAACCATTGTACAGGCTTTTTCCCTGGGAAACAAAACTCACAAGCCACTGTTCTGGGTGTCAGTTTTCAGGACCCACTTGGCACTCTCAAACAAGACCAAGTTGGCACTGGTGCCACCTTGCGTCTGGGAGGCATCTTGCAAGACGCCGAATTCCAGGAGGCACCCGGCAATTTAAGGCCGCAGGACCCTGAACCATTGTACAGGCTTTTTCCCTGGGAAACAAAACTCACAAGCCACTGTTCTGGGTGTCAGTTTCCAGGACCCACTTGGCACTCTTAAACCAGACCAAGTTGGCACTGGTGTTGCTTAGCGTCTGGGAAACACCTGGCGAGTTGCGGAATTCCAGGAGGCACCCGGCAATTTAAGGCCGCAGGACCCTGAAACATTGTACAGGCTTTTTCCCTGGGAAAAAAAACTCACAAGCCACTGTTCTGGGTGTCAGTTTTCAGGACCCACTTGGCACTCTCAAACCAGACCAAGTTGGCACTGGTGCCACCTTGCGTCTGGGAGGCATCCTGCGAGAGGCGCAATTCCAGGAGGCACCTGGCAATTTAAGGCCGCAGGACCCTGAACCATTGTACAGGCTTTTTCCCTGGGAAACAAAACTCACAAGCCACTGTTCTGGGTGTCAGTTTTCAGGACCCACTTGGCACTCTTAAACCAGACCAAGTTGGAACTGGTGCCACCTTGTTTCTGGGAGGCATCCTACGAGAGGCGGAATTCCAGGAGGCACCCGGCAATTTAAGGCCGCAGGACCCTGAACAATTCTACAGGCTTTTTCCCTGGGAAACAAAACTCACAAGCCACTGTTCTGGGTGTCAGTTTTCAGGACCCACTTGGCACTCTCAAACCAGACCAAGTTGGAACTGGTGCCACCTTGCGTCTGGGAGGCATCCTGCGAGATGCCGAATTCCAGGAGGCACCCGGCAATTTAAGGCCTCAGGCCCCTGAACCATTGTACAGGCTTTTTCCCTGGGAAACAAAACTCACAAGCCACTGTTCTGGGTGTAAGTTT
Organism: Fringilla coelebs; assembly: GCF_963513975.1. NCBI lineage: Eukaryota > Metazoa > Chordata > Aves > Passeriformes > Fringillidae > Fringilla > Fringilla coelebs. Next base: position 499,513 of record NW_028167515.1, on the reverse strand, counting down.
TCAGGACCCACTTGGCACTCTTAAACCAGACCAAGTTGGAACTGGTGCCGCCTTGTGTCTGGGAGGCATCCTGCGAGAGGCCGAATTCCAGGAGGCACCCGGCAATTTAAGGCCGCAGGACCCTGAACCATTGTACAGGCTTTTTCCCTGGGAAACAAAACTCACAAGCCACTGTTCTGGGTGTCAGTTTGCAGGACCCACTTGACACCCTCAAACCAGACCAAGTTGGAAATGGTGTCATTTTGCCTCTGGGAGGCATCCTGCGAGAGTCCGAATTCCAGGAGGCACCAAGCAATTTAAGGCCTCAGGCCCCTGAACCATTGTACAGGCTTTTTCCCTGGGAAACAAAACTCACAAGCCACTGTTCTGGGTGTCAGTTTGCAGGACCCACTTGGCACTCTTAAACCAGACCAAGTTGGCACTGGTGTTGCTTAGCGTCTGGGAAACACCTGGCGGGATGCGGAATTCCAGGAGGCACCCGGCAATTTAAGACCGCAGGACCCTGAACCATTGTACAGGCTTTTTCCCTGGGAAACAAAACTCACAAGCCACTGTTCTGGGTGTCAGTTTGCAGGACCGTCTTGACACTCTCAAAGCAGACCAATTTTGCACTAGTGCAACCTTGCGTCTGGGAGGCATCCTGCGAGAGGCGGAATTCCAGGAGGCACCCGGCAATTTAAGGCCTCAGGCCCCTGAACCATTGTACAGGCTTTTTCCCTGGGAAACAAAACTCACAAGCCACTGTTCTGGGTGTCAGTTTGCAGGAGCCACCTGGCACTCTCAAACCAGACCAAGTTGGCACTGGTGTCATGTTGCGCCTGGGAGGCATCCTGCGAGAGGCGGATCTCCAGGAGGCACCCGGCAATTTAAGGCCGCAGGACCCTGAACCATTGTACAGGCTTTTTCCCTGGGAAACAAAACTCACAAGCCACTGTTCTGGGTGTCAGTTTGCAGGAGCCACCTGGCACTCTCAAACCAGACCAAGTTGGCACTGGTGTCATGTTGCGCCTGGGAGGCATCCTGCGAGAGGCGGATCTCCAGGAGGCACCCGGCAATTTAAGGCCGCAGGACCCTGAACCATTGTACAGGCTTTTTCCCTGGGAAACAAAACTCACAAGCCACTGTTCTGGGTGTCAGTTTTAAGGACCCACTTGGCACTCTTAAACCAGACTAAGTTGGCACTGGTGTCATGTAGCGCCTGGGAGGCATCCTGTGAGAGGCGGATCTCCAGGAGGCACCCGGCAATTTAAGGCCGCAGGCCCCTGAACCATTGTACAGGCTTTTTCCCTGGGAAACAAAACTCACAAGCCACTGTTCTGGGTGTCAGTTTTCAGGACCCACTTGGCACTCTTAAACCAGACCAAGTTGGCACTGGTGTCATGTTGCGCCTGTGAGGCATCCTGTGAGAGGCGGATCTCCAGGAGGCACCCGGCAATTTAAGGCCGCAGGCCCCTGAACCATTGTACAGGCTTTTTCCCTGGGAAACAAAACTCACAAGCCACTGTTCTGGGTGTCAGTTTTCAGGACCCACTTGGCACTCTCAAACCAGACCAAGTTTGCACTGGTGCCACCTTGCGTCTGGGAGGCATCCTGCGAGAGGCGGAATTCCAGGAGGCACCCGGCAATTTAAGGCCGCAGGACCCAAAACCATTCTACAGGCTTTTTCCCTGGAAAACAAAATTCAGAAGCCACTGTTCTGGGTGTCAGTTTGCAGGACCCACTTGCCACTCTCAAACATAACCAAGTTGGCACTGGTGCCACCTTGCGTCTGGGAGGCATCTTGCAAGACGCCGAATTCCAGGAGGCACCCGGCAATTTAAGGCCGCAGGACCCTGAACCATTGTACAGGCTTTTTCCCTGGGAAACAAAACTCACAAGCCACTGTTCTGGGTGTCAGTTTGCAGGAGCCACCTGGCACTCTCAAACCAGACCAAGTTGGCACTGGTGTCATGTTGCGCCTGGGAGGCATCCTGCGAGAGGCGGATCTCCAGGAGGCACCCGGCAATTTAAGGCCGCAGGACCCTGAACCATTGTACAGGCTTTTTCCCTGGGAAACAAAACTCAAAAGCCACTGTTCTGGGTGTCAGTTTTCAGGACCCACTTGACACTCTCAAAGCAGACCAAGTTGGCACTGGTGCCACCTTGCGTCTGGGAGGCATCCTGCGAGAGGCGCAATTCCAGGAGGCACCCGGCAATTTAAGGCCGCAGGACCCTGAACCATTGTACAGGCTTTTTCCCTGGGAAACAAAACGCACAAGCCACTGTTCTGGGTGTCAGTTTTCAGGACCCACTTGGCACTCTTAAACCAGACTAAGTTGGCACTGGTGTCATGTTGCGCCTGGGAGGCATCCTGTGAGAGGCGGATCTCCAGGAGGCACCCGGCAATTTAAGGCCGCAGGCCCCTGAACCATTGTACAGGCTTTTTCCCTGGAAACAAAACTCACAAGCCACTGTTCTGGGTGTCAGTTTTCAGGACCCACTTGGCACTCTTAAACCCTACCAAGTTGGAACTGGTGCCACCTTCCGTCTGGGAGGCATCCTGCGAGAGGCCGAATTCCAGGAGGCACCCGGCAATTTAAGGCCGCAGGACCCTGAACCATTATACAGGCTTTTTCCCTGGGAAACAAAACTCACAAGCCACTGTTCTGGGTGTCAGTTTTCAGGACCCACTTGACACTCTCAAACCAGACCAAGTTGGAAATGGTGTCATTTTGTGTCTGGGAGGCATCCTGCGAGAGTCCGAATTCCAGGAGGCACCCAGCAATTTAAGGCCGCAGGACCCTGAACCATTGTACAGGCTTTTTCCCTGGGAAACAAAACTCACAAGCCACTGTTCTGGGTGTCAGTTTCCAGGACCCACTTGGCACTCTTAAACCAGACCAAGTTGGCACTGGTGTTGCTTAGCGTCTGGGAAACACCTGGCGAGTTGCGGAATTCCAGGAGGCACCCGGCAATTTAAGGCCGCAGGACCCTGAAACATTGTACAGGCTTTTTCCCTGGGAAAAAAAACTCACAAGCCACTGTTCTGGGTGTCAGTTTTCAGGGCCCACTTGGCACTCTCAAACCAGACCAAGGTGGCACTGGTGCCACCTTGCGTCTGGGAGGCATCCTGCGAGAGGCGCAATTCCAGGAGGCACCTGGCAAATTAAGGCCGCAGGACCCTGAACCATGGTACAGGCTTTTTCCCTGGGAAACAAAACTCACAAGCCACTGTTCTGGGTGTCAGTTTTCAGGACCCACTTGGCACTCTTAAACCAGACCAAGTTGGCACTTGTGCCACCTTGTGTCTGGGAGGCATCCTACGAGAGGCGGAATTCCAGGAGGCACCCGGCAATTTAAGGCCTCAGGCCCCTGAACCATTGTACAGGCTTTTTCCCTGGGAAACAAAACTCACAAGCCACTGTTCTGGGCGTCAGTTTGCAGGAGCCACCTGGCACTCTCAAACCAGACCAAGTTGGCACTGGTGTCATGTTGCGCCTGGGAGGCATCCTGCGAGAGGCGGATCTCTAGGAGGCACCCGGCAATTTAAGTCCGCAGGACCCTGAACCACTGTACAGGCTTTTTCCCTGGGAAACAAAACTCACAAGCCACTGTTCTGGGTGTCAGTTTTCAGGACCCACTTGGCACTCTCAAACCAGACCAAGTTGGAACTGGTGCCACCTTGCGTCTGGGAGGCATCCTGCGAGAGGCGCAATTCCAGGAGGCGCCCGGCAATTTAAGGCCGCAGGACCCTGAACCATTGTACAGGCTTTTTCCCTGGGAAAAAAACCTCACAAGCCACTGTTCTGGGTGTCAGTTTTCAGGACCCACTTGGCACTCTTAAACCAGACCAAGTTGGAACTGGTGCCACCTTGTGTCTGGGAGGCATCCTGCGAGAGGCCGAATTCCAGGAGGCACCCGGCAATTTAAGGCCGCAGGACCGAAAATCATTCTACAGGCCTTTTCCCTGGAAAACAAAATTAAGAAGCCACTGTTCTGGGTGTCAGTTTGCAGGACCCACTTGGCACTCTCAAACAAGACCAAGTTGCCACTGGTGCCGCCTTGCGTCTGGGAGGCATCTTGCAAGACGCCGAATTCCAGGAGGCACCCGGCAATTTAAGGCCACAGGAACCTAAACCATTGTACAGGCTTTTTCCCTGGGAAACAAAACTCACAAGCCACTGTTCTGGGTGTCAGTTTGCAGGACCCACTTGGCACTCTCAAACCAGACCAAGTTGGCACTGGTGTTGCTTAGCGTCTGGGAAACACCTGGCGAGATGCGGAATTCCAGGAGGCACCCGGCAATTTAAGGCCGCAGGACCCTGAACCATTGTACAGGCTTTTTCCCTGGGAAAAAAAACTCACAAGCCACTGTTCTGGGTGTCAGTTTGCAGAACACATTTGGAACTCTCAAACCAGACCAAGTTGGCACTGGTGCCACCTTGCGTCTGGGAGGCATCTTGCGAGAGGCGCAATTCCAGGAGGCACCCGGCAACTTAATGCCGCAGGACCATGAACAATTGTACAGGCTTTTTCCCTGGGAAACAAAACTCACAAGCCACTGTTCTGGGTGTCAGTTTTCAGGACCCACTTGGCACTCTCAAACCAGACCAAGTTGGAACTGGTGCCACCTTGTGTCTGGGAGGTATCCTGCGAGAGGCCGAATTCCAGGAGGCACCCGGCAATTTAAGGCCGCAGGCCCCTGAACCATTGTACAGGCTTTTTCCCTGGGAAACAAAACTCACAAGCCACTGTTCTGGGTGTCAGTTTGCAGGAGCCACCTGGCACTCTCAAGCCAGACCAAGTTGGCAATGGTGCCATTTTGCGTCTTGGAGGCATCCTGCGAGAGGCCAAATTCTAGGAGGCACCCGGCAATTTAAGGCCTCAGGCCCCTGAACCATTGTACAGGCTTTTTCCCAGGGAAACAAAACTCACAAGCCACTGTTCTGGGTGTCAGTTTTCAGGACCCACTTGACACTCTCAAAGCAGACCAAGTTGGCACTTGTGCCACCTTGCGTCTGGGAGGCATCCTGCAAGAGGCGCAATTCCAGGAGGCACCCGGCAATTTAAGGCTGCAGGACCCTGAACCATTGTACAGGCTTTTTCCCTGGGAAACAAAACTCACAAGCCACTGTTCTGGGTGTCAGTTTTCAGGACCCACTTGGCACTCTTAAAGCAGACTAAGTTGGCACTGGTGTCATGTTGCGCCTGGGAGGCATCCTGTGAGAGGCGGATCTCCAGGAGGCACCCGGCAATTTAAGGCCGCAGGCCCCTGAACCATTGTACAGGCTTTTTCCCTGGGAAAAAAACTCACAAGCCACTGTTCTGGGTGTCAGTTATCAGGACCCACTTGGCACTCTTAAACCCTACCAAGTTGGAACTGGTGCCACCTTGCGTCTGGGAGGCATCTTGCGAGAGACCGAATTCCAGGAGGCACCCGGCAATTTAAGGCCGCAGGACCCTGAACCATTATACAGGCTTTTTCCCTGGGAAACAAAACTCACAAGCCACTGTTCTAGGTGTCAGTTTTCAGGACCAACTTGACACTCTCAAACCAGACCAAGTTGGAAATGGTGTCATTTTGCGTCTGGGAGGCATCCTGCGAGAGTCCGAATTCCAGGAGGCACCCAGCAATTTAAGGCCTCAGGCCCCTGAACCATTGTACAGGCTTTTTCCCTGGGAAACAAAACTCACAAGCCACTGTTCTGGGTGTCAGTTTTCAGGACACACTTGGCACTCTCAAACCAGACCAAGTTGGCACTGGTGCCACCTTGCGTCTGGGAGGCATCCTGCGAGAGGCGGAATTCCAGGAGTCACCCGTCAATTTAAGGCCGCAGGACCGAAAATCATTCTACAGGCTTTTTCCCTGGGAAACAAAACTCACAAGCCACTGTTGTTGGTGTCAGTTTGCAGGAGCCACCTGGCACTCTCAAACCAGACCAAGTTGGCACTGGTGTCATGTTGCGCCTGGGAGGCATCCTGTGAGAGGCGGATCTCCAGGAGGCACCCGGCAATTTAAGGCCGCAGGACCCTGAACCATTTTACAGGCTTTTTCCCTGGGAAAGAAAACTCACAAGCCACTGTTCTGGGTGTCAGTTTTCAGGACCCACTTAGCACTCTCAAACCAGACCAAGTTGGCACTGGTGCCACCTTGCGTCTGGGAGGCATCCTGCGAGAGGTGCAATTCCAGGTGGCACCCAACAATTTAAGGCCGCAGGACCCTGAACCATTGTACAGGCTTTTTCCCTGGGAAACAAAACTCACAAGCCACTGTTCTGGGTGTCACTTTTCAGGACCCACTTGACACTCTCAAAGCAGACCAAGTTGGCACTGGTACCACCTTGTGTCTGGGAGGCATCCTGCGAGAGGCGCAATTAAAGGAGGCACCCGGAAATTTCAGGCCGCAGGACCCTGAACCATTGTACAGGCTTTTTCCCTGGGAAACAAAACTCACAAGCCACTGTTCTGGGTGTCAGTTTTCAGGAGCCACTTGGCACTCTTAAACCAGACCAAGTTGGAACTGGTGCCACCTTGCGTCTGGGAGGCATCCTGCGAGTGGCCGAATTCCAGGAGGCACCCGGCAATTTATGTCCGCAGGACCCTGAACCATTGTACAGGCTTTTTCCCTGGGAAACAAAACTCACAAGCCACTGTTCTGGGTGTCAGTTTGCAGGAGCCACCTGGCACTCTCAAACCAGACCAAGTTGGCACTGGTGCCATTTTGCGTCTTGGAGGCATCCTGCGAGAGGCGCAATTCCAGGAGGCACCCGGCAATTCAAGGCCGCAGGACCCTGAACCATTGTACAGGCTTTTTCCCTGGGAAACAAAACTCACAAGCCACTGTTCTGGGTGTCAGTTTTCAGGACACACTTGGCACTCTCAAACCAGACCAAGTTGGCACTGGTGTTGCTTAGCGTCTGGGAAACACCTGGTGAGATGCGGAATTCCAGGAGGCACCCGGCAATTTAAGGCCTCAGGCCCCTGAACCATTGTACAGGCTTTTTCCCTGGGAAACAAAACTCACAAGCCACTGTTCTGGGTGTCAGTTTCCAGGACACAATTGGCACTCTCAAAGCAGACCAAGTTGGCTCTGGTGTTGCTTAGCGTCTGGGACACACCTGGTGAGATGCGGAATTCCAGGAGGCACCCGGCAATTTAAGTCCGCAGGACCCTGAACCATTGTACAGGCTTTTTCCCTGGGAAACAAAACTCACAAGCCACTGTTCTGGGTGTCAGTTTTCAGGACCCACTTGGCACTCTTAAACCAGACTAAGTTGGCACTGGTGTCATGTTGCGCCTGGGAGGCATCCTGTGAGAGGCGGATCTCCAGGAGGCACCCGGCAATTTAAGGCCGCAGGCCCCTGAACCATTGTACAGGCTTTTTCCCTGGAAACAAAACTCACAAGCCACTGTTCTGGGTGTCAGTTTTCAGGACCCACTTGGCACTCTTAAACCCTACCAAGTTGGAACTGGTGCCACCTTCCGTCTGGGAGGCATCCTGCGAGAGGCCGAATTCCAGGAGGCACCCGGCAATTTAAGGCCGCAGGACCCTGAACCATTAAACAGGCTTTTTCCCTGGGAAACAAAACTCACAAGCCACTGTTCTGGGTGTCAGTTTTCAGGACCCACTTGACACTCTCAAACCAGACCAAGTTGGAAATGGTGTCATTTTGCGTCTGGGAGGCATCCTGCGAGAGTCCGAATTCCAGGAGGCACCCAGCAATTTAAGGCCTCAGGCCCCTGAACCATTGTACAGGCTTTTTCCCTGGGAAACAAAACTCACAAGCCACTGTTCTGGGTGTCAGTTTTCAGGACACACTTGGCACTCTCAAACCAGACCAAGTTGGCACTGGTGCCACCTTGCGTCTGGGAGGCATCCTGCGAGAGGCGGAATTCCAGGAGTCACGCGGCAATTTAAGGCCGCAGGACCCTGAACCATTGTACAGGCTTTTTCCCTGGGAAACAAAACTCACAAGCCACTGTTCTGGGTGTCAGTTTTCAGGACCCACTTGGCACTCTCAAACAAGACCAAGTTGGCACTGGTGCCACCTTGTGTCTCGGAGGCATCTTGCAAGACGCCGAATTCCAGGAGGCACCCGGCAATTTAAGGCCGCAGGACCCTGAACCATTGTACAGGCTTTTTCCCTGGGAAACAAAACTCACAAGCCACTGTTCTGGGTGTCAGTTTCCAGGACCCACTTGGCACTCTTAAACCAGACCAAGTTGGCACTGGTGTTGCTTAGCGTCTGGGAAACACCTGGCGAGTTGCGGAATTCCAGGAGGCACCCGGCAATTTAAGGCCGCAGGACCCTGAAACATTGTACAGGCTTTTTCCCTGGGAAAAAAAACTCACAAGCCACTGTTCTGGGTGTCAGTTTTCAGGACCCACTTGGCACTCTCAAACCAGACCAAGTTGGCACTGGTGCCATTTTGCGTCTTGGAGGCATCCTGCGAGAGGCCAAATTCTAGGAGGCACCCGGCAATTTAAGGCCTCAGGCCCCTGAACCATTGTACAGGCTTTTTCCCAGGGAAACAAAACTCACAAGCCACTGTTCTGGGTGTCAGTTTTCAGGACCCACTTGACACTCTCAAAGCAGACCAAGTTGGCACTTGTGCCACCTTGTGTCTGGGAGGCATCCTACGAGAGGCGGAATTCCAGGAGGCACCCGGCAATTTAAGGCCGCAGGACCCTGAACAATTCTACAGGCTTTTTCCCTGGGAAACAAAACTCACAAGCCACTGTTCTGGGTGTCAGTTTTCAGGACCCACTTGGCACTCTCAAACCAGACCAAGTTGGAACTGGTGCCACCTTGCGTCTGGGAGGCATCCTGCGAGATGCCGAATTCCAGGAGGCACCCGGCAATTTAAGGCCTCAGGCCCCTGAATCATTGTACAGGCTTTTTCCCTGGGAAACAAAACTCACAAGCCACTGTTCTGGGCGTCAGTTTGCAGGAGCCACCTGGCACTCTCAAACCAGACCAAGTTGGCACTGGTGTCATGTTGCGCCTGGGAGGCATCCTGCGAGAGGCGGATCTCTAGGAGGCACCCGGCAATTTAAGTCCGCAGGACCCTGAACCACTGTACAGGCTTTTTCCCTGGGAAACAAAACTCACAAGCCACTGTTCTGGGTGTCAGTTTTCAGGACCCACTTGGCACTCTCAAACCAGACCAAGTTGGAACTGGTGCCACCTTGCGTCTGGGAGGCATCCTGCGAGAGGCGCAATTCCAGGAGGCACCCGGCAATTTAAGGCCGCAGGCCCCTGAACCATTGTACAGGCTTTTTCCCTGGGAAAAAAACCTCACAAGCCACTGTTCTGGGTGTCAGTTATCAGGACCCACTTGGCACTCTTAAACCAGACCAAGTTGGAACTGGTGCCACCTTGTGTCTGGGAGGTATCCTGCGAGAGGCCGAATTCCAGGAGGCACCCGGCAATTTAAGGCCGCAGGACCGAAAATCATTCTACAGGCCTTTTCCCTGGAAAACAAAATTAAGAAGCCACTGTTCTGGGTGTCAGTTTGCAGGACCCTCTTGGCACTCTCAAACAAGACCAAGTTGCCACTGGTGCCGCCTTGCGTCTGGGAGGCATCTTGCAAGACGCCGAATTCCAGGAGGCACCCGGCAATTTAAGGCCACAGGAACCTAAACCATTGTACAGGCTTTTTCCCTGGGAAACAAAACTCACAAGCCACTGTTCTGGGTGTCAGTTTGCAGGACCCACTTGGCACTCTCAAACCAGACCAAGTTGGCACTGGTGTTGCTTAGCGTCTGGGAAACACCTGGCGAGATGCGGAATTCCAGGAGGCACCCGGCAATTTAAGGCCGCAGGACCCTGAACCATTGTACAGGCTTTTTCCCTGGGAAACAAAACTCACAAGCCACTGTTCTGGGTGTCAGTTTGCAGAACACATTTGGAACTCTCAAACCAGACCAAGTTGGCACTGGTGCCACCTTGCGTCTGGGAGGCATCTTGCGAGAGGCGCAATTCCAGGAGGCACCCGGCAATTTAATGCCGCAGGACCATGAACAATTGTACAGGCTTTTTCCCTGGGAAACAAAACTCACAAGCCACTGTTCTGGGTGTCAGTTTTCAGGACCCACTTGGCACTCTCAAACCAGACCAAGTTGGAACTGGTGCCACCTTGTGTCTGGGAGGTATCCTGCGAGAGGCCGAATTCCAGGAGGCACCCGGCAATTTAAGGCCTCAGGCCCCTGAACCATTGTACAGGCTTTTTCCCTGGGAAACAAAACTCACAAGCCACTGTTCTGGGTGTCAGTTTGCAGGAGCCACCTGGCACTCTCAAACCAGACCAAGTTGGCAATGGTGCCATTTTGCGTCTTGGAGGCATCCTGCGAGAGGCCAAATTCTAGGAGGCACCCGGCAATTTAAGGCCTCAGGCCCCTGAACCATTGTACAGGCTTTTTCCCAGGGAAACAAAACTCACAAGCCACTGTTCTGGGTGTCAGTTTTCAGGACCCACTTGGCACTCTTAAAGCAGACCAAGTTGGCACTGGTGTCATGTTGCGCCTGAGAGGCATCCTGTGAGAGGCGGATCTCCAGGAGGCACCCGGCAATTTAAGGCCGCAGGCCCCTGAACCATTGTACAGGCTTTTTCCCTGGGAAAAAAACTCACAAGCCACTGTTCTGGGTGTCAGTTATCAGGACCCACTTGGCACTCTTAAACCCTACCAAGTTGGAACTGGTGCCACCTTGCGTCTGGGAGGCATCTTGCGAGAGGCCGAATTCCAGGAGGCACCCGGCAATTTAAGGCCGCAGGACCCTGAACCATTATACAGGCTTTTTCCCTGGGAAACAAAACTCACAAGCCACTGTTCTAGGTGTCAGTTTTCAGGACCAACTTGACACTCTCAAACCAGACCAAGTTGGAAATGGTGTCATTTTGCGTCTGGGAGGCATCCTGCGAGAGTCCGAATTCCAGGAGGCACCCAGCAATTTAAGGCCTCAGGCCCCTGAACCATTGTACAGGCTTTTTCCCTGGGAAACAAAACTCACAAGCCACTGTTCTGGGTGTCAGTTTTCAGGACACACTTGGCACTCTCAAACCAGACCAAGTTGGCACTGGTGCCACCTTGCGTCTGTGAGGCACCCTGCGAGAGGCGGAATTCCAGGAGTCACCCGTCAATTTAAGGCCGCAGGACCGAAAATCATTCTACAGGCCTTTTCCCTGGGAAACAAAACTCACAAGCCACTGTTGTTGGTGTCAGTTTGCAGGAGCCACCTGGCACTCTCAAACCAGACCAAGTTGGCACTGGTGTCATGTTGCGCCTGGGAGGCATCCTGTGAGAGGCGGATCTCCAGGAGGCACCCGGCAATTTAAGGCCGCAGGACCCTGAACCATTTTACAGGCTTTTTCCCTGGGAAAGAAAACTCACAAGCCACTGTTCTGGGTGTCAGTTTTCAGGACCCACTTAGCACTCTCAAACCAGACCAAGTTGGCACTGGTGCCACCTTGCGTCTGGGAGGCATCCTGCGAGAGGCGCAATTCCAGGTGGCACCCAACAATTTAAGGCCGCAGGACCCTGAACCATTGTACAGGCTTTTTCCCTGGGAAACAAAACTCACAAGCCACTGTTCTGGGTGTCACTTTTCAGGACCCACTTGACACTCTCAAAGCAGACCAAGTTGGCACTGGTGCCACCTTGTGTCTGGGAGGCATCCTGCGAGAGGCGCAATTAAAGGAGGCACCCGGAAATTTCAGGCCGCAGGACCCTGAACCATTGTACAGGCTTTTTCCCTGGGAAACAAAACTCACAAGCCACTGTTCTGGGTGTCAGTTTTCAGGAGCCACTTGGCACTCTTAAATCAGACCAAGTTGGAACTGGTGCCACCTTGCGTCTGGGAGGCATCCTGCGAGTGGCCGAATTCCAGGAGGCACCCGGCAATTTATGTCCGCAGGACCCTGAACCATTGTACAGGCTTTTTCCCTGGGAAACAAAACTCACAAGCCACTGTTCTGGGTGTCAGTTTGCAGGAGCCACCTGGCACTCTCAAACCAGACCAAGTTGGCACTGGTGCCATTTTGCGTCTTGGAGGCATCCTGCGAGAGGCGCAATTCCAGGAGGCACCCGGCAATTCAAGGCCGCAGGACCCTGAACCATTGTACAGGCTTTTTCCCTGGGAAACAAAACTCACAAGCCACTGTTCTGGGTGTCAGTTTGCAGGACCCACTTGACACTCTCAAAGCAGACCAAGTTGGCACTGGTGCCGCCTTGCGTTTGGGAGGCATCCTGCGAGAGGCGCAATTCCAGGAGGCACCTGGCAATTTAAGGCCGCAGGACCCTGAACCATTGTACAGGCTTTTTCCCTGGGAAACAAAACTCACAAGCCACTGTTCTGGGTGTCAGTTTCCAGGACACAATTGGCACTCTCAAAGCAGACCAAGTTGGCTCTGGTGTTGCTTAGCGTCTGGGACACACCTGGTGAGATGCGGAATTCCAGGAGGCACCCGGCAATTTAAGTCCGCAGGACCCTGAACCATTGTACAGGCTTTTTCCCTGGGAAACAAAACTCACAAGCCACTGTTCTGGGTGTCAGTTTTCAGGAGCCACCTGGCACTCTCTAACCAGACCAAGTTGGCACTGGTGCCACCTTGCGTCTGGGAGGCATCCTGCGAGAGGCGCAATTAAAGGAGGCACCCGGCAATTTAAGGCCTCAGGCCCCTGAACCCTTGTACAGGCTTTTTCCCTGGGAAACAAAACTCACAAGCCACTGTTCTGGGTGTCAGTTTTCAGGACCCACTTGACACTCTCAAAGCAGACCAATTTGGAACTAGTGCCACCTTGCGTCTGGGAGGCATCCTGCGAGAGGCGCAATTCCAGGAGGCACCCGGCAATTTAAGGCCTCAGGACCCTGAACCATTGTACAGGCTTTTTCCCTGGGAAACAAAACTCACAAGCCACTGTTCTGGGTGTCAGTTTTCAGGACCCACTTGGCACTCTAAACCAGACCAAGTTGGCACTGGTGTTGCTTAGCGTCTGGGAGGCATCCTGTGAGAGGCGGATGTCCAGGAGGCACCCGGCAATATAAGGCCGCAGGACCCTGAACCAGGTACAGGCTTTTTCCCTGGGAAACAAAACTCACAAGCCACTGTTCTGGGTGTCAGTTTTCAGGACCCACTTGACACTCTCAAACCAGACCAAGTTGGCACTGGTGCCACCTTGCGTCTGGGAGGCATCCTGCGAGTGGCGGATCTCCAGGTGGCACCAGGCTATTAAAGGCGGCATTAACATAAACCATTGTACAGGCTTTTTCCCTGGGAAACAAAACTCACAAGCCACTGTTCTGGGTGTAAGTTTGCAGGAGACACCTGGCACTCTCAAACCAGATCAAGTTGGCACTGGTGCCACCTTGCGTCTGGGAGGCATCCTGCGAGAGGCGCAATTCCAGGAGGCACCCGGCAATTTAAGGCCGCAGGACCCTGAACCATGGTACAGGCTTTTTCCCTGGGAAACAAAACTCACAAGCCACTGTTCTGGGTGTCAGTTTGCAGGACCCACTTGGCACTCTCAAACCAGACCAAGTTGGAACTGGTGCCACCTTGTGTCTGGGAGGCATCCTACGAGAGGCGGAATTCCAGGAGGCACCTGGCAATTTAAGGCTTCAGGCCCCTGAACAATTCTACAGGCTTTTTCCCTGGGAAACAAAACTCACAAGCCACTGTTCTGGGTGTCAGTTTTCAGGACCCACTTGGCACTCTCAAACCAGACCAAGTTGGAACTGGTGCCACCTTGCGTCTGGGAGGCATCCTGCGAGAGGCCGAATTCCAGGAGGCACCCGGCAATTTAAGGCCGCAGGACCCTGAACCATTGTACAGGCTTTTTCCCTGGGAAACAAAACTCACAAGCCACTGTTCTGGGCGTCAGTTTGCAGCAGCCACCTGGCACTCTCAAACCAGACCAAGTTGGCACTGGTGTCATGTTGCGCCTGGGAGGCATCCTGCGAGAGGCGGTTCTCTAGGAGGCACCCGGCAATTTAAGTCCGCAGGACCCTGAACCATTGTACAGGCTTTTTCCCTGGGAAACAAAACTCACAAGCCACTGTTCTGGGTGTCAGTTTTCAGGACCCACTTGGCACTCTCAAACCAGACCAAGTTGGAACTGGTGCCACCTTGCGTCTGGGAGGCATCCTGCGAGAGGCCGAATTCCAGGAGGCACCCGGCAATTTAAGGCCGCAGGACCCTGAACCATTGTACAGGCTTTTTCCCTGGAAAAAAACCTCACAAGCCACTGTTCTGGGTGTCAGTTTTCAGGACCCACTTGGCACTCTTAAACCAGACCAAGTTGGAACTGGTGCCACCTTGTGTCTGGGAGGCATCCTGCGAGAGGCCGAATTCCAGGAGGCACCCGGCAATTTAAGGCCTCAGGCCCCTGAAGCATTGTACAGGCTTTTTCCCTGGGAAACAAAACTCACAAGCCACTGTTCTGGGTGTCAGTTTTCAGGACCCACTTGGCACTCTTAAACCAGACCAAGTTGGAACTGGTGCCACCTTGCGTCTGGGAGGCATCCTGCGAGAGGCCGAATTCCAGGAGGCACCCGGCAATTTAAGTCTGCAGGACCCTGAACCATTCTACAGGCTTTTTCCCTGGGAAACAAAATTCACAAGCCACTGTTCTGGGTGTCAGTTTGCAGGACCCACCTGGCACTCTCAAACCAGACCAAGTTGGCAATGGTGCCATTTTGCGTCTTGGAGGCATCCTGCGAGAGGCCAAATTCCAGGAGGCACCCGGCAATTTAAGGCCTCAGGCCCCTGAACTATTGTACAGGCTTTTTCACAGGGAAACAAAACTCACAAGCCACTGTTCTGGGTGTCAGTTTTCAGGACCCACTTGACACTCTCAAAGCAGACCAAGTTGGCACTGGTGCCACCTTGCGTCTGGGAGGCATCCTGCGAGAGGCTCAATTCCAGGAGGCACCCGGCAATTTAAGGCCGCAGGACCCTGAACCATTGTACAGGCTTTTTCCCTGGGAAACAAAACTCACAAGCCACTGTTCTGGGTGTCAGTTTTCAGGACCCACTTGACACTCTCAAAGCAGACCAAGTTGGCACTGGTGTCATGTTGCGCCTGGGAGGCATCCTGTGAGAGGCGGATCTCTAGGAGGCACCCGGCAATTTAAGGCCGCATGCCCCTGAACCATTGTACAGGCTTTTTCCCTGGGAAACAAAACTCACAAGCCACTGTTCTGGGTGTCAGTTTTCAGGACCCACTTGGCACTCTTAAACCCTACCAAGTTGGAACTGGTGCCACCTTGCGTCTGTGAGCCATCTTGCAAGAGGCCGAATTCCAGGAGGCACCAACAATTTAAGGCCGCAGGACCCTGAACCATTAAACAGGCTTTTTCCCTGGGAAACAAAACTCACAAGCCACTGTTCTGGGTGTCAGTTTTCAGGACCCACTTGACACTCTCAAAGCAGACCAAGTTGGCACTGGTGCCAACTTGCGTCTGAGAGGCATCCTGCGAGAGGCGCAATTTCAGGATTCACCCGGCAATTTAAGGCCTCAGGCCCCTGAACCATTGTACAGGCTTTTTCCCAGGGAAACAAAACTCACAAGCCACTGTTCTGGGTGTCAGTTTTCAGGACCCACTTGGCACTCTTAACCCAGACCAAGTTGGAACTGGTGCCACCTTGCGTCTGGGAGGCATCCTGCGAGTGGCCGAATTCCAGGAGGCACCCGGCAATCTATGTCCGCAGGACCCTGAACCATTGTACAGGCTTTTTCCCTGGGAAACAAAACTCACAAGCCACTGTTCTGGGTGTCAGTTTGCAGGAGCCACCTGGCACTCTCAAACCAGACCAAGTTGGCACTGGTGCCATTTTGCGTCTTGGAGGCATCCTGCGAGAGGCGCAATTCCAGGAGGCACCCGGCAATTTAAGGCCGCAGGACCCTGAACCATTGTACAGGCTTTTTCCCTGGGAAACAAAATTCAGAAGCCACTGTTCTGGGTGTCAGTTTGCAGGACCCACTTGACACTCTCAAAGCAGACCAAGTTGGCCCTGGTGCCGCCTTGCGTTTGGGAGGCATCCTGCGAGAGGCGCAATTCCAGGAGGCACCCGGCAATTTAAGTCCGCAGGACCCTGAACCATTGTACAGGCTTTTTCCCTGGGAAACAAAACTCACAAGCCACTGTCCTGGGTGTCAGTTTCCAGGACACACTTGGCACTCTCAAACCAAACCAAGTTGGCACTGGTGTTGCTTAGCGTCTGGGAAACACCTGGCGAGATGCGGAATTCCAGGAGGCACCCGGCAATTTAAGGCCGCAGGACCCTGAACCATTGTACAGGCTTTTTCCCTGGGAAACAAAACTCACAAGCCACTGTTCTTGGTGTCAGTTTGCAGGACCCACTTGGCACTCTCAAACCAGACCAAGTTGGCACTGGTGCCACCTTGCGTCTGGGAGGCATCCTGCAAGAGGCGGAATTCCAGGAGTCACCCGGCAATTTAAGGCCGCAGGACGCTGAACCATTCTACAGGCTTTTTCCCTGGGAAACAAAACTCACAAGCCACTGTTCTGGGTGTCAGTTTTCAGGACCCACTTGGCACTCTTAAACCAGACTAAGTTGGCACTGGTGTCATGTTGCGCCTGGGAGGCATCCTGTTAGAGGCGGATCTCCAGGAGGCACCCGGCAATTTAAGGCCGCAGGCCCCTGAACCATTGTACAGGCTTTTTCCCTGGGAAACAAAACTCACAAGCCACTGTTCTGGGTGTCAGTTTGCAGGAGCCACCTGGCACTCTCAAACCAGACCAAGTTGGAAATGGTGTCATTTTGCGTCTGGGAGGCATCCTGCGAGAGTCTGAATTCCAGGAGGCACCCAGCAATTTAAGGCCTCAGGCCCCTGAACCATTGTACAGGCTTTTTCCCTGGGAAACAAAACTCACAAGCCACTGTTCTGGGTGTCAGTTTTCAGGACCCACTTGGCACTCTCAAACCAGACCAAGTTGGCACTGGTGCCACCTTGCGTCTGGGAAACATCCTGCGAGAGGCGGAATTCCAGGAGGCACCCGGCAATTTAGGGCCGCAGGACCGAAAACCACTCTACAGGCTTTTTCCCTGGAAAACAAAATTCAGAAGCAACTGTTCTGGGCGTCAGTTTGCAGGGCCCACTTGGCACTCTCAAACAAGACCAAGTTGGCACTGGTGCCACCTTGCGTCTGGGAGGCATCCTGCGAGAGGCGGATCTCCAGGTGGCACACGGCTATTAAAGGCGGCATTCACCTAAACCATTGTACAGGCTTTTTCCCTGGGAAACAAAACTCACAAGCCACTGTTCTGGGTGTCAGTTTTCAGGACCCACCTGGCACTCTCAAACCAGACCAAGTTGGCACTGGTGCCACCTTGCGTCTGGGAGGCATCCTGCGAGAGGCGCAATTAAAGGAGGCACCCGGCAATTTCAGGCCGCAGGACCCTGAACCATTGTACAGGCTTTTTCCCTGGGAAACAAAACTCACAAGCCACTGTTCTGGGTGTCAGTTTTCAGGACCCACTTGGCACTCTTAAACCAGACCAAGTTGGCAATGGTGCCATTTTGCGTCTTGGAGGCATCCTGCGAGAGGCCAAATTCCAGGAGGCACCCGGCAATTTAAGGCCTCAGGCCCCTGAACCATTGTACAGGCTTTTTCCCAGGGAAACAAAACTCACAAGCCACTGTTCTGGGTGTCAGTTTTCAGGACCCACTTGACACTCTCAAACCAGACCAAGTTGGCACTGGTGCCACCTTGCGTCTGGGAGGCATCCTGCGAGAGGCGCAATTCCAGGAGGCACCCGGCAATTTAAGGCCGCAGGACCCTGAACCATTGTACAGGCTTTTTCCCTGGGAAACAAAACTCACAAGCCACTGTTCTGGGTGTCAGTTTTCAGGACCCACTTGGCACTCTTAAACCAGACTAAGTTGGCACTGGTGTCATGTTGCGCCTGGGAGGCATCCTGTGAGAGGCGGATCTCCAGGAGGCACCCGGCAATTTAAGGCCGCAGGACCCTGAACCATTGTACAGGCTTTTTCCCTGGGAAACAAAACTCACAAGCCACTGTTCTGGGTGTCAGTTTTCAGGACCCACTTGGCACTCTTAAACCCTACCAAGTTGGAACTGGTGCCACCTTGCGTCTGGGAGGCATCTTGCGAGAGGCCGAATTCCAGGAGGCACCCGGCAATTTAAGGCCGCAGGACCCTGAACCATTATACAGGCTTTTTCCCTGGGAAACAAAACTCACAAGCCACTGTTCTGGGTGTCAGTTTTTAGGACCAACTTGACACTCTCAAAACAGACCAAGTTGGAAATGGTGTCATTTTGCGTCTGGGAGGCATCCTGCGAGAGTCCGAATTCCAGGAGGCACCCAGCAATTTAAGGCCTCAGGCCCCTGAACCATTGTACAGGCTTTTTCCCTGGGAAACAAAACTCACAAGCCACTGTTCTGGGTGTCAGTTTTCAGGACACACTTGGCACTCTCAAACCAGACCAAGTTGGCACTGGTGCCACCTTGCGTCTGGGAGGCATCCTGCGAGAGGCGGAATTCCAGGAGTCACCCGGCAATTTAAGGCCGCAGGACCGAAAATCATTCTACAGGCCTTTTCCCTGGGAAACGAAACTCACAAGCCAGTGTTGTTGGTGTCAGTTTGCAGGAGCCACCTGGCACTCTCAAACCAGACCAAGTTGGCACTGGTGTCATGTTGCGCCTGGGAGGCATCCTGTGAGAGGCGGATCTCCAGGAGGCACCCGGCAATTTAAGGCCGCAGGACCCTGAACCATTTTACAGGCTTTTTCCCTGGGAAAGAAAACTCACAAGCCACTGTTCTGGGTGTCAGTTTTCAGGACCCACTTGGCACTCTCAAACCAGACCAAGTTGGCACTGGTGCCACCTTGCGTCTGGGAGGCATCCTGCGAGTGGCGCAATTCCAGGTGGCACCCAACAATTTAAGGCCGCAGGACCCTGAACCATTGTACAGGCTTTTTCCCTGGGAAACAAAACTCACAAGCCACTGTTCTGGGTGTCAGTTTTCAGGACCCACTTGACACTCTCAAAGCAGACCAAGTTGGCACTGGTGCCAACTTGCGTCTGGGAGGCATCCTGCGAGAGGCGCAATTCCAGGAGGCACCCGGCAATTTAAGGCCTCAGGCCCCTGAACCATTGTACAGGCTTTTTCCCTGGGAAACAAAACTCACAAGCCACTGTTCTGGGTGTCAGTTTTCAGGACACACTTGGCACTCTCAAACCAGACCAAGTTGGCACTGGTGTTGCTTAGCGTCTGGGAAACACCTGGTGAGATGCGGAATTCCAGGAGGCACCCGGCAATTTAAGGCCTCAGGCCCCTGAACCATTGTACAGGCTTTTTCCCTGGGAAACAAAACTCACAAGCCACTGTTCTGGGTGTCAGTTTTCAGGACACACTTGGCACTCTCAAACCAGACCAAGTTGGCACTGGTGCCACCTTGCGTCTGGGAAACATCCTGCGAGAGGCGGAATTCCAGGTGGCACCCGGCAATTTAGGGCCGCAGGACCGAAAACCACTCTACAGGCTTTTTCCCTGGAAAACAAAATTCAGAAGCCACTGTTCTGGGCGTCAGTTTGCAGGGCCCACTTGGCACTCTCAAACCAGACCAAGTTGGCACTGGTGCCACCTTGCGTCTGGGAGGCATCCTGCGAGAGGCGCAATTCCAGGAGGCACCCGGCAATTTAAGGCCGCAGGACCCTGAACCATTGTACAGGCTTTTTCCCTGGGAAACAAAACTCACAAGCCACTGTTCTGGGTGTCAGTTTGCAGGACCCACTTGGCACTCTTAAACCAGACCAAGTTGGCACTGGTGTTGCTTAGCGTCTGGGAGGCATCCTGTGAGAGGCGGATGTCCAGGAGGCACCCGGCAATATAAGGCCGCAGGCCCCTGAACCACAGTACAGGCTTTTTCCCTGGGAAACAAAACTCACAAGCCACTGTTCTGGGTGTCACTTTTCAGGACCCACTTGACACTCTCAAACCAGACCAAGTTGGCACTGGTGCCACCTTGCGTCTGGGAGGCATCCTGCGAGTGGCGGATCTCCAGGTGGCACCCGGCTATTAAAGGCGGCATTAACATAAACCATTGTACAGGCTTTTTCCCTGGGAAACAAAACTCACAAGCCACTGTTCTGGGTGTCAGTTTGCAGGAGCCACCTGGCACTCTCAAACCAGATCAAGTTGGCACTGGTGCCACCTTGTGTCTTGGAGGCATCCTGCGAGAGGCGCAATTCAAGAAGGCACCCGGCAATTTAAGGCCGCAGGACCCTGAACCATTGTACAGGCTTTTTCCCTGGGAAACAAAACTCACAAGCCACTGTTCTGGGTGTCAGTTTTCAGGACCCACTTGACACTCTCAAAGCAGACCAATTTTGCACTAGTGCCACCTTGCGTCTGGGAGGCATCCTGCGAGAGGCGCAATTCCAGGTGGCACCCAACAATTTAAGGCCGCAGGACCCTGAACCATTGTACAGGCTTTTTCCCTGGGAAACAAAACTCACAAGCCACTGTTCTGGGTGTCAGTTTTCAGGACCCACTTGACACTCTCAAAGCAGACCAAGTTGGCACTGGTGCCAACTTGCGTCTGGGAGGCATCCTGCGAGAGGCGCAATTCCAGGAGGCACCCGGCAATTTAAGGCCTCAGGCCCCTGAACCATTGTACAGGCTTTTTCCCTGGGAAACAAAACTCACAAGCCACTGTTCTGGGTGTCAGTTTTCAGGACCCATTTGGCACTCTTAAACCCTACCAAGTTGGAACTGGTGCCACCTTGCGTCTGGGAGGCATCCTGCGAGAGGCGCAATTCCAGGAGGCACCCGGCAATTTAAGGCCGCAGGACCCTGAACCATTGTACAGGCTTTTTCCCTGGGAAACAAAACTCACAAGCCACTGTTCTGGGTGTCAGTTTTCAGGACCCACTTGGCACTCTCAAACCAGACCAAGTTGGCACTGGTGTTGCTTAGCGTCTGGGAAACACCTGGTGAGATGCGGAATTCCAGGAGGCACCCGGCAATTTAAGGCCTCAGGCCCCTGAACCATTGTACAGGCTTTTTCCCTGGGAAACAAAACTCACAAGCCACTGTTCTGGGTGTCAGTTTTCAGGACACACTTGGCACTCTCAAACCAGACCAAGTTGGCACTGGTGCCACCTTGCGTCTGGGAAACATCCTGCGAGAGGCAGAATTCCAGGAGGCACCCGGCAATTTAGGGCCGCAGGACCGAAAACCACTCTACAGGCTTTTTCCCTGGAAAACAAAATTCAGAAGCCACTGTTCTAGGCGTCAGTTTGCAGGGCCCACTTGGCACTCTCAAACAAGACCAAGTTGGCACTGGTGCAACCTTGCGTCTGGGAGGCATCCTGCGAGAGGCGCAATTCCAGGAGGCACCCGGCAATTTCAGGCCGCAGGACCCTGAACCATTGTACAGGCTTTTTCCCTGGGAAACAAAACTCACAAGCCACTGTTCTGGGTGTCAGTTTGCAGGACCCACTTGGCACTCTTAAACCAGACCAAGTTGGCACTGGTGTTGCTTAGCGTCTGGGAGGCATCCTGTGAGAGGCGGATGTCCAGGAGGCACCCGGCAATATAAGGCCGCAGGCCCCTGAACCACAGTACAGGCTTTTTCCCTGGGAAACAAAACTCACAAGCCACTGTTCTGGGTGTCACTTTTCAGGACCCACTTGACACTCTCAAACCAGACCAAGTTGGCACTGGTGCCACCTTGCGTCTGGGAGGCATCCTGCGAGTGGCGGATCTCCAGGTGGCACCCGGCTATTAAAGGCGGCATTAACATAAACCATTGTACAGGCTTTTTCCCTGGGAAACAAAACTCACAAGCCACTGTTCTGGATGTCAGTTTGCAGGAGCCACCTGGCACTCTCAAACCAGATCAAGTTGGCACTGGTGCCACCTTGTGTCTTGGAGGCATCCTGCGAGAGGCGCAATTCAAGAAGGCACCCGGCAATTTAAGGCCGCAGGACCCTGAACCATTGTACAGGCTTTTTCCCTGGGAAACAAAACTCACAAGCCACTGTTCTGGGTGTCAGTTTTCAGGACCCACTTGACACTCTCAAAGCAGACCAATTTTGCACTAGTGCCACCTTGCGTCTGGGAGGCATCCTGCGAGAGGCGCAATTCCAGGAGGCACCTGGCAATTTAAGGCCGCAGGACCCTGAACCATGGTACAGGCTTTTTCCCTGGGAGACAAATCTCACAAGCCACTGTTCTGGGTGTCAGTTTTCAGGACCCACTTGGCACTCTCAAACCAGACCAAGTTGGCACTGGTGCCACCTTGTGTCTGGGAGGCATCCTGCGAGAGGCGGAATTCCAGGAGGCACCCGGCAATTTAAGGCCTCAGGCCCCTGAACCATTGTACAGGCTTTTTCCCTGGGAAACAAAACTCACAAGCCACTGTTCTGGGTGTCAGTTTGCAGGACCCACTTGGCACTCTTAAACCAGACCAAGTTGGCACTGGTGTTGCTTAGCGTCAGGGAAACACCTGGCGAGATGCGGAATTCCAGGAGGCACCCGGCAATCTAAGGCCGCAGGACCCTGAATCATTGTACAGGCTTTTT
This sequence comes from Fringilla coelebs, assembly GCF_963513975.1. NCBI lineage: Eukaryota > Metazoa > Chordata > Aves > Passeriformes > Fringillidae > Fringilla > Fringilla coelebs. Next base: position 476,956 of record NW_028167515.1, on the reverse strand, counting down.
CCCTGGGAAACAAAACTCACAAGCCACTGTTCTGGGTGTCAGTTTGCAGAATACACTTGGCACTCTCAAACCAGACCAAGTTGGCACTGGTGCCACCTTGCGTCTGGGAGGCATCCTGCGAGAGGCGGATCTCCAGGTGGCACCCGGCTATTAAAGGCGGCATAAACATAAACCATTGTACAGGCTTTTTCCCTGGGAAACAAAACTCACAAGCCACTGTTCTGGGTGTCAGTTTTCAGGACCCACTTGGCACTCTCAAACCAGACCAAGTTGGCACTGGTGCCACCTTGTTTCTGGGAGGCATCCTGCGAGAGGCGCAATTCCAGGAGGCACCAGGCAATTTAAGGCCTCAGGCCCCTGAACCATGGTACAGGCTTTTTCCCTGGGAAACAAAACTCACAAGCCACTGTTCTGGGTGTCAGTTTGCAGGAGCCACCTGGCACTCTCAAACCAGACCAAGTTGGCACTGGTGTCATGTTGCGCCTGGGAGGCATCCTGCGAGAGGCGGATCTCCAGGAGGCACCCGGCAATTTAAAGCCGCAGGACCCTGAACCATTTTACAGTCTTTTTCCCTGGGAAAGAAAACTCACAAGCCACTGCTCTTGGTGTCAGTTTTCAGGACCCACTTGACACTCTCAAACCAGACCAAGTTGGCACTGGTGCCACCTTGCGTCTGGGAGGCATCCTGCGAGAGGCGCAATTCCAGGAGGCACCCGGCAATTTAAGGCCGCAGGACCCTGAACCATTATACAGGCTTTTTCCCTGGGAAACAAAACTCACAAGCCACTGTTCTGGGTGTCAGTTTTTAGGCCCAACTTGACACTCTCAAACCAGACCAAGTTGGAAATGGTGTCATTTTGCGTCTGGGAGGCATCCTGCGAGAGTCCGAATTCCAGGAGGCACCCAGCAATTTAAGGCCTCAGGCCCCTGAACCATTGTACAGGCTTTTTCCCTGGGAAACAAAACTCACAAGCCACTGTTCTGGGTGTCAGTTTTCAGGACACACTTGGCACTCTCAAACCAGACCAAGTTGGCACTGGTGCCACCTTGCGTCTGGGAGGCATCCTGCGAGAGGCGGAATTCCAGGAGTCACCCGTCAATTTAAGGCCGCAGGACCGAAAATCATTCTACAGGCCTTTTCCCTGGGAAACGAAACTCACAAGCCAGTGTTGTTGGTGTCAGTTTTCAGGAGCCACCTGGCACTCTCAAACCAGACCAAGTTGGCACTGGTGTCATGTTGCGCCTGGGAGGCATCCTGTTAGAGGCGGATCTCCAGGAGGCACCCGGCAATTTATGTCCGCAGGACCCTGAACCATTGTACAGGCTTTTTCCCTGGGAAACAAAACTCACAAGCCACTGTTCTGGGTGTCAGTTTTCAGGACACACTTGGCACTCTCAAACCAGACCAAGTTGGCATTGGTGCCATTTTGCGTCTTGGAGGCATCCTGTTAGAGGCGGATCTCCAGGAGGCACCCGGCAATTTAAGGCCGCAGGACCCTGAACCATTGTACAGGCTTTTTCCCTGGGAAACAAAACTCACAAGCCAATGTTCTGGGTGTCAGTTTTCAGGACCCATTTGGCATTCTTAAACCCTACCAAGTTGGAACTGGTGCCACCTTGCGTCTGGGAGGCATCCTGCGAGAGGCGCAATTCCAGGAGGCACCCGGCAATTTAAGACCGCAGGACCCTGAACCATTGTACAGGCTTTTTCCCTGGGAAACAAAACTCACAAGCCACTGTTCTGGGTGTCAGTTTTCAGGACACACTTGGCACTCTCAAACCAGACCAAGTTGGCACTGGTGTTGCTTAGCGTCTGGGAAACACCTGGCGAGATGCGGAATTCCAGGAGGCACCCGGCAATTTAAGGCCTCAGGCCCCTGAACCATTGTACAGGCTTTTTCCCTGGGAAACAAAACTCACAAGCCACTGTTCTGGGTTTCAGTTTTCAGGACACACTTGACACTCTCAAAGCAGACCAATTTGGCACTAGTGCCACCTTGCGTCTGGGAGGCATCCTGCGAGAGGCGCCATTCCAGGAGTCACCCGGCAATTTAAGGCCTCAGGACCCTGAACCATTGTACAGGCTTTTTCTCTGGGAAACAAAACTCACAAGCCACTGTTCTGGGTGTCAGTTTGCAGGACCCACTTGGCACTCTTAAACCAGACCAAGTTGGCACTGGTGTTGCTTAACGTCTGGGAGGCATCCTGTGAGAGGCGGATGTCCAGGAGGCACCCGGCAATATAAGGCCGCAGGCCCCTGAACCACAGTACAGGCTTTTTCCCTGGGAAACAAAACTCACAAGCCACTGTTCTGGGTGTCAGTTTGCAGAACATACTTGGCACTCTCAAACCAGACCAAGTTGGCACTGGTGCCACCTTGCGTCTGGGAGGCATCCTGCGAGAGGCGGATCTCCAGGTGGCACCCGGCTATTAAAGGCGGCATAAACATAAACCATTGTACAGGCTTTTTCCCTGGGAAACAAAACTCACAAGCCACTGTTCTGGGTGTCAGTTTGCAGGAGCCAGCTGGCACTCTCAAACCAGATCAAGTTGGCACTGGTGCCACCTTGCGTCTTGGAGGCATCCTGCGAGAGGCGCAATTCAAGGAGGCACCCGGCAATTTAAGGCCGCAGGACCCTGAACCATTGTACAGGCTTTTTCCCTGGGAAACAAAACTCACAAGCCACTGTTCTGGGTGTCAGTTTTCAGGACCCACTTGGCACTCTCAAACCAGACCAAGTTGGCACTGGTGCCACCTTGTGTCTGGGAGGCATCCTGCGAGAGGCGCAATTCCAGGAGGCACCAGGCAATTTAAGGCCTCAGGCCCCTGAACCATGGTACAGGCTTTTTCCCTGGGAAACAAAACTCACAAGCCACTGTTCTGGGTGTCAGTTTTCAGGACCCACTTGGCACTCTTAAACCAGACCAAGTTGGAACTGGTGCCACCTTGCGTCTGGGAGGCATCCTGCGAGAGGCCGAATTCCAGGAGGCACCCAGCAATTTAAGGCCTCAGGCCCCTGAACTTTGTACAGGCTTTTTCCCTGGGAAACAAAACTCACAAGCCACTGTTCTGGGTGTCAGTTTGCAGTAGCCACCTGGCACTCTCAAACCAGACCAAGTTGGCACTGGTGTCATGTTGCGCCTGGGAGGCATCCTGTGAGAGGCGGATCTCCAGGAGGCACCCGGCAATTTAAGGCCGCAGGACCCTGTACCATTTTACAGTCTTTTTCCCTGGGAAAGAAAACTCACAAGCCACTGCTCTTGGTGTCAGTTTTCAGGACCCACTTGACACTCTCAAACCAGACCAAGTTGGCTCTGGTGTCATGTTGCGCCTGGGAGGCATCCTGTGAGAGGCGGATCTCCAGGAGGCACCCGGCAATTTAAGGCCGCAGGACCCTGAACCATTGTACAGGCTTTTTCCCTGGGAAACAAAACTCACAAGCCACTGTTCTGGGTGTCAGTTTGCAGGACCCACTTGGCACTCTTAAACCAGACCAAGTTGGAACTGGTGCCACCTTGTGTCTGGGAGGCATCCTGCGAGAGGCCGAATTCCAGGAGGCACCCGGCAATTTAAGGCCTCAGGCCCCTGAACCATTTTACAGGCTTTTTCCCTGGGAAACAAAATTCACAAGCCACTGTTCTGGGTGTCAGTTTGCAGGAGCCACCTGGCACTCTCAAACCAGACCAAGTTGGCACTGGTGCCATTTTCCGTCTTGGAGGCATCCTGCGAGAGGCGCAATTCCAGGAGGCACCCGGCAATTTAAGGCCGCAGGACCCTGAACCATTGTACAGGCTTTTTCCCTGGGAAAGAAAACTCACAAGCCACTGTTCTGGGTGTCAGTTTTCAGGACCCACTTGACACTCTCAAAGCAGACCAAGTTGGCACTGGTGCCACCTTGCGTCTGGGAGGCATCCTGCGAGAGGCGCAATTCCAGGAGGCACCCGGCAATTTAAGGCCGCAGGACCCTGAACCATTGTACAGGCTTTTTCCCTGGGAAACAAAACTCACAAGCCACTGTTCTGGGTGTCGGTTTTCAGGACCCACTTGGCACTCTTAAACCAGACTAAGTTGGCACTGGTGTCATGTTGCGCCTGGGAGGCATCCTGTGAGAGGCGCAATTCCAGGTGGCACCCGGCAATTTAAGGCCGCAGGCCCCTGAACCATTTTACAGGCTTTTTCCCTGGGAAACAAAACTCACAAGCCACTGTTCTGGGTGTCAGTTTTCAGGACCCACTTGGCACTCTTAAACCCTACCAAGTTGGAACTGGTGCCACCTTGCGTCTGGGAGGCATCCTGCGAGAGGCCGAATTCCAGGAGGCACCCGGCAATTTAAGGCCGCAGGACCCTGGACCATTGTACAGGCTTTTTCCCTGGGAAACAAAACTCACAAGCCACTGTTCTGGGTGTCAGTTTTCAGGACCCACTTGACACTCTCAAAGCAGACCACGTTGGCACTGGTGCCACCTTGCGTCTGGGAGGCATCCTGCGAGAGGCGGATCTCCAGGTGGCACCTGGCTATTAAAGGCGGCGTAAACATAAACCATTGTACAGGCTTTTTCCCTGGGAAACAAAACTCACAAGCCACTGTTCTGGGTGGCAGTTTGCAGGAGCCACCAGGCACTCTCAAACCAGATCAAGTTGGCACTGGTGCCACCTTGCGTCTTGGAGGCATCCTGCGAGAGGCGCAATTCAAGGAGGCACCCGGGAATTTAAGGCCGCAGGACCCTGAACCATTGTACAGGCTTTTTCCCTGGGAAACAAAACTCACAAGCCACTGTTCTGGGTGTCAGTTTGCAGGACCCACTTGGCACTCTTAAACCAGACCAAGTTGGCACTAGTGTTGCTTAGCGTCTGGGAAACACCTGGCGAGATGCGGAATTCCAGGAGGCACCCGGCAATTTAAGGCCGCAGGCCCCTGAACCATTGTACAGGCTTTTTCCCTGGGAAACAAAACTCACAAGCCACTGTTCTGGGTGTCAGTTTGCAGAACACACTTGACACTCTCAAACCAGACCAAGTTTGCCCTGGTGCCAACTTGCGTCTGGGAGGCATCCTGCGAGAGGCGGAATTCCAGGAGGCACCCGGCAATTTAAAACCGCAGGACCCGGAACCATTGTACAGGCTTTTTCCCTGGGAAACAAAACTCACAAGCCACTGTTCTGGGTGTCAGTTTTTAGGACCCACTTGACACTCTCAAAGCAGACCAATTTTGCACTAGTGCCACCTTGCGTCTGGGAGGCATCCTGCGAGAGGCGCAATTCCAGGAGGCACCCGGCAATTTAAGGCCGCAGGACCCTGAACCATTGTACAGGCTTTATCCCTGGGAAACAAAATTCACAAGCCACTGTTCTGGGTGTCAGTTTGCAGGAGCCACTTGGGACTCTTAAACCAGACCAAGTTGGCACTGGTGCCACCTTGCGTCTGGGAGGCATCCTGCGAGAGGCCGAATTCCAGGAGGCACCCAGCAATTTAAGGCCTCAGGACCTTGAACCATTGTACAGGCTTTTTCCCCGGGAAACAAAACTCACAAGCCACTGTTCTGGGTGTCAGTTTGCAGGAGCCACCTGGCACTCTCAAAACAGACCAAGTTGGCACTGGTGTCATGTTGCGCCTGGGAGGCATCCTGTGAGAGGCGCAATTCCAGGAGGCACCCGGCAATTTAAGGCCGCAGGACCCTGAACCATTTTACAGTCTTTTTCCCTGGGAAAGAAAACTCACAAGCCACTGTTCTGGGTGTCAGTTTTCAGGACCCACTTGACACTCTCAAACCAGACCAAGTTGGCACTGGTGCCACCTTGTGTCTGGGAGGCATCCTGCGAGAGGCGGATCTCCAGGTGGCACCCGGCAATTAAAGGCGGCATAAACATAAACCATTGTACAGGCTTTTTCCCTGGGAAACAGAACTCACAAGCCACTGTTCTGGGTGTCAGTTTGCAGGAGCCACCAGGCACTCTCAAACCAGATGAAGTGGGGACTGGTGCCACCTTGCGTCTTGGAGGTATCCTGCGATAGGCGCAATTCAAGGAGGCACCCGGCAATTTAAGTCCGCAGGACCCTGAACCATTGTACAGGCTTTTTCCCTGGGAAACAAAACTCACAAGCCACTGTTCTGGGTGTCAGTTTTCAGGACCCACTTGACACTCTCAAAGCAGACCAATTTTGCACTAGTTCCACCTTGCGTCTTAGAGGCATCCTGCGAGAGGCGTAATTCAAGGAGGCACCCGGGAATTTAAGGCCGCAGGACCCTGAACCATTGTACAGGCTTTTTCCCTGGGAAACAAAACTCACAAGCCACTGTTCTGGGTGTCAGTTTTCAGGACCCACTTGGCACTCTCAAACCAGACCAAGTTGGCACTGGTGCCACCTTGTGTCTGGGAGGCATCCTGCGAGAGGCGCAATTCCAGGAGGCACCAGGCAATTTAAGGCCTCAGGCCCCTGAACCATGGTACAGGCGTTTTCCCTGGGAAACAAAACTCACAAGCCACTGTTCTGGGTGTCAGTTTTCAGGACCCACTTGGCACTCTTAAACCAGACCAAGTTGGAACTGGTGCCACCTTGCGTCTGGGAGGTATCCTGCGAGAGGCCGAATTCCAGGAGGCACCCAGCAATTTAAGGCCTCAGGCCCCTGAACTTTGTACAGGCTTTTTCCCTGGGAAACAAAACTCACAAGCCACTGTTCTGGGTGTCAGTTTGCAGGAGCCACCTGGCACTCTCAAACCAGACCAAGTTGGCACTGGTGTCATGTTGCGCCTGGGAGGCATCCTGTGAGAGGCGGATCTCCAGGAGGCACCCGGCAATTTAAGGCCGCAGGACCCTGTACCATTTTACAGTCTTTTTCCCTGGGAAAGAAAACTCACAAGCCACTGCTCTTGGTGTCAGTTTTCAGGACACACTTGACACTCTCAAACCAGACCAAGTTGGCTCTGGTGTCATGTTGCGCCTGGGAGGCATCCTGTGAGAGGCGGATCTCCAGGAGGCACCCGGCAATTTAAGGCCGCAGGACCCTGAACCATTGTACAGGCTTTTTCCCTGGGAAACAAAACTCACAAGCCACTGTTCTGGGTGTCAGTTTGCAGGACCCACTTGGCACTCTTAAACCAGACCAAGTTGGAACTGGTGCCACCTTGTGTCTGGGAGGCATCCTGCGAGAGGCCGAATTCCAGGAGGCACCCGGCAATTTAAGGCCTCAGGCCCCTGAACCATTTTACAGGCTTTTTCCCTGGGAAACAAAACTCACAAGCCACTGTTCTGGGTGTCAGTTTGCAGGACCCACTTGGCACTCTTAAACCAGACCAAGTTGGAACTGGTGCCACCTTGCGTCTGGGAGGCATCCTGCGAGTGGCCGAATTCCAAGAGGCACCCGGCAATTTAAGTCCGCAGGACCCTGAACCATTGTACAGGCTTTTTCCCTGGGAAACAAAATTCACAAGCCACTGTTCTGGGTGTCAGTTTGCAGGAGCCACCTGGCACTCTCAAACCAGACCAAGTTGGCACTGGTGTCATGTTGCGCCTGGGAGGCATCCTGTGAGAGGCGGATCTCCAGGAGGCACCCGGCAATTTAAGGCCGCAGGACCCTGTACCATTTTACAGTCTTTTTCCCTGGGAAAGAAAACTCACAAGCCACTGCTCTTGGTGTCAGTTTTCAGGACACACTTGACACTCTCAAACCAGACCAAGTTGGCTCTGGTGTCATGTTGCGCCTGGGAGGCATCCTGTGAGAGGCGGATCTCCAGGAGGCACCCGGCAATTTAAGGCCGCAGGACCCTGAACCATTGTACAGGCTTTTTCCCTGGGAAACAAAACTCACAAGCCACTGTTCTGGGTGTCAGTTTGCAGGACCCACTTGGCACTCTTAAACCAGACCAAGTTGGAACTGGTGCCACCTTGTGTCTGGGAGGCATCCTGCGAGAGGCCGAATTCCAGGAGGCACCCGGCAATTTAAGGCCTCAGGCCCCTGAACCATTTTACAGGCTTTTTCCCTGGGAAACAAAACTCACAAGCCACTGTTCTGGGTGTCAGTTTGCAGGACCCACTTGGCACTCTTAAACCAGACCAAGTTGGAACTGGTGCCACCTTGCGTCTGGGAGGCATCCTGCGAGTGGCCGAATTCCAAGAGGCACCCGGCAATTTAAGTCCGCAGGACCCTGAACCATTGTACAGGCTTTTTCCCTGGGAAACAAAATTCACAAGCCACTGTTCTGGGTGTCAGTTTGCAGGAGCCACCTGGCACTCTCAAACCAGACCAAGTTGGCACTGGTGCCATTTTGCGTCTTGGAGGCATCCTGCGAGAGGCGCAATTCCAGGAGGCACCCGGCAATTTAAGGCCGCAGGACCCTGAACCATTGTACAGGCTTTTTCCCTGGGAAAGAAAACTCACAAGCCACTGTTCTGGGTGTCAGTTTTCTGGACCCACTTGACACTCTCAAAGCAGACCAAGTTGGCACTGGTGCCACCTTGCGTCTGGGAGGCATCCTGCGAGAGGCGCAATTCCAGGAGGCACCCGGCAATTTAAGGCCGCAGGACCCTGAACCATTGTACAGGCTTTTTCCCTGGGAAACAAAACTCACAAGCCACTGTTCTGGGTGTCGGTTTTCAGGACTCACTTGGCACTCTTAAACCAGACTAAGTTGGCACTGGTGTCATGTTGCGCCTGGGAGGCATCCTGTGAGAGGCGGATCTCCAGGTGGCACCCGGCAATTAAGGGCCTCAGGCCCCTGAACCATTTTACAGGCTTTTTCCCTGGGAAACAAAACTCACAAGCCACTGTTCTGGGTGTCAGTTTTCAGGACCCACTTGGCACTCTTAAACCAGACCAAGTTGGAACTGGTGCCACCTTGCGTCTGGGAGGCATCCTGCGAGAGGCCGAATTCCAGGAGGCACCCAGCAATTTAAGGCCTCAGGCCCCTGAACCATTGTACAGGCTTTTTCCCTGGGAAACAAAACTCACAAGCCACTGTTCTGGGTGTCAGTTTGCAGGAGCCACCTGGCACTCTCAAACCAGACCAAGTTGGCACTGGTGTCATGTTGCGCCTGGGAGGCATCCTGTGAGAGGCGGATCTCCAGGAGGCACCCGGCAATTTAAGGCCGCAGGACCCTGTACCATTTTACAGTCTTTTTCCCTGGGAAAGAAAACTCACAAGCCACTGCTCTTGGTGTCAGTTTTCAGGACACACTTGACACTCTCAAACCAGACCAAGTTGGCTCTGGTGTCATGTTGCGCCTGGGAGGCATCCTGTGAGAGGCGGATCTCCAGGAGGCACCCGGCAATTTAAGGCCGCAGGACCCTGAACCATTGTACAGGCTTTTTCCCTGGGAAACAAAACTCACAAGCCACTGTTCTGGGTGTCAGTTTGCAGGACCCACTTGGCACTCTTAAACCAGACCAAGTTGGAACTGGTGCCACCTTGTGTCTGGGAGGCATCCTGCGAGAGGCCGAATTCCAGGAGGCACCCGGCAATTTAAGGCCTCAGGCCCCTGAACCATTTTACAGGCTTTTTCCCTGGGAAACAAAACTCACAAGCCACTGTTCTGGGTGTCAGTTTCCAGGACCCACTTGGCACTCTTAAACCAGACCAAGTTGGAACTGGTGCCACCTTGCGTCTGGGAGGCATCCTGCGAGTGGCCGAATTCCAAGAGGCACCCGGCAATTTAAGTCCGCAGGACCCTGAACCATTGTACAGGCTTTTTCCCTGGGAAACAAAATTCACAAGCCACTGTTCTGGGTGTCAGTTTGCAGGAGCCACCAGGCACTCTCAAACCAGATGAAGTGGGGACTGGTGCCACCTTGCGTCTTGGAGGTATCCTGCGATAGGCGCAATTCAAGGAGGCACCCGGCAATTTAAGTCCGCAGGACCCTGAACCATTGTACAGGCTTTTTCCCTGGGAAACAAAACTCACAAGCCACTGTTCTGGGTGTCAGTTTTCAGGACCCACTTGACACTCTCAAAGCAGACCAATTTTGCACTAGTTCCACCTTGCGTCTTAGAGGCATCCTGCGAGAGGCGTAATTCAAGGAGGCACCCGGGAATTTAAGGCCGCAGGACCCTGAACCATTGTACAGGCTTTTTCCCTGGGAAACAAAACTCACAAGCCACTGTTCTGGGTGTCAGTTTGCAGGACCCACTTGGCACTCTTAAACCAGACCAAGTTGGCACTAGTGTTGCTTAGCGTCTGGGAAACACCTGGCGAGATGCGGAATTCCAGGAGGCACCCGGCAATTTAAGGCCGCAGGACCCTGAACCATTGTACAGGCTTTTTCCCTGGGAAACAAAACTCACAAGCCACTGTTCTGGGTGTCAGTTTGCAGAACACACTGGACACTCTCAAACCAGACCAAGTTGGCACTGGTGCCAACTTGCGTCTGGGAGGCATCCTGCGAGAGGCGGAATTCCAGGAGGCACCCGGCAATTTAAGGCCGCAGGACCCTGAACCATTGTACAGGCTTTTTCCCTGGGAAACAAAACTCACAAGCCACTGTTCTGGGTGTCAGTTTTCAGGACCCACTTGACACTCTCAAACCAGACCAAGTTGGCACTGGTGCCACCTTGCGTCTGGGAGGCATCCTGCGAGAGGCGGATCTCCAGGTGGCACCCGGCTATTAAAGGCGGCATAAACATAAACCATTGTACAGGCTTTTTCCCTGGGAAACAAAATTCACAAGCCACTGTTCTGGGTGTCAGTTTGCAGGAGCCACCAGGCACTCTCAAACCAGACCAAGTTGGCACTGGTGCCACCTTGCGTCTTGGAGGTATCCTGCGAGAGGCGCAATTCAAGGAGGCACCCGGCAATTTAAGGCCGCAGGACCCTGAACCATTGTACAGGCTTTTTCCCTGGGAAACAAAACTCACAAGCCACTGTTCTGGGTGTCAGTTTGCAGGACCCACTTGACACTCTCAAACCAGACCAATTTTGCACTAGTGCCACCTTGCGTCTTGGAGGCATCCTGCGAGAGGCGCAATTCAAGGAGGCACCCGGCAATTTAAGGCCGCAGGACCCTGAACCATTGTACAGGCTTTTTCCCTGGGAAACAAAACTCACAAGCCACTGTTCTGGGTGTCAGTTTGCAGGACCCACTTGGCACTCTTAAACCAGACCAAGTTGGCAGTGGTGTTGCTTAGCGTCTGGGAAACACCTGGCGAGATGCGGAATTCCAGGAGGCACCCGGCAATTTAAGGCCACAGGACCCTGAACCATTGTACAGGCTTTTTCCCTGGGAAACAAAACTCACAAGCCACTGTTCTGGGTGTTAGTTTTCAGGACCCACTTGACACTCTCAAAGCAGACCAATTTTGCACTAGTGCCACCTTGCGTCTGGGAGGCATCCTGCGAGAGGCGCAATTCCAGGAGGCACCTGGCAATTTAAGGCAGCATAAACATAAAACATTGTACAGGCTTTTTCCCTGGGAAACAAAACTCACAAGCCACTGTTCTGGATGTCAGTTTGCAGGAGCCACCAGGCACTCTCAAACCAGATCAAGTTGACACTGGTGCCACCTTGCGTCTTGGAGGCATCCTGCGAGAGGCGGAATTCCAGGAGGCACCCGGCAATTTAAGTCCGCAGGACCCTGAACCATTGTACAGGCTTTTTCCCTGGGAAACAAAACTCACAAGCCACTGTTCTGGGTGTCAGTTTGCAGGACCCACTTGGCACTCTTAAACCAGACCAAGTTGGCACTGGTGTTGCTTAGCGTCTGGGAAACACCTGGCGAGATGCGGAATTCCAGGAGGCACCCGGCAATCTAAGGCCGCAGGACCCTGAATCATTGTACAGGCTTTTTCCCTGGGAAACAAAACTCACAAGCCACTGTTCTGGGTGTCAGTTTGCAGAACATACTTGGCACTCTCAAACCAGACCAAGTTGGCACTGGTGCCACCTTGCGTCTGGGAGGCATCCTGCGAGAGGCGGATCTCCAGGTGGCACCCGGCTATTAAAGGCGGCATAAACATAAACCATTGTACAGGCTTTTTCCCTGGGAAACAAAACTCACAAGCCACTGTTCTGGGTGTCAGTTTGCAGGAGCCAGCTGGCACTCTCAAACCAGATCAAGTTGGCACTGGTGCCACCTTGCGTCTTGGAGGCATCCTGCGAGAGGCGCAATTCAAGGAGGCACCCGGCAATTTAAGGCCGCAGGACCCTGAACCATTGTACAGGCTTTTTCCCTGGGAAACAAAACTCACAAGCCACTGTTCTGGGTGTCAGTTTTCAGGACCCACTTGGCACTCTCAAACCAGACCAAGTTGGCACTGGTGCCACCTTGTGTCTGGGAGGCATCCTGTGAGAGGCGCAATTCCAGGAGGCACCAGGCAATTTAAGGCCTCAGGCCCCTGAACCATGGTACAGGCTTTTTCCCTGGGAAACAAAACTCACAAGCCACTGTTCTGGGTGTCAGTTTTCAGGACCCACTTGGCACTCTTAAACCAGACCAAGTTGGAACTGGTGCCACCTTGCGTCTGGGAGGCATCCTGCGAGAGGCCGAATTCCAGGAGGCATCCAGCAATTTAAGGCCTCAGGCCCCTGAACTTTGTACAGGCTTTTTCCCTGGGAAACAAAACTCACAAGCCACTGTTCTGGGTGTCAGTTTGCAGGAGCCACCTGGCACTCTCAAACCAGACCAAGTTGGCACTGGTGTCATGTTGCGCCTGGGAGGCATCCTGTGAGAGGCGGATCTCCAGGAGGCACCCGGCAATTTAAGGCCGCAGGACCCTGTACCATTTTACAGTCTTTTTCCCTGGGAAAGAAAACTCACAAGCCACTGCTCTTGGTGTCAGTTTTCAGGACCCACTTGACACTCTCAAACCAGACCAAGTTGGCTCTGGTGTCATGTTGCGCCTGGGAGGCATCCTGTGAGAGGCGGATCTCCAGGAGGCACCCGGCAATTTAAGGCCGCAGGACCCTGAACCATTGTACAGGCTTTTTCCCTGGGAAACAAAACTCACAAGCCACTGTTCTGGGTGTCAGTTTGCAGGAGCCAGCTGGCACTCTCAAACCAGATCAAGTTGGCACTGGTGCCACCTTGCGTCTTGGAGGCATCCTGCGAGAGGCGCAATTCAAGGAGGCACCCGGCAATTTAAGGCCGCAGGACCCTGAACCATTGTACAGGCTTTTTCCCTGGGAAACAAAACTCACAAGCCACTGTTCTGGGTGTCAGTTTTCAGGACCCACTTGGCACTCTCAAACCAGACCAAGTTGGCACTGGTGCCACCTTGTGTCTGGGAGGCATCCTGTGAGAGGCGCAATTCCAGGAGGCACCAGGCAATTTAAGGCCTCAGGCCCCTGAACCATGGTACAGGCTTTTTCCCTGGGAAACAAAACTCACAAGCCACTGTTCTGGGTGTCAGTTTTCAGGACCCACTTGGCACTCTTAAACCAGACCAAGTTGGAACTGGTGCCACCTTGCGTCTGGGAGGCATCCTGCGAGAGGCCGAATTCCAGGAGGCATCCAGCAATTTAAGGCCTCAGGCCCCTGAACTTTGTACAGGCTTTTTCCCTGGGAAACAAAACTCACAAGCCACTGTTCTGGGTGTCAGTTTGCAGGAGCCACCTGGCACTCTCAAACCAGACCAAGTTGGCACTGGTGTCATGTTGCGCCTGGGAGGCATCCTGTGAGAGGCGGATCTCCAGGAGGCACCCGGCAATTTAAGGCCGCAGGACCCTGTACCATTTTACAGTCTTTTTCCCTGGGAAAGAAAACTCACAAGCCACTGCTCTTGGTGTCAGTTTTCAGGACCCACTTGACACTCTCAAACCAGACCAAGTTGGCTCTGGTGTCATGTTGCGCCTGGGAGGCATCCTGTGAGAGGCGGATCTCCAGGAGGCACCCGGCAATTTAAGGCCGCAGGACCCTGAACCATTGTACAGGCTTTTTCCCTGGGAAACAAAACTCACAAGCCACTGTTCTGGGTGTCAGTTTGCAGGACCCACTTGGCACTCTTAAACCAGACCAAGTTGGAACTGGTGCCACCTTGTGTCTGGGAGGCATCCTGCGAGAGGCCGAATTCCAGGAGGCACCCGGCAATTTAAGGCCTCAGGCCCCTGAACCATTTTACAGGCTTTTTCCCTGGGAAACAAAACTCACAAGCCACTGTTCTGGGTGTCAGTTTGCAGGAGCCACCTGGCACTCTCAAACCAGACCAAGTTGGCACTGGTGCCATTTTGCGTCTTGGAGGCATCCTGCGAGAGGCGCAATTCCAGGAGGCACCCGGCAATTTAAGGCCGCAGGCCCCTGAACCATTGTACAGGCTTTTTGCCTGGGAAACAAAACTCACAAGCCACTGTTCTGGGTGTCAGTTTTCAGGACCCACTTGGCACTCTTAAACCCTACCAAGTTGGAACTGGTGCCACCTTGCGTCTGGGAGGCATCCTGCGAGAGGCCGAATTCCAGGAGGCACCCGGCAATTTAAGGCCGCAGGACCCTGAACCATTGTACAGGCTTTTTCCCTGGGAAACAAAACTCACAAGCCACTGTTCTGGGTTTCAGTTTTCAGGACCCACTTGACACTTGCAAACCAGACCATGTTGGAAATGGTGTCATTTTGCGTCTGGGAGGCACCCTGCGAGAGTCTGAATTCCAGGAGGCACCCAGCAATTTAAGGCCTCAGGCCCCTGAACCATTGTACAGGCTTTTTCCCTGGGAAACAAAACTCACAAGCCACTGTTCTGGGTGTCAGTTTGCAGGACCCACTTGGCACTCTCAAACAAGACCAAGTTGGCACTGGTGCCACCTTGCGTCTGGGAGGCATCTTGCAAGACGCCGAAATCCAGGAGGCAGCCGGCAATTTAAGGCCGCAGGAACCTGAACCATTGTACAGGCTTTTTCCCTGGGAAACAAAACTCACAAGCCACTGTTCTGGGTGTCAGTTTTCAGGACCCACTTGACACTCTCAAAGCAGACCACGTTGGCATTGGTGCCACCTTGCGTCTGGGAGGCATCCTGCGAGAGGCGGATCTCCAGGTGGCACCTGGCTATTAAAGGCGGCATAAACATAAACCATTGTACAGGCTTTTTCCCTGGGAAACAAAACTCACAAGCCACTGTTCTGGGTGTCAGTTTGCAGGAGCCACCAGGCACTCTCAAACCAGATCAAGTTGGCACTGGTGCCACCTTGCGTCTTGGAGGCATCCTGCGAGAGGCGCAATTCCAGGAGGCACCCGGGAATTTAAGGCCGCAGGACCCTGAACCATTGTACAGGCTTTTTCCCTGGGAAACAAAACTCACAAGCCACTGTTCTGGGTGTCAGTTTGCAGGACCCACTTGGCACTCTTAAACCAGACCAAGTTGGCACTAGTGTTGCTTAGCGTCTGGGAAACACCTGGCGAGATGCGGAATTCCAGGAGGCACCCGGGAATTTAAGGCCGCAGGACCCTGAACCATTGTACAGGCTTTTTCCCTGGGAAACAAAACTCACAAGCCACTGTTCTGGGTGTCAGTTTGCAGAACACACTTGACACTCTCAAACCAGACCAAGTTGGCACTGGTGCCAACTTGCGTCTGGGAGGCATCCTGCGAGAGGCGGAATTCCAGGAGGCACCCGGCAATTTAAAACCGCAGGACCCGGAACCATTGTACAGGCTTTTTCCCTGGGAAACAAAACTCACAAGCCACTGTTCTGGGTGTCAGTTTTTAGGACCCACTTGACACTCTCAAAGCAGACCAATTTTGCACTAGTGCCACCTTGCGTCTGGGAGGCATCCTGCGAGAGGCGCAATTCCAGGAGGCACCTGGCAATTTAAGGCCGCAGGACCCTGAACCATGGTACAGGCTTTTTCCCTGGGAAACAAAACTCACAAGCCACTGTTCTGGGTGTCAGTTTGCAGAACATACTTGGCACTCTCAAACCAGACCAAGTTGGCACTGGTGCCACCTTGCGTCTTGGAGGTATCCTGCGAGAGGCGGATCTCCAGGTGGCACCCGGCTATTAAAGGCGGCATAAACATAAACCATTGTACAGGCTTTTTCCCTGGGAAACAAAACTCACAAGCCACTGTTCTGGGTGTCAGTTTGCAGGAGCCAGCTGGCACTCTCAAACCAGATCAAGTTGGCACTGGTGCCACCTTGCGTCTTGGAGGCATCCTGCGAGAGGCGCAATTCAAGGAGGCACCCGGCAATTTAAGGCCGCAGGACCCTGAACCATTGTACAGGCTTTTTCCCTGGGAAACAAAACTCACAAGCCACTGTTCTGGGTGTCAGTTTTCAGGACCCACTTGGCACTCTCAAACCAGACCAAGTTGGCACTGGTGCCACCTTGTGTCTTGGAGGCATCCTGCGAGAGGCGCAATTCCAGGAGGCACCAGGCAATTTAAGGCCTCAGGCCCCTGAACCATGGTACAGGCTTTTTCCCTGGGAAACAAAACTCACAAGCCACTGTTCTGGGTGTCAGTTTTCAGGACCCACTTGGCACTCTTAAACCAGACCAAGTTGGAACTGGTGCCACCTTGCGTCTGGGAGGCATCCTGCGAGAGGCCGAATTCCAGGAGGCACCCAGCAATTTAAGGCCTCAGGCCCCTGAACTTTGTACAGGCTTTTTCCCTGGGAAACAAAACTCACAAGCCACTGTTCTGGGTGTCAGTTTGCAGGAGCCACCTGGCACTCTCAAACCAGACCAAGTTGGCACTGGTGCCATTTTGCGTCTTGGAGGCATCCTGCGAGAGGCGCAATTCCAGGAGGCACCCGGCAATTTAAGGCCGCAGGACCCTGAACCACTCTACAGGCTTTTTCCCTGGGAAAGAAAACTCACAAGCCACTGTTCTGGGTGTCAGTTTTCAGGATCCACTTGACACTCTCAAAGCAGACCAAGTTGGCACTGGTGCCACCTTGCGTCTTGGAGGCATCCTGCGAGAGGCGCAATTCAAGGAGGCACCCGGGAATTTAAGGCCGCAGGACCCTGAACCATTGTACAGGCTTTTTCCCTGGGAAACAAAACTCACAAGCCACTGTTCTGGGTGTCAGTTTGCAGGAACCACTTGGCACTCTTAAACCAGACCAAGTTGGCACTAGTGTTGCTTAGCGTCTGGGAAACACCTGGCGAGATGCGGAATTCCAGGAGGCACCCGGCAATTTAAGGCCGCAGGACCCTGAACCATTGTACAGGCTTTTTCCCTGGGAAACAAAACTCACAAGCCACTGTTCTGGGTGTCAGTTTGCAGAACACACTTGACACTCTCAAACCAGACCAAGTTGGCACTGGTGCCACCTTGCGTCTGGGAGGCATCCTGCGAGAGGCGGAATTCCAGGAGGCACCCGGCAATTTAAAACCGCTGGACCCGGAACCATTGTACAGGCTTTTTCCCTGGGAAACAAAACTCACAAGCCACTGTTCTGGGTGTCAGTTTTTAGGACCCACTTGACACTCTCAAAGCAGACCAATTTTGCACTAGTGCCACCTTGCGTCTGGGAGGCATCCTGCGAGAGGCGCAATTCCAGGAAACACCTGGCAATTTAAGGCCGCAGGACCCTGAACCATGGTACAGGCTTTTTCCCTGGGAAACAAAACTCACAAGCCACTGTTCTGGGTGTCAGTTTGCAGAACATACTTGGCACTCTCAAACCAGACCAAGTTGGCACTGGTGCCACCTTGCGTCTTGGAGGTATCCTGCGAGAGGCGGATCTCCAGGTGGCACCCGGCTATTAAAGGCGGCATAAACATAAACCATTGTACAGGCTTTTTCCCTGGGAAACAAAACTCACAAGCCACTGTTCTGGGTGTCAGTTTGCAGGAGCCAGCTGGCACTCTCAAACCAGATCAAGTTGGCACTGGTGCCACCTTGCGTCTTGGAGGCATCCTGCGAGAGGCGCAATTCAAGGAGGCACCCGGCAATTTAAGGCCGCAGGACCCTGAACCATTGTACAGGCTTTTTCCCTGGGAAACAAAACTCACAAGCCACTGTTCTGGGTGTCAGTTTTCAGGACCCACTTGGCACTCTCAAACCAGACCAAGTTGGCACTGGTGCCACCTTGTGTCTGGGAGGCATCCTGTGAGAGGCGCAATTCCAGGAGGCACCAGGCAATTTAAGGCCTCAGGCCCCTGAACCATGGTACAGGCTTTTTCCCTGGGAAACAAAACTCACAAGCCACTGTTCTGGGTGTCAGTTTTCAGGACCCACTTGGCACTCTTAAACCAGACCAAGTTGGAACTGGTGCCACCTTGCGTCTGGGAGGCACCCTGCGAGAGGCCGAATTCCAGGAGGCACCCAGCAATTTAAGGCCTCAGGCCCCTGAACTTTGTACAGGCTTTTTCCCTGGGCAACAAAACTCACAAGCCACTGTTCTGGGTGTCAGTTTGCAGGAGCCACCTGGCACTCTCAAACCAGACCAAGTTGGCACTGGTGTCATGTTGCGCCTCGGAGGCATCCTGTGAGAGGCGGATCTCCAGGAGGCACCCGGCAATTTAAGGCCGCAGGACCCTGAACCATTGTACAGGCTTTTTCCCTGGGAAACAAAACTCACAAGCCACTGTTCTGGGTGTCAGTTTGCAGGACCCACTTGGCACTCTTAAACCAGACCAAGTTGGAACTGGTGCCACCTTGTGTCTGGGAGGCATCCTGCGAGAGGCCGAATTCCAGGAGGCACCCGGCAATTTAAGGCCTCAGGCCCCTGAACCATTTTACAGGCTTTTTCCCTGGGAAACAAAACTCACAAGCCACTGTTCTGGGTGTCAGTTTGCAGGACCCACTTGGCACTCTTAAACCAGACCAAGTTGGAACTGGTGCCACCTTGCGTCTGGGAGGCATCCTGCGAGTGGCCGAATTCCAAGAGGCACCCGGCAATTTAAGTCCGCAGGACCCTGAACCATTGTACAGGCTTTTTCCCTGGGAAACAAAATTCACAAGCCACTGTTCTGGGTGTCAGTTTGCAGGAGCCACCTGGCACTCTCAAACCAGACCAAGTTGGCACTGGTGCCATTTTGCGTCTTGGAGGCATCCTGCGAGAGGCGCAATTCCAGGAGGCACCCGGCAATTTAAGGCCGCAGGACCCTGAACCACTCTACAGGCTTTTTCCCTGGGAAAGAAAACTCACAAGCCACTGTTCTGGGTGTCAGTTTTCAGGATCCACTTGACACTCTCAAAGCAGACCAAGTTGGCACTGGTGCCACATTGCGTCTGGGAGGCATCCTGCGAGAGGCGCAATTCCAGGAGGCACCCGGCAATTTAAGGCCGCAGGACCCTGAACCATTGTACAGGCTTTTTCCCTGGGAAACAAAACTCACAAGCCACTGTTCTGGGTGTCGGTTTTCAGGACCCACTTGGCACTCATAAACCAGACTAAGTTGGCACTGGTGTCATGTTGCGCCTGGGAGGCATCCTGTGAGAGGCGGATCTCCCGGTGGCACCCGGCAATTTAAGGCCGCAGGCCCCTGAACCATTGTACAGGCTTTTTCCCTGGGAAACAAAACTCACAAGCCACTGTTCTGGGTGTCAGTTTTCAGGACCCACTTGGCACTCTTAAACCCTACCAAGTTGGAACTGGTGCCACCTTGCGTCTGGGAGGCATCCTGTGAGAGGCCGAATTCCAGGAGGCACCCGGCAATTTAAGGCCGCAGGACCCTGAACCATTGTACAGGCTTTTTCCCTGGGAAACAAAACTCACAAGCCACTGTTCTGGGTTTCAGTTTTCAGGACCCACTTGACACTTGCAAACCAGACCATGTTGGAAATGGTGTCATTTTGCGTCTGGGAGGCACCCTGCGAGAGTCTGAATTCCAGGAGGCACCCAGCAATTAAAGGCCTCAGGCCCCTGAACCATTGTACAGGCTTTTTCCCTGGGAAACAAAACTCACAAGCCACTGTTCTGGGTGTCAGTTTGCAGGACCCACTTGGCACTCTCAAACAAGACCAAGTTGGCACTGGTGCCACCTTGCGTCTGGGAGGCATCTTGCAAGACGCCGAAATCCAGGAGGCACCCGGCAATTTAAGGCCGCAGGAACCTGAACCATTGTACAGGCTTTTTCCCTGGGAAACAAAACTCACAAGCCACTGTTCTGGGTGTCAGTTTGCAGGACCCACTTGGCACTCTTAAACCAGACCAAGTTGGCACTGGTGTTGCTTAGCGTCTGGGAAACACCGGGCGAGATGCGGAATTCCAGGAGGCACCTGGCATTTTAAGGCCGCAGGACCCTGAACCATTGTACAGGCTTTTTCCCTGGGAAACAAAACTCACAAGCCACTGTTCTGGGTGTCAGT
This sequence comes from Fringilla coelebs, assembly GCF_963513975.1. Taxonomy (NCBI): domain Eukaryota; kingdom Metazoa; phylum Chordata; class Aves; order Passeriformes; family Fringillidae; genus Fringilla; species Fringilla coelebs. Next base: position 456,779 of record NW_028167515.1, on the reverse strand, counting down.
TTGCAGAACACACTTGGCACTCTCAAACCAGACCAAGTTGGCACTGGTGCCAACTTGCGTCTGGGAGGCATCCTGCGAGAGGCGCAATTCCAGGAGGCACCCGGCAATTTAAGGCCTCAGGACCCTGAACCATTGTACAGGCTTTTTCCCTGGGAAACAAAACTCACAAGCCACTGTTCTGGGTGTCAGTTTTCAGGACCCACTTGACACTCTCAAAGCAGACCACGTTGGCATTGGTGCCACCTTGCGTCTGGGAGGCATCCTGCGAGAGGCGGATCTCCAGGTGGCACCTGGCTATTAAAGGCGGCATAAACATAAACCATTGTACAGGCTTTTTCCCTGGGAAACAAAACTCACAAGCCACTGTTCTGGGTGTCAGTTTGCAGGAGCCACCAGGCACTCTCAAACCAGATCAAGTTGGCACTGGTGCCACCTTGCGTCTTGGAGGCATCCTGCGAGAGGCGCAATTCAAGGAGGCACCCGGGAATTTAAGGCCGCAGGACCCTGAACCATTGTACAGGCTTTTTCCCTGGGAAACAAAACTCACAAGCCACTGTTCTGGGTGTCAGTTTGCAGGACCCACTTGGCACTCTTAAACCAGACCAAGTTGGCACTAGTGTTGCTTAGCGTCTGGGAAACACCTGGCGAGATGCGGAATTCCAGGAGGCACCCGGCAATTTAAGGCCGCAGGACCCTGAACCATTGTACAGGCTTTTTCCCTGGGAAACAAAACTCACAAGCCACTGTTCTGGGTGTCAGTTTGCAGAACACACTTGACACTCTCAAACCAGACCAAGTTGGCACTGGTGCCAACTTGCGTCTGGGAGGCATCCTGCGAGAGGCGGAATTCCAGGAGGCACCCGGCAATTTAAAACCGCAGGACCCGGAACCATTGTACAGGCTTTTTCCCTGGGAAACAAAACTCACAAGCCACTGTTCTGGGTGTCAGTTTTTAGGACCCACTTGACACTCTCAAAGCAGACCAATTTTGCACTAGTGCCACCTTGCGTCTGGGAGGCATCCTGCGAGAGGCGCAATTCCAGGAGGCACCTGGCAATTTAAGGCCGCAGGACCCTGAACCATGGTACAGTCTTTTTCCCTGGGAAACAAAACTCACAAGCCACTGTTCTGGGTGTCAGTTTTCAGGACCCACTTGGCACTCTCAAACAAGACCAAGTTGGCACTGGTGCCACCTTGTGTCTGGGAGGCATCCTGCGAGAGGCGCAATTCCAGGAGGCACCCGGCAATTTAAGGCCTCAGGCCCCTGAACCATTGTACAGGCTTTTTCCCTGGGAAACAAAACTCACAAGCCACTGTTCTGGGTGTCAGTTTTCAGGACCCACTTGACACTCTCAAAGCAGACCACGTTGGCACTGGTGCCACCTTGCGTCTGGGAGGCATCCTGCGAGAGGCGGATCTCCAGGTGGCACCCGGCTATTAAAGGCGGCATAAACATAAACCATTGTACAGGCTTTTTCCCTGGGAAACAAAACTCACAAGCCACTGTTCTGGGTGTCAGTTTGCAGGAGCCACCAGGCACTCTCAAACCAGATCAAGTTGGCACTGGTGCCACCTTGCGTCTTGGAGGCATCCTGCGAGAGGCGCAATTCAAGGAGGCACCCGGCAATTTAAGGCCGCAGGACCCTGAACCATTGTACAGGCTTTTTCCCTGGGAAACAAAACTCACAAGCCACTGTTCTGGGTGTCAGTTTTCAGGACCCACTTGACACTCTCAAAGCAGACCAATTTTGCACTAGTGCCACCTTGAGTCTGGGAGGCATCCTGCGAGAGGCGCAATTCCAGGAGGCACCCGGCAATTTAAGGCCGCAGGACCCTGAACCATTGTACAGGCTTTATCCCTGGGAAACAAAATTCACAAGCCACTGTTCTGGGTGTCAGTTTGCAGGAGCCACTTGGCACTCTTAAACCAGACCAAGTTGGCACTGGTGCCACCTTGCGTCTGGGAGGCATCCTGCGAGAGGCCGAATTCCAGGAGGCACCCAGCAATTTAAGGCCTCAGGCCCCTGAACCATTGTACAGGCTTTTTCCCTGGGAAACAAAACTCACAAGCCACTGTTCTGGGTGTCAGTTTGCAGGAGCCACCTGGCACTCTCAAACCAGACCAAGTTGGCACTGGTGTCATGTTGCGCCTGGGAGGCATCCTGTGAGAGGCGCAATTCCAGGAGGCACCCGGCAATTTAAGGCCGCAGGACCCTGAACCATTGTACAGGCTTTTTCCCTGGGAAAGAAAACTCACAAGCCACTGTTCTGGGTGCCAGTTTTCAGGACCCACTTGACACTCTCAAACCAGACCAAGTTGGCACTGGTGCCACCTTGTGTCTGGGAGGCATCCTGCGAGAGGCGGATCTCCAGGTGGCACCCGGCTATTAAAGGCGGCATAAACATAAACCATTGTACAGGCTTTTTCCCTGGGAAACAGAACTCACAAGCCACTGTTCTGGGTGTCAGTTTGCAGGAGCCACCAGGCACTCTCAAACCAGATCAAGTGGGCACTGGTGCCACCTTGCGTCTTGGAGGTATCCTGCGAGAGGCGCAATTCAAGGAGGCACCCGGCAATTTAAGTCCGCAGGACCCTGAACCATTGTACAGGCTTTTTCCCTGGGAAACAAAACTCACAAGCCACTGTTCTGGGTGTCAGTTTTCAGGACCCACTTGACACTCTCAAAGCAGACCAATTTTGCACTAGTGCCACCTTGCGTCTTAGAGGTATCCTGCGAGAGGCGCAATTCAAGGAGGCACCCGGGAATTTAAGGCCGCAGGACCCTGAACCATTGTACAGGCTTTTTCCCTGGGAAACAAAACTCACAAGCCACTGTTCTGGGTGTCAGTTTGCAGGACCCACTTGGCACTCTTAAACCAGACCAAGTTGGCACTAGTGTTGCTTAGCGTCTGGGAAACACCTGGCGAGATGCGGAATTCCAGGAGGCACCCGGCAATTTAAGGCCGCAGGACCCTGAACCATTATACAGGCTTTTTCCCTGGGAAACAAAACTCACAAGCCACTGTTCTGGGTGTCAGTTTGCAGAACACACTTGACACTCTCAAACCAGACTAAGTTGGCACTGGTGTCATGTTGCGCCTGGGAGGCATCCTGTGAGAGGCGGAATTCCAGGAGGCACCCGGCAATTTAAGGCCGCAGGACCCTGAACCATTGTACAGGCTTTTTCCCTGGGAAACAAAACTCACAAGCCACTGTTCTGGGTGTCAGTTTTCAGGACCCACTTGACACTCTCAAACCAGACCAAGTTGGCACTTGTGCCACCTTGCGTCTGGGAGGCATCCTGCGAGAGGCGGATCTCCAGGTGGCACCCGGCTATTAAAGGCGGCATAAACATAAACCATTTTACAGGCTTTTTCCCTGGGAAACAAAATTCAGAAGCCACTGTTCTGGGTGTCAGTTTGCAGGAGCAACCAGGCACTCTCAAACCAGACTAAGTTGGCACTGGTGCCACCTTGCGTCTTGGAGGTATCCTGCGAGAGGCGCAATTCCAGGAGGCACCCGGCAATTTAAGGCCGCAGGACCCTGAACCATTGTACAGGCTTTTTCCCTGGGAAACAAAACTCACAAGCCACTGTTCTGGGTGTCAGTTTGCAGGACCCACTTGACACTCTCAAAGCAGACCAATTTTGCACTAGTGCCACCTTGCGTCTTGGAGGCATCCTGCGAGAGGCGCAATTCAAGGAGGCACCCGGCAATTTAAGGCCGCAGGACCCTGAACCATTGTACAGGCTTTTTCCCTGGGAAACAAAACTCACAAGCCACTGTTCTGGGTGTCACTTTGCAGGACCCACTTGGCACTCTTAAACCAGACCAAGTTGGCAGTGGTGTTGCTTAGCGTCTGGGAAACACCGGGCGAGATGCGGAATTCCAGGAGGCACCCGGCAATTTAAGGCCGCAGGACCCTGAACCATTGTACAGGCTTTTTCCCTGGGAAACAAAACTCACAAGCCACTGTTCTGGGTGTCAGTTTGCAGAACACACTTGGCACTCTCAAACAACACCAAGTTGGCACTGGTGCCACCTTGCGTCTGGGAGGCATCCTGCGAGAGGCGGAATTCCAGGAGGCACCCGGCAATTTAAGGCCGCAGGACCCTGAACCATTGTACAGGCTTTTTCCCTGGGAAACAAAACTCACAAGCCACTGTTCTGGGTGTCAGTTTTCAGGACCCACTTGACACTCTCAAAGCAGACCAATTTTGCACTAGTGTCACCTTGCGTCTGGGAGGCATCCTGCGAGAGGCGCAATTCCAGGAGGCACCTGGCAATTTAAGGCAGCATAAACATAAACCATTGTACAGGCTTTTTCCCTGGGAAACAAAACTCACAAGCCACTGTTCTGGATGTCAGTTTGCAGGAGCCACCAGGCACTCTCAAACCAGATCAAGTTGGCACTGGTGCCACCTTGCGTCTTGGAGGCATCCTGCGAGAGGCGGAATTCCAGGAGGCACCCGGCAATTTAAGTCCGCAGGACCCTGAACCATTGTACAGGCTTTTTCCCTGGGAAACAAAACTCACAAGCCACTGTTCTGGGTGTCAGTTTTCAGGACCCACTTGACACTCTCAAAGCAGACCAATTTTGCACTAGTGCCACCTTGCGTCTGGGAGGCATCCTCCGAGAGGCGCAATTCCAGGAGGCACCTGGCAATTTAAGGCCGCAGGACCCTGAACCATGGTACAGGCTTTTTCCCTGGGAAACAAAACTCACAAGCCACTGTTCTGGGTGTCAGTTTTCAGGACCCACTTGGCACTCTCAAACCAGACCAAGTTGGCACTGGTGCCACCTTGTGCCTGGGAGGCATCCTGCGAGAGGCGCAATTCCAGGAGGCACCCGGCAATTTAAGGCCTCAGGCCCCTGAACCATTGTACAGGCTTTTTCCCTGGGAAACAAAACTCACAAGCCACTGTTCTGGGTGTCAGTTTTCAGGACCCACTTGGCACTCTAAAAGGAGACCACGTTGGCACTGGTGCCACCTTGCGTCTGGGAGGCATCCTGCGAGAGGCGGATCTCCAGGTGGCACCCGGCTATTAAAGGCGGCATAAACATAAACCATTGTACAGGCTTTTTCCCTGGGAAACAAAACTCACAAGCCACTGTTCTGGGTGTCAGTTTGCAGGAGCCACCAGGCACTCTCAAACCAGATCAAGTTGGCACTGGTGCCACCTTGCGTCTAGGAGGCATCCTGCGAGAGGCGGAATTCCAGGAGTCACCCAGAAATTTAAGGCCGCAGGACCGAAAACCATTCTACAGGCTTTTTCCCTGGAAAACAAAATTCAGAAGCCACTGTTCTGGGTGTCAGTTTGCAGGACCCACTTGGCACTCTCAAACCAGACCAAGTTTGCACTGGTGCCACCTTGCGTCTGGGAGGCATCTTGCAAGACGCCGAATTCCAGGAGGCACCCGGCAATTTAAGGCCGCAGGAACCTGAACCATTGTACAGGCTTTTTCCCTGGGAAACAAAACTCACAAGCCACTGTTCTGGGTGTCAGTTTCCAGGACCCACTTGGCACTCTTAAACCAGACCAAGTTGGCACTGGTGCCACCTTGCGTCTGGGAAACACCTGGCGAGTTGCGGAATTCCAGGAGGCACCCAGCAATTTAAGGCCGCAGGACCCTGAACCATTGTACAGGCTTTTTCCCTGGGAAACAAAACTCACAAGCCACTGTTCTGGGTGTCAGTTTTCAGGACCCACTTGGCACTCTTAAAGCAGACCAAGTTGGCACGGGTGCCACCTTGCGTCTGGGAGGCATCCTGCGAGAGGCGCAATTCAAGGAGGCACCCGGCAATTTAAGGCCGCAGGACCCTGAACCATTGTACAGGCTTTTTCCCTGGGAAACAAAACTCACAAGCCACTGTTCTGGGTGTCAGTTTTCAGGACCCACTTGACACTCTCAAAGCAGACCAATTTTGCACTAGTGCCACCTTGAGTCTGGGAGGCATCCTGCGAGAGGCGCAATTCCAGGAGGCACCCGGCAATTTAAGGCCGCAGGACCCTGAACCATTGTACAGGCTTTATCCCTGGGAAACAAAATTCACAAGCCACTGTTCTGGGTGTCAGTTTGCAGGAGCCACTTGGCACTCTTAAACCAGACCAAGTTGGCACTGGTGCCACCTTGCGTCTGGGAGGCATCCTGCGAGAGGCCGAATTCCAGGAGGCACCCAGCAATTTAAGGCCTCAGGCCCCTGAACCATTGTACAGGCTTTTTCCCTGGGAAACAAAACTCACAAGCCACTGTTCTGGGTGTCAGTTTGCAGGAGCCACCTGGCACTCTCAAACCAGACCAAGTTGGCACTGGTGTCATGTTGCGCCTGGGAGGCATCCTGTGAGAGGCGCAATTCCAGGAGGCACCCGGCAATTTAAGGCCGCAGGACCCTGAACCATTTTACAGTCTTTTTCCCTGGGAAAGAAAACTCACAAGCCACTGTTCTGGGTGCCAGTTTTCAGGACCCACTTGACACTCTCAAACCAGACCAAGTTGGCACTGGTGCCACCTTGTGTCTGGGAGGCATCCTGCGAGAGGCGGATCTCCAGGTGGCACCCGGCTATTAAAGGCGGCATAAACATAAACCATTGTACAGGCTTTTTCCCTGGGAAACAGAACTCACAAGCCACTGTTCTGGGTGTCAGTTTGCAGGAGCCACCAGGCACTCTCAAACCAGATCAAGTGGGCACTGGTGCCACCTTGCGTCTTGGAGGTATCCTGCGAGAGGCGCAATTCAAGGAGGCACCCGGCAATTTAAGTCCGCAGGACCCTGAACCATTGTACAGGCTTTTTCCCTGGGAAACAAAACTCACAAGCCACTGTTCTGGGTGTCAGTTTTCAGGACCCACTTGACACTCTCAAAGCAGACCAATTTTGCACTAGTGCCACCTTGCGTCTTAGAGGTATCCTGCGAGAGGCGCAATTCAAGGAGGCACCCGGGAATTTAAGGCCGCAGGACCCTGAACCATTGTACAGGCTTTTTCCCTGGGAAACAAAACTCACAAGCCACTGTTCTGGGTGTCAGTTTGCAGGACCCACTTGGCACTCTTAAACCAGACCAAGTTGGCACTAGTGTTGCTTAGCGTCTGGGAAACACCTGGCGAGATGCGGAATTCCAGGAGGCACCCGGCAATTTAAGGCCGCAGGACCCTGAACCATTATACAGGCTTTTTCCCTGGGAAACAAAACTCACAAGCCACTGTTCTGGGTGTCAGTTTGCAGAACACACTTGACACTCTCAAACCAGACTAAGTTGGCACTGGTGTCATGTTGCGCCTGGGAGGCATCCTGTGAGAGGCGGAATTCCAGGAGGCACCCGGCAATTTAAGGCCGCAGGACCCTGAACCATTGTACAGGCTTTTTCCCTGGGAAACAAAACTCACAAGCCACTGTTCTGGGTGTCAGTTTTCAGGACCCACTTGACACTCTCAAACCAGACCAAGTTGGCACTGGTGCCACCTTGCGTCTGGGAGGCATCCTGCGAGAGGCGGATCTCCAGGTGGCACCCGGCTATTAAAGGCGGCATAAACATAAACCATTTTACAGGCTTTTTCCCTGGGAAACAAAATTCAGAAGCCACTGTTCTGGGTGTCAGTTTGCAGGAGCAACCAGGCACTCTCAAACCAGACCAAGTTGGCACTGGTGCCACCTTGCGTCTTGGAGGCATCCTGCGAGAGGCGCAATTCAAGGAGGCACCCGGCAATTTAAGGCCGCAGGACCCTGAACCATTGTACAGGCTTTTTCCCTGGGAAACAAAACTCACAAGCCACTGTTCTGGGTGTCACTTTGCAGGACCCACTTGGCACTCTTAAACCAGACCAAGTTGGCAGTGGTGTTTCTTAGCGTCTGGGAAACACCGGGCGAGATGCGGAATTCCAGGAGGCACCCGGCAATTTAAGGCCGCAGGACCCTGAACCATTGTACAGGCTTTTTCCCTGGGAAACAAAACTCACAAGCCACTGTTCTGGGTGTCAGTTTGCAGAACACACTTGGCACTCTCAAACAACACCAAGTTGGCACTGGTGCCAACTTGCGTCTGGGAGGCATCCTGCGAGAGGCGGAATTCCAGGAGGCACCCGGCAATTTAAGGCCGCAGGACCCTGAACCATTGTACAGGCTTTTTCCCTGGGAAACAAAACTCACAAGCCACTGTTCTGGGTGTCAGTTTTCAGGACCCACTTGACACTCTCAAAGCAGACCAATTTTGCACTAGTGCCACCTTGCGTCTGGGAGGCATCCTGCGAGAGGCGCAATTCCAGGAGGCACCTGGCAATTTAAGGCAGCATAAACATAAACCATTGTACAGGCTTTTTCCCTGGGAAACAAAACTCACAAGCCACTGTTCTGGATGTCAGTTTGCAGGAGCCACCAGGCACTCTCAAACCAGATCAAGTTGGCACTGGTGCCACCTTGCGTCTTGGAGGCATCCTGCGAGAGGCGGAATTCCAGGAGGCACCCGGCAATTTAAGTCCGCAGGACCCTGAACCATTGTACAGGCTTTTTCCCTGGGAAACAAAACTCACAAGCCACTGTTCTGGGTGTCAGTTTTCAGGACCCACTTGACACTCTCAAAGCAGACCAAGTTGGCACTGGTGCCACCTTGCGTCTGGGAGGCATCCTCCGAGAGGCGCAATTCCAGGAGGCACCTGGCAATTTAAGGCCGCAGGACCCTGAACCATGGTACAGGCTTTTTCCCTGGGAAACAAAACTCACAAGCCACTGTTCTGGGTGTCAGTTTTCAGGACCCACTTGGCACTCTCAAACCAGACCAAGTTGGCACTGGTGCCACCTTGTGCCTGGGAGGCATCCTGCGAGAGGCGCAATTCCAGGAGGCACCCGGCAATTTAAGGCCTCAGGCCCCTGAACCATTGTACAGGCTTTTTCCCTGGGAAACAAAACTCACAAGCCACTGTTCTGGGTGTCAGTTTTCAGGACCCACTTGGCACTCTAAAAGGAGACCACGTTGGCACTGGTGCCACCTTGCGTCTGGGAGGCATCCTGCGAGAGGCGGATCTCCAGGTGGCACCCGGCTATTAAAGGCGGCATAAACATAAACCATTGTACAGGCTTTTTCCCTGGGAAACAAAACTCACAAGCCACTGTTCTGGGTGTCAGTTTGCAGGAGCCACCAGGCACTCTCAAACCAGATCAAGTTGGCACTGGTGCCACCTTGCGTCTAGGAGGCATCCTGCGAGAGGCGGAATTCCAGGAGTCACCCAGCAATTTAAGGCCGCAGGACCGAAAACCATTCTACAGGCTTTTTCCCTGGAAAACAAAATTCAGAAGCCACTGTTCTGGGTGTCAGTTTGCAGGACCCACTTGGCACTCTCAAACCAGACCAAGTTTGCACTGGTGCCACCTTGCGTCTGGGAGGCATCTTGCAAGACGCCGAATTCCAGGAGGCACCCGGCAATTTAAGGCCGCAGGAACCTGAACCATTGTACAGGCTTTTTCCCTGGGAAACAAAACTCACAAGCCACTGTTCTGGGTGTCAGTTTCCAGGACCCACTTGGCACTCTTAAACCAGACCAAGTTGGCACTGGTGCCACCTTGCGTCTGGGAAACACCTGGCGAGTTGCGGAATTCCAGGAGGCACCCAGCAATTTAAGGCCGCAGGACCCTGAACCATTGTACAGGCTTTTTCCCTGGGAAACAAAACTCACAAGCCACTGTTCTGGGTGTCAGTTTTCAGGACCCACTTGGCACTCTTAAAGCAGACCAAGTTGGCACTGGTGCCACCTTGCGTCTGGGAGGCATCCTGCGAGAGGCCGAATTCCAGGAGGCACCCGGCAATTTAAGGCCTCAGGCCCCTGAACCATTGTACAGGCTTTTTCCCTGGGAAACAAAACTCACAAGCCACTGTTCTGGGTGTCAGTTTTCAGGACCCACTTGGCACTCTTAAACCAGACCAAGTTGGAACTGGTGCCACCTTGCGTCTGGGAGGCATCCTGCGAGTGGCCGAATTCCAGGAGGCACCCGGCAATTTAAGGCCGCAGGACCCTGAACCATTGTACAGGCTTTTTCCCTGGGAAACAGAACTCACAAGCCACTGTTCTGGGTGTCAGTTTGCAGGAGCCACCTGGCACTCTCAAACCAGACCAAGTTGGCACTGGTGCCATTTTGCGTCTTGGAGGCATCCTGCGAGAGGCGCAATTCAAGGTGGCACCTGGCAATTTAAGGCCGCAGGACCCTGAACCATTGTACAGGCTTTTTCCCTGGGAAAGAAAACTCACAAGCCACTGTTCTGGGTGTCAGTTTTCAGGACCCACTTGACACACTCAAAGCAGACCAAGTTGGCACTGGTGCCACCTTGCGTCTGGGAGGCATCCTGTGAGAGGCGGATCTCCAGGAGGCACCCGGCAATTTAAGACCGCAGGACCCTGAACCATTGTACAGGCTTTTTCCCTGGGAAACAAAACTCACAAGCCACTGTTCTGGGTGTCAGTTTTCAGGACCCACTTGGCACTCTTAAACCCTACCAAGTTGGAACTGGTGCCACCTTGCGTCTGGGAGGCATCCTGCGAGTGGCCGAATTCCAGGAGGCACCCGGCAATTTAAGGTCGTAAGACACTGAACCATTATACAGGCTTTTTCCCTGGGAAACAAAACTCACAAGCCACTGTTCTGGGTGTCAGTTTTCAGGACCCACTTGGCACTCTTAAACCAGACCAAGTTGAAACTGGTGTCATTTTGCGTCTGGGAGGCACCCTGCGAGAGTCTGAATTCCAGGAGGCATCAGCAATTTAAGGCCTCAGGCCCCTGAACCATTGTACAGGCTTTTTCCCTGGGAAACAAAACTCACAAGCCACTGTTCTGGGTGTCATTTTTTAGGACACACTTGACACTCTAAAAGCAGACCAAGTTGGCACTGGTGCCACCTTGCGTCTGGGAGGCATCTTGCGAGAAGCGGAATTCCAGGAGTCACCCGGCAATTTAAGGCCGCAGGACCGAAAACCATTCTACAGGCTTTTTCCCTGGAAAACAAAATTCAGAAGCCACTGTTCTGGGTGTCAGTTTGCAGGAGCCACCAGGCACTCTCAAACCAGATCAAGTTGGCACTGGTGCCACCTTGCGTCTGGGAGGCTTCTTGCAAGACGCCGAATTCCAGGAGGCACCCGGCAATTTAAGGCCGCAGGAACCTGAACCATTGTACAGGCTTTTTCCCTGGGAAACAAAACTCACAAGCCACTGTTCTGGGTGTCAGTTTCCAGGATCCACTTGGCCCTCTTAAACCAGACCAAGTTGGCACTGGTGTTGCTTAGCGTCTGGGAAACACCTGGCGAGATGCGGAATTCCAGGAGGCACTTGGCAATTTAAGGCCGCAGGCCCCTGAACCATTGTACAGGCTTTTTCCCTGGGAAACAAAACTCACAAGCCACTGTTCTTGGTGTCAGTTTGCAGGACCCACTTGGCACTCTCAAACCAGACAAAGTTGGCACTTGTGCCACCTTGCGTCTGGGAGGCATCCTGCAAGACGCCGAATTCCAGGAGGCACGCGGCAATTTAAGGCCGCAGGACCCTGAACCATTGTACAGGCTTTTTCCCTGGGAAACAAAACTCACAAGCCACTGTTCTGGGTGTCAGTTTTCAGGACACACTTGACACTCTCAAACCAGACCAAGTTGGCACTGGTGCCACCTTGCGTCTGGGAGGCATCCTGCGAGAGGCGGAATTCCAGGAGTCACCCGGCAATTTAAGGCCGCAGGACCGAAAACCATTCTACAGGCTTTTTCCCTGGAAAACAAAATTCAGAAGCCACTGTTCTGGGTGTCAGTTTTCAGGACCCACTTGGCACTCTCAAACCAGACCAAGTTGGCACTGGTGCCACCTTGCGTCTGGGAGGCATCTTGCAAGACGCCGAATTCCAGGAGGCACCCGGCAATTTAAGGCCGCAGGACCCTGAACCATTGTACAGGCTTTTTCCCTGGGAAACAAAACTCACAAGCCACTGTTCTGGGTGTCAGTTTCCAGGACCCACTTGGCACTCTTAAACCAGACCAAGTTGGCACTGGTGATGCTTAGCGTCTGGGAAACACCTGGCGAGATGCGGAATTCCAGGAGGCACCCGGCAATTTAAGGCCGCAGGACCCTGAACCATTGTACAGGCTTTTTCCCTGGGAAAGAAAACTCACAAGCCACTGTTCTGGGTGTCAGTTTTCAGGACCCACTTGACACTCTCAAAGCAGACCAAGTTGGCACTGGTGCCACCTTGCGTCTGGGAGGCATCCTGCGAGAGGCAGATCTCCAGGTGGCACCCGGCAATTTAAGGCCGCAGGCCCCTGAACCATTGTACAGGCTTTTTCCCTGGGAAACAAAACTCACAAGCCACTGTTCTTGGTGTCAGTTTGCAGGACCCACTTGGCACTCTCAAACCAGACAAAGTTGGCACTTGTGCCACCTTGCGTCTGGGAGGCATCCTGCAAGACGCCGAATTCCAGGAGGCACGCGGCAATTTAAGGTCGCAGGACCCTGAACCATTGTACAGGCTTTTTCCCTGGGAAACAAAACTCACAAGCCACTGTTCTGGGTGTCAGTTTTCAGGACACACTTGACACTCTCAAACCAGACCAAGTTGGCACTGGTGCCACCTTGTGCCTGGGAGGCATCCTGCGAGAGGCGCAATTCCAGGAGGCACCCGGCAATTTAAGGCCTCAGGCCCCTGAACCATTGTACAGGCTTTTTCCCTGGGAAACAAAACTCACAAGCCACTGTTCTGGGTGTCAGTTTTCAGGACCCACTTGGCACTCTAAAAGGAGACCACGTTGGCACTGGTGCCACCTTGCGTCTGGGAGGCATCCTGCGAGAGGCGGATCTCCAGGTGGCACCCGGCTATTAAAGGCGGCATAAACATAAACCATTGTACAGGCTTTTTCCCTGGGAAACAAAACTCACAAGCCACTGTTCTGGGTGTCAGTTTGCAGGAGCCACCAGGCACTCTCAAACCAGATCAAGTTGGCACTGGTGCCACCTTGCGTCTAGGAGGCATCCTGCGAGAGGCGGAATTCCAGGAGTCACCCAGCAATTTAAGGCCGCAGGACCGAAAACCATTCTACAGGCTTTTTCCCTGGAAAACAAAATTCAGAAGCCACTGTTCTGTGTGTCAGTTTGCAGGACCCACTTGGCACTCTCAAACCAGACCAAGTTTGCACTGGTGCCACCTTGCGTCTGGGAGGCATCTTGCAAGACGCCGAATTCCAGGAGGCACCCGGCAATTTAAGGCCGCAGGAACCTGAACCATTGTACAGGCTTTTTCCCTGGGAAACAAAACTCACAAGCCACTGTTCTGGGTGTCAGTTTCCAGGACCCACTTGGCACTCTTAAACCAGACCAAGTTGGCACTGGTGCCACCTTGCGTCTGGGAAACACCTGGCGAGTTGCGGAATTCCAGGAGGCACCCAGCAATTTAAGGCCGCAGGACCCTGAACCATTGTACAGGCTTTTTCCCTGGGAAACAAAACTCACAAGCCACTGTTCTGGGTGTCAGTTTTCAGGACCCACTTGGCACTCTTAAAGCAGACCAAGTTGGCACTGGTGCCACCTTGCGTCTGGGAGGCATCCTGCGAGAGGCCGAATTCCAGGAGGCACCCGGCAATTTAAGGCCTCAGGCCCCTGAACCATTGTACAGGCTTTTTCCCTGGGAAACAAAACTCACAAGCCACTGTTCTGGGTGTCAGTTTTCAGGACCCACTTGGCACTCTTAAACCAGACCAAGTTGAAACTGGTGTCATTTTGCGTCTGGGAGGCACCCTGCGAGAGTCTGAATTCCAGGAGGCATCAGCAATTTAAGGCCTCAGGCCCCTGAACCATTGTACAGGCTTTTTCCCTGGGAAACAAAACTCACAAGCCACTGTTCTGGGTGTCATTTTTTAGGACACACTTGACACTCTAAAAGCAGACCAAGTTGGCAGTGGTGCCACCTTGCGTCTGGGAGGCATCTTGCGAGAAGCGGAATTCCAGGAGTCACCCGGCAATTTAAGGCCGCAGGACCGAAAACCATTCTACAGGCTTTTTCCCTGGAAAACAAAATTCAGAAGCCACTGTTCTGGGTGTCAGTTTCCAGGATCCACTTGGCCCTCTTAAACCAGACCAAGTTGGCACTGGTGTTGCTTAGCGTCTGGGAAACACCTGGCGAGATGCGGAATTCCAGGAGGCACTTGGCAATTTAAGGCCGCAGGCCCCTGAACCATTGTACAGGCTTTTTCCCTGGGAAACAAAACTCACAAGCCACTGTTCTTGGTGTCAGTTTGCAGGACCCACTTGGCACTCTCAAACCAGACAAAGTTGGCACTTGTGCCACCTTGCGTCTGGGAGGCATCCTGCAAGACGCCGAATTCCAGGAGGCACGCGGCAATTTAAGGCCGCAGGACCCTGAACCATTGTACAGGCTTTTTCCCTGGGAAACAAAACTCACAAGCCACTGTTCTGGGTGTCAGTTTTCAGGACACACTTGACACTCTCAAACCAGACAAAGTTGGCACTGGTGCCACCTTGCGTCTGGGAGGCATCCTGCAAGACGCCGAATTCCAGGAAGCACGCGGCAATTTAAGGCCGCAGGACCCTGAACCATTGTACAGGCTTTTTCCCTGGGCAACAAAACTCACAAGCCACTGTTCTGGGTGTCAGTTTTCAGGACCCACTTGGCACTCTAAAAGGAGACCACGTTGGCACTGGTGCCACCTTGCGTCTGGGAGGCATCCTGCGAGAGGCGGATCTCCAGGTGGCACCCGGCTATTAAAGGCGGCATAAACATAAACCATTGTACAGGCTTTTTCCCTGGGAAACAAAACTCACAAGCCACTGTTCTGGGTGTCAGTTTGCAGGAGCCACCAGGCACTCTCAAACCAGACCAAGTTGGCACTGGTGCCACCTTGCGTCTGGGAGGCATCCTGCGAGAGGCGGAATTCCAGGAGTCACCCGGCAATTTAAGGCCGAAGGACCGAAAACCATTCTACAGGCTTTTTCCCTGGAAAACAAAATTCAGAAGCCACTGTTCTGGGTGTCAGTTTGCAGGACCCACTTGGCACTCTCAAACAAGACCAAGTTGGCACTGGTGCCACCTTGCGTCTGGGAGGCATCTTGCAAGACGCCGAATTCCAGGAGGCACCCGGCAATTTAAGGCCGCAGGAACCTGAACCATTGTACAGGCTTTTTCCCTGGGAAACAAAACTCACAAGCCACTGTTCTGGGTGTCAGTTTCCAGGACCCACTTGGCACTCTTAAACCAGACCAAGTTGGCACTGGTGTTGCTTAGCGTCTGGGAAACACCTGGCGAGATGCGGAATTCCAGGAGGCACTCGGCAATTTAAGGCCGCAGGACCCTGAACCATTGTACAGGCTTTTTCCCTGGGAAACAAAACTCACAAGCCACTGTTCTGGGTGTCAGTTTTCAGGACCCACTTGACACTCTCAAAGCAGACCAAGTTGGCACTGGTGCCACCTTGCGTCTGGGAGGCATCCTGCGAGAGGCAGATCTCCAGGTGGCACCCGGCTATTAAAGGCGGCATTAACCTAAACCATTTTACAGGTTTTATCCCTGGGAAACAAAACTCACAAGCCACTGTTCTGGGTGTCAGTTTGCAGGAGCCACCTGGCACTCTCAAACCAGACCAAGTTGGCACTGGTGCCACCTTGTGTCTGGGAGGCATCCTGCGAGAGGCGCAATTAAAGGAGGCACCCGGAAATTTCAGGCCGCAGGACCCTGAACCATTGTACAGGCTTTTTCCCTGGGAAACAAAACTCACAAGCCACTGTTCTGGGTGTCAGTTTTCAGGACCCACTTGGCACTCTTAAACGAGACCAAGTTGGAACTGGTGCCACCTTGCGTCTGGGAGGCATCCTGCGAGAGGCGGAATTCCAGGAGTCACCCGGCAATTTAAGGCTTCAGGACCCTGAACCATTGTACAGGCTTTTTCCCTGGGAAACAAAATTCACAAGCTACTGTTCTGGGTGTCAGTTTTCAGGACCCACTTGGCACTCTCAAAGTAGACCAATTTGGCACTAGTGCCACCTTGCGTCTGGGAGGCATCCTGCGAGAGGCGCCATTCCAGGAGGCACCTGGCAATTTAAGGCCGCAGGAACCTGAACCATGGTACAGGCTTTTTCCCTGGGAAACAAAACTCACAAGCCACTGTTCTGGGTGTCAGTTTCCAGGACCCACTTGGCACTCTTAAACCAGACCAAGTTGGCACTGGTGATGCTTAGCGTCTGGGAAACACCTGGCGAGATGCGGAATTCCAGGAGGCACTCGGCAATTTAAGGCCGCAGGACCCTGAACCATTGTACAGGCTTTTTCCCTGGGAAAGAAAACTCACAAGCCACTGTTCTGGGTGTCAGTTTTCAGGACCCACTTGACACTCTCAAAGCAGACCAAGTTGGCACTGGTGCCACCTTGCGTCTGGGAGGCATCCTGCGAGAGGCAGATCTCCAGGTGGCACCCGGCAATTTAAGGCCGCAGGCCCCTGAACCATGGTACAGGCTTTTTCCCTGGGAAACAAAACTCACAAGCCACTGTTCTGGGTGTCAGTTTCCAGGACCCACTTGGCACTCTTAAACCAGACCAAGTTGGCACTGGTGCCACCTTGCGTCTGGGAAACACCTGGCGAGTTGCGGAATTCCAGGAGGCACCCAGCAATTTAAGGCCGCAGGACCCTGAACCATTGTACAGGCTTTTTCCCTGGGAAACAAAACTCACAAGCCACTGTTCTGGGTGTCAGTTTTCAGGACCCACTTGGCACTCTTAAAGCAGACCAAGTTGGCACTGGTGCCACCTTGCGTCTGGGAGGCATCCTGCGAGAGGCCGAATTCCAGGAGGCACCCGGCAATTTAAGGCCTCAGGCCCCTGAACCATTGTACAGGCTTTTTCCCTGGGAAACAAAACTCACAAGCCACTGTTCTGGGTGTCAGTTTTCAGGACCCACTTGGCACTCTTAAACCAGACCAAGTTGGAACTGGTGCCACCTTGCGTCTGGGAGGCATCCTGCGAGTGGCCGAATTCCAGGAGGCACCCGGCAATTTAAGGCCGCAGGACCCTGAACCATTGTACAGGCTTTTTCCCTGGGAAACAGAACTCACAAGCCACTGTTCTGGGTGTCAGTTTGCAGGAGCCACCTGGCACTCTCAAACCAGACCAAGTTGGCACTGGTGCCATTTTGCGTCTTGGAGGCATCCTGCGAGAGGCGCAATTCAAGGTGGCACCTGGCAATTTAAGGCCGCAGGACCCTGAACCATTGTACAGGCTTTTTCCCTGGGAAACAAAACTCACAAGCCACTGTTCTGGGTGTCAGTTTTCAGGACCCACTTGACACACTCAAAGCAGACCAAGTTGGCACTGGTGCCACCTTGCGTCTGGGAGGCATCCTGTGAGAGGCGGATCTCCAGGAGGCACCCGGCAATTTAAGACCGCAGGACCCTGAACCATTGTACAGGCTTTTTCCCTGGGAAACAAAACTCACAAGCCACTGTTCTGGGTGTCAGTTTTCAGGACCCACTTGGCACTCTTAAACCCTACCAAGTTGGAACTGGTGCCACCTTGCGTCTGGGAGGCATCCTGCGAGTGGCCGAATTCCAGGAGGCACCCGGCAATTTAAGGTCGTAAGACACTGAACCATTATACAGGCTTTTTCCCTGGGAAACAAAACTCACAAGCCACTGTTCTGGGTGTCAGTTTTCAGGACCCACTTGGCACTCTTAAACCAGACCAAGTTGAAACTGGTGTCATTTTGCGTCTGGGAGGCACCCTGCGAGAGTCTGAATTCCAGGAGGCATCAGCAATTTAAGGCCTCAGGCCCCTGAACCATTGTACAGGCTTTTTCCCTGGGAAACAAAACTCACAAGCCACTGTTCTGGGTGTCATTTTTTAGGACACACTTGACACTCTAAAAGCAGACCAAGTTGGCACTGGTGCCACCTTGCGTCTGGGAGGCATCTTGCGAGAAGCGGAATTCCAGGAGTCACCCGGCAATTTAAGGCCGCAGGACCGAAAACCATTCTACAGGCTTTTTCCCTGGAAAACAAAATTCAGAAGCCACTGTTCTGGGTGTCAGTTTGCAGGAGCCACCAGGCACTCTCAAACCAGATCAAGTTGGCACTGGTGCCACCTTGCGTCTGGGAGGCTTCTTGCAAGACGCCGAATTCCAGGAGGCACCCGGCAATTTAAGGCCGCAGGAACCTGAACCATTGTACAGGCTTTTTCCCTGGGAAACAAAACTCACAAGCCACTGTTCTGGGTGTCAGTTTCCAGGATCCACTTGGCCCTCTTAAACCAGACCAAGTTGGCACTGGTGTTGCTTAGCGTCTGGGAAACACCTGGCGAGATGCGGAATTCCAGGAGGCAACCGGCAATTTAAGGCCGCAGGCCCCTGAACCATTGTACAGGCTTTTTCCCTGGGAAACAAAACTCACAAGCCACTGTTCTTGGTGTCAGTTTGCAGGACCCACTTGGCACTCTCAAACCAGACAAAGTTGGCACTTGTGCCACCTTGCGTCTGGGAGGCATCCTGCAAGACGCCGAATTCCAGGAGGCACGCGGCAATTTAAGGCCGCAGGACCCTGAACCATTGTACAGGCTTTTTCCCTGGGAAACAAAACTCACAAGCCACTGTTCTGGGTGTCAGTTTTCAGGACACACTTGACACTCTCAAACCAGACCAAGTTGGCACTGGTGCCACCTTGCGTCTGGGAGGCATCCTGCGAGAGGCGGAATTCCAGGAGTCACCCGGCAATTTAAGGCCGCAGGACCGAAAACCATTCTACAGGCTTTTTCCCTGGAAAACAAAATTCAGAAGCCACTGTTCTGGGTGTCAGTTTTCAGGACCCACTTGGCACTCTCAAACCAGACCAAGTTGGCACTGGTGCCACCTTGCGTCTGGGAGGCATCTTGCAAGACGCCGAATTCCAGGAGGCACCCGGCAATTTAAGGCCGCAGGACCCTGAACCATTGTACAGGCTTTTTCCCTGGGAAACAAAACTCACAAGCCACTGTTCTGGGTGTCAGTTTCCAGGACCCACTTGGCACTCTTAAACCAGACCAAGTTGGCACTGGTGATGCTTAGCGTCTGGGAAACACCTGGCGAGATGCGGAATTCCAGGAGGCACTCGGCAATTTAAGGCCGCAGGACCCTGAACCATTGTACAGGCTTTTTCCCTGGGAAAGAAAACTCACAAGCCACTGTTCTGGGTGTCAGTTTTCAGGACCCACTTGACACTCTCAAAGCAGACCAAGTTGGCACTGGTGCCACCTTGCGTCTGGGAGGCATCCTGCGAGAGGCAGATCTCCAGGTGGCACCCGGCAATTTAAGGCCGCAGGCCCCTGAACCATTGTACAGGCTTTTTCCCTGGGAAACAAAACTCACAAGCCACTGTTCTTGGTGTCAGTTTGCAGGACCCACTTGGCACTCTCAAACCAGACAAAGTTGGCACTTGTGCCACCTTGCGTCTGGGAGGCATCCTGCAAGACGCCGAATTCCAGGAGGCACGCGGCAATTTAAGGTCGCAGGACCCTGAACCATTGTACAGGCTTTTTCCCTGGGAAACAAAACTCACAAGCCACTGTTCTGGGTGTCAGTTTTCAGGACACACTTGACACTCTCAAACCAGACCAAGTTGGCACTGGTGCCACCTTGTGCCTGGGAGGCATCCTGCGAGAGGCGCAATTCCAGGAGGCACCCGGCAATTTAAGGCCTCAGGCCCCTGAACCATTGTACAGGCTTTTTCCCTGGGAAACAAAACTCACAAGCCACTGTTCTGGGTGTCAGTTTTCAGGACCCACTTGGCACTCTAAAAGGAGACCACGTTGGCACTGGTGCCACCTTGCGTCTGGGAGGCATCCTGCGAGAGGCGGATCTCCAGGTGGCACCCGGCTATTAAAGGCGGCATAAACATAAACCATTGTACAGGCTTTTTCCCTGGGAAACAAAACTCACAAGCCACTGTTCTGGGTGTCAGTTTGCAGGAGCCACCAGGCACTCTCAAACCAGATCAAGTTGGCACTGGTGCCACCTTGCGTCTAGGAGGCATCCTGCGAGAGGCGGAATTCCAGGAGTCACCCAGCAATTTAAGGCCGCAGGACCGAAAACCATTCTACAGGCTTTTTCCCTGGAAAACAAAATTCAGAAGCCACTGTTCTGTGTGTCAGTTTGCAGGACCCACTTGGCACTCTCAAACCAGACCAAGTTTGCACTGGTGCCACCTTGCGTCTGGGAGGCATCTTGCAAGACGCCGAATTCCAGGAGGCACCCGGCAATTTAAGGCCGCAGGAACCTGAACCATTGTACAGGCTTTTTCCCTGGGAAACAAAACTCACAAGCCACTGTTCTGGGTGTCAGTTTTCAGGACCCACTTGGCACTCTTAAAGCAGACCAAGTTGGCACTGGTGCCACCTTGCGTCTGGGAGGCATCCTGCGAGAGGCCGAATTCCAGGAGGCACCCGGCAATTTAAGGCCTCAGGCCCCTGAACCATTGTACAGGCTTTTTCCCTGGGAAACAAAACTCACAAGCCACTGTTCTGGGTGTCAGTTTTCAGGACCCACTTGGCACTCTTAAACCAGACCAAGTTGAAACTGGTGTCATTTTGCGTCTGGGAGGCACCCTGCGAGAGTCTGAATTCCAGGAGGCATCAGCAATTTAAGGCCTCAGGCCCCTGAACCATTGTACAGGCTTTTTCCCTGGGAAACAAAACTCACAAGCCACTCTTCTGGGTGTCATTTTTTAGGACACACTTGACACTCTAAAAGCAGACCAAGTTGGCAGTGGTGCCACCTTGCGTCTGGGAGGCATCTTGCGAGAAGCGGAATTCCAGGAGTCACCCGGCAATTTAAGGCCGCAGGACCGAAAACCATTCTACAGGCTTTTTCCCTGGAAAACAAAATTCAGAAGCCACTGTTCTGGGTGTCAGTTTGCAGGAGCCACCAGGCACTCTCAAACCAGATCAAGTTGGCCCTGGTGCCACCTTGCGTCTGGGAGGCTTCTTGCAAGACGCCGAATTCCAGGAGGCACCCGGCAATTTAAGGCCGCAGGAACCTGAACCATTGTACAGGCTTTTTCCCTGGGAAACAAAACTCACAAGCCACTGTTCTGGGTGTCAGTTTCCAGGATCCACTTGGCCCTCTTAAACCAGACCAAGTTGGCACTGGTGTTGCTTAGCGTCTGGGAAACACCTGGCGAGATGCGGAATTCCAGGAGGCACTTGGCAATTTAAGGCCGCAGGCCCCTGAACCATTGTACAGGCTTTTTCCCTGGGAAACAAAACTCACAAGCCACTGTTCTTGGTGTCAGTTTGCAGGACCCACTTGGCACTCTCAAACCAGACAAAGTTGGCACTTGTGCCACCTTGCGTCTGGGAGGCATCCTGCAAGACGCCGAATTCCAGGAGGCACGCGGCAATTTAAGGCCGCAGGACCCTGAACCATTGTACAGGCTTTTTCCCTGGGAAACAAAACTCACAAGCCACTGTTCTGGGTGTCAGTTTTCAGGACACACTTGACACTCTCAAACCAGACAAAGTTGGCACTGGTGCCACCTTGCGTCTGGGAGGCATCCTGCAAGACGCCGAATTCCAGGAAGCACGCGGCAATTTAAGGCCGCAGGACCCTGAACCATTGTACAGGCTTTTTCCCTGGGCAACAAAACTCACAAGCCACTGTTCTGGGTGTCAGTTTTCAGGACCCACTTGGCACTCTAAAAGGAGACCACGTTGGCACTGGTGCCACCTTGCGTCTGGGAGGCATCCTGCGAGAGGCGGATCTCCAGGTGGCACCCGGCTATTAAAGGCGGCATAAACATAAACCATTGTACAGGCTTTTTCCCTGGGAAACAAAACTCACAAGCCACTGTTCTGGGTGTCAGTTTGCAGGAGCCACCAGGCACTCTCAAACCAGACCAAGTTGGCACTGGTGCCACCTTGCGTCTGGGAGGCATCCTGCGAGAGGCGGAATTCCAGGAGTCACCCGGCAATTTAAGGCCGAAGGACCGAAAACCATTCTACAGGCTTTTTCCCTGGAAAACAAAATTCAGAAGCCACTGTTCTGGGTGTCAGTTTGCAGGACCCACTTGGCACTCTCAAACAAGACCAAGTTGGCACTGGTGCCACCTTGCGTCTGGGAGGCATCTTGCAAGACGCCGAATTCCAGGAGGCACCCGGCAATTTAAGGCCGCAGGAACCTGAACCATTGTACAGGCTTTTTCCCTGGGAAACAAAACTCACAAGCCACTGTTCTGGGTGTCAGTTTCCAGGACCCACTTGGCACTCTTAAACCAGACCAAGTTGGCACTGGTGTTGCTTAGCGTCTGGGAAACACCTGGCGAGATGCGGAATTCCAGGAGGCACTCGGCAATTTAAGGCCGCAGGACCCTGAACCATTGTACAGGCTTTTTCCCTGGGAAACAAAACTCACAAGCCACTGTTCTGGGTGTCAGTTTTCAGGACCCACTTGACACTCTCAAAGCAGACCAAGTTGGCACTGGTGCCACCTTGCGTCTGGGAGGCATCCTGCGAGAGGCAGATCTCCAGGTGGCACCCGGCTATTAAAGGCGGCATTAACCTAAACCATTTTACAGGTTTTATCCCTGGGAAACAAAACTCACAAGCCACTGTTCTGGGTGTCAGTTTGCAGGAGCCACCTGGCACTCTCAAACCAGACCAAGTTGGCACTGGTGCCACCTTGTGTCTGGGAGGCATCCTGCGAGAGGCGCAATTAAAGGAGGCACCCGGAAATTTCAGGCCGCAGGACCCTGAACCATTGTACAGGCTTTTTCCCTGGGAAACAAAACTCACAAGCCACTGTTCTGGGTGTCAGTTTGCAGGAGCCACCAGGCACTCTTAAACGAGACCAAGTTGGCACTGGTGCCACCTTGCGTCTGGGAGGCATCCTGCGAGAGGCGGAATTCCAGGAGTCACCCGGCAATTTAAGGCTTCAGGACCCTGAACCATTGTACAGGCTTTTTCCCTGGGAAACAAAATTCACAAGCTACTGTTCTGGGTGTCAGT
The DNA here is from genome assembly GCF_963513975.1 of Fringilla coelebs. Taxonomy (NCBI): domain Eukaryota; kingdom Metazoa; phylum Chordata; class Aves; order Passeriformes; family Fringillidae; genus Fringilla; species Fringilla coelebs. The sequence goes on along the minus strand of NW_028167515.1, from coordinate 433,793 downwards.
TTTCAGGACCCACTTGGCACTCTCAAAGTAGACCAATTTGGCACTAGTGCCACCTTGCGTCTGGGAGGCATCCTGCGAGAGGCGCCATTCCAGGAGGCACCTGGCAATTTAAGGCCGCAGGAACCTGAACCATGGTACAGGCTTTTTCCCTGGGAAACAAAACTCACAAGCCACTGTTCTGGGTGTCAGTTTCCAGGACCCACTTGGCACTCTTAAACCAGACCAAGTTGGCACTGGTGATGCTTAGCGTCTGGGAAACACCTGGCGAGATGCGGAATTCCAGGAGGCACTCGGCAATTTAAGGCCGCAGGACCCTGAACCATTGTACAGGCTTTTTCCCTGGGAAAGAAAACTCACAAGCCACTGTTCTGGGTGTCAGTTTTCAGGACCCACTTGACACTCTCAAAGCAGACCAAGTTGGCACTGGTGCCACCTTGCGTCTGGGAGGCATCCTGCGAGAGGCAGATCTCCAGGTGGCACCCGGCAATTTAAGGCCGCAGGCCCCTGAACCATTGTACAGGCTTTTTCCCTGGGAAACAAAACTCACAAGCCACTGTTCTTGGTGTCAGTTTGCAGGACCCACTTGGCACTCTCAAACCAGACAAAGTTGGCACTTGTGCCACCTTGCGTCTGGGAGGCATCCTGCAAGACGCCGAATTCCAGGAGGCACGCGGCAATTTAAGGCCGCAGGACCCTGAACCATTGTACAGGCTTTTTCCCTGGGAAACAAAACTCACAAGCCACTGTTCTGGGTGTCAGTTTTCAGGACACACTTGACACTCTCAAACCAGACCAAGTTGGCACTGGTGCCACCTTGTGCCTGGGAGGCATCCTGCGAGAGGCGCAATTCCAGGAGGCACCCGGCAATTTAAGGCCTCAGGCCCCTGAACCATTGTACAGGCTTTTTCCCTGGGAAACAAAACTCACAAGCCACTGTTCTGGGTGTCAGTTTTCAGGACCCACTTGGCACTCTAAAAGGAGACCACGTTGGCACTGGTGCCACCTTGCGTCTGGGAGGCATCCTGCGAGAGGCGGATCTCCAGGTGGCACCCGGCTATTAAAGGCGGCATAAACATAAACCATTGTACAGGCTTTTTCCCTGGGAAACAAAACTCACAAGCCACTGTTCTGGGTGTCAGTTTGCAGGAGCCACCAGGCACTCTCAAACCAGATCAAGTTGGCACTGGTGCCACCTTGCGTCTAGGAGGCATCCTGCGAGAGGCGGAATTCCAGGAGTCACCCAGCAATTTAAGGCCGCAGGACCGAAAACCATTCTACAGGCTTTTTCCCTGGAAAACAAAATTCAGAAGCCACTGTTCTGTGTGTCAGTTTGCAGGACCCACTTGGCACTCTCAAACCAGACCAAGTTTGCACTGGTGCCACCTTGCGTCTGGGAGGCATCTTGCAAGACGCCGAATTCCAGGAGGCACCCGGCAATTTAAGGCCGCAGGAACCTGAACCATTGTACAGGCTTTTTCCCTGGGAAACAAAACTCACAAGCCACTGTTCTGGGTGTCAGTTTCCAGGACCCACTTGGCACTCTTAAACCAGACCAAGTTGGCACTGGTGCCACCTTGCGTCTGGGAAACACCTGGCGAGTTGCGGAATTCCAGGAGGCACCCAGCAATTTAAGGCCGCAGGACCCTGAACCATTGTACAGGCTTTTTCCCTGGGAAACAAAACTCACAAGCCACTGTTCTGGGTGTCAGTTTTCAGGACCCACTTGGCACTCTTAAAGCAGACCAAGTTGGCACTGGTGCCACCTTGCGTCTGGGAGGCATCCTGCGAGAGGCCGAATTCCAGGAGGCACCCGGCAATTTAAGGCCTCAGGCCCCTGAACCATTGTACAGGCTTTTTCCCTGGGAAACAAAACTCACAAGCCACTGTTCTGGGTGTCAGTTTTCAGGACCCACTTGGCACTCTTAAACCAGACCAAGTTGAAACTGGTGTCATTTTGCGTCTGGGAGGCACCCTGCGAGAGTCTGAATTCCAGGAGGCATCAGCAATTTAAGGCCTCAGGCCCCTGAACCATTGTACAGGCTTTTTCCCTGGGAAACAAAACTCACAAGCCACTGTTCTGGGTGTCATTTTTTAGGACACACTTGACACTCTAAAAGCAGACCAAGTTGGCACTGGTGCCACCTTGCGTCTGGGAGGCATCTTGCGAGAAGCGGAATTCCAGGAGTCACCCGGCAATTTAAGGCCGCAGGACCGAAAACCATTCTACAGGCTTTTTCCCTGGAAAACAAAATTCAGAAGCCACTGTTCTGGGTGTCAGTTTGCAGGAGCCACCAGGCACTCTCAAACCAGATCAAGTTGGCACTGGTGCCACCTTGCGTCTGGGAGGCTTCTTGCAAGACGCCGAATTCCAGGAGGCACCCGGCAATTTAAGGCCGCAGGAACCTGAACCATTGTACAGGCTTTTTCCCTGGGAAACAAAACTCACAAGCCACTGTTCTGGGTGTCAGTTTCCAGGATCCACTTGGCCCTCTTAAACCAGACCAAGTTGGCACTGGTGTTGCTTAGCGTCTGGGAAACACCTGGCGAGATGCGGAATTCCAGGAGGCACTTGGCAATTTAAGGCCGCAGGCCCCTGAACCATTGTACAGGCTTTTTCCCTGGGAAACAAAACTCACAAGCCACTGTTCTTGGTGTCAGTTTGCAGGACCCACTTGGCACTCTCAAACCAGACAAAGTTGGCACTTGTGCCACCTTGCGTCTGGGAGGCATCCTGCAAGACGCCGAATTCCAGGAGGCACGCGGCAATTTAAGGCCGCAGGACCCTGAACCATTGTACAGGCTTTTTCCCTGGGAAACAAAACTCACAAGCCACTGTTCTGGGTGTCAGTTTTCAGGACACACTTGACACTCTCAAACCAGACAAAGTTGGCACTGGTGCCACCTTGCGTCTGGGAGGCATCCTGCAAGACGCCGAATTCCAGGAAGCACGCGGCAATTTAAGGCCGCAGGACCCTGAACCATTGTACAGGCTTTTTCCCTGGGAAACAAAACTCACAAGCCACTGTTCTGGGTGTCAGTTTTCAGGACCCACTTGGCACTCTAAAAGGAGACCACGTTGGCACTGGTGCCACCTTGCGTCTGGGAGGCATCCTGCGAGAGGCGGATCTCCAGGTGGCACCCGGCTATTAAAGGCGGCATAAACATAAACCATTGTACAGGCTTTTTCCCTGGGAAACAAAACTCACAAGCCACTGTTCTGGGTGTCAGTTTGCAGGAGCCACCAGGCACTCTCAAACCAGACCAAGTTGGCACTGGTGCCACCTTGCGTCTGGGAGGCATCCTGCGAGAGGCGGAATTCCAGGAGTCACCCGGCAATTTAAGGCCGAAGGACCGAAAACCATTCTACAGGCTTTTTCCCTGGAAAACAAAATTCAGAAGCCACTGTTCTGGGTGTCAGTTTGCAGGACCCACTTGGCACTCTCAAACAAGACCAAGTTGGCACTGGTGCCACCTTGCGTCTGGGAGGCATCTTGCAAGACGCCGAATTCCAGGAGGCACCCGGCAATTTAAGGCCGCAGGAACCTGAACCATTGTACAGGCTTTTTCCCTGGGAAACAAAACTCACAAGCCACTGTTCTGGGTGTCAGTTTCCAGGACCCACTTGGCACTCTTAAACCAGACCAAGTTGGCACTGGTGTTGCTTAGCGTCTGGGAAACACCTGGCGAGATGCGGAATTCCAGGAGGCACTCGGCAATTTAAGGCCGCAGGACCCTGAACCATTGTACAGGCTTTTTCCCTGGGAAACAAAACTCACAAGCCACTGTTCTGGGTGTCAGTTTTCAGGACCCACTTGACACTCTCAAAGCAGACCAAGTTGGCACTGGTGCCACCTTGCGTCTGGGAGGCATCCTGCGAGAGGCAGATCTCCAGGTGGCACCCGGCTATTAAAGGCGGCATTAACCTAAACCATTTTACAGGTTTTATCCCTGGGAAACAAAACTCACAAGCCACTGTTCTGGGTGTCAGTTTGCAGGAGCCACCTGGCACTCTCAAACCAGACCAAGTTGGCACTGGTGCCACCTTGTGTCTGGGAGGCATCCTGCGAGAGGCGCAATTAAAGGAGGCACCCGGAAATTTCAGGCCGCAGGACCCTGAACCATTGTACAGGCTTTTTCCCTGGGAAACAAAACTCACAAGCCACTGTTCTGGGTGTCAGTTTTCAGGACCCACTTGGCACTCTTAAACGAGACCAAGTTGGAACTGGTGCCACCTTGCGTCTGGGAGGCATCCTGCGAGAGGCGGAATTCCAGGAGTCACCCGGCAATTTAAGGCTTCAGGACCCTGAACCATTGTACAGGCTTTTTCCCTGGGAAACAAAATTCACAAGCTACTGTTCTGGGTGTCAGTTTTCAGGACCCACTTGGCACTCTCAAAGTAGACCAATTTGGCACTAGTGCCACCTTGCGTCTGGGAGGCATCCTGCGAGAGGCGCCATTCCAGGAGGCACCTGGCAATTTAAGGCCGCAGGAACCTGAACCATGGTACAGGCTTTTTCCCTGGGAAACAAAACTCACAAGCCACTGTTCTGGGTGTCAGTTTGCAGGACCCACTTGGCACTCTTAAACCAGACCAAGTTGGCACTGGTGCCACCTTGTGTCGGGGAGGCATCCTGCGAGAGGCCGAATTCCAGGAGGCACCCGGCAATTTAAGGCCTCAGGCCCTTGAACCATTGTACAGGCTTTTTCCCTGGAAAATAAAACTCACAAGCCACTGTTCTGGGTGTCAGTTTTCAGGACCCACTTGGCACTCTTAAACCAGACCAAGTTGGCACTGGAGCCACCTTGCGTCTGGGAGGCATCCTGCGAGTGGCCGAATTCCAGGAGGCACCCGGCAATTTAAGGCCGCAGGACCCTGAACCATTGTACAGGCTTTTTCCCTGGGAAACAAAATTCACAAGCTACTGTTCTGGGTGTCAGTTTGCAGGAGCCACCTGGCACTCTCAAACCAGACCAAGTTGGCACTGGTGCCATTTTGCGTCTTGGAGGCATCCTGCGAGAGGCGCAATTCCAGGTGGCACCTGGCAATTTAAGGCCGCAGGACCCTGAACCATTGTACAGGCTTTTTCCCTGGGAAACAAAACTCACAAGCCACTGTTCTGGGTGTCAGTTTTCAGGACCCACTTGACACTCTCAAAGCAGACCAAGTTGGCACTGGTGCCACCTTGCGTCTGGGAGGCATCCTGCGAGAGGCCGAATTCCAGGAGGCACCCGGCAATTTAAGGCCTCAGGCCCCTGAACCATTGTACAGGCTTTTTCCCTGGGAAAGAAAACTCACAAGCCACTGTTCTGGGTGTCAGTTTTCAGGACACACTTGGCACTCTCAAACCAGACCAAGTTGGAACTGGTGCCACCTTGCGTCTGGGAGGCATCCTGCGAGAGGCCGAATTCCAGGAGGCACCCGGAAATTTAAGGCCGTAAGACCCTGAACCATTATACAGGCTTTTTCCCTGGGAAACAAAACTCACAAGCCACTGTTCTGGGTGTCAGTTTTCAGGACCCACTTGACACTCGCAAACCTGACCATGTTGGAAATGGTGTCATTTTGCGTCTGGGAGGCACCCTGCGAGAGTCTGAATTCCAGGAGGCACCCAGCAATTTAAGGCCTCAGGCCCCGGAACCATTGTACAGGCTTTTTCCCTGGGAAACAAAACTCACAAGCCACTGTTCTGGGTGTCAGTTTTCAGGACACACTTGGCACTCTAAACCAGATCAAGTTGGCACTGGTGCCACCTTGCGTCTGGGAGGCATCCTGCGAGAAGCGGAATTCCAGGAGTCACCCGGCAATTTAAGGCCGCAGGACCGAAAACCATTCTACAGGCTTTTTCCCTGGAAAAAAAAATTCAGAAGCCACTGTTCTGGGTGTCAGTTTGCAGGACCCACTTGGCACTCTCAAACCAGACCAAGTTGGCACTGGTGCCACCTTGCGTCTGGGAGGCATCTTGCAAGACGCCGAATTCCAGGAGGCACCCGGCAATTTAAGGTCGCAGGAACCTGAACCATTGTACAGGCTTTTTCCCTGGGAAACAAAACTCACAAGCCACTGTTCTGGGTGTCAGTTTCCAGGACCCACTTGGCACTCTTAAACCAGACCAAGTTGGCACTGGTGTTGCTTAGCGTCTGGGAAACACCTGGCGAGTTGCGGAATTCCAGGAGGCACCCGGAAATTTAAGGCCGCAGGACCCTGAACCATTGTACAGGCTTTTTCCCTGGGAAACAAAACTCACAAGCCACTGTTCTTGGTGTCAGTTTGCAGGACACACTTGGCACTCTCAAACCAGACAAAGTTGGCACTGGTGCCACCTTGCGTCTGGGAGGCATCCTGCGAGAGGCGCAATTAAAGGAGGCACCCGGAAATTTCAGGCCGCAGGACCCAAAACCATTGTACAGGCTTTTTCCCTGGAAAACAAAATTCAGAAGCCACTGTTCTGGGTGTCAGTTTGCAGGACCCACTTGGCACTCTTAAACGAGACCAAGTTGGCACTGGTGCCACCTTGCGTCTGGGAGGCATCCTGTGAGAGGCGGAATACCAGGAGGCACACGGCAATTTAAGGCCGCAGGACCCTGAACCATTGTACAGGCTTTTTCCCTGGGAAACAAAATTCACAAGCTACTGTTCTGGGTGTCAGTTTTCAGGACCCACTTGGCACTCTCAAAGTAGACCAATTTGGCACTAGTGCCACCTTGCGTCTGGGAGGCATCCTGCGAGAGGCGCCATTCCAGGAGGCACCTGGCAATTTAAGGCCGCAGGAACCTGAACCATGGTACAGGCTTTTTCCCTGGGAAACAAAACTCACAAGCCACTGTTCTGGGTGTCAGTTTGCAGGACCCACTTGGCACTCTTAAACCAGACCAAGTTGGCACTGGTGCCACCTTGTGTCGGGGAGGCATCCTGCGAGAGGCCGAATTCCAGGAGGCACCCGGCAATTTAAGGCCTCAGGCCCTTGAACCATTGTACAGGCTTTTTCCCTGGAAAATAAAACTCACAAGCCACTGTTCTGGGTGTCAGTTTTCAGGACCCACTTGGCACTCTTAAACCAGACCAAGTTGGCACTGGAGCCACCTTGCGTCTGGGAGGCATCCTGCGAGTGGCCGAATTCCAGGAGGCACCCGGCAATTTAAGGCCGCAGGACCCTGAACCATTGTACAGGCTTTTTCCCTGGGAAACAAAATTCACAAGCTACTGTTCTGGGTGTCAGTTTGCAGGAGCCACCTGGCACTCTCAAACCAGACCAAGTTGGCACTGGTGCCATTTTGCGTCTTGGAGGCATCCTGCGAGAGGCGCAATTCCAGGTGGCACCTGGCAATTTAAGGCCGCAGGACCCTGAACCATTGTACAGGCTTTTTCCCTGGGAAACAAAACTCACAAGCCACTGTTCTGGGTGTCAGTTTTCAGGACCCACTTGACACTCTCAAAGCAGACCAAGTTGGCACTGGTGCCACCTTGCGTCTGGGAGGCATCCTGCGAGAGGCCGAATTCCAGGAGGCACCCGGCAATTTAAGGCCTCAGGCCCCTGAACCATTGTACAGGCTTTTTCCCTGGGAAAGAAAACTCACAAGCCACTGTTCTGGGTGTCAGTTTTCAGGACACACTTGGCACTCTCAAACCAGACCAAGTTGGAACTGGTGCCACCTTGCGTCTGGGAGGCATCCTGCGAGAGGCCGAATTCCAGGAGGCACCCGGAAATTTAAGGCCGTAAGACCCTGAACCATTATACAGGCTTTTTCCCTGGGAAACAAAACTCACAAGCCACTGTTCTGGGTGTCAGTTTTCAGGACCCACTTGACACTCGCAAACCTGACCATGTTGGAAATGGTGTCATTTTGCGTCTGGGAGGCACCCTGCGAGAGTCCGAATTCCAGGAGGCACCCAGCAATTTAAGGCCTCAGGCCCCGGAACCATTGTACAGGCTTTTTCCCTGGGAAACAAAACTCACAAGCCACTGTTCTGGGTGTCAGTTTTCAGGACACACTTGGCACTCTAAACCAGATCAAGTTGGCACTGGTGCCACCTTGCGTCTGGGAGGCATCCTGCGAGAAGCGGAATTCCAGGAGTCACCCGGCAATTTAAGGCCGCAGGACCGAAAACCATTCTACAGGCTTTTTCCCTGGAAAAAAAAATTCAGAAGCCACTGTTCTAGGTGTCAGTTTGCAGGACCCACTTGGCACTCTCAAACCAGACCAAGTTGGCACTGGTGCCACCTTGCGTCTGGGAGGCATCTTGCAAGACGCCGAATTCCAGGAGGCACCCGGCAATTTAAGGCCGCAGGAACCTGAACCATTGTACAGGCTTTTTCCCTGGGAAACAAAACTCACAAGCCACTGTTCTGGGTGTCAGTTTCCAGGACCCACTTGGCACTCTTAAACCAGACCAAGTTGGCACTGGTGTTGCTTAGCGTCTGGGAAACACCTGGCGAGTTGCGGAATTCCAGGAGGCACCCGGAAATTTAAGGCCGCAGGACCCTGAACCATTGTACAGGCTTTTTCCCTGGGAAACAAAACTCACAAGCCACTGTTCTTGGTGTCAGTTTGCAGGACACACTTGGCACTCTCAAACCAGACAAAGTTGGCACTGGTGCCACCTTGCGTCTGGGAGGCATCCTGCGAGAGGCGCAATTAAAGGAGGCACCCGGAAATTTCAGGCCGCAGGACCCAAAACCATTGTACAGGCTTTTTCCCTGGAAAACAAAATTCAGAAGCCACTGTTCTGGGTGTCAGTTTGCAGGACCCACTTGGCACTCTTAAACGAGACCAAGTTGGCACTGGTGCCACCTTGCGTCTGGGAGGCATCCTGTGAGAGGCGGAATACCAGGAGGCACACGGCAATTTAAGGCCGCAGGACCCTGAACCATTGTACAGGCTTTTTCCCTGGGAAACAAAATTCACAAGCTACTGTCCTGGGTGTCAGTTTTCAGGACCCACTTGGCACTCTCAAAGTAGACCAATTTGGCACTAGTGCCACCTTGCGTCTGGGAGGCATCCTGCGAGAGGCGCCATTCCAGGAGGCACCTGGCAATTTAAGGCCGCAGGAACCTGAACCATGGTACAGGCTTTTTCCCTGGGAAACAAAACTCACAAGCCACTGTTCTGGGTGTCAGTTTGCAGGACCCACTTGGCACTCTTAAACCAGACCAAGTTGGCACTGGTGCCACCTTGTGTCGGGGAGGCATCCTGCGAGAGGCCGAATTCCAGGAGGCACCCGGCAATTTAAGGCCTCAGGCCCTTGAACCATTGTACAGGCTTTTTCCCTGGAAAATAAAACTCACAAGCCACTGTTCTGGGTGTCAGTTTTCAGGACCCACTTGGCACTCTTAAACCAGACCAAGTTGGCACTGGAGCCACCTTGCGTCTGGGAGGCATCCTGCGAGTGGCCGAATTCCAGGAGGCACCCGGCAATTTAAGGCCGCAGGACCCTGAACCATTGTACAGGCTTTTTCCCTGGGAAACAAAATTCACAAGCTACTGTTCTGGGTGTCAGTTTGCAGGAGCCACCTGGCACTCTCAAACCAGACCAAGTTGGCACTGGTGCCATTTTGCGTCTTGGAGGCATCCTGCGAGAGGCGCAATTCCAGGTGGCACCTGGCAATTTAAGGCCGCAGGACCCTGAACCATTGTACAGGCTTTTTCCCTGGGAAACAAAACTCACAAGCCACTGTTCTGGGTGTCAGTTTTCAGGACCCACTTGACACTCTCAAAGCAGACCAAGTTGGCACTGGTGCCACCTTGCGTCTGGGAGGCATCCTGCGAGAGGCGGAATTCCAGGAGGCACCCGGCAATTTAAGGCCTCAGGCCCCTGAACCATTGTACAGGCTTTTTCCCTGGGAAAGAAAACTCACAAGCCACTGTTCTGGGTGTCAGTTTTCAGGACACACTTGGCACTCTCAAACCAGACCAAGTTGGAACTGGTGCCACCTTGCGTCTGGGAGGCATCCTGCGAGAGGCCGAATTCCAGGAGGCACCCGGAAATTTAAGGCCGTAAGACCCTGAACCATTATACAGGCTTTTTCCCTGGGAAACAAAACTCACAAGCCACTGTTCTGGGTGTCAGTTTTCAGGACCCACTTGACACTCGCAAACCTGACCATGTTGGAAATGGTGTCATTTTGCGTCTGGGAGGCACCCTGCGAGAGTCTGAATTCCAGGAGGCACCCAGCAATTTAAGGCCTCAGGCCCCGGAACCATTGTACAGGCTTTTTCCCTGGGAAACAAAACTCACAAGCCACTGTTCTGGGTGTCAGTTTTCAGGACACACTTGGCACTCTAAACCAGATCAAGTTGGCACTGGTGCCACCTTGCGTCTGGGAGGCATCCTGCGAGAAGCGGAATTCCAGGAGTCACCCGGCAATTTAAGGCCGCAGGACCGAAAACCATTCTACAGGCTTTTTCCCTGGAAAAAAAAATTCAGAAGCCACTGTTCTGGGTGTCAGTTTGCAGGACCCACTTGGCACTCTCAAACCAGACCAAGTTGGCACTGGTGCCACCTTGCGTCTGGGAGGCATCTTGCAAGACGCCGAATTCCAGGAGGCACCCGGCAATTTAAGGCCGCAGGAACCTGAACCATTGTACAGGCTTTTTCCCTGGGAAACAAAACTCACAAGCCACTGTTCTGGGTGTCAGTTTCCAGGACCCACTTGGCACTCTTAAACCAGACCAAGTTGGCACTGGTGTTGCTTAGCGTCTGGGAAACACCTGGCGAGTTGCGGAATTCCAGGAGGCACCCGGAAATTTAAGGCCGCAGGACCCTGAACCATTGTACAGGCTTTTTCCCTGGGAAACAAAACTCACAAGCCACTGTTCTTGGTGTCAGTTTGCAGGACACACTTGGCACTCTCAAACCAGACAAAGTTGGCACTGGTGCCACCTTGCGTCTGGGAGGCATCCTGCGAGAGGCGCAATTAAAGGAGGCACCCGGAAATTTCAGGCCGCAGGACCCAAAACCATTGTACAGGCTTTTTCCCTGGAAAACAAAATTCAGAAGCCACTGTTCTGGGTGTCAGTTTGCAGGACCCACTTGGCAGTCTTAAACGAGACCAAGTTGGCACTGGTGCCACCTTGCGTCTGGGAGGCATCCTGTGAGAGGCGGAATACCAGGAGGCACACGGCAATTTAAGGCCGCAGGACCCTGAACCATTCTACAGGCTTTTTCCCTGGGAAACAAAACTCACAAGCCACTGTTCTGGGTGTCAGTTTTCAGGACCCACTTGACACTCTCAAAGCAGACCAAGTTGGCACTGGTGCCACCTTGCGTCTGGGAGGCATCCTGCGGGAGGCAGATCTCCCGGTGGCACCCGGCTATTAAAGGCGGCATTAACCTAAGCCATTGTACAGGCTTTTTCCCTGGGAAACAAAACTCACAAGCCACTGTTCTGGGTGTCAGTTTCCAGGACCCACTTGGCACTCTTAAACCAGACCAAGTTGGCACTGGTGTTGCTTAGCGTCTGGGAAACACCTGGCGAGATGCGGAATTCCAGGAGGCACTTGGCAATTTAAGGCCGCAGGACCCTGAACCATTGTACAGGCTTTTTCCCTGGGTAACAAAACTCACAAGCCACTGTTCTTGGTGTCAGTTTGCAGGACCCACTTGGCACTCTCAAACCAGACAAAGTTGGCACTTGTGCCACCTTGCGTCTGGGAGGCATCCTGCAAGACGCCGAATTCCAGGAGGCACGCGGCAATTTAAGGCCGCAGGACCCTGAACCATTGTACAGGCTTTTTCCCTGGGAAACAAAACTCACAAGCCACTGTTCTGGGTGTCAGTTTTCAGGACACACTTGGCACTCTCAAACCAGACCAAGTTGGCACTGGTGCCACCTTGCGTCTGGGAGGCATCCTGCGAGAGGCAGAATTCCAGGAGTCACCCGGCAATTTAAGGCCGCAGGACCGAAAACCATTCTACAGGCTTTTTCCCTGGAAAACAAAATTCAGAAGCCACTGTTCTGGGTGTCAGTTTGCAGGACCCACTTGGCACTCTCAAACAAGACCAAGTTGGCACTGGTGCCACCTTGCGTCTGGGAGGCATCTTGCAAGACGCCGAATTCCAAGAGGCACCCGGCAATTTAAGGCCGCAGGAACCTGAACCATTGTACAGGCTTTTTCCCTGGGAAACAAAACTCACAAGCCACTGTTCTAGGTGTCTGTTTGCAGGACCCACTTGGCACTCTTAAACCAGACCAAGTTGGCATTGGTGTTGCTTAGCGTCTGGGAAACACCTGGCGAGATGCGGAATTCCAGGAGGCACTCGGCAATTTAAGGCCGCAGGACCCTGAACCATTGTACAGGCTTTTTCCCTGGGAAACAAAACTCACAAGCCACTGTTCTGGGTGTCAGTTTGCAGGACCCACTTGACACTCTCAAAGCAGACCAAGTTGGCACTGGTGCCACCTTGCGTCTGGGAGGCATCCTGCGAGAGGCAGATCTCCAGGTGGCACCCGGCAATTTAAGGCCGCAGGACCCTGAACCATTGTACAGGCTTTTTCCCTGGGAAACAAAACTCACAAGCCACTGTTCTGGGTGTCAGTTTTCAGGACACACTTGGCACTCTCAAACCAGACCAAGTTGGCACTGGTGCCACCTTGTGTCTGGGAGGCATCCTGCGAGAGGCGCAATTAAAGGAGGCACCCGGAAATTTCAGGCCGCAGGACCCTGAACCATTGTACAGGCTTTTTCCCTGGGAAACAAAACTCACAAGCCACTGTTCTGGGTGTCAGTTTGCAGGACCCACTTGGCACTCTCAAACCAGACAAAGTTGGCACTGGTGCCACCTTGCGTCTGGGAGGCATCCTGCAAGACGCCGAATTCCAGGAGGCACGCGGCAATTTAAGGCCGCAGGACCCTGAACCATTGTACAGGCTTTTTCCCTGGGAAACAAAAGTCACAAGCCACTGTTCTGGGTGTCAGTTTTCAGGACACACTTGGCACTCTCAAACCAGACCAAGTTGGCACTGGTGCCACCTTGCGTCTGGGAGGCATCCTGCGAGAGGCGGAATTCCAGGAGTCACCCGGCAATTTAAGGCCGAAGGACCGAAAACCATTCTACAGGCATTTTCCCTGGAAAACAAAATTCAGAAGCCACTGTTCTGGGTGTCAGTTTGCAGGACCCACTTGGCACTCTCAAACAAGACCAAGTTGGCACTGGTGCCACCTTGCGTCTGGGAGGCATCTTGCAAGACGCCGAATTCCAGGAGGCACCCGGCAATTTAAGGCCGCAGGAACCTGAACCATTGTACAGGCTTTTTCCCTGGGAAACAAAACTCACAAGCCACTGTTCTGGGTGTCAGTTTCCAGGACCCACTTGGCACTCTTAAACCAGACCAAGTTGGCACTGGTGTTGCTTAGCGTCTGGGAAACACCAGGCGAGATGCGGAATTCCAGGAGGCACTCGGCAATTTAAGGCCGCAGGACCCTGAACCATTGTACAGGCTTTTTCCCTGGGAAACAAAACTCACAAGCCACTGTTCTTGGTGTCAGTTTTCAGGACCCACTTGACACTCTCAAAGCAGACCAAGTTGGCACTGGTGCCACCTTGCGTCTGGGAGGCATCCTGCGAGAGGCAGATCTCCAGGTGGCACCCGGCTATTAAAGGCGGCATTAACCTAAACCATTTTCCAGGTTTTTTCCCTGGGAAACAAAACTCACAAGCCACTGTTCTGGGTGTCAGTTTGCAGGAGCCACCTGGCACTCTCAAACCAGACCAAGTTGGCACTGGTGCCACCTTGTGTCTGGGAGGCATCCTGCGAGAAGCGCAATTAAAGGAGGCACCCGGAAATTTCAGGCCGCAGGACCCTGAACCATTGTACAGGCTTTTTCCCTGGGAAACAAAACTCACAAGCCACTGTTCTGGGTGTCAGTTTTCAGGACCCACTTGGCACTCTTAAACCAGACCAAGTTGGAACTGGTGCCACCTTGCGTCTGGGAGGCATCCTGCGAGAGGCGGAATTCCAGGAGTCACCCGGCAATTTAAGGCCTCAGGACCCTGAACCATTGTACAGGCTTTTTCCCTGGGAAACAAAATTCACAAGCTACTGTTCTGGGTGTCAGTTTTCAGGACCCACTTGGCACTCTCAAACAAGACCAAGTTGGCACTAGTGCCACCTTGCGTCTGGGAGGCATCTTGCAAGACGCTGAATTCCAGGAGGCACCCGGCAATTTAAGGCTGCTGGAACCAGAACCATTGTACAGGCTTTTTCCCTGGGAAACAAAACTCACAAGCCACTGTTCTGGGTGTCAGTTTTCAGGACCCACTTGACACTCTCAAAGCAGACCAAGTTGGCACTTGTTCCACCTTGCGTCTGGGAGGCATCCTGCGAGAGGCAGATCTCCAGGTGGCACCCGGCTATTAAAGGCGGTATTAACCTAAACCATTTCACAGGTTTTTTCCCTGGGAAAAAAAACTCACAACCACTGTTCTGGGTTTCTGTTTGCAGGAGCCACCTGGCACTCTCAAACAAGACCAAGTTGGCACTTGTGCCACCTTGTGTTTGGGAGGCATCCTGAGAGAGGCGCAATTAAAGGAGGCACCCGGCAATTTCAGGCCGCAGGACCCTGAACCATTGTACAGGCTTTTTCCCTGGGAAACAAAACTCACAAGCCACTGTTCTGGGTGTCAGTTTTCAGGACCCACTTGACACTCTCAAACCAGACCAAGTTGGCACTGGTGCCACCTTTCGTCTGGGAGGCATCCTGCGAGAGGCGCAATTCCAGGAGGCACCTGGCAATTTAAGGCTTCAGGCCCCTGAACAATTCTACAGGCTTTTTCCCTGGGAAACAAAACTCACAAGCCACTGTTCTGGGTGTCAGTTTTCAGGACCCACTTGGCACTCTTAAACCAGACTAAGTTGGCAGTGTTGTCATGTTGCGCCTGGGAGGCATCCTGTGAGAGGCGGATCTCCAGGAGGCACCCGGCAATTTAAGGCCGCAGGCCCCTGAACCATTGTACAGGCTTTTTCCCTGGGAAACAAAACTCACAAGCCACTGTTCTGGGGGCCAGTTTTCAGGACCCACTTGACACTCTTAAACCCTACCAAGTTGGAACTGCTGCCACCTTGCGTCTGGGAGGCATCCTGCGAGAGGCCGAATTCCAGGAGGCACCCGGCAATTTAAGGCCGCAGGACCCTGAACCACTGTACAGGCTTTTTCCCTGGGAAAAAAAACTCACAAGCCACTGTTCTGGGTGTCAGTTTTCAGGAGCCACTTGGCACTCTCAAACAAGACCAAGTTGGCACTGGTGCCACCTTGCGTCTGGGAGGCATCCTGCGAGAGGCGGAATTCCAGGAGGCACCCGGCAATTTAAGGCCGCAGGACCCTGAACCATTGTACAGGCTTTTTCCCTGGGAAACAAAACTCACAAGCCACTGTTCTGGGTGTCAGTTTTCAGGACACACTTGGCACTCTCAAACCAGACCAAGTTGGCACTGGTGCCACCTTGCGTCTGGGAGGCATCCTGCGAGAGGCAGAATTCCAGGAGTCACCCGGCAATTTAAGGCCGCAGGACCGAAAACCATTCTACAGGCTTTTTCCCTGGAAAACAAAATTCAGAAGCCACTGTTCTGGGTGTCAGTTTGCAGGACCCACTTGGCACTCTCAAACAAGACCAAGTTGGCACTGGTGCCACCTTGCGTCTGGGAGGCATCTTGCAAGACGCCGAATTCCAAGAGGCACCCGGCAATTTAAGGCCGCAGGAACCTGAACCATTGTACAGGCTTTTTCCCTGGGAAACAAAACTCACAAGCCACTGTTCTAGGTGTCTGTTAGCAGGACCCACTTGGCACTCTTAAACCAGACCAAGTTGGCATTGGTGTTGCTTAGCGTCTGGGAAACACCTGGCGAGATGCGGAATTCCAGGAGGCACTCGGCAATTTAAGGCCGCAGGACCCTGAACCATTGTACAGGCTTTTTCCCTGGGAAACAAAACTCACAAGCCACTGTTCTGGGTGTCAGTTTGCAGGACCCACTTGACACTCTCAAAGCAGACCAAGTTGGCACTGGTGCCACCTTGCGTCTGGGAGGCATCCTGCGAGAGGCAGATCTCCAGGTGGCACCCGGCAATTTAAGGCCGCAGGACCCTGAACCATTGTACAGGCTTTTTCCCTGGGAAACAAAACTCACAAGCCACTGTTCTGGGTGTCAGTTTTCAGGACACACTTGGCACTCTCAAACCAGACCAAGTTGGCACTGGTGCCACCTTGTGTCTGGGAGGCATCCTGCGAGAGGCGCAATTAAAGGAGGCACCCGGAAATTTCAGGCCGCAGGACCCTGAACCATTGTACAGGCTTTTTCCCTGGGAAACAAAACTCACAAGCCACTGTTCTGGGTGTCAGTTTGCAGGACCCACTTGGCACTCTCAAACCAGACAAAGTTGGCACTGGTGCCACCTTGCGTCTGGGAGGCATCCTGCAAGACGCCGAATTCCAGGAGGCACGCGGCAATTTAAGGCCGCAGGACCCTGAACCATTGTACAGGCTTTTTCCCTGGGAAACAAAAGTCACAAGCCACTGTTCTGGGTGTCAGTTTTCAGGACACACTTGGCACTCTCAAACCAGACCAAGTTGGCACTGGTGCCACCTTGCGTCTGGGAGGCATCCTGCGAGAGGCGGAATTCCAGGAGTCACCCGGCAATTTAAGGCCGAAGGACCGAAAACCATTCTACAGGCATTTTCCCTGGAAAACAAAATTCAGAAGCCACTGTTCTGGGTGTCAGTTTGCAGGACCCACTCTGCACTCTCAAACAAGACCAAATTGGCACTGGTGCCACCTTGCGTCTGGGAGGCATCTTGCAAGACGCCGAATTCCAGGAGGCACCCGGCAATTTAAGGCCGCAGGAACCTGAACCATTGTACAGGCTTTTTCCCTGGGAAACAAAACTCACAAGCCACTGTTCTGGGTGTCAGTTTCCAGGACCCACTTGGCACTCTTAAACCAGACCAAGTTGGCACTGGTGTTGCTTAGCGTCTGGGAAACACCAGGCGAGATGCGGAATTCCAGGAGGCACTCGGCAATTTAAGGCCGCAGGACCCTGAACCATTGTACAGGCTTTTTCCCTGGGAAACAAAACTCACAAGCCACTGTTCTTGGTGTCAGTTTTCAGGACCCACTTGACACTCTCAAAGCAGACCAAGTTGGCACTGGTGCCACCTTGCGTCTGGGAGGCATCCTGCGAGAGGCAGATCTCCAGGTGGCACCCGGCTATTAAAGGCGGCATTAACCTAAACCATTTTACAGGTTTTTTCCCTGGGAAACAAAACTCACAAGCCACTGTTCTGGGTGTCAGTTTGCAGGAGCCACCTGGCACTCTCAAACCAGACCAAGTTGGCACTGGTGCCACCTTGTGTCTGGGAGGCATCCTGCGAGAGGCGCAATTAAAGGAGGCACCCGGAAATTTCAGGCCGCAGGACCCTGAACCATTGTACAGGCTTTTTCCCTGGGAAACAAAACTCACAAGCCACTGTTCTGGGTGTCAGTTTTCAGGACCCACTTGGCACTCTTAAACCAGACCAAGTTGGAACTGGTGCCACCTTGCGTCTGGGAGGCATCCTGCGAGAGGCGGAATTCCAGGAGTCACCCGGCAATTTAAGGCCTCAGGACCCTGAACCATTGTACAGGCTTTTTCCCTGGGAAACAAAATTCACAAGCTACTGTTCTGGGTGTCAGTTTTCAGGACCCACTTGGCACTCTCAAACAAGACCAAGTTGGCACTAGTGCCACCTTGCGTCTGGGAGGCATCTTGCAAGACGCTGAATTCCAGGAGGCACCCGGCAATTTAAGGCTGCTGGAACCAGAACCATTGTACAGGCTTTTTCCCTGGGAAAGAAAACTCACAAGCCACTGTTCTGGGTGTCAGTTTTCAGGACCCACTTGACACTCTCAAAGCAGACCAAGTTGGCACTTGTTCCACCTTGCGTCTGGGAGGCATCCTGCGAGAGGCAGATCTCCAGGTGGCACCCGGCTATTAAAGGCGGCATTAACCTAAACCATTTCACAGGTTTTTTCCCTGGGAAAAAAAACTCACAAGCCACTGTTCTGGGTTTCAGTTTGCAGGAGCCACCTGGCACTCTCAAACCAGACCAAGTTGGCACTTGTGCCACCTTGTGTTTGGGAGGCATCCTGAAAGAGGCGCAATTAAAGGAGGCACCCGGCAATTTCAGGCCGCAGGACCCTGAACCATTGTACAGGCTTTTTCCCTGGGAAACAAAACTCACAAGCCACTGTTCTGGGTGTCAGTTTTCAGGACCCACTTGACACTCTCAAACCAGACCAAGTTGGCACTGGTGCCACCTTGCGTCTGGGAGGCATCCTGCGAGAGGCGCAATTCCAGGAGGCACCCGGCAATTTAAGGCCGCAGGACCCTGAACCATTGTACAGGCTTTTTCCCTGGGAAACAAAACTCACAAGCCACTGTTCTGGGTGTCAGTTTTCAGGACCCACTTGGCACTCTTAAACCAGACTAAGTTGGCAGTGTTGTCATGTTGCGCCTGGGAGGCATCCTGTGAGAGGCGGATCTCCAGGAGTCACCCGGCAATTTAAGGCCGCAGGCCCCTGAACCATTGTACAGGCTTTTTCCCTGGGAAACAAAACTCACAAGCCACTGTTCTGGGGGCCAGTTTTCAGGACCCACTTGACACTCTTAAACCCTACCAAGTTGGAACTGGTGCCACCTTGCGTCTGGGAGGCATCCTGCGGGAGGCCGAATTCCAGGAGGCACCCGGCAATTTAAGGCCGCAGGACCCTGAACCATTGTACAGGCTTTTTCCCTGGGAAACAAAACTCACAAGCCACTGTTCTGGGTGTCAGTTTTCAGGACCCACTTGGCACTCTCAAACCAGACCAAGTTGGCACTGGTGCCACCTTGCGTCTGGGAGGCATCCTGCGAGAGTCTGAATTCCAGGAGTCACCCGGCAATTTAAGGCCGCAGGACCGAAAACCATTCTACAGGCTTTTTCCCTGGAAAACAAAATTCAGAAGCCACTGTTCTGGGTGTCAGTTTTCAGGACCCACTTGGCACTCTCAAACAAGACCAAGTTGGCACTGGTGCCACCTTGCGTCTGGGAGGCATCTTGCAAGACGCTGAATTCCAGGAGGCACCCGGCAATTTAAGGCTGCTGGAACCAGAACCATTGAACAGGCTTTTTCCCTGGGAAACAAAACTCACAAGCCACTGTTCTGGGTGTCAGTTTTCAGGACCCACTTGACACTCTCAAAGCAGACCAAGTTGGCACTGGTGCCACCTTGCGTCTGCGAGGCATCCTGCGAGAGGCAGATCTCCAGGTGGCACCCGGCTATTAAAGGCGGCATTAACCTAAACCATTTCACAGGTTTTTTCCCTGGGAAAAAAAACACACAAGCCACTGTTCTGGGTTTCAGTTTGCAGGAGCCACCTGGCACTCTCAAACCAGACCAAGTTGGCACTGGTGCCACCTTGTGTTTGGGAGGCATCCTGCCAGAGGCGCAATTAAAGGAGGCACCCGGAAATTTCAGGCCGCAGGATCCTGAACCATTGTACAGGCTTTTTCCCTGGGAAACAAAACTCACAAGCCACTGTTCTGGGTGTCAGTTTTCAGGACCCACTTGGCACTCTTAAACCAGACCAAGTTGGAACTGGTGCCACCTTGCGTCTGGGAGGCATCCTGCGAGAGGCGGAATTCCAGGAGGCACCTGGCAATTTAAGGCCGCAGGGCCCTGAACCATGGTACAGGCTTTTTCCCTGGGAAACAAAACTCACAAGCCACTGTTCTGGGTGTCAGTTTTCAGGACCCACTTGGCACTCTTAAACCAGACCAAGTTGGCACTGGTGCCACCTTGTGTCGGGGAGGCATCCTGCGAGAGGCCGAATTCCAGGAGGCACCCGGCAATTTAAGGCCTCAGGCCCTTGAACCATTTTACAGGCTTTTTCCCTGGGAAATAAAACTCACAAGCCACTGTTCTGGGTGTCAGTTTTCAGGACCCACTTGGCACTCTTAAACCAGACCAAGTTGGCACTGGAGCCACCTTGCGTCTGGGAGGCATCCTGCGAGAGGCGGAATTCCAGGAGGCACCCGGCAATTTAAGGCCGCAGGACCCTGAACCATTGTACAGGCTTTTTCCCTGGGAAACAAAATTCACAAGCTACTGTTCTGGGTGTCAGTTTGCAGGAGCCACCTGGCACTCTCAAACCAGACCAAGTTGGCACTGGTGCCATTTTGCGTCTTGGAGGCATCCTGCGAGAGGCGCTATTCCAGGTGGCACCTGGCAATTTAAGGCCGCAGAACCCTGAACCATTGTACAGGCTTTTTCCCTGGGAAAGAAAACTCACAAGCCACTGTTCTGGGTGTCAGTTTTCAGGACCCACTTGACACTCTCAAAGCAGACCAAGTTGGCACTGGTGCCACCTTGCGTCTGGGAGGCATCCTGCGAGAGGCGGAATTCCAGGAGGCACCCGGCAATTTAAGGCCGCAAGACCCTGAACCATTGTACAGGCTTTTTCCCTGGGAAAGAAAACTCACAAGCAACTGTTCTGGGTGTCAGTTTTCAGGACCCACTTGGCACTCTTAAACCAGACTAAGTTGGCACTGATGTCATGTTGCGCCTGGGAGGCATCCTGTGAGAGGCGGAATTCCAGGAGGCACCCGGCAATTTAAGACCGCAGGACCCTGAACCATTGTACAGGCTTTTTCCCTGGGAAACAAAACTCACAAGCCACTGTTCTGGGTGTCAGTTTTCAGGACCCACTTGGCACTCTTAAACCCTACCAAGTTGGAACTGGTGCCACCTTGCGTCTGGGAGGCATCCTGCGAGAGGCCGAATTCCAGGAGGCACCCGGCAATTTAAGGCCTCAGGACCCTGAACCATTGTACAGGCTTTTTCCCTGGGAAACAAAACTCACAAGCCACTGTTCTGGGTGTCAGTTTTCAGGACCCACTTGGCACTCGCAAACCAGACCATGTTGGGAATGGTGTCATTTTGCGTCTGGGAGGCACCCTGCGAGAGTCTGAATTCCAGGAGGCACCCAGCAATTTAAGGCCTCAGGCCCCTGAACCATTGTACAGGCTTTTTCCCTGGGAAACAAAACTCACAAGCCACTGTTCTGGGTGTCAGTTTCCAGGATCCACTTGGCACTCTTAAACCAGACCAAGTTGGCACTGGTGTTGCTTAGCGTCTGGGAAACACCTGGCGAGATGCGGAATTCCAGGAGGCACCCGGCAATTTAAGGCCGGAGGCCCCTGAACCATTGTACAGGCTTTTTCCCTGGGAAACAAAACTCACAAGCCACTGTTCTTGGTGTCAGTTTGCAGGACCCACTTGGCACTCTCAAAGCAGACAAAGTTGGCACTGGTGCCACCTTGCGTCTGGGAGGCATCCTGTAAGACGCCGAATTCCAGGAGGCACCCAGCAATTTAAGGCCTCAAGACCCTGAACCATTGTACAGGCTTTTTCCCTGGGAAACAAAACTCACAAGCCACTGTTCTGGGTGTCAGTTTTCAGGACACACTTGGCACTCTCAAACCAGACCAAGTTGGCACTGGTGCCACCTTGCGTCTGGGAGGCATCCTGCGAGAGGCGGAATTCCAGGAGTCACCCGGCAATTTAAGGCCGCAGAACCGAAAACCATTCTACAGGCTTTTTCCCTGGAAAACAAAATTCAGAAGCCACTGTTCTGGGTGTCAGTTTTCAGGACCCACTTGGCACTCTCAAACAAGACCAAGTTGGCACTGGTGCCACCTTGCGTCTGGGAGGCATCTTGCAAGACGCTGAATTCCAGGAGGCACCCGGCAATTTAAGGCTGCTGGAACCAGAACCATTGTACAGGCTTTTTCCCTGGGAAACAAAACTCACAAGCCACTGTTCTGGGTGTCAGTTTTCAGGACCCACTTGACACTCTCAAAGCAGACCAAGTTGGCACTGGTGCCACCTTGCGTCTGGGAGGCATCCTGTGAGAGGCGGATCTCCAGGAGGCACCCGGCAATTTAAGGCCGCAGGCCCCTGAACCATTGTACAGGCTTTTTCCCTGGGAAACAAAACTCACAAGCCACTGTTCTGGGTGTCAGTTTTCAGGACCCACTTGGCACTCTTAAACCCTACCAAGTTGGAACTGGTGCCACCTTGCGTCTGGGAGGCATCCTGCGAGAGGCCGAATTCCAGGAGGCACCCGGCAATTTAAGGCCTCAGGACCCTGAACCATTATACAGGCTTTTTCCCTGGGCAACAAAACTCACAAGCCACTGTTCTGGGTGTCAGTTTTCAGGACCCACTTGGCACTCGCAAACCAGACCATGTTGGAAATGGTGTCATTTTGCGTCTGGGAGGCACCCTGCGAGAGTCTGAATTCCAGGAGGCACCCAGCAATTTAAGGCCTCAGGCCCCTGAACCATTGTACAGGCTTTTTCCCTGGGAAACAAAACTCACAAGCCACTGTTCTGGGTGTCAGTTTTCAGGACACACTTGGCACTCTTAAACCAGACCAAGTTGGCACTGGTGCCACCTTGCGTCTGGGAGGCATCCTGCGAGAGGCGGAATTCCAGGAGTCACCCGGCAATTTAAGGCCGCAGGACCGAAAACCATTCTACAGGCTTTTTCCCTGGAAAACAAAATTCAGAAGCCACTGTTCTGGGTGTCAGTTTGCAGGACCTACTTGGCACTCTCAAACCAGACCAAGTTGGCACTGGTGCCACCTTGCGTCTGGGAGGCATCTTGCAAGACGCCGAATTCCAGGAGGCACCCGGCAATTTAAGGCCGCAGGAACCTGAACCATTGTACAGGCTTTTTCCCTGGGAAACAAAACTCACAAGCCACTGTTCTGGGTGTCAGTTTCCAGGATCCACTTGGCCCTCTTAAACCAGACCAAGTTGGCACTGGTGTTGCTTAGCGTCTGGGAAACACCTGGCGAGTTGCGGAATTCCAGGAGGCACCCGGCAATTTAAGGCCGGAGGCCCCTGAACCATTGTACAGGCTTTTTCCCTGGGAAACAAAACTCACAAGCCACTGTTCTTGGTGTCAGTTTGCAGGACCCACTTGGCACTCTCAAAGTAGACAAAGTTGGCACTGGTGCCACCTTGCGTCTGGGAGGCATCCTGCGAGAGGCCGAATTCCAGGAGGCACCCAGCAATTTAAGGCCTCAAGACCCTGAACCATTGTACAGGCTTTTTCCCTGGGAAACAAAACTCACAAGCCACTGTTCTGGGTGTCAGTTTTCAGGACACACTTGGCACTCTCAAACCAGACCAAGTTGGCACTGGTGCCACCTTGCGTCTGGGAGGCATCCTGCGAGAGGCGGAATTCCAGGAGTCACCCGGCAATTTAAGGCCGCAGGACCGAAAACCATTCTACAGGCTTTCTCCCTGGAAAACAAAATTCAGAAGCCACTGTTCTGGGTGTCAGTTTTCAGGACCCACTTGGCACTCTCAAACAAGACCAAGTTGGCACTGGTGCCACCTTGCGTCTGGGAGGCATCTTGCAAGACGCTGAATTCCAGGAGGCACCCGGCAATTTAAGGCTGCTGGAACCAGAACCATTGTACAGGCTTTTTCCCTGGGAAACAAAACTCACAAGCCACTGTTCTGGGTGTCAGTTTTCAGGACCCACTTGACACTCTCAAAGCAGACCAAGTTGGCACTGGTGCCACCTTGCGTCTGGGAGGCATACTGCGAGAGGCAGATCTCCAGGTGGCACCCGGCTATTAAAGGCGGCATTAACCTAAACCATTTCACAGGTTTTTTCCCTGGGAAAAAAAACTCACAAGCCACTGTTCTGGGTTTCAGTTTGCAGGAGCCACCTGGCACTCTCAAACCAGACCAAGTTGGCACTTGTGCCACCTTGTGTTTGGGAGGCATCCTGAGAGAGGCGCAATTAAAGGAGGCACCCGGCAATTTCAGGCCGCAGGACCCTGAACCATTGTACAGGCTTTTTCCCTGGGCAACAAAACTCACAAGCCACTGTTCTGGGTGTCAGTTTTCAGGACCCACTTGACACTCTCAAACCAGACCAAGTTGGCACTGGTGCCACCTTGCGTCTGGGAGGCATCCTGCGAGAGGCGCAATTCCAGGAGGCACCCGGCAATTTAAGGCCGCAGGCCCCTGAACCATTGTACAGGCTTTTTCCCTGGGAAACAAAACTCACAAGCCACTGTTCTGGGTGTCAGTTTTCAGGACCCACTTGACACTCTTAAACCCTACCAAGTTGGAACTGGTGCCACCTTGCGTCTGGGAGGCATCCTGCGAGAGGCCGAATTCCAGGAGGCACCCGGCAATTTAAGGCCGCAGGACCCTGAACCATTGTACAGGCTTTTTCCCTGGGAAACAAAACTCACAAGCCACTGTTCTGGGTGTCAGTTTTCAGGACACACTTGGCACTCTCAAACCAGACCAAGTTGGCACTGGTGCCACCTTGCGTCTGGGAGGCATCCTGCGAGAGGCGGAATTCCAGGAGTCACCCGGCAATTTAAGGCCGCAGGACCGAAAACCATTCTACAGGCTTTTTCCCTGGGAAACAAAACTCACAAGCCACTGTTCTGGGTGTCAGTTTTCAGGACCCACTTGGCACTCTCAAACAAGACCAAGTTGGCACTGGTGCCACCTTGCGTCTGGGAGGCATCTTGCAAGACGCTGAATTCCAGGAGGCACCCGGCAATTTAAGGCTGCTGGAACCAGAACCATTGAACAGGCTTTTTCCCTGGGAAACAAAACTCACAAGCCACTGTTCTGGGTGTCAGTTTTCAGGACCCACTTGACACTCTCAAAGCAGACCAAGTTGGCACTGGTGCCACCTTGCGTCTGCGAGGCATCCTGCGAGAGGCAGATCTCCAGGTGGCACCCGGCTATTAAAGGCGGCATTAACCTAAACCATTTAACAGGTTTTTTCCCTGGGAAAAAAAACTCACAAGCCACTGTTCTGGGTTTCAGTTTGCAGGAGCCACCTGGCACTCTCAAACCAGACCAAGTTGGCACTGGTGCCACCTTGTGTTTGGGAGGCATCCTGCGAGAGGCGCAATTAAAGGAGGCACCCGGAAATTTCAGGCCGCAGGACACTGAACCATTGTACAGGCTTTTTCCCTGGGAAACAAAACTCACAAGCCACTGTTCTGGGTGTCAGTTTTCAGGACCCACTTGGCACTCTTAAACCAGACCAAGTTGGAACTGGTGCCACCTTGCGTCTGGGAGGCATCCTGCGAGAGGCGGAATTCCAGGAGTCACCCGGCAATTTAAGGCCTCAGGACCCTGAACCATTGTACAGGCTTTTTCCCTGGGAAACAAAATTCACAAGCTACTGTTCTGGGTGTCAGTTTTCAGGACCCACTTGACACTCTCAAAGTAGACCAATTTGGCACTAGTGCCACCTTGCGTCTGGGAGGCATCCTGCGAGAGGCGCAATTCCAGGAGGCACCTGGCAATTTAAGGCCGCAGGACCCTGAACCATGGTACAGGCTTTTTCCCTGGGAAACAAAACTCACAAGCCACTGTTCTGGGTGTCAGTTTGCAGGACCCACTTGGCACTCTTAAACCAGACCAAGTTGGCACTGGTGCCACCTTGTGTCGGGGAGGCATCCTGCGAGAGGCCGAATTCCAGGAGGCACCCGGCAATTTAAGGCCTCAGGCCCTTGAACCATTTTACAGGCTTTTTCCCTGGGAAATAAAACTCACAAGCCACTGTTCTGGGTGTCAGTTTTCAGGACCCACTTGGCACTCTTAAACCAGACCAAGTTGGCACTGGAGCCACCTTGCGTCTGGGAGGCATCCTGCGAGAGGCGGAATTCCAGGAGGCACCCGGCAATTTAAGGCCGCAGGACCCTGAACCATTGTACAGGCTTTTTCCCTGGGAAACAAAATTCACAAGCTACTGTTCTGGGTGTCAGTTTGCAGGAGCCACCTGGCACTCTCAAACCAGACCAAGTTGGCACTGGTGCCATTTTGCGTCTTGGAGGCATCCTGCGAGAGGCGCTATTCCAGGTGGCACCTGGCAATTTAAGGCCGCAGGACCCTGAACCATTGTACAGGCTTTTTCCCTGGGAAAGAAAACTCACAAGCCACTGTTCTGGGTGTCAGTTTTCAGGACCCACTTGACACTCTCAAAGCAGACCAAGTTGGCACTGGTGCCACCTTGCGTCTGGGAGGCATCCTGCGAGAGGCGGAATTCCAGGAGGCACCCGGCAATTTAAGTCCGCAGGACCCTGAACCATTGTACAGGCTTTTTCCCTGGGAAAGAAAACTCACAAGCAACTGTTCTGGGTGTCAGTTTTCAGGACCCACTTGGCACTCTTAAACCAGACTAAGTTGGCACTGATGTCATGTTGCGCCTGGGAGGCATCCTGTGAGAGGCGGAATTCCAGGAGGCACCCGGCAATTTAAGACCGCAGGACCCTGAACCATTGTACAGGCTTTTTCCCTGGGAAACAAAACTCACAAGCCACTGTTCTGGGTGTCAGTTTTCAGGACCCACTTGGCACTCTTAAACCCTACCAAGTTGGAACTGGTGCCACCTTGCGTCTGGGAGGCATCCTGCGAGAGGCCGAATTCCAGGAGGCACCCGGCAATTTAAGGCCTCAGGACCCTGAACCATTGTACAGGCTTTTTCCCTGGGAAAGAAAACTCACAAGCCACTGTTCTGGGTGTCAGTTTTCAGGACCCACTTGGCACTCGCAAACCAGACCATGTTGGAAATGGTGTCATTTTGCGTCTGGGAGGCACCCTGCGAGAGTCTGAATTCCAGGAGGCACCCAGCAATTTAAGGCCTCAGGCCCCTGAACCATTGTACAGGCTTTTTCCCTGGGAAACAAAACTCACAAGCCACTGTTCTGGGTGTCAGTTTCCAGGATCCACTTGGCACTCTTAAACCAGACCAAGTTGGCACTGGTGTTGCTTAGCGTCTGGGAAACACCTGGCGAGATGCGGAATTCCAGGAGGCAACCGGCAATTTAAGGCCGGAGGCCCCTGAACCATTGTACAGGCTTTTTCCCTGGGAAACAAAACTCACAAGCCACTGTTCTTGGTGTCAGTTTGCAGGACCCACTTGGCACTCTCAAAGCAGACAAAGTTGGCACTGGTGCCACCTTGCGTCTGGGAGGCATCCTGTAAGACGCCGAATTCCAGGAGGCATCCAGCAATTTAAGGCCTCAAGACCCTGAACCATTGTACAGGCTTTTTCCCTGGGAAACAAAACTCACAAGCCACTGTTCTGGGTGTCAGTTTTCAGGACACACTTGGCACTCTCAAACCAGACCAAGTTGGCACTGGTGCCACCTTGCGTCTGGGAGGCATCCTGCGAGAGGCGCAATTCCAGGAGTCACCCGGCAATTTAAGGCCGCAGGACCGAAAACCATTCTACAGGTTTTTTCCCTGGAAAACAAAATTCAGAAGCCACTGTTCTGGGTGTCAGTTTTCAGGACCCACTTGGCACTCTCAAACAAGACCAAGTTGGCACTGGTGCCACCTTGCGTCTGGGAGGCATCTTGCAAGACGCTGAATTCCAGGAGGCACCCGGCAATTTAAGGCTGCTGGAACCAGAACCATTGTACAGGCTTTTTCCCTGGGAAACAAAACTCACAAGCCACTGTTCTGGTTGTCAGTTTTCAGGACCCACTTGACACTCTCAAAGCAGACCAAGTTGGCACTGGTGCCACCTTGCGTCTGGGAGGCATCCTGCGAGAGGCAGATCTCCAGGTGGCACCCGGCTATTAAAGGCGGCATTAACCTAAACCATTTCACAGGTTTTTTCCCTGGGAAAAAAAACTCACAAGCCACTGTTCTGGGTTTCAGTTTGCAGGAGCCACCTGGCACTCTCAAACCAGACCAAGTTGGCACTGGTGCCACCTTGTGTTTGGGAGGCATCCCTCCAGAGGCGCAATTAAAGGAGGCACCCGGAAATTTCAGGCCGCAGGACCCTGAACCATTGTACAGGCTTTTTCCCTGGGAAACAAAACTCACAAGCCACTGTTCTGGGTGTCAGTTTTCAGGACCCACTTGGCACTCTTAAACCAGACCAAGTTGGAACTGGTGCCACCTTGCGTCTGGGAGGCATCCTTCGAGAGGCGGAATTCCAGGAGTCACCCGGCAATTTAAGGCCTCAGGACCCTGAACCATTGTACAGGCTTTTTCCCTGGGAAACAAAATTCACAAGCTACTGTTCTGGGTGTCAGTTTTCAGGACCCACTTGACACTCTCAAAGTAGACCAATTTGGCACTAGTGCCACCTTGCGTCTGGGAGGCATCCTGCGAGAGGCGCAATTCCAGGAGGCACCTGGCAATTTAAGGCCGCAGGAC
The DNA here is from genome assembly GCF_963513975.1 of Fringilla coelebs. Lineage (NCBI taxonomy): Eukaryota > Metazoa > Chordata > Aves > Passeriformes > Fringillidae > Fringilla > Fringilla coelebs. Next base: position 405,555 of record NW_028167515.1, on the reverse strand, counting down.
CCTGAACCATGGTACAGGCTTTTTCCCTGGGAAACAAAACTCACAAGCCACTGTTCTGGGTGTCAGTTTGCAGGACCCACTTGGCACTCTTAAACCAGACCAAGTTGGCACTGGTGCCACCTTGTGTCGGGGAGGCATCCTGCGAGAGGCCGAATTCCAGGAGGCACCCGGCAATTTAAGGCCTCAGGCCCTTGAACAATTGTACAGGCTTTTTCACTGGGAAATAAAACTCACAAGCCACTGTTCTGGGTGTCAGTTTTCAGGACCCACTTGGCACTCTTAAACCAGACCAAGTTGGCACTGGTGCCACCTTGCGTCTGGGAGGCATCCTGCGAGTGGCCGAATTCCAGGTGGCACCTGGCAATTTAAGGCCGCAGGACCCTGAACCATTGTACAGGCTTTTTCCCTGGGAAAGAAAACTCACAAGCAACTGTTCTGGGTGTCAGTTTTCAGGACCCACTTGGCACTCTTAAACCAGACTAAGTTGGCACTGGTGTCATGTTGCGCCTGGGAGGCATCCTGTGAGAGGCGGAATTCCAGGAGGCACCCGGCAATTTAAGACCGCAGGACCCTGAACCATTGCACAGGCTTTTTCCCTGGGAAACAAAACTCACAAGCCACTGTTCTGGGTGTCAGTTTTCAGGACCCACTTGGCACTCTTAAACCAGACCAAGTTGGAACTGGTGCCACCTTGCGTCTGTGAGGCATCCTGCGAGAGGCCGAATTCCAGGAGGCACCCGGCAATTTAAGGCCGTAAGACGCTGAACCATTATACAGGCTTTTTCCCTGGGAAACAAAACTCACAAGCCACTGTTCTAGGTGTCAGTTTTCAGGACCCACTTGACTCTCGCAAACCAGACCATGTTGGAAATGGTGTCATTTTGCGTCTGGGAGGCACCCTGCGAGAGTCTGAATTCCAGGAGGCACCCAGCAATTTAAGGCCTCAGGCCCCTGAACCATTGTACAGGCTTTTTCCCTGGGAAACAAAACTCACAAGCCACTGTTCTGGGTGTCAGTTTTCAGGACACACTTGGCACTCTAAACTAGACCAAGTTGGCACTGGTGCCACCTTGCGTCTGGGAGGCATCCTGCGAGAAGCGGAATTCCAGGAGTCACCCGGCAATTTAAGGCCGCAGGACCGAAAACCATTCTACAGGCTTTTTCCCTGGAAAACAAAATTCAGAAGCCACTGTTCTGGGTGTCAGTTTGCAGGACCCACTTGGCACTCTCAAACCAGACCAAGTTGGCACTGGTGCCACCTTGCGTCTGGGAGGCATCTTGCAAGACGCCGAATTCCAGGAGGCACCCAGCAATTTAAGGCCGCAGGAACCTGAACCATTGTACAGGCTTTTTCCCTGGGAAACAAAACTCACAAGCCACTGTTCTGGGTGTCAGTTTGCAGGACCCACTTGGCACTCTTAAACCAGACCAAGTTGGCACTGGTGTTGCTTAGCGTCTGGGAAACACCTGGCGAGTTGCGGAATTCCAGGAGGCACCCGGAAATTTAAGGCCGCAGGACCCTGAACCATTGTACAGGCTTTTTCCCTGGGAAACAAAACTCACAAGCCACTGTTCTTGGTGTCAGTTTGCAGGACACACTTGGCACTCTTAAACCAGACAAAGTTGGCACTGGTGCCACCTTGCGTCTGGGAGGCATCCTGCAAGACGCCGAATTCAAGGAGGCACCCGGATATTAAGTCCGCAGGACCCTGAACCATTGTACAGGCTTTTTCCCTGGGAAACAAAACTCACAAGCCACTGTTCTGGGTGTCAGTTTTCAGGACACACTTGGCACTCTCAAACCAGACCAAGTTGGCACTGGTGCCACCTTGCGTCTGGGAGGCATCCTGCGAGAGGCGGAATTCCAGGAGGCACCCGGCAATTTAAGGCCGCAGGACCCAAAACCATTCTACAGGCTTTTTCCCTAGAAAACAAAATTCAGAAGCCACTGTTCTGGGTGTCAGTTTGCAGGACTCACTTGGCACTCTTAAACGAGACCAAGTTGGCACTGGTGCCACTTTGCGTCTGGGAGGCATCTTGCAAGACGCCGAATTCCAGGAGGCACCCGGCAATTTAAGGCCGCAGGACCCTGAACCATTATACAGGCTTTTTCCCTGGGAAACAAAACTCACAAGCCACTGTTCTGGGTGTCAGTTTTCAGGACCCACTTGACACTCTCAAAGCAGACCAAGTTGGCACTGGTGCCACCTTGCGTCTGGGAGGCATCCTGCGAGAGGCAGATCTCCAGGTGGCACCCGGCTATTAAAGGCGGCATTAACCTAAACCATTGTACAGGCTTTTTCCCTGGGAAACAAAACTCACAAGCCACTGTTCTGGGTGTCAGTTTGCAGGAGCCACCTGGCACTCTCAAACCAGACCAAGTTGGCACTGGTGCCACCTTGCGTCTGGGAGGCATCCTGCGAGAGGCGCAATTAAAGGAGGCACCCGGAAATTTAAGGCCGCAGGACCCTGAATCATTGTACAGGCTTTTTCCCTGGGAAACAAAACTCACAAGCCACTGTTCTGGGTGTCAGTTTTCAGGACCCACTTGGCACTCTTAAACCAGACCAAGTTGGAACTGGTGCCACCTTGCGTCTGGGAGGCATCCTGCGAGAGGCGGAATTCCAGGAGTCACCCGGCAATTTAAGGCCTCAGGACCCTGAACCATTGTACAGGCTTTTTCCCTGGGAAACAAAACTCACAAGCCACTGTTCTGGGGGTCAGTTTTCAGGACCCACTTGACACTCTCAAAGTAGACCAATTTGGCACTAGTGCCACCTTGCGTCTGGGAGGCATCCTGCGAGAGGCGCAATTCCAGTAGGCACTTGGCAATTTAAGGCCGCAGGACCCTGAACCATGGTACAGGCTTTTTCCCTGGGAAACAAAACTCACAAGCCACTGTTCTGGGTGTCAGTTTTCAGGACCCACTTAGCACTCTTAAACCAGACCAAGTTGGCACTGGTGCCATGTCGCTGTCGAGGCGGTCACGACACAAAGCAGAGACCACAAGCAGTCTCAGTTGGCAACTCTTTATTTCTGAACATGGCTGATCTTTTATACACTGTTCAGTTGTTTATGGTTCTTCTACCTGTACTATTGGTCACTATACATCAATATGATTCTATTGGTGCAACGTAGGGTGACTTAACTAACTTTCTAAAAATACTTTGTCCAGCTGCAAAGGTGTTATCATTCTTCCATTCCTCTCTTCTCTCGGTCTCCTTGGTGATAGCCTTGGAGAGAGCTCCTTATCAGCCTTTTCTTGCTTCTTCTCGCTCCTTTCTTGCTTCTTTTCGCTCCTTTAGCTGACAGGCCCGCTGTCAGCCCCTTCCACAATTCCCCCTTTTTGTTTTTGAACTGTAAATACAGCTGCTATGGATTTTTGCAGGGCCCTTTGCAAAAATCCAAGCAGACAGGGGAAACACAAAACCACAATCACAACCATCAATAAAATTAACATCCCCATTCTTAATGCAATCATTCTTGTTCGTCACCCATTTGTAAATTTCTTTACTCTATTCTTAAGACTGATGAAATACATGTCCTGATATATGGTCTTAGCCAGTGTCATCCGCATGTTCTGCTTCCACTGCGGAATCATTCATCCTGTCCTTTCCTGCGCGCTCCAGATAGGGTTTTACACAGCGAGCAGGAACCCATCGAGGACCATTATCTGTCAAAACACAGGCATAACCCCTCCCCCAGGTTATTAGTTCCACTGGACCAGACCACATACCTGTAATTAAGTCCTTGACCCATACTTTGACATTTCTACGAAAATCTGGTTGCTTAGAATTCAAAGAGGAAAAATGGTAAAAGATTGGAGATAACTGTGAGTCAGGTAGGGGACGCAAAAAGTTTAACACATAAACTGCTTTATCCAATCTTACTTGAGGTGACTCCTGTTGCATTCTCCCTTTTTGTTTTTGAACCTGACGTTTAAGAAGACCGTGAGCTCTTTCAATGATTGCTTGGCCTGTGGGGACATGTGGAATGCCTGTTGAATGCTCAATGCTTCAAGCACGAAAGAATGCTTGCATTTTCTGCGAAGCATATGCTGGGCCATTATCTGTTTTCACATGACATGGAACACCTAAGATAGAAAAGGCATGATAAAAATGACGAATCGCATCACGAGTTTTTTCTCCTGTGAATGCTGAAGCAACTATTGCATGAGAAAAGGTGTCAATTTGAATTAGATGGTGTTTTCCGGGCAGTACACTCTGACCTTACATGCCCTTGTTGACTACAATTGTAGCATTTTGCTGGAGGTCTTAGAACTGCAGCAAGAGCTGCCATTTTATGTTCAACTGAACCAACTTTTGAGCAAGCAGTAACCATTTCAGGCAATGTGGGTTCCTCAGGCAAAGTGTCAATAATTTTTTTGCAGTCTGGGTTTGCATTTTCTTTAATCAATTGGATACACAATTTGTGTCGCAAAGTTTCATCCTCTACCTGTTTTTCAATAGCTGCAGCAAGCTTTTCTACAAATTGCAAAAATGGTTCTCTCGTGCCTTGTTGAATAGTGACATATTTCTGTTTTGGAGCTGCCATTTCCATCGTTTTGATTAAAGCATTCATGCCAATTTGCTGAGCTTGTGCCAAAATTGAAGGATCTCACCTTGCCTGTAAATCTGGGCTAGCAAAAGGCCCAGTGCCCAGTAAAGCATCAACACCAACAGCATGACGAGGGTCGTGCTGAGGCAACTGCATATTTGTTAAAGCTGTGCGCTCAGCTACTCGCCTCCAAGTATCTTGGAATACACCGTATTGTACTGGCTGGAATAAGATGGTTGCAAGATGCATGATGTCATAAGGTGCAAGCAGATCTGCATTGATTACACATACTAATTGCATTACCTCTGAGGAATTGATACCGTACTGAGCCACTTTTGACTGGAGATCTTGCACAACCCTCCAGGCAAAGACGTGATGACTATCATCCTGTCCTGCTCCAGGAGCTGCTTTAAAAACTGGAAAAGCCATAGGGTTATTACAAGCAACATTTGCATTGACACTGTTCTCCTGAGGTATTCTTGAAGCACCTAATTTTTCTATGACGTCCCAATTCTTTTCTTCAACTGCTTTCCTTCTAACAAATTCTCAAAACTCCTGAGGATGTCGAGGAAGCACAGTTACTTGACATGGGGGCAGAGTCCATGGGGCAGTAGGGCTAGAACTATTAGAAGATGAACTGACAAGCTCCATCTCAGGTGTTACTGCAGGCGTCTCATCAGCTGACTCACTGCTGCTGTCACTGTCAGGTAACGGAGGATACGACATTGCAGGTTGTTCAAGCAGCTCATAGGGAAGCGGGGGGGCAGATGGCTGGACTGGAGCAGAGGGAAGCGGGGGGGCAGATAGCTGGGTTTTTTTCTCTGTTAAAGACATTTCAGCTAACTGGCGTAATGGTGTGGTATATACAGGCATCCTCGCGAGCTGCTGCGCAGGTGTGAGATAAGAAGGTTTAGGGGTCTGATAAGGAGCTACTATGGCAGGTTGCCCAGATGTTTTGGCAGCCTTCCCAGAAGCCTTGGCAGCCTTCCCAGAAGACTTGGCAGCCTTCCCAGAAGACTTGGCAGCCTTCCCAGAAGCTTTGGCAGCCTGCTTGGTAACTTGCATGGCACCTGGACTTTCACAGAGTTCCCCATCAGAGGCCCCCTCTATCTCATCCCCCCTATCAGTTTCTGTGATCAGCCCCGACTCTTCGTCCGCACCCCGCTCCGCTTGCTCTCCCTCTGTTTTCCATTCTTTCAATGCCTCAAAGAGCAACCCCCAAGTCACCGCTAGATCGACAACAGTCTTATCTCCCGCTCGGATGACTTCCCACAGTCTGTCCCCGACTCTTTTCCATTCTTTAACACTGAATGCTGTGTCAGGATCAGTTCCAAAATCCTGTGATTTAGCCCATAGCAATATACTACGAAGGGCATAGTCTGAAGTATTAACTCCCTTATTCCTTAACAAGCTTTTCCATGTAGCTAAAACATTTTCTTCCTCTTTAGACAAATTATGTCCCATTATTACTAGTTGGTGGCTCACCTACTTCCAGGTGTCTTGATAGGAGAAAATCAGGTCCGGACCTCCTTGTGGCTTCAACCTGCCACTCTCAGCTGCACCAACGCCGCCTCCCCCACTACGTCCCAGTGGGTCACGGTTGCTAATTGCTGGGACCCCGTCTGAGCCCAAGGCCAAGGGTGTTATATCACGTCGGGGTCACCAGATGTCGCTGTCGAGGCGGTCACGACACAAAGCAGAGACCACAAGCAGTCTCAGTTGGCAACTCTTTATTTCTGAACATGGCTGATCTTTTATACACTGTTCAGTTGTTTATGGTTCTTCTACCTGTACTATTGGTCACTATACATCAATATGATTCTATTGGTGCAACGTAGGGTGACTTAACTAACTTTCTAAAAATACTTTGTCCAGCTGCAAAGGTGTTATCATTCTTCCATTCCTCTCTTCTCTCGGTCTCCTTGGTGATAGCCTTGGAGAGAGCTCCTTATCAGCCTTTTCTTGCTTCTTCTCGCTCCTTTCTTGCTTCTTTTCGCTCCTTTAGCTGACAGGCCCGCTGTCAGCCCCTTCCACAGTGCCACCTTGTGTCGGGGAGGCATCCTGCGAGAGGCCGAATTCCAGGAGGCACCCGGCAATTTAAGGCCTCAGGCCCTTGAACCATTGTACAGGCTTTTTCCCTGGGAAACAAAACTCACAAGCCACTGTTCTGGGTGTCAGTTTTCAGGACCCACTTGGCACTCTTAAACCAGACCAAGTTGGAACTGGTGCCACCTTGTGTCTGGGAGGCATCCTGCGAGAGGCCGAATTCCAGGAGGCACCCGGCAATTTAAGTCCGCAGGACTCTGAACCATTGTACAGGCTTTTTCCCTGGGAAACAAAATTCACAAGCCACTGTTCTGGGTGTCAGTTTTCAGGACCCACTTGGCACTCTCAAACCAGACCAAGTTGGCACTGGTGCGATTTTGCGTCTTGGAGGCATCCTGCGAGAGGCGCAATTCCAGGAGGCACCCGGCAATTTAAGGCCGCAGGACCCTGAACCATTGTACAGGCTTTTTCCCTGGGAAAGAAAACTCACAAGCCACTGTTCTGGGTGTCAGTTTTCAGGACCCACTTGACACTCTCAAAGCAGACCAAGTTGGCACTGGTGCCACCTTGCGTCTGGGAGGCATCCTGCGAGAGGCGCAATTCCAGGAGGCACCCGGCAATTTAAGGCCGCAGGACCCTGAACCATTGTACAGGCTTTTTCCCTGGGAAACAAAACTCACAAGCCACTGTTCTGGGTGTCAGTTTTCAGGACCCACTTGGCACTCTTAAACCAGACTAAGTTGGCACTGTTGTCATGTTGCGCCTGGGAGGCATCCTGTGAGAGGCGGATCTCCAGGAGGCACCCGGCAATTTAAGGCCGCAGGCCCCTGAACCATTGTACAGGCTTTTTCCCTGGGAAACAAAACTCACAAGCCACTGTTCTGGGTGTCAGTTTTCAGGACCCACTTGGCACTCTTAAACCCTACCAAGTTGGAACTGGTGCCACCTTGCGTCTGGGAGGCATCCTGCGAGAGGCCGAATTCCAGGAGGCACCCGGCAATTTAAGGCCTCAGGACCCTGAACCATTATACAGGCTTTTTCCCTGGGAAACAAAACTCACAAGCCACTGTTCTTGGTGTCAGTTTGCAGGACCCACTTGGCACTCTCAAAGCAGACAAAGTTGGCACTGGTGCCACCTTGCGTCTGGGAGGCATCCTGTAAGACGCCGAATTCCAGGAGGCACCCAGCAATTTAAGGCCTCAAGACCCTGAACCATTGTACAGGCTTTTTCCCTGGGAAACAAAACTCACAAGCCACTGTTCTGGGTGTCAGTTTTCAGGACACACTTGGCACTCTCAAACCAGACCAAGTTGGCACTGGTGCCACCTTGCGTCTGGGAGGCATCCTGCGAGAGGCGGAATTCCAGGAGTCACCCGGCAATTTAAGGCCGCAGAACCGAAAACCATTCTACAGGCTTTTTCCCTGGAAAACAAAATTCAGAAGCCACTGTTCTGGGTGTCAGTTTTCAGGACCCACTTGGCACTCTCAAACAAGACCAAGTTGGCACTGGTGCCACCTTGCGTCTGGGAGGCATCTTGCAAGACGCTGAATTCCAGGAGGCACCCGGCAATTTAAGGCTGCTGGAACCAGAACCATTGTACAGGCTTTTTCCCTGGGAAACAAAACTCACAAGCCACTGTTCTGGGTGTCAGTTTTCAGGACCCACTTGACACTCTCAAAGCAGACCAAGTTGGCACTGGTGCCACCTTGCGTCTGGGAGGCATCCTGTGAGAGGCGGATCTCCAGGAGGCACCCGGCAATTTAAGGCCGCAGGCCCCTGAACCATTGTACAGGCTTTTTCCCTGGGAAACAAAACTCACAAGCCACTGTTCTGGGTGTCAGTTTTCAGGACCCACTTGGCACTCTTAAACCCTACCAAGTTGGAACTGGTGCCACCTTGCGTCTGGGAGGCATCCTGCGAGAGGCCGAATTCCAGGAGGCACCCGGCAATTTAAGGCCTCAGGACCCTGAACCATTATACAGGCTTTTTCCCTGGGCAACAAAACTCACAAGCCACTGTTCTGGGTGTCAGTTTTCAGGACCCACTTGGCACTCGCAAACCAGACCATGTTGGAAATGGTGTCATTTTGCGTCTGGGAGGCACCCTGCGAGAGTCTGAATTCCAGGAGGCACCCAGCAATTTAAGGCCTCAGGCCCCTGAACCATTGTACAGGCTTTTTCCCTGGGAAACAAAACTCACAAGCCACTGTTCTGGGTGTCAGTTTTCAGGACACACTTGGCACTCTTAAACCAGACCAAGTTGGCACTGGTGCCACCTTGCGTCTGGGAGGCATCCTGCGAGATGCGGAATTCCAGGAGTCACCCGGCAATTTAAGGCCGCAGGACCGAAAACCATTCTACAGGCTTTTTCCCTGGAAAACAAAATTCAGAAGCCACTGTTCTGGGTGTCAGTTTGCAGGACCTACTTGGCACTCTCAAACCAGACCAAGTTGGCACTGGTGCCACCTTGCGTCTGGGAGGCATCTTGCAAGACGCCGAATTCCAGGAGGCACCCGGCAATTTAAGGCCGCAGGAACCTGAACCATTGTACAGGCTTTTTCCCTGGGAAACAAAACTCACAAGCCACTGTTCTGGGTGTCAGTTTCCAGGATCCACTTGGCCCTCTTAAACCAGACCAAGTTGGCACTGGTGTTGCTTAGCGTCTGGGAAACACCTGGCGAGATGCGGAATTCCAGGAGGCACCCGGCAATTTAAGGCCGGAGGCCCCTGAACCATTGTACAGGCTTTTTCCCTGGGAAACAAAACTCACAAGCCACTGTTCTTGGTGTCAGTTTGCAGGACCCACTTGGCACTCTCAAAGTAGACAAAGTTGGCACTGGTGCCACCTTGCGTCTGGGAGGCATCCTGTAAGACGCCGAATTCCAGGAGGCACCCAGCAATTTAAGGCCTCAAGACCCTGAACCATTGTACAGGCTTTTTCCCTGGGAAACAAAACTCACAAGCCACTTTTCTGGGTGTCAGTTTTCAGGACACACTTGGCACTCTCAAACCAGACCAAGTTGGCACTGGTGCCACCTTGCGTCTGGGAGGCATCCTGCGAGAGGCGGAATTCCAGGAGTCACCCGGCAATTTAAGGCCGCAGGACCCAAAACCATTCTACAGGCTTTCTCCCTGGAAAACAAAATTCAGAAGCCACTGTTCTGGGTGTCAGTTTTCAGGACCCACTTGGCACTCTCAAACAAGACCAAGTTGGCACTGGTGCCACCTTGCGTCTGGGAGGCATCTTGCAAGACGCTGAATTCCAGGAGGCACCCGGCAATTTAAGGCTGCTGGAACCAGAACCATTGTACAGGCTTTTTCCCTGGGAAACAAAACTCACAAGCCACTGTTCTGGGTGTCAGTTTTCAGGACCCACTTGACACTCTCAAAGCAGACCAAGTTGGCACTGGTGCCACCTTGCGTCTGGGAGGCATCCTGCGAGAGGCAGATCTCCAGGTGGCACCCGGCTATTAAAGGCGGCATTAACCTAAACCATTTCACAGGTTTTTTCCCTGGGAAAAAAAACTCACAAGCCACTGTTCTGGGTTTCAGTTTGCAGGAGCCACCTGGCACTCTCAAACCAGACCAAGTTGGCACTTGTGCCACCTTGTGTTTGGGAGGCATCCTGAGAGAGGCGCAATTAAAGGAGGCACCTGGCAATTTCAGGCCGCAGGACCCTGAACCATTGTACAGGCTTTTTCCCTGGGCAACAAAACTCACAAGCCACTGTTCTGGGTGTCAGTTTTCAGGAACCACTTGACACTCTCAAACCAGACCAAGTTGGCACTGGTGCCACCTTGCGTCTGGGAGGCATCCTGCGAGAGGCGCAATTCCAGGAGGCACCCGGCAATTTAAGGCCGCAGGCCCCTGAACCATTGTACAGGCTTTATCCCTGGGAAACAAAACTCACAAGCCACTGTTCTGGGTGTCAGTTTTCAGGACCCACTTGACACTCTTAAACCCTACCAAGTTGGAACTGGTGCCACCTTGCGTCTGGGAGGCATCCTGCGAGAGGCCGAATTCCAGGAGGCACCCGGCAATTTAAGGCCTCAGGCCCCTGAACCATTGTACAGGCTTTTTCCCTGGGAAACAAAACTCACAAGCCACTGTTCTGGGTGTCAGTTTTCAGGACCCACTTGGCACTCTTAAACCAGACCAAGTTGGCACTGGTGTCGTGTTGCGTCTGGGAGGCATCCTGTGAGAGGCGGATCTCCAGGAGGCACCCGGCAATTTAAGGCCTCAGGCCCCTGAACCATTGTACAGGCTTTTTCCCTGGGAAACAAAACTCACAAGCCACTGTTCTGGGTGTCAGTTTGCAAGACCCACGTAACACTCTCAAACCAGACCAAGTTGGCACTGGTGCCACCATGCGTCTGGGAGGCATCCTGCGAGAGGCGGATCTCCAGGAGGCACCCGGCAATTTTAGTTCGCAGGACCCTGAACCATTGCACAGGCTTTTTCCCTGGGAAACAAAACTCACAAGCCACTGTTCTGGGTGTCAGTTTTCAGGACCCACTTGACACTCTCAAACCAGACCAAGTTGGCACTGCAGCCACCTTGCGTCTGGGAGGCATCCTGCGAGAGGCGAATCTCCAGGTGGCACCCGGCTATTAATGGCGGCATTAACCTAAACCATTTTACAGGCATTTTCCCTGGGAAAGAAAACTCACAAGCCACTGTTCTGGGTGTCAGTTTGCAGGAGCCACCTGGCACTCTCAAACCAAACCAAGTTGGCACTCGTGCCACCTTGCGTCTGGGAGGCATCCTGTGAGAGGCGCAATTCCAGGAGGCACCCGGCAATTTAAGGCCGCAGGACCCTGAACCATTGTACAGGCTTTTTCCCTGGGAAACAAAACTCACAAGCCACTGTTCTGGGTGTCAGTTTTCAGGACCCACTTGGCACTCTCAAACCAGACCAAGTTGGAAATGGTGTGATTTTGCGTCTGGGATGCACCCTGCGAGAGTCCGAATTCCAGGAGGCACCCGGCAATTTAAGGCCTCAGGCCCCTGAACCATTGTACAGGCTTTTTCCCTGGGAAACAAAACTCACAAGCCACTGTTCTGGGTGTCAGTTTTCAGGACCCACTTGGCACTCTTAAACCAGACCAGGGTAGAACTGGTGCCACCTTGCGTCTGGGAGGCATCCTGTGAGAGGCGGATCTCCAGGAGGCATCCGGCAATTAAAGGCCTCAGGCCCCTGAACCATTGTACAGGCTTTTTCCCTGGGATACAAAACTCACAAACCACTGTTATGGGTGTCAGTTTGCAAGACCCACTTAACACTCTCAAACCAGACCAAGTTGGCACTGGTGCCACCATGCGTCTGGGAGGCATCCTGCGAGAGGCGGATCACCAGGAGGCACCCGGCAATTTAAGTTCGCAGGCCCCTGAACCATTGTACAGGCTTTTTCCCTGGGAAACAAAACTCACAAGCCACTGTTCTGGGTGTCAGTTTGCAGCACACACTTGGCACTCTCAAACCAGACCAAGTTGGCACTGGTGCCACCATGTGTCTGGGAGGCATCCTGCGAGAGGCTGAATTCCAGGAGGCACCCGGCAATTTAAGGCCGCAGGCCCCTGAACCATTGTACAGGCTTTTTCCCTGGGAAACAAAACTCACAAGCCACTGTTCTGGGTGTCAGTTTTCAGGACCCACTTGGCACTCTTAAACCAGACCAAGTTGGCACTGGTGTCATGTTGCGTCTGGGAGGCATCCTGTGAGAGGCGGATCTCCTGGAGGCACCCGGCAATTTAAGGCCTCAGGCCCCTGAACCATTGTACAGGCTTTTTCCCTGGGAAACAAAACTCACAAGCCACTGTTCTGGGTGTCAGTTTGCAAGACCCACGTAACACTCTCAAACCAGACCAAGTTGGCACTGGTGCCACCATGCGTCTGGGAGGCATCCTGCGAGAGGCGGATCTCCAGGAGGCACCCGGAAATTTTAGTTCGCCGGACCCTGAACCATTGTACAGGCTTTTTCCCTGGGAAACAAAACTCACAAGCCACTGTTCTGGGTGTCAGTTTTCAGGACCCACTTGACACTCTCAAACCAGACCAAGTTGGCACTGGTGCCACCTTGCGTCTGGGAGGCATCCTGCGAGAGGCGAATCTCCAGGTGGCACCCGGCTATTAAAGGCGGCATTAACCTAAACCATTTTACAGGCTTTTTCCCTGGGAAAGAAAACTCACAAGCCACTGTTCTGGGTGTCAGTTTGCAGGAGCCACTTGGCACTCTCAAACCAGACCAAGTTGGCACTGGTGCCACCTTGCGTCTGGGAGGCATCCTGCGAGAGGCCGAATTCCAGGAGGCACCCGGCAATTTAAGGCCTCAGGCCCCTGAACCATTTTACAGGCTTTTTCCCTGGGAAACAAAACTCACAAGCCACTGTTCTGGGTGTCAGTTTTCAGGACCCACTTGACACTCTCAAACCAGACCAAGTTGGCACTGGTGCCACCTTGCGTCTGGGAGGCATCCTGCGAGAGGCCGAATTCCAGGAGGCACCCGGCAATTTTAGGCCTCAGGCCCCTGAACCATTGTACAGGCTTTTTCCCTGGGAAACAAAACTCACAAGCCACTGTTCTGGGTGTCAGTTTTCAGGACCCACTTGGCACTCTTAAACCAGACCAGGGTAGAACTGGTGCCACCTTGCGTCTGGGAGGCATCCTGCGGGAGGCCGAATTCCAGGAGTCACCTGGCAATTTCAGGCCGCAGGACCCTGAACCATTGTACAGGCTTTTTCCCTGGGAAACAAAACTCACAAGCTACTGTTCTGGGAGTCAGTTTGCAGGACACACTTGGCACTCTCAAACCAGACCAAGTTGGCACTGGTGCCACCTTGCGTCTGGGAGGCATGCTGCGAGAGGCGGAATTCAAGGAGGCACCCGGCAATTTAAGTCCGCAGGGCCCTGAACCATTGTACAGGCTTTTTCCCTGGGAAACAAAACTCACAAGCCACTGTTCTGGGTGTCAGTTTTCAGGACCCACTTGACACTCTCAAACCAGACCAAGTTGGCACTGGTGCCACCTTGCGTCTGGGAGGCATCCTGCGAGAGGCGAATCTCCAGGTGGCACCCGGCTATTAAAGGCGGGATTAACCTAAACCATTTTACAGGCTTTTTCCCTGGGAAAGAAAACTCACAAGCCACTGTTCTGGGTGTCAGTTTGCAGGAGCCACTTGGCACTCTCAAACCAGACCAAGTTGGCACTGGTGCCACCTTGCGTCTGGGAGGCATCCTGCGAGAGGCCGAATTCCAGGACGCACCCGGCAATTTAAGGCCTCAGGCCCCTGAACCATTGTACAGGCTTTTTCCCTGGGAAACAAAACTCACAAGCCACTGTTCTGGGTGTCAGTTTTCAGGACCCACTTGACACTCTCAAACCAGACCAAGTTGGCACTGGTGCCACCTTGCGTCTGGGAGGCATCCTGCGAGAGGCCGAATTCCAGGAGGCACCCGGCAATTTAAGGCCTCAGGCCCCTGAACCATTGTACAGGCTTTTTCCCTGGGAAACAAAACTCACAAGCCACTGTTCTGGGTGTCAGTTTTCAGGACCCACTTGGCACTCTTAAACCAGACCAAGGTAGAACTGGTGCCACCTTGCGTCTGGGAGGCATCCTGCGAGAGGCCGAATTCCAGGAGTCACCCGGCAATTTAAGGCCGCAGGACCCTGAACCATTGTACAGGCTTTTTCCCTGGGAAACAAAACTCACAAGCCACTGTTCTGGGTGTCAGTTTGCAGGACCCACTTGGCACTCTCAAACTAGATCAAGTTGGCACTGGTGCCACCATGCGTCTGGGAGGCATCCTGCGAGAGGCGGATCTCCAGGAGGCACCCGGCAATTTAAGGCCGCAGGACCCTGAACCATTGTACAGGCTTTTTCCCTGGGAAACAAAACTCACAAGCCACTGTTCTGGGTGTCAGTTTTCAGGACCCACTTGACACTCCCAAACCAGACCAAGTTGGCACTGGTGCCACCTTGCGTCTAGAAGGCATCCTGCGAGAGGAGGATCTCCAGGTGGCACCCGGCTATTAAAGGCGGCAATAACCTAAACCATTGTACAGGCTTTTTCCCTGGGAAAGAAAACTCACAAGCCACTGTTCTGGGTGTCAGTTTGCAGGAGCCACCTGGAAATCTCAAACCAGACCAAGTTGGCACTGGTGCCACCTTGTGTCTGGGAGGCATCCTGCGAGAGGCGCAATTCCAGGAGACAACCGGCAATTTAAGGCCGCAGGACCCTGAACCATTGTACAGGCTTTTTCCCTGGGAAACAAAACTCACAAGCCACTGTTCTGGGTGTCAGTTTGCAGGAGCCACTTGGCACTCTTAAACCAGACCAAGTTGGAACTCGTGCCACCTTGCGTCTGGGAGGCATCCTGCGAGAGGCCGAATTCCAGGAGGCACCCCGCAATTTAAGGCCTCAGGCCCCTGAACCATTGTACAGGCTTTTTCCCTGGGAAACAAAACTCACAAGCCACTGTACTGGGTGTCAGTTTTCAGGACCCACTTGGCACTCTTAAACCAGACCAAGTTGGCACTGGTGCCTCCTTGTGTCTGGGAGGCATCCTGTGAGAGGCGGATCTCCAGGAGGCACCCGGCAATTTAAGGCCGCATTACCCTGAACCATTGTACAGGCTTTTTCCCTGGGAAAAAAAACTCACAAGCCACTGTTCTGGGTGTCAGTTTTCAGGACCCACTTGACACTCTCAAAGCAGACCAAGTTGGCACTGGTGCCACCTTGCGTCTGGGAGGCATCCTGCGAGAGGCCGAATTCCAGGAGGCACCCGGCAATTTAAGGCCTCAGGCCCCTGAACCATTGTACAGGCTTTTTCCCTGGGAAACAAAACTCACAAGCCACTGTTCTGGGTGTCAGTTTTCAGGACCCACTTGGCACTCTTAAACCAGACCAGGGTAGAACTGGTGCCACCTTGCGTCTGGGAGGCATCCTGCGGGAGGCCGAATTCCATGAGTCACCCGGCAATTTCAGGCCGCAGGACCCTGAACCATTGTACAGGCTTTTTCCCTGGGAAACAAAACTCACAAGCCACTGTTCTGGGTGTCAGTTTGCAGGACACACTTGGCACTCTCAAACCAGACCAAGTTGGCACTGGTGCCACCTTGCGTCTGGGAGGCATGCTGCGAGAGGCGGAATTCCAGGAGGCACCCGGCAATTTAAGTCCGCAGGACCCTGAACCATTGTACAGGCTTTTTCCCTGGGAAACAAAACTCACAAGCCACTGTTCTGGGTGTCAGTTTTCAGGACCCACTTGACACTCTCAAACCAGACCAAGTTGGCACTGGGGCCACCTTGCGTCTGGGAGGCATCCTGCGAGATGCGGATCTCCAGGTGCCACCCGGCTATTAAAGGCGGCATTAACCTAAACCATTTTACAGGCTTTTTCCCTGGGAAAGAAAACTCACAAGCCACTGTTCTGGGTGTGAGTTTGAAGGAGCCACCTGGCACTCTCAAACCAAACCAAGTTGGCACTGGTGCCACCTTGCGTCTGGGAGACATCCTGCGAGAGGCGCAATTCCAGGAGGCACCCGGCAATTTAAGGCCGCAGGACCCTGAACCATTGTACAGGCTTTTTCCCTGGGAAACAAAACTCACAAGCCACTGTTCTGGGTGTCAGTTTTCAGGACACACTTGGCACTCTTAAACCAGACCAAGTTGGCACTGGTGCCACCTTGGGTCTGGGAGGCATCCTGCGAGAGGCGGAATTCCAGGAGGCACCCGGCAATTTAAGGCCTCAGGCCCCTGAACCATTGTATAGGCTTTTTCCCTGGGAAACAAAACTCACAAGACACTGTTCTGGGCGTCAGTTTTCAGGACCCACTTGGCACTCTTAAACCAGACCAAGTTGGAACTGGTGCCTCCTTGTGTCTGGGAGGCATCCTGCGAGAGGCCGAATTCCAGGAGGGACCCGGCAATTTAAGGCCTCAGGCCCCTGAACCATTGTACAGGCTTTTTCCCTGGGAAACAAAACTCACAAGCCACTGTTCTGGGTGTCAGTTTTCAGGACCCACTTGGCACTCTCAAACCAGACCAAGTTAGAACTGGTGCCACCTTTCGTCTGGGAAACCTCTGGTGTGATGCGGAATTCCATGAGGCACCCCGCAATTTAAGGCCGCAGGACCCTGAACCATTGTACAGGCTTTTTCCCTGGGAAACAAAACTCACAAATCACTGTTCTGGGTGTCAGTTTTCAGGACCCACTTGACACTCTCAAACCACACATAGTTGGCACTGGTGCCACCTTGCGTCTGGGAGGCATCCTGCGAGAGGCAAATCTCCAGGAGGCACCCGGCAATTTAAGGCCGCAGGACCCTGAACCATTGTACAGGCTTTTTCCCTGGGAAACAAAACTCACAAGCCACTGTTCTGGGTGTCAGTTTTCAGGACCCACTTGACACTCTCAAACCAGACCAAGTTGGAACTGGTGCCACCTTGTGTCTGGGAGGCATCCTGCGAGAGGCCGAATTCCAGGAGGCACCCGGCAATTTAAGGCTTCAGGCCCCTGAACCATTGTACAGGCTTTTTCCCTGGGAAACAAAACTCACAAGCCACTGTTCTGGGTGTCAGTTTTCAAGACCCACTTGACACTCTCAAACCAGACCAAGTTGGCACTGGTGCCACCTTGCGTCTGGGAGGCATCCTGCGAGAGGCCGAATTCCAGGAGGCACCCAGCAATTTAAGGCCACAGGACCCTGAACCATTGTACAGGCTTTTTCCCTGGGAAACAAAACTCACAAGCCACTGTTCTGGGTGTCAGTTTTCAGGACCCACTTGGCACTCTCAAACCAGACCAAGTTGGAAATGGTGCCACCTTGCGTCTTGGAGGCACCCTGCGAGAGTCCGAATTCCAGGAGGCACCCGGCAATTTAAGGCCTCAGGCCCCTGAACCATTGTACAGGCTTTTTCCCTGGGAAACAAAACTCACAAGCCACTGTTCTGGGTGTCAGTTTTCAGGACACACTTGGCACTCTCAAACCAGACCAAGTTGGCACTGGTGCCACCTTGTGTCTGGGAGGCATCCTGCGAGAGGCCGAATTCCAGGAGGCACCCGGCAATTTAAGGCTTCAGGCCCCTGAACCATTGCACAGGCTTTTTCCCTGGGAAACAAAACTCACAAGCCACTGTTCTGGGTGTCAGTTTTCAGGACCCACTTGACACTCTTAAACCAGACCAAGTTAGAACTGGTGCCACCTTGCGTCTGGGAAACCTCTGGTGTGATGCGGAATTCCAGGAGGCACCCCGCAATTTAAGGCCTCAGGCCCCTGAACCATTGTACAGGCTTTTTCCCTGGGAAACAAAACTCACAAGCCACTGTACTGGGTGTCAGTTTTCAGGACCCACTTGGCACTCTTAAACCAGACCAAGTTGGCACTGGTGCCTCCTTGTGTCTGGGAGGCATCCTGTGAGAGGCGGATCTCCAGGAGGCACCCGGCAATTTAAGGCCGCATTACCCTGAACCATTGTACAGGCTTTTTCCCTGGGAAAAAAAACTCACAAGCCACTGTTCTGGGTGTCAGTTTTCAGGACCCACTTGACACTCTCAAAGCAGACCAAGTTGGCACTGGTGCCACCTTGCGTCTGGGAGGCATCCTGCCAGAGGCCGAATTCCAGGAGGCACCCGGCAATTTAAGGCCTCAGGCCCCTGAACCATTGTACAGGCTTTTTCCCTGGGAAACAAAACTCACAAGCCACTGTTCTGGGTGTCAGTTTTCAGGACCCACTTGGCACTCTTAAACCAGACCAGGGTAGAACTGGTGCCACCTTGCGTCTGGGAGGCATCCTGCGGGAGGCCGAATTCCATGAGTCACCCGGCAATTTCAGGCCGCAGGACCCTGAACCATTGTACAGGCTTTTTCCCTGGGAAACAAAACTCACAAGCCACTGTTCTGGGTGTCAGTTTGCAGGACACACTTGGCACTCTCAAACCAGACCAAGTTGGCACTGGTGCCACCTTGCGTCTGGGAGGCATGCTGCGAGAGGCGGAATTCAAGGAGGCACCCGGCAATTTAAGTCCGCAGGACCCTGAACCATTGTACAGGCTTTTTCCCTGGGAAACAAAACTCACAAGCCACTGTTCTGGGTGTCAGTTTTCAGGACCCACTTGACACTCTCAAACCAGACCAAGTTGGCACTGGGGCCACCTTGCGTCTGGGAGGCATCCTGCGAGATGCGGATCTCCAGGTGCCACCCGGCTATTAAAGGCGGCATTAACCTAAACCATTTTACAGGCTTTTTCCCTGGGAAAGAAAACTCACAAGCCACTGTTCTGGGTGTGAGTTTGCAGGAGCCACCTGGCACTCTCAAACCAAACCAAGTTGGCACTGGTGCCACCTTGCGTCTGGGAGACATCCTGCGAGAGGCGCAATTCCAGGAGGCACCCGGCAATTTAAGGCCGCAGGACCCTGAACCATTGTACAGGCTTTTTCCCTGGGAAACAAAACTCACAAGCCACTGTTCTGGGTGTCAGTTTTCAGGACACACTTGGCACTCTTAAACCAGACCAAGTTGGCACTGGTGCCACCTTGCGTCTGGGAGGCATCCTGCGAGAGGCGGAATTCCAGGAGGCACCCGGCAATTTAAGGCCTCAGGCCCCTGAACCATTGTATAGGCTTTTTCCCTGGGAAACAAAACTCACAAGACACTGTTCTGGGCGTCAGTTTTCAGGACCCACTTGGCACTCTTAAACCAGACCAAGTTGGAACTGGTGCCTCCTTGTGTCTGGGAGGCATCCTGCGAGAGGCCGAATTCCAGGAGGGACCCGGCAATTTAAGGCCTCAGGCCCCTGAACCATTGTACAGGCTTTTTCCCTGGGAAACAAAACTCACAAGCCACTGTTCTGGGTGTCAGTTTTCAGGACCCACTTGGCACTCTTAAACCAGACCAAGTTAGAACTGGTGCCACCTTGCGTCTGGGAAACCTCTGGTGTGATGCGGAATTCCATGAGGCACCCCGCAATTTAAGGCCGCAGGACCCTGAACCATTGTACAGGCTTTTTCCCTGGGAAACAAAACTCACAAGCCACTGTTCTGGGTGTCAGTTTTCAGGACCCACTTGACACTCTCAAACCACACATAGTTGGCACTGGTGCCACCTTGCGTCTGGGAGGCATCCTGCGAGAGGCAAATCTCCAGGAGGCACACGGCAATTTAAGTCCGCAGGACCCTGAACCATTGTACAGGCTTTTTCCCTGGGAAACAAAACTCACAAGCCACTGTTCTGGGTGTCAGTTTTCAGGACCCACTTGACACTCTCAAACCAGACCAAGTTGGAACTGGTGCCACCTTGTGTCTGGGAGGCATCCTGCGAGAGGCCGAATTCCAGGAGGCACCCGGCAATTTAAGGCTTCAGGCCCCTGAACCATTGTACAGGCTTTTTCCCTGGGAAACAAAACTCACAAGCCACTGTTCTGGGTGTCAGTTTTCAGGACCCACTTGGCACTCTTAAACCAGACCAAGTTGGCACTGGTGCCACCTTGCGTCTGGGAGGCATCCTGCGAGAGGCCGAATTCCAGGAGGCACCCAGCAATTTAAGGCCACAGGACCCTGAACCATTGTACAGGCTTTTTCCCTGGGAAACAAAACTCACAAGCCACTGTTCTGGGTGTCAGTTTTCAGGACCCACTTGGCACTCTCAAACCAGACCAAGTTGGAAATGGTGCCACCTTGCGTCTTGGAGGCACCCTGCGAGAGTCCGAATTCCAGGAGGCACCCGGCAATTTAAGGCCTCAGGCCCCTGAACCATTGTACAGGCTTTTTCCCTGGGAAACAAAACTCACAAGCCACTGTTCTGGGTGTCAGTTTTCAGGACACACTTGGCACTCTCAAACCAGACCAAGTTGGCACTGGTGCCACCTTGTGTCTGGGAGGCATCCTGCGAGAGGCCGAATTCCAGGAGGCACCCGGCAATTTAAGGCTTCAGGCCCCTGAACCATTGCACAGGCTTTTTCCCTGGGACACAAAACTCACAAGCCACTGTTCTGGGTGTCAGTTTTCAGGACCCACTTGACACTCTTAAACCAGACCAAGTTAGAACTGGTGCCACCTTGCGTCTGGGAAACCTCTGGTGTGATGCGGAATTCCAGGAGGCACCCCGCAATTTAAGGCCGCAGGACCCTGAACCATTGTACAGGCTTTTTCCCTGGGAAACAAAACGCACAAGCCACTGTTCTGGGTGTCAGTTTTCAGGACCCACTTGACACTCTCAAACCAGACCAAGTTGGCACTGGTGCCACCTTGCGTCTGGGAGGCATCCTGCGAGAGGTGGATCTCGAGGAGGCATACGGCAATTTAAGTCCGCAGGACCCTGAACCATTGTACAGGCTTTTTCCCTGGGAAACAAAACTCACAAGCCACTGTTCTGGGTGTCAGTTTTCAGGACCCACTTGACACTCTCAAACCAGACCAAGTTGGCACTGGTGCCACCTTGTGTCTGGGAGGCATCCTGCGAGAGGCCGAATTCCAGGAGGCACCCGGCAATTTAAGGCTTCAGGCCCCTGAACCATTGTACAGGCTTTTTCCCTGGGAAACAAAACTCACAAGCCACTGTTCTGGGTGTCAGTTTTCAGGACACACTTGGCACTCTTAAACCAGACCAAGTTGGCACTGGTGCCACCTTGCGTCTGGGAGGCATCCTGCGAGAGGCCGAATTCCAGGAGGCACCCGGCAATTTAAGTCCGCAGGACCCTGAACCATTGTACAGGCTTTTTCCCTGGGAAACAAAACTCACAAGCCACTGTTCTGGGTGTCAGTTTTCAGGACCCACTTGGCACTCTCAAACCAGACCAAGTTGGAAATGGTGCCAACTTGCGTCTTGGAGGCACCCTGCGAGAGTCCGAATTCCAGGAGGCACCCGGCAATTTAAGGCCGCAGGCCCCTGAACCATTGTACAGGCTTTTTCCCTGGGAAACAAAACTCACAAGCCACTGTTCTGGCTGTCAGTTTTCAGGACCCACTTGGCACTCTTAAACCAGACCAGGGTAGAACTGGTGCCACCTTGTGTCTGGGAGGCATCCTGCAAGAGGCGGAATTCCAGGAGGCACCCGGCAATTTAAGGCCTCAGTCCCCTGAACCATTGTACAGGCTTTTACCCAAGGAAACAAAACTCACAAGCCACTGTTCTGGGTGTCAGTTTTCAGGACGCACTTGACACTCTCAAACCAGACATAGTTGGCACTGGTGCCACCTTGCGTCTGGAGGCATCCTGCGAGAGCCGGATCTCCAGGTGGCACCCGGCTATTAAAGGCAGCATTAACCTAAACCAATTTACAGGCTTTTTCCTTGGGAAGGAAAACTCACAAGCCACTGTTCTGGGTGTCAGTTTGCAGGAGCCACCTGGCACTCTCAAACCAGACCAAGTTGGCACTGGTGCCACCTTGCGTCTGGGAGGCATCCTGCGAGAGGCGCAATTCCAGGAGGCACCCGGCAATTTAAGGCCGCAGGACCCTGAACCATTGTACAGGCTTTATCCCTGGGAAACAAAACTCACAAGCCACTGTTCTGGGTGTCAGTTTTCAGGACCCACTTGGCACTCTTAAACCAGACCAAGTTGGCACTGGTGCCTCCTTGTGTCTGGGAGGCATCCTGCGAGAGGCGGAATTCCAGGAGGCACCCGGCAATTTAAGGACGCAGGACCCTGAACCATTGTACAGGCTTTTTCCCTGGGAAACAAAACTCACAAGCCACTGTTCTGGGTGTCAGTTTTCAGGACCCACTTGGCACTCTTAAACCAGACCAAGTTGGAAATGGTGCCACCTTCCGACTGGGAAACCTCTGCCTGATGCGGACTTCCAGGAGGCACCCCGGAATTTAAGGCCGCAGGACCCTGAACCATTGTACAGGCTTTTACCCTAGGAAACAAAACTCACAAGCCACTGTTCTGGGTGTCAGTTTGCAGGACCCACTTGGCACTCTCAAACCAGACCAAGTTGGCACTGGTGCCACCTTGCGTCTGGGAGACATGCTGCGAGAGGCGGAATTCAAGGAGGCACCCGGCAATTTAAGGCCGCAGGACCCTGAACCATTGTACAGGCTTTTTCCCTGGGAAACAAAACTCACAAGCCACTGTTCTGGGTGTCAGTTTTCAGGACCCACTTGACACTCTCAAACCAGACATAGTTGGCACTGGTGCCACCTTGCGTCTGGAGGCATCCTGCGAGAGCCGGATCTCCAGGTGGCACCCGGCGATTAAAGGCAGCATTAACCTAAACCAATTTACAGGCTTTTTCCTTGGGAAAGAAAACTCACAAGCCACTGTTCTGGGTGTCAGTTTGCAGGAGCCACCTGGCACTCTCAAACCAGACCAAGTTGGCACTGGTGCCACCTTGCGTCTGGGAGGCATCCTGCGAGAGGCGCAATTCCAGGAGGCACCCGGCAATTTAAGGCCGCAGGACCCTGAACCATTGTACAGGCTTTTTCCCTGGGAAACAAAACTCACAAGCCACTGTTCTGGGTGTCAGTTTTCAGGACACACTTGGTACTCTTAAACCACACCAAGTTGGAAATGCTTCCACCTTGCGTCTGGGAGGCATCCTGCGAGAGCCTGAATTCCAGGAGGCACCCGGCAATTTAAGGCCTCAGGCCCCTGAACCATTGTACAGGCTTTTTCCCTGGGAAACAAAACTCACAAGCCACTGTTCTGGGTGTCAGTTTTCAGGACCCACTTGGCACTCTTAAACCAGACCAAGTTGGCACTGGTGCCTCCTTGTGTCTGGGAGGCATCCTGCGAGAGGCGGAATTCCAGGAGGGACCCGGCAATTTAAGGCCTCAGGCCCCTGAACCATTGTACAGGCTTTTTCCCTGGGAAACAAAACTCACAAGCCACTGTTCTGGGTGTCAGTTTTCAGGACCCACTTGGCACTCTTAAACCAGACCAAGTTGGAAATGGTGCCACCTTCCGACTGGGAAACCTCTGGCGTGATGCGGAATTCCAGGAGGCACCCGGCAATTTAAGGCCGCCGGACCCTGAACCATTCTACAGGCTTTTTCCCTGGGAAACAAAACTCACAAGCCACTGTTCTGGGTGCCAGTTTGCAGGACACACTTGGCACTCTCAAACCAGACCAAGTTGGCACTGGTGCCACCTTGCCTCTGGGAGACATGCTGCGAGAGGCGGAATTCAAGGAGGCACCCGGCAATTTAAGTCCGCAGGACCCTGAACCATTGTACAGGCTTTTTCCCTGGGAAACAAAACTCACAAGCCACTGTTCTGGGTGTCAGTTTTCAGGACCCACTTGGCACTCTCAAACCAGACCAAGTTGGCACTGGGGCCACCTTGCGTCTGGGAGGCATCCTGCGAGATGCGGATCTCCAGGTGCCACCCGGCTATTAAAGGCGGCATTAACCTAAACCATTTTACAGGCTTTTTCCCTGGGAAAGAAAACTCACAAGCCACTGTTCTGGGTGTCAGTTTGCAGGAGCCACCTGGCACTCTCAAACCAGACCAAGTTGGCACTGGTGCCACCTTGCGTCTGGGAGGCATCCTGCGAGAGGCGCAATTCCAGGAGGCACCTGGCAATTTAAGGCTTCAGGCCCCTGAACCATTGTACAGGCTTTTTCCCTGGGAAACAAAACTCACAAGCCACTGTTCTGGGTGTCACTTTTGAGGACACACTTGGCACTCTTAAACCAGACCAAGTTGGCACTGGTGTCATGTTGCGCCTGGGAGGCATCCTGTGAGAGGCGGATCTCCAGGAGGCACCCGGCAATTTAAGGCCTCAGGCTCATGAACCATTGTACAGGCTTTTTCCCTGGGAAACAAAACTCACAAGCCACTGTTCTGGGTGTCAGTTTGCAGGACCCACTTGACACTCTCAAACCAGACCAAGTTGGCACTGGTGCCACCATGCGTCTGGGAGGCAACCTGCGAGAGGCGGATCTCGAGGAGGCACCCGGCAATTTATGGCCGCAGGACCCTGAACCATTGTACAGGCTTTTTCCCTGGGAAACAAAACTCACAAGCCACTGTTCTGGGTGTCAGTTTTCAGGACCCACTTGGCACTCTCAAACCAGACCAAGTTGGCACTGGTGCCACCTTGCGTCTCGCAGGCATCCTACAAGAGGCGGATCTCCAGGTGCCACCCGGCTATTAAAGGCGGCAATTACCTAAACCATTTTACAGGCTTTTTCCCTGGGAAAGAAAACTCACAAGCCACTGTTCTGGGTGTCAGTTTGCAGGACCCACTTGGCACTCTCAAACCAGACCAAGTTGGCACTGGTGCCACCATGCGTCTGGGAGGCATCCTGCCAGAGGCGGAATTCCAGGAGGCACCCGGCAATTTAAGGCCGCACGACCCTGAACCATTGTACAGGCTTTTTCCCTGGGAAACAAAACTCACAAGCCACTGTTCTGGCTGTCAGTTTTCAGGACCCACTTGACACTCTCAAACCAGACCAAGTTGGCACTGGTGCCACCTTGCGTCTGGGAGGCATCCTGCGAGAGGCGCTATTCCAGGAGGCACCCGGCAATTTAAGGCCTCAGGACCCTGAACCATTGTACAGGCTTTTTCCCTGGGAAACAAAACTCACAAGCCACTGTTCTGGGTGTCAGTTTTCAGGACCCACTTGGCACTCTCAAACCAGACCAAGTTGGCACTGGTGTTGCTTAGCGTCTGGGAAACCTCTGGCGTGATGCGGAATTCCAGGAGGCACCCCACAACTTAAGGCCGCAGGACCCTGAACCATTGTACAGGATTTTTCCCTGGGAAACAAAACTCACAAGCCACTGTTCTGGGTGTCAGTTTTCAGGAGCCACTTGACACTCTCAAACCAGACCAAGTTGGCACTGGTGCCACCTTGCGTCTGGGAGGCATCCTGCGAGAGCCGGATCTCCAGGTGGCACCCAACTATTAAATGCGACATTACCTAAACCAATTTACAGGCTTTTTCCCTGGGAAAGAAAACTCACAAGCCACTGTTCTGGGTGTCAGTTTGCAGGAGCCACTTGACACTCTCAAACCAGACCAAGTTGGCACTGGTGCCCACTTGCGTCTTGGAGGCATCCTGCGAGAGGCGCAATTCCAGGAGGCACCCGGCAATTTAAGGCCGCAGGACCCTGAACCATTGTACAGGCTTTTTCCCTGGGAAAGAAAACTCACAAGCCACTGTTCTGGGTGTCAGTTTGCAGGACACACTTGGCACTCTCAAACCAGACCAAGTTGGCACTGGTGCCACCTTGCGTCTGGGAGGCATGCTGCGAGAGGCGGAATTCAAGGAGGCACCCGGCAATTTAAGTCCGCAGGACCCTGAACCATTGTACAGGTTTTTTCCCTGGGAAACAAAACTCACAAGCCACTGTTCTGGGTGTCAGTTTTCAGGACCCACTTGGCACTCTTAAACCAGACCAAGGTAGAACTGGTGCCACCTTGCGTCTGGGAGGCATCCTGCTAGAGGCTGAATTCCAGGAGTCACCCGGCAATTTAAGGCCGAAGGACCCTGAACCATTGTAGAGGCTTTTTCTCTGGGAAACAAAACTCACAAGACACTGTTCTGGCTGTCAGTTTTCAGGACCCACTTGGCACTCTCAAACCAGACCAAGTTGGCACTGGTGCCAACTTGCGTCTTGGAGGCATCCTGCGAGTGGCGGAATTCCAGGAGGCACCCGGCAATTTAAGGCCGCAGGACCCTGAACCATTGTACAGGCTTTTTCCCTGGGAAACAAAACTCACAAGCCACTGTTCTGGGTGTCAGTTTTCAGGACCCACTTGGCACTCTCAAACCAGACCAAGTTGGCAATGGTGTTTCTTAGTGTCTGGCAAACCTCTGGCGTAATGCAGAATTCTAGGAGGCACCCCTCAATTTAAGGCCGCAGGACCCTGAACCATTGTACAGGCTTTTTCCCTGGGAAACAAAACTCACAAGCCACTGTTCTGGGTGTCAGTTTTCAGGACCCACTTGACACTCTCAAACCAGACCAAGTTGGCACTGGTGCCACCTTGCATCTGGGAGGCATCCTGCGTGATGCGGATCTCCAGGTGCCACCCGGCTCTTAAAGGCGGCATTAACCTAAACCATTTTACAGGCTTTTTCCCTGGGAAAGAAAACTCACAAGCCACTGTTCTGGGTGTCAGTTTGCAGGAGCCACCTGGCACTCTCAAACCAGACCAAGTTGGCACTGGTGCCACCTTGCGCCTGGGAGGCATCCTTCAAGAGGCGCAATTCCAGGAGGCACCCAGCAATTTAAGT
The DNA here is from genome assembly GCF_963513975.1 of Fringilla coelebs. Taxonomy (NCBI): domain Eukaryota; kingdom Metazoa; phylum Chordata; class Aves; order Passeriformes; family Fringillidae; genus Fringilla; species Fringilla coelebs. The sequence continues at coordinate 378,759 of NW_028167515.1, read as the reverse complement.
CCGCAGGACCCTGAACCATTGTACAGGCTTTTTCCCTGGGAAACAAAACTCACAAGCCACTGTTCTGGGTGTCAGTTTTCAGGACCCACTTGACACTCTCAAACCAGACCAAGTAGGCACTGGTGCCACCTTGCGTCTGGGAGGCATCCTGCGAGAGGCCGAATTCCAGGAGGCACCCGGCAATTTGAGGCCTCAGGCCCCTGAACTATTGTACAGGCTTTTTCCCCAGGAAACAAAACTCACAAGCCACTGTTCTGGGTGTCAGTTTTCAGGACCCACTTGACACTCTCAAACCAGACCAAGTTGGCACTGGTGCCACCTTGCGTCTGGGAGGCATCCTGCGAGAGGCGAATCTCCAGGTGGCACCCGGCTATTAAAGGCGGGATTAACCTAAACCATTTTACAGGCTTTTTCCCTGGGAAAGAAAACTCACAAGCCACTGTTCTGGGTGTCAGTTTGCAGGAGCCACCTGGCACTCTCAAACCAGACCAAGTTGGCACTGGTGCCACCTTGTGTCTGGGAGGCATCCTGCGAGAGGCTGAATTCCAGGAGGCACCTGGCAATTTAAGGCCTCAGGCCCCTGAACCATTGTACAGGCTTTTTCCCTGGGAAAGAAAACTCACAAGCCACTGTTCTGGGTGTCAGTTTTCAGGACCCACTTGGCACTCTTAAACCAGACCAAGTTGGAACTGGTGCCACCTTGCGTCTGGGAGGCATCCTGCGAGAGTCCGAATTCCAGGAGGCACCCGGCAATTTAAGGCCTCAGGCCCCTGAACCATTGTACAGGCTTTTTCCCTGGGAAACAAAACTCACAAGACACTGTTCTGTGTGTCAGTTTTCAGGACACACTTGGAACTCTCAAACCAGACCAAGTTGGCACTGGTGCCACCTTGTGTCTGGGAGGCATCCTGCGAGAGGCGCAATTCCAGGAGGCACCCGGCAATTTTAGTTCGCAGGACCCTGAACCATTGTACAGGCTTTTTCCCTGGGAAACAAAACTCACAAGCCACTGTTCTGGGTGTCAGTTTTCAGGACCCACTTGGCACTCTCAAACCAGACCAATTTGGCACTGGTGTTTCTTAGCGTCTGGGAAACCTCTGGCGTGATGCGGAATTCCAGGAGGCACCCTGCAATTTAAGGCCGCAGGACCCTGAACCATTGTACAGGCTTTTTCCCTGGGAAACAAAACTCACAAGCCACTGTTCTGGGTGTCAGTTTTCAGGACCCACTTGACACTCTCAAACCAGACCAAGTTGGCACTGGTGCCACCTTGCGTCTGGGAGGCATCCTGCGAGATGCGGATCTCCAGGAGGCACCCGGCTATTAAAGGCGGGATTAACCTAAACCATTGTACAGGCTTTTTCCCTGGGAAACAAAACTCACAAGCCACTGTTCTGGGTGTCAGTTTGCAGGACCCACTTGACACTCTCAAACCAGACCAAGTTGGCACTGGTGCCACCTTGTGTCTGGGAGGCATCCTGCGAGAGCTGAATTCCAGGAGGCACCTGGCAATTTAAGGCCTCAGGCCCCTGAACCATTTTAGAGGCTTTTTCCCTGGGAAAGAAAACTCACAAGCCACTGTTCTGGGTGTCAGTTTTCAGGACCCACTTGGCACTCTTAAACCAGACCACGTTGGCACTGGTGTCATGTTGCGTCTTGGAGGCATCCTGTGAGAGGCGGATCTCGAGGAGGGACCCGGATATTTAAGGCCTCAGGCCCCTGAACCATTGTACAGGCTTTTTCCCTGGGAAACAAAACTCACAAGCCACTGTTCTGGGTGTCAGTTTTCAGGACCCACCTGGCACTCTAAACCAGACCAAATTGGCACTGGTGCCACCATGCGTCTGGGAGGCATCCTGCGAGAGGCGAATCTCCAGGAGGCACCCGGCTATTAAAGGCGGCATTAACCTAAACCATTGTACAGGCTTTTTCCCTGGGAAACAAAACTCACAAGCCACTGTTCTGGGTGTCAGTTTTCAGGACCCACTTGACACTCTCAAACCAGACCAAGTTGGCACTGGTGCCACCATGCGTCTGGGAGGCATCCTGCGAGAGGCGGATCTCCAGGAGGCACCCGGCAATTTAAGTCCGCAGGACCCTGAACCATTGTACAGGCTTTTTCCCTGGGAAACAAAACTCACAAGCCACTGTTCTGGGTGTCAGTTTTCAGGACCCACTTGGCACTCTCAAACCAGACCAAGTTGGCACTGGTGCCACCTTGCGTCTGGGAGGCATCCTGCGAGAGGCCGAATTCCAGGAGGCACCCGGCAATTTAAGGCCTCAGGCCCCTGAACCATCGTAAAGGCTTTTTCCCTGGGAAACAAAACTCACAAGCCACTGTTCTGGGTGTCAGTTTTCAGGACCCACTAGGCACTCTTAAACCAGACCAAGTTGGAACTGGTGCCACCTTGCGTCTGGGAGGCATCCTGCGAGAGGCCGAATTCCAGGAGGCACCCGGCTATTAAAGGCGGCATTAACCTAAACCATTTTACAGGCTTTTTCCCTGGGAAACAAAACTCACAAGCCACTGTTCTGGGTGTCAGTTTTCAGGACCCACTTGGCACTCTTAAACCAGACCAAGTTGGAACTGGTGCCACCTTGCGTCTGGGAGGCATCCTGCGAGAGGCCGAATTCCAGGAGGCACCCGGCAATTTAAGGCCTCAGGCCCCTGAACCATTGTACAGGCTTTTTCCCTGGGAAACAAAACTCACAAGCCACTGTTCTGGGTGTCAGTTTTCAGGACACTCTTGGAACTCTCAAACCAGACCAAGTTGGCACTGGTGCCACCTTGTGTCTGGGAGGCATCCTGCGAGAGGCGCAATTCCAGGAGGCACCCGGCAATTTTAGTTCGCAGGACCCTGAACCATTGTACAGGCTTTTTCCCTGGGAAACAAAACTCACAAGCCACTGTTCTGGGTGTCAGTTTTCAGGACCCACTTGGCACTCTCAAACCAGACCAATTTGGCACTGGTGTTTCTTAGCGTCTGGGAAACCTCTGGCGTGATGCGGAATTCCAGGAGGCACCCTGCAATTTAAGGCCGCAGGACCCTGAACCATTGTACAGGCTTTTTCCCTGGGAAACAAAACTCACAAGCCACTGTTCTGGGTGTCAGTTTTCAGGACCCACTTGACACTCTCAAACCAGACCAAGTTGGCACTGGTGCCACCTTGCGTCTGGGAGGCATCCTGCGAGATGCGGATCTCCAGGAGGCACCCGGCTATTAAAGGCGGGATTAACCTAAACCATTTTACAGGCTTTTTCCCTGGGAAAGAAAACTAACAAGCCACTGTTCTGGGTGTCAGTTTGCAGGACCCACTTGGCAATCTCAAACCAGACCAATTTGGCACTGGTGTTTCTTAGCGTCTGGGAAACCTCTGGCGTGATGCGGAATTCCAGGAGGCACCCGGCAATTTAAGGCCGCAGGACCCTGAACCATTGTACAGGCTTTTTCCCTGGGAAACAAAACTCACAAGACACTGTTCTGGGTGTCAGTTTTCAGGACCCACTTGGCACTCTCAAACCAGACCAAGTTGGCACTGGTGCCAACTTGCGTCTTGGAGGCATCCTGCGAGAGGCGCAATTCCAGGAGGCACCCGGCAATTTAAGGCCGCAGGCCCCTGAACCATTGTACAGGCTTTTTCCCTGGGAAACAAAACTCACAAGCCACTGTTCTGGGTGTCAGTTTTCAGGACCCACTTGGCAATCTCAAACCAGACCAATTTGGCACTGCTGTTTCTTAGCGTCTGGGAAACCTCTGGCGTGATGCGGAATTCCAGGAGGCACCCGGCAATTTAAGGCTTCAGGCCCCTGAACCATTGTACAGGCTTTTTCCCTGGGAAACAAAACTCACAAGACACTGTTCTGGGTGTCCGTTTTCAGGACCCACTTGACACTCTCAAACCAAACCAAGTTGGCACTGGGGCCCCCTTGCGTCTGGGAGGCATCCTGCGAGATGCGGATCTCCAGGTGCCACCCGGCTATTAAAGGCGGCATTAACCTAAACCATTTTACAGGCTTTTTCCCTGGGAAAGAAAACTCACAAGCCACTGTTCTGGGTGTCAGTTTGCAGGAGCCACCTGGCACTCTCAAACCAAACCAAGTTGGCACTGGTGCCACCTTGCGTCTGGGAGGCATCCTGCGAGAGGCGCAATTCCAGGAGGCACCCGGCAATTTAAGGCCTCAGGACCCTGAACCATTGTACAGGCTTTTTCCCTGGGAAACAAAACTCACAAGACACTGTTCTGGGCGTCAGTTTTCAGGACCCACTTGGAACTCTTAAACCAGACCAAGTTGGCACTGGTGCCTCCTTGTGTCTGGGAGGCATCCTGCGAGAGGCCGAATTCCAGGGGGGACCTGGTAATTTAAGGCCTCAGGCCCCTGAACCATTGTAAAGGCTTTTTCCCTGGGAAACAAAACTCACAAGCCACTGTTCTGGGTGTCAGTTTTCAGGACCCACTTGGAACTCTTAAACCAGACCAAGTTAGAACTGGTGCCACCTTGCATCTGGGAAACCTCTGGCGTGATGCGGAATTCCAGGAGTCACCCCGCAATCTAAGGCCGCAAAACCCTGAACCATTGTACAGGCTTTTTCCCTGGGAAACAAAACTCAGAAGCACTGTTCTGGGTGTCAGTTTTCAGGACCCACTTGACACTCTCAAACCAGACCAAGTTGGCACTGGTGCCACCTTGCGTCTGGGAGGCATCCTGCGAGATGCGAATCTCCAGGTGGCACCCGGCTCTTAAAGGCGGCATTTACCTAAACCATTTTACAGGCTTTTTCCCTGGGAAACAAAACTCACAAGCCACTGTTCTGGGTGTCAGTTTTCAGGACCGACTTGACACTCTCAAACCAGACCAAGTTGGCACTGGTGCCACCTTGCGTCTGGGAGGCATCCTGCGAGAGGCCGAATTCCAGGAGGCACCCGGCAATTTAAGGCCGCAGGACCCTGAACCATTGTACAGGCTTTTTCCCTGGGAAACAAAACTCACAAGCCACTGTTCTGGGTGTCAGTTTTCAGGACCCACTTGGCACTCTTAAACCAGACCAAGGTAGAACTGCTGCCACCTTGCGTCTTGGAGGCATTCTGCGAGAGGCGGAATTCCAGGAGGCACCCGGCAATTTAAGGCCGCAGGACCCTGAACCATTGTACAGGCTTTTTCCCTGGGAAACAAAACTCACAAGCCACTGTTCTGGGTGTCAGTTTGCAGGACACACTTGGCACTCTCAAACCAGACCAAATTGGCACTGGTGCCACCTTGCGTCTGGGAGGCATGCTGCGAGAGGCGGAATTCAAGGAGGCACCCGGCAATTTATGGCCGCATGACCCTGAACCATTGTACAGGCTTTTTCCCTGGGAAACAAAACTCACAAGCCACTGTTCTGGGTGTCAGTTTTCAGGACCCACTTGACACTCTCAAACCAGACCAAGTTGGCACAGGGGCCCCCTTGCGTCTGGGAGGCATCCTGCGAGATGCGGATCTCCAGGTGCCACCCGGATATTAAAGGCGGCATTAACCTAAACCATTTTACAGGCTTTTTCCCTGGGAAAGAAAACTCACAAGCCACTGTTCTGGGTGTCAGTTTTCAGGACCCACTTGACACTCTCAAACCAGACCAAGTTGGCACTGGGGCCCCCTTGCGTCTGGGAGGCATCCTGCGAGATGCGGATCTCCAGGTGCCACCCGGCTATTAAAGGCGGCATTAACCTAAACCATTTTACAGGCTTTTTCCCTGGGAAAGAAAACTCACAAGCCACTGTTCTGGGTGTCAGTTTGCTGGAGCCACCTGGCACTCTCAAACCAAACCAAGTTGGCACTGGTGCCACCTTGCGTCTGGGAGGCATCCTGCGAGAGGCGGAATTCCACGAGGCACCCGGCAATTTAAGGCCTCAGGCCCCTGAACCATTGTACAGGCTTTTTCCCTGGGAAACAAAACTCACAAGACACTGTTCTGGGCGTCAGTTTACAGGACCCACTTGGAACTCTTAAACCAGACCAAGTTGGCACTGGTGCCTCCTTCTGTCTGGGAGGCATCCTGCGAGAGGCCGAATTCCAGGAGGGACCTGGCAATTTAAGGCCGCAGGACCCTGAACCATTGTACAGGCTTTTTCCCTGGGAAACAAAACTCAGAAGCACTGCTCTGGGTGTCAGTTTTCAGGACCCACTTGACACTCTCAAACCAGACCAAGTTGGCACTGGTGCCACCTTGCCTCTGGGAGGCATCCTGCGAGATGCGAATCTCCAGGTGGCACCCGGCTCTTAAAGGCGGTATTAACCTAAACCATTTTACAGGCTTTTTCCCTGGGAAACAAAACTCACAAGCCACTGTTCTGGGTGTCAGTTTGCAGGAGCCACCTGGAACTCTCAAACCAGACCAAATTGGCACTGGTGCCACCTTGCGTCTGGGAGGCATGCTGCGAGAGGCGGAATTCAAGGAGGCACCCGGCAATTTATGGCCGCATGACCCTGAACCATTGTACAGGCTTTTTCCCTGGGAAACAAAACTCACAAGCCACTGTTCTGGGTGTCAGTTTTCAGGACCCACTTGGCACTCTCAAACCAGACCAAGTTGGCACTGGTGCCACCTTGCGTCTCGCAGGCATCCTGCGAGAGGCGGATCTCCAGGTGCCACCCGGCTATTAAAGGCGGCATTAACCTAAACCATTTTACAGGCTTTTTCCCTGGGAAAGAAAACTCACAAGGCATTGTTCTGGGTGTCAGTTTGCAGGAGCCACCTGGAACTCTCAAACCAGACCAAGTTGGCACTGGTGCCACCTTGCGTCTGGGAGGCATCCTGCGAGAGGCGCAATTCCAGGAGACACCCGGCAATTTAAGGCCGCAGGACCCTGAACCATTGTACAGGCTTTTTCCCTGGGAAACAAAACTCACAAGCCACTGTTCTGGGTGTCAGTTTTCAGGACCCACTTGGCACTCTTAAACCAGACCAAGTTGGAACTGGTGCCACCTTGCGTCTGGGAGGCATCCTGCAAGAGGCCGAATTCCAGGAGGCACCCGGCAATTTAAGGCCTCAGGCCCCTGAACCATTGTACAGGCTTTTTCCCTGGGAAACAAAACTCACAAGCCACTGTACTGGGTGTCAGTTTTCAGGACCCACTTGACACTCTCAAACCAGACCAAGTTGGCACTGGTGCCACCATGCGTCTGGGAGGCATCCTGCGAGAGGCGGATCTCCAGGAGGCACCCGGCAATTTAAGTCCGCAGGACCCTGAACCATTGTACAGGCTTTTTCCCTGGGAAACAAAACTCACAAGCCACTGTTCTGGGTGTCAGTTTGCAGGAGCCACTTGGCACTCTGTAACCAGACCAAGTTGGCACTGGTGCCACCTTGCGTCTGGGAGGCATCCTGCGAGAGGCGCAATTCCAGGAGGCACCCGGCAATTTAAGGCCGCAGGCCCCTGAACCATTGTACAGGCTTTTTCCCTGGGAAACAAAACTCACAAGCCACTGTTCTGGGTGTCAGTTTTCAGGACCCACTTGGCACTCTCAAACCAGACCAAGTTGGCACTGGTGCCACCTTGCGTCTGGGAGGCATCCTGCGAGAGGCCGAATTCCAGGAGGCACCCGGCAATTTAAGGCCTCAGGTCCCTGAACCATTGTACAGGCTTTTTCCCTGGGAAACAAAACTCACAAGCCACTGTACTGGGTGTCAGTTTTCAGGACCCACTTGACACTCTCAAACCAGACCAAGTTGGCACTGGTGCCACCATGCGTCTGGGAGGCATCCTGCGAGAGGCGGATCTCCAGGAGGCACCCGGCAATTTAAATCCGCAGGACCCTGAACCATTGTACAGGCTTTTTCCCTGGGAAACAAAACTCACAAGACACTGTTCTGGGTGTCAGTTTGCAGGACCCACTTGGCACTCTCAAACCAGACCAAGTGGGCACTGGTGCCACCATGCGTCTTGGAGGCATCCTGCCAGAGGCGGAATTCCAGGAGGCACCCGGCAATTGAAGTCCGCAGGACCCTGAACCATTGTACAGGCTTTTTCCCTGGCAAACAAAACTCACAAGCCACTGTTCTGGGTGTCAGTTTTCAGGACCCACTTGACACTCTCAAACCAGACCAAGTTGGCACTGGTGCCACCTTGCGTCTGGGAGGCATCCTGCGAGAGGCGCAATTCCAGGAGGCACCCGGCAATGTAAGGCCTCAGGACCCTGAACCATTGTACAGGCTTTTTCCCTGGGAAACAAAACTCACAAGCCACTGTTCTGGGTGTCAGTTTTCAGGACCCACTTGGCACTCTTAAACCAGACCAAGTTGGCACTGGTGCCACCTTGCGTCTGGGAGGCATCCTGCGAGAGGCCGAATTCCAGGAGTCACCCGGCAATTTAAGGCCGCAGGACCCTGAACCATTGTACAGGCTTTTTCCCTGGGAAACAAAACTCACAAGACACTGTTCTGGGTGTCAGTTTTCAGGACCCACTTGGCACTCTCAAACCAGACCAAGTTGGCACTGGTGCCAACTTGCGTCTTGGAGGCAGCCTGCGCGAGGTGGAATTCCAGGAGGCACCCGGCAATTTAAGGCCGCAGGACCCTGAACCATTGTACAGGCTTTTTCCCTGGGAAACAAAACTCACAAGCCACTGTTCTGGGTGTCAGTTTTCAGGACCCACTTGGCACTCTCAAACCAGAACAAGTTGGCACTGGTGTTGCTTAGCGTCTGGGAAACCTCTGGCGTGATGCGGAATTCCAGGAGGCACCCTGCAATTTAAGGCCGCAGGACCCTGAACCATTGTACAGGCTTTTTCCCTGGGAAACAAAACTCACAAGCCACTGTTCTGGGTGTCAGTTTGCAGGACACACTTGGCACTCTCAAACCAGACCAAGTTGGCACTGGTGCCACCATGTGTCTGGGAGGGATCCTGCGAGAGGCCGAATTCCAGGAGGCACCCGGCAATTTAAGGCCGCAGGACCCTGAACCATTGTACAGGCTTTTTCCCTGGGAAACAAAACTCACAAGCCACTGTTCTGGGTGTCAGTTTTCAGGACCCACTTGACACTCTCAAACCAGACCAAGTTGGCACTGGTGCCACCTTGCGTCTGGGAGGCATCCTGCCAGAGGCGGAATTCCAGGAGGCACCCGGCAATTTAAGGCCTCAGGCCCATGAACCATTGTACAGGCTTTTTCCCTGGGAAACAAAACTCACAAGCCACTGTTCTGGGTGTCAGTTTGCAGGACCCACTTGGCACTCTCAAACCAGAACAAGTTGGCACTGGTGTTGCTTAGCGTCTGGGAAACCTCTGGCGTGATGCGGAATTCCAGGAGGCACCCTGCAATTTAAGGCCGCAGGACCCTGAACCATTGTACAGGCTTTTTCCCTGGGAAACAAAACTCACAAGCCACTGTTCTGGGTGTCAGTTTGCAGGACACACTTGGCACTCTCAAACCAGACCAAGTTGGCACTGGTGCCACCATGTGTCTGGGAGGGATCCTGCGAGAGGCCGAATTCCAGGAGGCACCCGGCAATTTAAGTCCGCAGGACCCTGAACCATTGTACAGGCTTTTTCCCTGGGAAACAAAACTCACAAGCCACTGTTCTGGGTGTCAGTTTTCAGGACCCACTTGACACTCTCAAACCAGACCAAGTTGGCACTGGTGCCACCTTGCGTCTGGGAGGCATCCTGCCAGAGGCGGAATTCCAGGAGGCACCCGGCAATTTAAGGCCTCAGGCCCATGAACCATTGTACAGGCTTTTTCCCTGGGAAACAAAACTCACAAGCCACTGTTCTGGGTGTCAGTTTGCAGGACCCACTTGACACTCTCAAACCAGACCAAGTTGGCACTGGTGCCACCATGCGTCTGGGAGGCATCCTGCGAGAGGCGGATCTCGAGGAGGCACCCGGCGATTTATGGCCGCAGGTCCCTGAACCATTGTACAGGCTTTTTCCCTGGGAAACAAAACTCACAAGACACTGTTCTGGGTGTCAGTTTTCAGGACCCACTTGGCACTCTTAAACCAGACCAAGTTGGCACTGGTGCCACCTTGCGTCTCGCAGGCATCCTGCGAGAGGCGGATCTCCAGGTGCCACCCGGCTATTAAAGGCGGCATTAACCTAAACCATTTTACAGGCTTTTTCCCTGGGAAAGAAAACTCACAAGCCACTGTTCTGGGTGTCAGTTTTCAGGACCCACTTGACACTCTCAAACCAAACCAAGTTGGCACTGGTGCCACCTTGCGTCTGGGAGGCATCCTGCGAGAGGCGGAATTCCAGGAGGCACCCGGCAATTTAAGGCCTCAGGCCCCTGAACCATTGTACAGGCTTTTTCCCTGGGAAACAAAACTCACAAGACACTGTTCTGGGCGTCAGTTTTCAGGACCCACTTGGCACTCTTAAACCAGACCAAGTTAGAACTGGTGCCACCTTGCGTCTGGGAAACCTCTGGCGTGATGCGGAATTCCAGGAGGCACCCCGCAATTTAAGGCCGCAGGACCCTGAACCATTGTACAGGCTTTTTCCCTGGGAAACAAAACTCAGAAGCACTGTTCTGGGTGTCAGTTTTCAGGACCCACTTGACACTCTCAAACCAGACCAAGTTGGCACTGGTGCCACCTTGCCTCTGGGAGGCATCCTGCGAGATGCGAATCTCCAGGTGGCACCCGGCTCTTAAAGGCGGCATTAACCTAAACCATTTTACAGGCTTTTTCCCTGGGAAACAAAACTCACAAGCCACTGTTCTGGGTGTCAGTTTTCAGGAGCCACCTGGAACTCTCAAACCAGACCAAGTTGGCACTGGTGCCACCTTGCGTCTGGGAGGCATCCTGCGAGAGGCGCAATTCAAGGAGGCACCCGGCAATTTAAGGCCGCAGGACCCTGAACCATTGTACAGGCTTTTTCCCTGGGAAACAAAACTCACAAGCCACTGTTCTGGGTGTCAGTTTTCAGGACCCACTTGGCACTCTCAAACCAGACCAAGTTGGCACTGGTGCCACCTTGCGTCTCGCAGGCATCCTGCGAGAGGCGGATCTCCAGGTGCCACCCGGCTATTAAAGGCGGCATTAACCTAAACCATTTTACAGGCTTTTTCCCTGGGAAAGAAAACTCACAAGGCATTGTTCTGGGTGTCAGTTTGCAGGAGCCACCTGGAACTCTCAAACCAGACCAAGTTGGCACTGGTGCCACCTTGCGTCTGCGAGGCATCCTGCGAGAGGCGCAATTCCAGGAGACACCCGGCAATTTAAGGCCGCAGGACCCTGAACCATTGTACAGGCTTTTTCCCTGGGAAACAAAACTCACAAGCCACTGTTCTGGGTGTCAGTTTTCAGGACCCACTTGGCACTCTTAAACCAGACCAAGTTGGAACTGGTGCCACCTTGCGTCTGGGAGGCATCCTGCAAGAGGCCGAATTCCAGGAGGCACCCGGCAATTTAAGGCCTCAGGCCCCTGAACCATTGTACAGGCTTTTTCCCTGGGAAACAAAACTCACAAGCCACTGTACTGGGTGTCAGTTTTCAGGACCCACTTGACACTCTCAAACCAGACCAAGTTGGCACTGGTGCCACCATGCGTCTGGGAGGCATCCTGCGAGAGGCGGATCTCCAGGAGTCACCCGGCAATTTAAGTCCGCAGGACCCTGAACCATTGTACAGGCTTTTTCCCTGGGAAACAAAACTCACAAGCCACTGTTCTGGGTGTCAGTTTGCAGGAGCCACTTGGCACTCTGTAACCAGACCAAGTTGGCACTGGTGCCACCTTGCGTCTGGGAGGCATCCTGCGAGAGGCGCAATTCCAGGAGGCACCCGGCAATTTAAGGCCGCAGGACCCTGAACCATTGTACAGGCTTTTTCCCTGGGAAACAAAACTCACAAGCCACTGTTCTGGGTGTCAGTTTTCAGGACCCACTTGACACGCTCAAACCAGACCAAGTTGGCACTGGTGCCACCTTGCGTCTGGGAGGCATCCTGCGAGAGGCGCAATTCCAGGGGGCACCCGGCAATTTAAGGCTTCAGGCCCCTGAACCATTGTACAGGCTTTTTCCCTGGGAAACAAAACTCACAAGCCACTGTTCTGGGTGTCAGTTTTCAGGACCCACTTGGCACTCTCAAACCAGACCAAGTTGGCACTGGTGCCACCTTGCGTCTGGGAGGCATCCTGCGAGAGGCCGAATTCCAGGAGGCACCCGGCAATTTAAGGCCTCAGGTCCCTGAACCATTGTACAGGCTTTTTCCCTGGGAAACAAAACTCACAAGCCACTGTACTGGGTGTCAGTTTTCAGGACCCACTTGACACTCTCAAACCAGACCAAGTTGGCACTGGTGCCACCATGCGTCTGGGAGGCATCCTGCGAGAGGCGGATCTCCAGGAGGCACCCGGCAATTTAAATCCGCAGGACCCTGAACCATTGTACAGGCTTTTTCCCTGGGAAACAAAACTCACAAGACACTGTTCTGGGTGTCAGTTTGCAGGACCCACTTGGCACTCTCAAACCAGACCAAGTGGGCACTGGTGCCACCATGCGTCTTGGAGGCATCCTGCCAGAGGCGGAATTCCAGGAGGCACCCGGCAATTTAAGTCCGCAGGACCCTGAACCATTGTACAGGCTTTTTCCCTGGCAAACAAAACTCACAAGCCACTGTTCTGGGTGTCAGTTTTCAGGACCCACTTGACACTCTCAAACCAGACCAAGTTGGCACTGGTGCCACCTTGCGTCTGGGAGGCATCCTGCGAGAGGCGCAATTCCAGGAGGCACCCGGCAATTTAAGGCCTCAGGACCCTGAACCATTGTACAGGCTTTTTCCCTGGGAAACAAAACTCACAAGCCACTGTTCTGGGTGTCAGTTTTCAGGACCCACTTGGCACTCTTAAACCAGACCAAGTTTGCACTGGTGCCACCTTGCGTCTGGGAGGCATCCTGCGAGAGGCCGAATTCCAGGAGTCACCCGGCAATTTAAGGCCGCAGGACCCTGAACCATTGTACAGGCTTTTTCCCTGGGAAACAAAACTCACAAGACACTGTTCTGGGTGTCAGTTTTCAGGACCCACTTGGCACTCTCAAACCAGACCAAGTTGGCACTGGTGCCAACTTGCGTCTTGGAGGCAGCCTGCGCGAGGTGGAATTCCAGGAGGCACCCGGCAATTTAAGGCCGCAGGACCCTGAACCATTGTACAGGCTTTTTCCCTGGGAAACAAAACTCACAAGCCACTGTTCTGGGTGTCAGTTTTCAGGACCCACTTGGCACTCTCAAACCAGAACAAGTTGGCACTGGTGTTGCTTAGCGTCTGGGAAACCTCTGGCGTGATGCGGAATTCCAGGAGGCACCCTGCAATTTAAGGCCGCAGGACCCTGAACCATTGTACAGGCTTTTTCCCTGGGAAACAAAACTCACAAGCCACTGTTCTGGGTGTCAGTTTGCAGGACACACTTGGCACTCTCAAACCAGACCAAGTTGGCACTGGTGCCACCATGTGTCTGGGAGGGATCCTGCGAGAGGCCGAATTCCAGGAGGCACCCGGCAATTTAAGTCCGCAGGACCCTGAACCATTGTACAGGCTTTTTCCCTGGGAAACAAAACTCACAAGCCACTGTTCTGGGTGTCAGTTTTCAGGACCCACTTGACACTCTCAAACCAGACCAAGTTGGCACTGGTGCCACCTTGCGTCTGGGAGGCATCCTGCCAGAGGCGGAATTCCAGGAGGCACCCGGCAATTTAAGGCCGCAGGACCCAAAACCATTCTACAGGCTTTTTCCCTGGGAAACAAAACTCACAAGCCACTGTTCTGGGTGTCAGTTTTCAGGACCCACTTGGCACTCTCAAACCAGACTAAGTTTGAAATGGTGTCATTTTGCGTCTGGGAGGCATCCTGCGAGTGGCCGAATTCCAGGAGGCACCCGGCAATTTAAGGCCGCAGGACCCTGAACCATTGTACAGGCTTTTTCCCTGGGAAACAAAACTCACAAGCCACTGTTCTGGGTGTCACTTTTGAGGACACACTTGGCACTCTTAAACCAGACCAAGTTGGCACTGGTGCCACCTTGTGTCTTGGAGGCATCCTGCGAGAGGCTGAATTCCAGGAGGCACCCGGCAATTTAAGGCCTCAGGCCCCTGAACCATTGTACAGGCTTTTTCCCTGGGAAACAAAACTCACAAGCCACTGTTCTGGGTGTCAGTTTGCAGGACCCACTTGGCACTCTTAAACCAGACCAAGTAGGCACTGGTGTCATGTTGCGCCTGGAAGGCATCCTGTGAGAGGCGGATCTCCAGGAGGCACCCGGCAATTTAAGGCCTCAGGCCCATGAACCATTGTACAGGCTTTTTCCCTGGGAAACAAAACTCACAAGCCACTGTTCTGGGTGTCAGTTTGCAGGACCCACTTGACACTCTCAAACCAGACCAAGTTGGCACTGGTGCCACCATGCGTCTGGGAGGCATCCTGCGAGAGGCGGATCTCGAGGAGGCACCCGGCGATTTATGGCCGCAGGTCCCTGAACCATTGTACAGGCTTTTTCCCTGGGAAACAAAACTCACAAGACACTGTTCTGGGTGTCAGTTTTCAGGACCCACTTGGCACTCTCAAACAAGACCAAGTTGGCACTGGTGCCACCTTGCGTCTGGGAGGCATCCTGCGAGAGGCGGATCTCCAGGTGCCACCCGGCTATTAAAGGCGGCATTAACCTAAACCATTTTACAGGCTTTTTCCCTGGGAAAGAAAACTCACAAACCATTGTTCTGGGTGTCAGTTTGCAGGAGCCACCTGGAACTCTCAAACCAGACCAAGTTGGCACTGGTGCCACCTTGCGTCTGGGAGGCATCCTGCGAGAGGCGCAATTCCAGGAGACACCCGGCAATTTAAGGCCGCAGGACCCTGAACCATTGTACAGGCTTTTTCCCCAGGAAACAAAACTCACAAGCCACTGTTCTGGGTGTCAGTTTTCAGGACCCACTTGGCACTCTTAAACCAGACCAAGTTGGAACTGGTGCCACCTTGCGTCTGGGAGGCATCCTGCGAGAGGCCGAATTCCAGGAGGCACCCGGCAATTTAAGGCCTCAGGCCCCTGAACCATTGTACAGGCTTTTTCCCTGGGAAACAAAACTCACAAGCCACTGTACTGGGTGTCAGTTTTCAGGACCCACTTGGCACTCTCAAACCAGACCAAGTTGGCACTGGTGCCACCATGCGTCTGGGAGGCATCCTGCGAGAGGCGGATCTCTAGGAGGCACACGGCAATTTAAGTCCGCAGGACCCTGAACCATTGTACAGGCTTTTTCCCTGGGAAACAAAACTCACAAGCCACTGTTCTGGGTGTCAGTTTGCAGGACCCACTTGGCACTCTCAAACCAGACCAAGTGGGCACTGGTGCCACCATGCGTCTGGGAGGCATCCTGCCAGAGGCGGAATTCCAGGAGGCACCCGGCAATTTAAGGCCGCAGGACCCTGAACCATTGTACAGGCTTTTTCCCTGGGAAACAAAACTCACAAGCCACTGTTCTGGGTGTCAGTTTTCAGGACCCAGTTGACACTCTCAAACCAGACCAAGTTGGCACTGGTGCCACCTTGCGTCTGGGAGGCATCCTGCGAGAGGCGCAATTCCAGGAGGCACCCGGCAATTTAAGGCCTCAGGACCCTGAACCATTGTACAGGCTTTTTCCCTGGGAAAGAAAACTCACAAGCCACTGTTCTGGGTGTCAGTTTTCAGGACCCACTTGGCAGTCTTAAACCAGACCAAGTTGGAACTGGTGTTTCTTAGCGTCTGGGAAACCTCTGGCGTGATGCGGAATTCCAGGAGGCACCCGGCAATTTAAGGCTTCAGGCCCCTGAACCATTGTACAGGCTTTTTCCCTGGGAAACAAAACTCACAAGCCACTGTTCTGGGTGTCAGTTTTCAGGACCCACTTGACACTCTCAAACCAGACCAAGTTGGCACTGGGGCCACCTTGCGTCTGGGAGGCATCCTGCGAGATGCGGATCTCCAGGTGCCACCTGGCTATAAAAGGCGGCATTAACCTAAAACATATTAAACGCTTTTTCCCTGGGAAACAAAACTCACAAGCCACTGTTCTGGGTGTCAGTTTTCAGGACCCACTTGACACTCTCAAACCAGACCAAGTTGGCACTGGGGCCACCTTGCGTCTGGGAGGCATCCTGCGAGATGCGGATCTCCAGGTGCCACCTGGCTATAAAAGGCGGCATTAACCTAAAACATATTAAACGCTTTTTCCATGGGAAAGAAAACTCACAAGCCACTATTCTGGGTGTCAGTTTGCAGGAGCCACTTGGCACTCTTAAACCAGACCAAGTTGGCACTGGTGCCACCTTGCGTCTGGGAGGCATCCTGCGAGAGGCGCAATTCCAGGAGGCAACCGGCAATTTAAGGCCGCAGGACCCTGAACCATTGTACAGGCTTTTTCCCTGGGAAACAAAACTCACAAGCCACTGTTCTGGGTGTCAGTTTTCAGGACACACTTGGCACTCTCAAACCAGACCAAGTGGGCACTGGTGCCACCATGCGTCTGGGAGGCATCCTGCCAGAGGCGAAATTCCAGGAGGCACCCGGCAATTTAAGGCCGCAGGACCCTGAACCATTGTACAGGCTTTTTCCCTGGGAAACAAAACTCACAAGCCACTGTTCTGGGTGTCAGTTTTCAGGACCCAGTTGACACTCTCAAACCAGACCAAGTTGGCACTGGTGCCACCTTGCGTCTGGGAGGCATCCTGCGAGAGGCGCAATTCCAGGAGGCACCCGGCAATTTAAGGCCTCAGGACCCTGAACCATTGTACAGGCTTTTTCCCTGGGAAAGAAAACTCACAAGCCACTGTTCTGGGTGTCAGTTTTCAGGACCCACTTGGCAGTCTTAAACCAGACCAAGTTGGAACTGGTGTTTCTTAGCGTCTGGGAAACCTCAGGCGTGATGCGGAATTCCAGGAGGCACCCGGCAATTTAAGGCTTCAGGCCCCTGAACCATTGTACAGGCTTTTTCCCTGGGAAACAAAACTCACAAGCCACTATTCTGGGTGTCAGTTTGCAGGAGCCACTTGGCAGTCTGTAACCAGACCAAGTTGGCACTGGTGCCACCTTGCGTCTGGGAGGCATCCTGCGAGAGGCGCAATTCCAGGAGGCACCCGGCAATTTAAGGCCGCAGGACCCTGAACCATTGTACAGGCTTTTTCCCTGGGAAACAAAACTCACAAGCCACTGTTCTGGGTGTCAGTTTTCAGGACCGACTTGACACTCTCAAACCAGACCAAGTTGGCACTGGTGCCACCTTGCGTCTGGGAGGCATCCTGCGAGAGGCCGAATTCCAGGAGGCACCCGGCAATTTAAGGCCGCAGGACCCTGAACCATTGTACAGGCTTTTTCCCTGGGAAACAAAACTCACAAGCCACTGTTCTGGGTGTCAGTTTTCAGGACCCACTTGGCACTCTTAAACCAGACCAAGGTAGAACTGCTGCCACCTTGCGTCTTGGAGGCATCCTGCGAGAGGCGGAATTCCAGGAGGCACCCGGCAATTTAAGGCCGCAGGACCCTGAACCATTGTACAGGCTTTTTCCCTGGGAAACAAAACTCACAAGCCACTGTTCTGGGTGTCAGTTTGCAGGACACACTTGGCACTCTCAAACCAGACCAAATTGGCACTGGTGCCACCTTGCGTCTGGGAGGCATGCTGCGAGAGGCGGAATTCAAGGAGGCACCCGGCAATTTATGGCCGCATGACCCTGAACCATTGTACAGGCTTTTTCCCTGGGAAACAAAACTCACAAGCCACTGTTCTGGGTGTCAGTTTTCAGGACCCACTTGACACTCTCAAACCAGACCAAGTTGGCACAGGGGCCCCCTTGCGTCTGGGAGGCATCCTGCGAGATGCGGATCTCCAGGTGCCACCCGGCTATTAAAGGCGGCATTAACCTAAACCATTTTACAGGCTTTTTCCCTGGGAAAGAAAACTCACAAGCCACTGTTCTGGGTGTCAGTTTCCTGGAGCCACCTGGCACTCTCAAACCAAACCAAGTTGGAACTGTTTCCACCTTGCGTCTGGGAGGCATCCTGCGAGAGGCGGAATTCCAGGAGGCACCCGGCAATTTAAGGCCTCAGGCCCCTGAACCATTGTACAGGCTTTTTCCCTGGGAAACAAAACTCACAAGCCACTGTTCTGGGTGTCAGTTTTCAGGACCCACTTGGCACTCTTAAACCAGACCAAGTTAGAACTGGTGCCACCTTGCGTCTGGGAAACCTCTGGCGTGATGCGGAATTCCAGGAGGCACCCCGCAATTTAAGGCCGCAGGACCCTGAACCATTCTACAGGCTTTTTCCCTGGGAAACAAAACTCAGAAGCACTGTTCTGGGTGTCAGTTTTCAGGACCCACTTGACACTCTCAAACCAGACCAAGTTGGCACTGGTGCCACCTTGCGTCTGGGAGGCATCCTGCGAGATGCGAATCTCCAGGTGGCACCCGGCTCTTAAAGGCAGCATTAACCTAAACCATTTTACAGGCTTTTTCCCTGGGAAAGAAAACTCACAAGCCACTGTTCTGGGTGTCAGTTTGCAGGAGCCACCTGGAACTCTCAAACCAGACCAAGTTGGCACTGGTGTATCCTTGCGTCTGGGAGGCATCCTGCGAGAGGCGCAATTCAAGGAGGCACCCGGCAATTTAAGGCCGCAGGACCCTGAACCATTGTACAGGCTTTTTCCCTGGGAAACAAAACTCACAAGCCACTGTTCTGGGTGTCACTTTTGAGGACACACTTGGCACTCTTAAACCAGACCAAGTTGGCACTGGTGCCACCTTGTGTCTTGGAGGCATCCTGCGAAAGGCTGAATTCTAGGAGGCACCCGGCAATTTAAGGCCTCAGGCCCCTGAAACATTGTACAGGCTTTTTCCCTGGGAAACAAAACTCACAAGCCACTGTTCTGGGTGTCAGTTTTCAGGACCCACTTGGCAGTCTTAAACCAGACCAAGTTGGAACTGGTGTTTCTTAGCGTCTGGGAAACCTCTGGCGTGATGCGGAATTCTAGGAGGCACCCGGCAATTTAAGGCTTCAGGCCCCTGAACCATTGTACAGGCTTTTTCCCTGGGAAACAAAACTCACAAGCCACTGTTCTGGGTGTCAGTTTTCAGGACCCACTTGACACTCTCAAACCAGACCAAGTTGGCACTGGGGCCACCTTGCGTCTGGGAGGCATCCTGCGAGATGCGGATCTCCAGGTGCCACCCGGCTATAAAAGGCGGCATAAACCTAAAACATTTTACAGGCTTTTTCCCTGGGAAAGAAAACTCACAAGCCACTATTCTGGGTGTCAGTTTGCAGGAGCCACTTGGCACTCTGTAACCAGACCAAGTTGGCACTGGTGCCACCTTGCGTCTGGGAGGCATGCTGCGAGAGGCGGAATTCAAGGAGGCACCCGGCAATTTATGGCCGCATGACCCTGAACCATTGTACAGGCTTTTTCCCTGGGAAACAAAACTCACAAGCCACTGTTCTGGGTGTCAGTTTTCAGGACCCACTTGACACTCTCAAACCAGACCAAGTTGGCACAGGGGCCCCCTTGCGTCTGGGAGGCATCCTGCGAGATGCGGATCTCCAGGTGCCACCCGGCTATTAAAGGCGGCATTAACCTAAACCATTTTACAGGCTTTTTCCCTGGGAAAGAAAACTCACAAGCCACTGTTCTGGGTGTCAGTTTCCTGGAGCCACCTGGCACTCTCAAACCAAACCAAGTTGGAACTGTTTCCACCTTGCGTCTGGGAGGCATCCTGCGAGAGGCGGAATTCCAGGAGGCACCCGGCAATTTAAGGCCTCAGGCCCCTGAACCATTGTACAGGCTTTTTCCCTGGGAAACAAAACTCACAAGCCACTGTTCTGGGTGTCAGTTTTCAGGACCCACTTGGCACTCTTAAACCAGACCAAGTTAGAACTGGTGCCACCTTGCGTCTGGGAAACCTCTGGCGTGATGCGGAATTCCAGGAGGCACCCGGCAATTTAAGGCCGCAGGACCCTGAACCATTCTACAGGCTTTTTCCCTGGGAAACAAAACTCAGAAGCACTGTTCTGGGTGTCAGTTTTCAGGACCCACTTGACACTCTCAAACCAGACCAAGTTGGCACTGGTGCCACCTTGCGTCTGGGAGGCATCCTGCGAGATGCGAATCTCCAGGTGGCACCCGGCTCTTAAAGGAAGCATTAACCTAAACCATTTTACAGGCTTTTTCCCTGGGAAAGAAAACTCACAAGCCACTGTTCTGGGTGTCAGTTTGCAGGAGCCACCTGGAACTCTCAAACCAGACCAAGTTGGCACTGGTGCCACCTTGCGTCTGGGAGGCATCCTGCGAGAGGCGCAATTCAAGGAGGCACCCGGCAATTTAAGGCCGCAGGACCCTGAACCATTGTACAGGCTTTTTCCCTGGGAAACAAAACTCACAAGCCACTGTTCTGGGTGTCACTTTTGAGGACACACTTGGCACTCTTAAACCAGACAGAGTTGGCACTGGTGCCACCTTGTGTCTTGGAGGCATCCTGCGAAAGGCTGAATTCTAGGAGGCACCCGGCAATTTAAGGCCTCAGGCCCCTGAACCATTGTACAGGCTTTTTCCCTGGGAAACAAAACTCACAAGCCACTGTTCTGGGTGTCAGTTTTCAGGACCCACTTGGCAGTCTTAAACCAGACCAAGTTGGAACTGGTGTTTCTTAGCGTCTGGGAAACCTCTGGCGTGATGCGGAATTCCAGGAGGCACCCGGCAATTTAAGGCTTCAGGCCCCTGAACCATTGTACAGGCTTTTTCCCTGGGAAACAAAACTCACAAGCCACTGTTCTGGGTGTCAGTTTTCAGGACCCACTTGACACTCTCAAACCAGACCAAGTTGGCACTGGGGCCACCTTGCGTCTGGGAGGCATCCTGCGAGATGCGGATCTCCAGGTGCCACCCGGCTATAAAAGGCGGCATAAACCTAAAACATTTTACAGGCTTTTTCCCTGGGAAAGAAAACTCACAAGCCACTATTCTGGGTGTCAGTTTGCAGGAGCCACTTGGCACTCTGTAACCAGACCAAGTTGGCACTGGTGCCACCTTGCGTCTGGGAGGCATCCTGCGAGAGGCGCAATTCCAGGAGGCACCCGGCAATTTAAGGCCGCAGGACCCTGAACCATTGTACAGGCTTTTTCCCTGGGAAACTCACAAGCCACTGTTCTGGGTGTCAGTTTTCAGGACCCACTTGGCAGTCTTAAACCAGACCAAGTTGGAACTGGTGTTTCTTAGCGTCTGGGAAACCTCAGGCGTGATGCGGAATTCCAGGAGGCACCCGGCAATTTAAGGCTTCAGGCCCCTGAACCATTGTACAGGCTTTTTCCCTGGGAAACAAAACTCACAAGCCACTATTCTGGGTGTCAGTTTGCAGGAGCCACTTGGCAGTCTGTAACCAGACCAAGTTGGCACTGGTGCCACCTTGCGTCTGGGAGGCATCCTGCGAGAGGCGCAATTCCAGGAGGCACCCGGCAATTTAAGGCCGCAGGACCCTGAACCATTGTACAGGCTTTTTCCCTGGGAAACAAAACTCACAAGCCACTGTTCTGGGTGTCAGTTTTCAGGACCGACTTGACACTCTCAAACCAGACCAAGTTGGCACTGGTGCCACCTTGCGTCTGGGAGGCATCCTGCGAGAGGCCGAATTCCAGGAGGCACCCGGCAATTTAAGGCCGCAGGACCCTGAACCATTGTACAGGCTTTTTCCCTGGGAAACAAAACTCACAAGCCACTGTTCTGGGTGTCAGTTTTCAGGACCCACTTGGCACTCTTAAACCAGACCAAGGTAGAACTGCTGCCACCTTGCGTCTTGGAGGCATCCTGCGAGAGGCGGAATTCCAGGAGGCACCCGGCAATTTAAGGCCGCAGGACCCTGAACCATTGTACAGGCTTTTTCCCTGGGAAACAAAACTCACAAGCCACTGTTCTGGGTGTCAGTTTGCAGGACACACTTGGCACTCTCAAACCAGACCAAATTGGCACTGGTGCCACCTTGCGTCTGGGAGGCATGCTGCGAGAGGCGGAATTCAAGGAGGCACCCGGCAATTTATGGCCGCATGACCCTGAACCATTGTACAGGCTTTTTCCCTGGGAAACAAAACTCACAAGCCACTGTTCTGGGTGTCAGTTTTCAGGACCCACTTGACACTCTCAAACAAGACCAAGTTGGCACAGGGGCCCCCTTGCGTCTGGGAGGCATCCTGCGAGATGCGGACCTCCAGGTGCCACCCGGCTATTAAAGGCGGCATTAACCTAAACCATTTTACAGGCTTTTTCCCTGGGAAAGAAAACTCACAAGCCACTGTTCTGGGTGTCAGTTTCCTGGAGCCACCTGGCACTCTCAAACCAAACCAAGTTGGAACTGTTTCCACCTTGCGTCTGGGAGGCATCCTGCGAGAGGCGGAATTCCAGGAGGCACCCGGCAATTTAAGGCCTCAGGCCCCTGAACCATTGTACAGGCTTTTTCCCTGGGAAACAAAACTCACAAGCCACTGTTCTGGGTGTCAGTTTTCAGGACCCACTTGGCACTCTTAAACCAGACCAAGTTAGAACTGGTGCCACCTTGCGTCTGGGAAACCTCTGGCGTGATGCGGAATTCCAGGAGGCACCCCGCAATTTAAGGCCGCAGGACCCTGAACCATTCTACAGGCTTTTTCCCTGGGAAACAAAACTCAGAAGCACTGTTCTGGGTGTCAGTTTTCAGGACCCACTTGACACTCTCAAACCAGACCAAGTTGGCACTGGTGCCACCTTGCGTCTGGGAGGCATCCTGCGAGATGCGAATCTCCAGGTGGCACCCGGCTCTTAAAGGCAGCATTAACCTAAACCATTTTACAGGCTTTTTCCCTGGGAAAGAAAACTCACAAGCCACTGTTCTGGGTGTCAGTTTGCAGGAGCCACCTGGAACTCTCAAACCAGACCAAGTTGGCACTGGTGTATCCTTGCGTCTGGGAGGCATCCTGCGAGAGGCGCAATTCAAGGAGGCACCCGGCAATTTAAGGCCGCAGGACCCTGAACCATTGTACAGGCTTTTTCCCTGGGAAACAAAACTCACAAGCCACTGTTCTGGGTGTCACTTTTGAGGACACACTTGGCACTCTTAAACCAGACCAAGTTGGCACTGGTGCCACCTTGTGTCTTGGAGGCATCCTGCGAAAGGCTGAATTCTAGGAGGCACCCGGCAATTTAAGGCCTCAGGCCCCTGAAACATTGTACAGGCTTTTTCCCTGGGAAACAAAACTCACAAGCCACTGTTCTGGGTGTCAGTTTTCAGGACCCACTTGGCAGTCTTAAACCAGACCAAGTTGGAACTGGTGTTTCTTAGCGTCTGGGAAACCTCTGGCGTGATGCGGAATTCTAGGAGGCACCCGGCAATTTAAGGCTTCAGGCCCCTGAACCATTGTACAGGCTTTTTCCCTGGGAAACAAAACTCACAAGCCACTGTTCTGGGTGTCAGTTTTCAGGACCCACTTGACACTCTCAAACCAGACCAAGTTGGCACTGGGGCCACCTTGCGTCTGGGAGGCATCCTGCGAGATGCGGATCTCCAGGTGCCACCCGGCTATAAAAGGCGGCATAAACCTAAAACATTTTACAGGCTTTTTCCCTGGGAAAGAAAACTCACAAGCCACTATTCTGGGTGTCAGTTTGCAGGAGCCACTTGGCACTCTGTAACCAGACCAAGTTGGCACTGGTGCCACCTTGCGTCTGGGAGGCATGCTGCGAGAGGCGGAATTCAAGGAGGCACCCGGCAATTTATGGCCGCATGACCCTGAACCATTGTACAGGCTTTTTCCCTGGGAAACAAAACTCACAAGCCACTGTTCTGGGTGTCAGTTTTCAGGACCCACTTGACACTCTCAAACCAGACCAAGTTGGCACAGGGGCCCCCTTGCGTCTGGGAGGCATCCTGCGAGATGCGGATCTCCAGGTGCCACCCGGCTATTAAAGGCGGCATTAACCTAAACCATTTTACAGGCTTTTTCCCTGGGAAAGAAAACTCACAAGCCACTGTTCTGGGTGTCAGTTTCCTGGAGCCACCTGGCACTCTCAAACCAAACCAAGTTGGAACTGTTTCCACCTTGCGTCTGGGAGGCATCCTGCGAGAGGCGGAATTCCAGGAGGCACCCGGCAATTTAAGGCCTCAGGCCCCTGAACCATTGTACAGGCTTTTTCCCTGGGAAACAAAACTCACAAGCCACTGTTCTGGGTGTCAGTTTTCAGGACCCACTTGGCACTCTTAAACCAGACCAAGTTAGAACTGGTGCCACCTTGCGTCTGGGAAACCTCTGGCGTGATGCGGAATTCCAGGAGGCACCCGGCAATTTAAGGCCGCAGGACCCTGAACCATTCTACAGGCTTTTTCCCTGGGAAACAAAACTCAGAAGCACTGTTCTGGGTGTCAGTTTTCAGGACCCACTTGACACTCTCAAACCAGACCAAGTTGGCACTGGTGCCACCTTGCGTCTGGGAGGCATCCTGCGAGATGCGAATCTCCAGGTGGCACCCGGCTCTTAAAGGAAGCATTAACCTAAACCATTTTACAGGCTTTTTCCCTGGGAAAGAAAACTCACAAGCCACTGTTCTGGGTGTCAGTTTGCAGGAGCCACCTGGAACTCTCAAACCAGACCAAGTTGGCACTGGTGCCACCTTGCGTCTGGGAGGCATCCTGCGAGAGGCGCAATTCAAGGAGGCACCCGGCAATTTAAGGCCGCAGGACCCTGAACCATTGTACAGGCTTTTTCCCTGGGAAACAAAACTCACAAGCCACTGTTCTGGGTGTCACTTTTGAGGACACACTTGGCACTCTTAAACCAGACAGTATTGGCACTGGTGCCACCTTGTGTCTTGGAGGCATCCTGCGAAAGGCTGAATTCTAGGAGGCACCCGGCAATTTAAGGCCTCAGGCCCCTGAACCATTGTACAGGCTTTTTCCCTGGGAAACAAAACTCACAAGCCACTGTTCTGGGTGTCAGTTTTCAGGACCCACTTGGCAGTCTTAAACCAGACCAAGTTGGAACTGGTGTTTCTTAGCGTCTGGGAAACCTCTGGCGTGATGCGGAATTCCAGGAGGCACCCGGCAATTTAAGGCTTCAGGCCCCTGAACCATTGTACAGGCTTTTTCCCTGGGAAACAAAACTCACAAGCCACTGTTCTGGGTGTCAGTTTTCAGGACCCACTTGACACTCTCAAACCAGACCAAGTTGGCACTGGGGCCACCTTGCGTCTGGGAGGCATCCTGCGAGATGCGGATCTCCAGGTGCCACCCGGCTATAAAAGGCGGCATAAACCTAAAACATTTTACAGGCTTTTTCCCTGGGAAAGAAAACTCACAAGCCACTATTCTGGGTGTCAGTTTGCAGGAGCCACTTGGCACTCTGTAACCAGACCAAGTTGGCACTGGTGCCACCTTGCGTCTGGGAGGCATCCTGCGAGAGGCGCAATTCCAGG
Organism: Fringilla coelebs; assembly: GCF_963513975.1. Taxonomy (NCBI): domain Eukaryota; kingdom Metazoa; phylum Chordata; class Aves; order Passeriformes; family Fringillidae; genus Fringilla; species Fringilla coelebs. The sequence continues at coordinate 353,333 of NW_028167515.1, read as the reverse complement.
AGGCACCCGGCAATTTAAGGCCGCAGGACCCTGAACCATTGTACAGGCTTTTTCCCTGGGAAACTCACAAGCCACTGTTCTGGGTGTCAGTTTTCAGGACCGACTTGACACTCTCAAACCAGACCAAGTTGGCACTGGTGCCACCTTGCGTCTGGGAGGCATCCTGCGAGAGGCCGAATTCCAGAAGGCACCCGGCAATTTAAGGCCTCAGGACCCTGAACCATTGTACAGGCTTTTTCCCTGGGAAACAAAACTCACAAGCCACTGTTCTGGGTGTCAGTTTTCAGGACCCACTTGGCACTCTTAAACCAGACCAAGGTAGAACTGCTGCCACCTTGCGTCTTGGAGGCATCCTGCGAGAGGCGGAATTCCAGGAGGCACCCGGCAATTTAAGGCCGCAGGACCCTGAACCATTGTACAGGCTTTTTCCCTGGGAAACAAAACTCACAAGCCACTGTTCTGGGTGTCAGTTTGCAGGACACACTTGACACTCTCAAACCAGACCAAGTTGGCACTGGTGCCACCTTGCGTCTGGGAGGCATCCTGCGAGAGGCGCAATTCCAGGAGGCACCCGGCAATTTAAGGCCTCAGGACCCTGAACCATTGTACAGGCTTTTTCCCTGGGAAACAAAACTCACAAGCCACTGTTCTGGGTGTCAGTTTTCAGGACCCACTTGGCACTCTTAAACCAGACCAAGTAGGCACTGGTGCCACCTTGCGTCTGGGAGGCATCCTGCGAGAGGCCGAATTCCAGGAGGCACCCGGCAATTTAAGGCCGCTAGACCCTGAACCATTGTACAGGCTTTTTCCCTGGGAAACAAAACTCACAAGCCACTGTTCTGGGTGTCAGTTTTCAGGACCCACTTGGCACTCTTAAACCAGACCAAGGTAGAACTGCTGCCACCTTGCGTCTGGGAGGCATGCTGCGAGAGGCGGAATTCAAGGAGGCACCCGGCAATTTATTGCCGCATGACCCTGAACCATTGTACAGGCTTTTTCCCTGGGAAACAAAACTCACAAGCCACTGTTCTGGGTGTCAGTTTTCAGGACCCACTTGACACTCTCAAACCAGACCAAGTTGGCACAGGGGCCCCCTTGCGTCTGGGAGGCATCCTCCGAGATGCGGATCTCCAGGTGCCACCCGGCTATTAAAGGCGGCATTAACCTAAACCATTTTACAGGCTTTTTCCCTGGGAAAGAAAACTCACAAGCCACTGTTCTGGGTGTCAGTTTGCAGGAGCCACCTGGCACTCTCAAACCAAACCAAGTTGGAACTGTTTCCACCTTGCGTCTGGGAGGCATCCTGCGAGAGGCGGAATTCCAGGAGGCACCCGGCAATTTAAGGCCTCAGGCCCCTGAACCATTGTACAGGCTTTTTCCCTGGGAAACAAAACTCACAAGACACTGTTCTGGGCGTCAGTTTTCAGGACCCACTTGGAACTCTTAAACCAGACCAAGTTGGCACTGGTGCCTCCTTGTGTCTGGGAGGCATCCTGCGAGAGGCCGAATTCCAGGAGGGACCTGGCAATTTAAGGCCTCAGGCCCCTGAACCATTGTACAGGCTTTTTCCCTGGGAAACAAAACTCACAAGCCACTGTTCTGGGTGTCAGTTTTCAGGACCCACTTAGCACTCTTAAACCAGACCAAGTTAGAACTGGTGCCACCTTGCGTCTGGGAAACCTCTGGCGTGATGCGGAATTCCAGGAGGCACCCCGCAATTTAAGGCCGCAGGACCCTGAACCATTCTACAGGCTTTTTCCCTGGGAAACAAAACTCAGAAGCACTGTTCTGGGTGTCAGTTTTCAGGACCCACTTGACACTCTCAAACCAGACCAAGTTGGCACTGGTGCCACCTTGCGTCTGGGAGGCATCCTGCAAGATGCGAATCTCCAGGTGGCACCCGGCTCTTAAAGGCGGCATAATCTAAACCATTTTACAGGCTTTTTCCCTGGGAAAGAAAACTCACAAGCCACTGTTCTGGGTGTCAGTTTGCAGGAGCCACCTGGAACTCTCAAACCAGACCAAGTTGGCACTGGTGCCACCTTGCGTCTGGGAGGCATCCTGCGAGAGGCGCAATTCAAGGAGGCACCCGGCAATTTAAGGCCGCAGGACCCTGAACCATTGTACAGGCTTTTTCCCTGGGAAACAAAACTCACAAGCCACTGTTCTGGGTGTCACTTTTGAGGACACACTTGGCACTCTTAAACCAGACCAAGTTGGCACTGGTGCCACCTTGTGTCTTGGAGGCATCCTGCGAAAGGCTGAATTCCAGGAGGCACCCGGCAATTTAAGGCCTCAGGTCCCTGAACCATTGTACAGGCTTTTTCCCTGGGAAACAAAACTCACAAGCCACTGTTCTGGGTGTCAGTTTTCAGGACCCACTTGGCACTCTTAAACCAGACCAAGTAGGCACTGGTGTCATGTTGCGCCTGGAAGGCATCCTGTGAGAGGCGGATCTCCAGGAGGCACCCGGCAATTTAAGGCCTCAGGCCCATGAATTATTGTACAGGCTTTTTCCCTGGGAAACAAAACTCACAAGCCACTGTTCTGGGTGTCAGTTTTCAGGACCCACTTGGCACTCTCAAACCAGACCAAGTTTGCACTGGTGCCACCTTGCGTCTCGCAGGCATCCTGCGAGAGGCGGATCTCCAGGTGCCACCCGGCTATTAAAGGCGGCATTAACCTAAACCATTTTACAGGCTTTTTCCCTGGGAAAGAAAACTCACAAGCCATTGTTCTGGGTGTCAGTTTGCAGGAGCTACCTGGCACTCTCAAACCAGACTAAGTTGGCACTGGTGCCACCTTGCGTCTGGGAGGCATCCTGTGAGAGGCGGATCTCCAGGAGGCACCCGGATATTTAATGCCTCAGGCCCCTGAACCATTGTACAGGCTTTTTCCCTGGGAAACAAAACTCACAAGCCACTGTTCTGGGTGTCAGTTTGCAGGACCCACTTGGCACTCTAAACCAGACCAAGTTGGCACTGGTGCCACCATGCGTCTGGGAGGCATCCTGCGAGAGGCGAATCTCCAGGAGGCACCCGGCAATTTAAGGCGGCATTAACCTAAACCATTCTACAGGCTTTTTCCCTGGGAAACAAAACTCACAAGCCACTGTTCTGGGTGTCAGTTTTCAGGACCCACTTGGCACTCTTAAACCAGACCAAGTTGGAACTGGTGCCACCTTGCGTCTGGGAGGCATCCTGCGAGAGTCCGAATTCCAGGAGGCACCCGGCAATTTAAGGCCTCAAGCCCCTGAACCATTGTACAGGCTTTTTCCCTGGGAAACAAAACTCACAAGCCACTGTTCTGGGTGTCAGTTTTCAGGACACACTTGGAACTCTCAAACCAGACCAAGTTGGCACTGGTGCCACCTTGTGTCTGGGAGGCATCCTGCGAGAGGCGGAATTCCAGGAGGCACCCGGCAATTTAAGGCCTCAGGCCCCTGAACCATTGTACAGGCTTTTTCCCCAGGAAACAAAACTCACAAGCCACTGTTCTGGGTGTCAGTTTTCAGGACCCACTTGACACTCTTAAACCAGACATAGTTGGCACTGGTTCCACCATGCGTCTGGGAGGCATCCTTCCGAGAGCCGGATCTCCAGGTGGCACCCGGCTATTAAAGGGAGCATTAACCTAAACCATTTTACAGGCTTTTTCCTTTGGAAAGAAAACTCACAAGCCACTGTTCTGGGTGTCAGTTTTCAGGACCCACTTGGCACTCTTAAACCAGACCAAGGTAGAACTGGTGCCACCTTGCGTCTGGGAGGCATCCTGCGAGAGGCCGAATTCCAGGAGTCACCCGGCAATTTAAGGCCGCAGGACCCTGAACCATTGTACAGGCTTTTTCCCTGGGAAACAAAACTCACAAGCCACTGTTCTGGGTGTCAGTTTTCAGGACCCACTTGGCACTCTCAAACCAGACCAAGTTGGCACTGGTGCCACCTTGCGTCTGGGAGGCATCCTGCGAGAGGCGCAATTCCAGGAGGCACTCGGCAATTTAAGGCCGCAGGACCATGAACCATTGTACAGGCTTTTTCCCTGGGAAACAAAACTCACAAGCCACTGTTCTGGGTGTCAGTTTTCAGGACCCACTTGGCACTCTCAAACCAGACCAATTTGGCACTGGTGTTTCTTAGCGTCTGGGAAACCTCTGGTGTGATGCGGAATTCCAGGAGGCACCCTGCAATTTAAGGCCGCAGGACCCTGAACCATTGTACAGGCTTTTTCCCTGGGAAACAAAACTCACAAGCCACTGTTCTGGGTGTCAGTTTTCAGGACCCACTTGACACTCTCAAACCAGACCAAGTTGGCACTGGTGCCACCTTGCGTCTGGGAGGCATCCTGCGAGATGCGGATCTCCAGGTGGCACCCGGCTATTAAATGCGGGATTAACCTAAACCATTTTACAGGCTTTTTCCCTGGGAAAGAAAACTCACAAGCCACTGTTCTGGGTGTCAGTTTTCAGGACCCACTTGGCACTCTTAAACCAGACCAAGTTGGCACTGGTGTCATGTTGCGTCTTGGAGGCATCCTGTGAGAGGCGGATCTCCAGGAGGGAACCGGATATTTAAGGCCTCAGGCCCCTGAACCATTGTACAGGCTTTTTCCCTGGGAAACAAAACTCACAAGCCACTGTTCTGTGTGTCAGTTTGCAGGACCCACTTGGCACTCTCAAACCAGACCAAGTTGGCACTGGTGCCACCATGCGTCTGGGAGGCATCCTGCCAGAGGCGGAATTCCAGGAGGCACCCGGCAATTTGAGGCCTCAGGCCCCTGAACTACTGTACAGGCTTTTTCCCCAGGAAACAAAACTCAGAAGCCACTGTTCTGGGTGTCAGTTTTCAGGACCCACTTGGCACTCTCAAACCAGACCAAGTTGGCACTGGTGCCACCTTGCGTCTGGGAGGCATCCTGCGAGTGGCGAATCTCCAGGTGGCACCCGGCTATTAAAGGCGGGATTAACCTAAACCATTTTACAGGCTTTTTCCCTGGGAAAGAAAACTCACAAGCCACTGTTCTGGGTGTCAGTTTGCAGGAGCTACCTGGCACTCTCAAACCAGACTAAGTTGGCACTGGTGCCACCTTGCGTCTGGGAGGCATCCTGTGAGAGGCGGATCTCCAGGAGGCACCCGGATATTTAAGGCCTCAGGCCCCTGAACCATTGTACAGGCTTTTTCCCTGGGAAACAAAACTCACAAGCCACTGTTCTGGGTGTCAGTTTGCAGGACCCACTTGGCACTCTAAACCAGACCAAGTTGGCACTGGTGCCACCATGCGTCTGGGAGGCATCCTGCGAGAGGCGAATCTCCAGGAGGCACCCGGCTATTAAAGGCGGCATAAACCTAAACCATTGTACAGGCTTTTTCCCTGGGAAACAAAACTCACAAGCCACTGTTCTGGGTGTCAGTTTTCAGGACCCACTTGACACTCTCAAACCAGACCAAGTTGGCACTGGTGCCACCATGCGTCTGGGAGGCATCCTGCGAGAGGCGGATCTCCAGGAGGCACCCGGCAATTTAAGTCCGCAGGACCCTGAACCATTGTACAGGCTTTTTCCCTGGGAAACAAAACTCACAAGCCACTGTTCTGGGTGTCAGTTTTCAGGACCCACTTGACACTCTCAAACCAGACCAAGTTGGCACTGGTGCCACCTTGTGTCTGGGAGGCATCCTGCGAGAGGCCGAATTCCAGGAGGCACCCGGCAATTTAAGGCGGCATTAACCTAAACCATTCTACAGGCTTTTTCCCTGGGAAACAAAACTCACAAGCCACTGTTCTGGGTGTCAGTTTTCAGGACACACTTGGCACTCTTAAACCAGACCAAGTTGGAACTGGTGCCACCTTGCGTCTGGGAGGCATCCTGCGAGAGTCCGAATTCCAGGAGGCACCCGGCAATTTAAGGCCTCAGGCCCCTGAACCATTGTACAGGCTTTTTCCCTGGGAAACAAAACTCACAAGCCACTGTTCTGGGTGTCAGTTTTAAGGACACACTTGGAACTCTCAAACCAGACCAAGTTGGCACTGGTGCCACCTTGTGTCTGGGAGGCATCCTGCGAGAGGCGGAATTCCAGGAGGCACCCGGCAATTTAAGGCCTCAGGCCCCTGAACCATTGTACAGGCTTTTTCCCCAGGAAACAAAACTCACAAGCCACTGTTCTGGGTGTCAGTTTTCAGGACCCACTTGACACTCTTAAACCAGACATAGTTGGCACTGGTTCCACCATGCGTCTGGGAGGCATCCTTCCAAGAGCCGGATCTCCAGGTGGCACCCGGCTATTAAAGGGAGCATTAACCTAAACCATTTTACAGGCTTTTTCCTTTGGAAAGAAAACTCACAAGCCACTGTTCTGGGTGTCAGTTTTCAGGACCCACTTGGCACTCTTAAACCAGACCAAGGTAGAACTGGTGCCACCTTGCGTCTGGGAGGCATCCTGCGAGAGGCCGAATTCCAGGAGTCACCCGGCAATTTAAGGCCGCAGGACCCTGAACCATTGTACAGGCTTTTTCCCTGGGAAACAAAACTCACAAGCCACTGTTCTGGGTGTCAGTTTTCAGGACCCACTTGGCACTCTCAAACCAGACCAAGTTGGCACTGGTGCCACCTTGCGTCTGGGAGGCATCCTGCGAGAGGCGCAATTCCAGGAGGCACCCGGCAATTTAAGGCCGCAGGACCATGAACCATTGTACAGGCTTTTTCCCTGGGAAACAAAACTCACAAGCCACTGTTCTGGGTGTCAGTTTTCAGGACCCACTTGGCACTCTCAAACCAGACCAATTTGGCACTGGTGTTTCTTAGCGTCTGGGAAACCTCTGGTGTGATGCGGAATTCCAGGAGGCACCCTGCAATTTAAGGCCGCAGGACCCTGAACCATTGTACAGGCTTTTTCCCTGGGAAACAAAACTCACAAGCCACTGTTCTGGGTGTCAGTTTTCAGGACCCACTTGACACTCTCAAACCAGACCAAGTTGGCACTGGTGCCACCTTGCGTCTGGGAGGCATCCTGCGAGATGCGGATCTCCAGGTGGCACCCGGCTATTAAAGGCGGGATTAACCTAAACCATTTTACAGGCTTTTTCCCTGGGAAAGAAAACTCACAAGCCACTGTTCTGGGTGTCAGTTTGCAGGACCCACTTGACACTCTCAAACCAGACCAAGTTGGCACTGGTGCCACCTTGTGTCTGGGAGGCATCCTGCGAGAGCTGAATTCCAGGAGGCACCTGGCAATTTAAGGCCTCAGGCCCCTGAACCATTTTACAGGCTTTTTCCCTGGGAAAGAAAACTCACAAGCCACTGTTCTGGGTGTCAGTTTTCAGGACCCACTTGGCACTCTTAAACCAGACCAAGTTGGCACTGGTGTCATGTTGCGTCTTGGAGGCATCCTGTGAGAGGCGGATCTCCAGGAGGGAACCGGATATTTAAGGCCTCAGGCCCCTGAACCATTGAACAGGCTTTTTCCCTGGGAAACAAAACTCACAAGCCACTGTTCTGGGTGTCAGTTTTCAGGACCCACCTGGCACTCTAAACCAGACCAAATTGGCACTGGTGCCACCATGCGTCTGGGAGGCATCCTGCGAGAGGCCGATCTCCAGGAGGCACCCGGCTTTAAAGGCGGCATTAACCTAAACCATTGTACAGGCTTTTTCCCTGGGAAACAAAACTCACAAGCCACTGTTCTGGGTGTCAGTTTTCAGGACCCACTTGACACTCTCAAACCAGACCAAGTTGGCACTGGTGCCACCATGCGTCTGGGAGGCATCCTGCGAGAGGCGGATCTCCAGGAGGCACCCGGCAATTTAAGGCCGCAGGACCCTGAACCATTGTACAGGCTTTTTCCCTGGGAAACAAAACTCACAAGCCACTGTTCTGGGTGTCAGTTTTCAGGACCCACTAGGCACTAAAATACCAAACCAAGTTGGCACTCGTGCCACATTGCGTCTGGGAGGCATCCTGCGAGAGCCGGATCTCCAGGTGGCACCCGGCTATTAAAGGCAGCATTAACCTAAACCATTTTACAGGCTTTTTCCTTTGGAAAGAAAACTCACAAGCCACTGTTCTGGGTGTCAGTTTTCAGGAACCACTTGGCACTCTTAAACCAGACCAAGGTAGAACTGGTGCCACCTTGCGTCTTGGAGGCATCCTGCGAGAGGCCGAATACCAGGAGTCACCCGGCAATTTAAGGCCGCAGGACCCTGAACCATTTTACAGGCTTTTTCCCTGGGAAACAAAACTCACAAGCCACTGTTCTGGGTGTCAGTTTTCAGGACCCACTTGGCAATCTCAAACCAGACCAATTTGGCACTGGTGTTTCTTAGCGTCTGGGAAACCTCTGGCGTGATGCGGAATTCCAGGAGGCACCCTGCAATTTAAGGCCGCAGAACCCTGAACAATTGTACAGGCTTTTTCCCTGGGAAACAAAACTCACAAGCCACTGTTCTGGGTGTCAGTTTTCAGGACACACTTGACACTCTCAAACCAGACCAAGGTAGAACTGGTGCCACCTTGCGTCTGGGAGGCATCCTGCGAGAGGCCGAATTCAAGGAGGCACCCGGCAATTTAAGGCCGCAGGACCCTGAACCATTGTACAGGCTTTTTCCCTGGGAAACAAAACTCACAAGCCACTGTTCTGGGTGTCAGTTTTCAGGACCCACTTGCCACTCTTAAACAATACAAAGTTGACACTGGTGCCACCTTGCGTCTGGGAGGCATCCTGCGAGAGGCGAATCTCCAGGAGGCACCCGGCTATTAAAGGCGGCATTAACCTAAACATTTTACAGGCTTTTTCCCTGGGAAACAAAACTCACAAGCCACTGTTCTGGGTGTCAGTTTGCAGGACCCACTTGGCACTCTCAAACCAGACCAAGTTGGCACTGGTGCCACCATGCGTCTGGGAGGCATCCTGCCAGAGGCGGAATTCAAGGAGGCACCCGGCAATTTAAGGCCTCAGGCCCCTGAACTACTGTACAGGCTTTTTCCCCAGGAAACAAAACTCAGAAGCCACTGTTCTGGGTGTCAGTTTGCAGGAGCTACCTGGCACTCTCAAACCAGACTAAGTTGGCACTGGTGCCACCTTGCGTCTGGGAGGCATCCTGTGAGAGGCGGATCTCCAGGAGGCACCCGGATATTTAAGGCCTCAGGCCCCTGAACCATTGTACAGGCTTTTTCCCTGGGAAACAAAACTCACAAGCCACTGTTCTGGGTGTCAGTTTGCAGGACCCACTTGGCACTCTAAACCAGACCAAATTTGCACTGGTGCCACCATGCGTCTGGGAGGCATCCTGCGAGAGGCGAATCTCCAGGAGGCACCCGGCTATTAAAGGCGGCATAAACCTAAACCATTGTACAGGCTTTTTCCCTGGGAAACAAAACTCACAAGCCACTGTTCTGGGTGTCAGTTTTCAGGACCCACTTGACACTCTCAAACCAGACCAAGTTGGCACTGGTGCCACCTTGTGTCTGGGAGGCATCCTGCGAGAGGCCGAATTCCAGGAGGCACCCGGCAATTTAAGGCGGCATTAACCTAAACCATTCTACAGGCTTTTTCCCTGGGAAACAAAACTCACAAGCCACTGTTCTGGGTGTCAGTTTTCAGGACCCACTTGGCACTCTTAAACCAGACCAAGTTGGCACTGGTGCCACCTTGCGTCTGGGAGGCATCCTGCGAGAGTCCGAATTCCAGGAGGCACCCGGCAATTTAAGGCCTCAGGCCCCTGAACCATTGTACAGGCTTTTTCCCTGGGAAACAAAACTCACAAGCCACTGTTCTGGGTGTCAGTTTTCAGGACACACTTGGAACTCTCAAACCAGACCAAGTTGGCACTGGTGCCACCTTGTGTCTGGGAGGCATCCTGCGAGAGGCGGAATTCCAGGAGGCACCCGGCAATTTAAGGCCTCAGGCCCCTGAACCATTGTACAGGCTTTTTCCCCAGGAAACAAAACTCACAAGCCACTGTTCTGGGTGTCAGTTTTCAGTACCCACTTGACACTCTTAAACCAGACATAGTTGGCACTGGTTCCACCATGCGTCTGGGAGGCATCCTTCCGAGAGCCGGATCTCCAGGTGGCACCCGGCTATTAAAGGGAGCATTAACCTAAACCATTTTACAGGCTTTTTCCTTTGGAAAGAAAACTCACAAGCCACTGTTCTGGGTGTCAGTTTTCAGGACCCACTTGGCACTCTTAAACCAGACCAAGGTAGAACTGGTGCCACCTTGCGTCTGGGAGGCATCCTGCGAGAGGCCGAATTCCAGGAGTCACCCGGCAATTTAAGGCCGCAGGACCCTGAACCATTGTACAGGCTTTTTCCCTGGGAAACAAAACTCACAAGCCACTGTTCTGGGTGTCAGTTTTCAGGACCCACTTGGCACTCTCAAACCAGACCAAGTTGGCACTGGTGCCACCTTGCGTCTGGGAGGCATCCTGCGAGAGGCGCAATTCCAGGAGGCACCCGGCAATTTAAGGCCGCAGGACCATGAACCATTGTACAGGCTTTTTCCCTGGGAAACAAAACTCACAAGCCACTGTTCTGGGTGTCAGTTTTCAGGACCCACTTGGCACTCTCAAACCAGACCAATTTGGCACTGGTGTTTCTTAGCGTCTGGGAAACCTCTGGTGTGATGCGGAATTCCAGGAGGCACCCTGCAATTTAAGGCCGCAGGACCCTGAACCATTGTACAGGCTTTTTCCCTGGGAAACAAAACTCACAAGCCACTGTTCTGGGTGTCAGTTTTCAGGACCCACTTGACACTCTCAAACCAGACCAAGTTGGCACTGGTGCCACCTTGCGTCTGGGAGGCATCCTGCGAGATGCGGATCTCCAGGTGGCACCCGGCTATTAAAGGCGGGATTAACCTAAACCATTTTACAGGCTTTTTCCCTGGGAAAGAAAACTCACAAGCCACTGTTCTGGGTGTCAGTTTGCAGGACCCACTTGACACTGTCAAACCAGACCAAGTTGGCACTGGTGCCACCTTGTGTCTGGGAGGCATCCTGCGAGAGCTGAATTCCAGGAGGCACCTGGCAATTTAAGGCCTCAGGCCCCTGAACCATTTTACAGGCTTTTTCCCTGGGAAAGAAAACTCACAAGCCACTGTTCTGGGTGTCAGTTTTCAGGACCCACTTGGCACTCTTAAACCAGACCAAGTTGGCACTGGTGTCATGTTGCGTCTTGGAGGCATCCTGTGAGAGGCGGATCTCCAGGAGGGAACCGGATATTTAAGGCCTCAGGCCCCTGAACCATTGTACAGGCTTTTTCCCTGGGAAACAAAACTCACAAGCCACTGTTCTGTGTGTCAGTTTGCAGGACCCACTTGGCACTCTCAAACCAGACCAAGTTGGCACTGGTGCCACCATGCGTCTGGGAGGCATCCTGCCAGAGGCGGAATTCCAGGAGGCACCCGGCAATTTGAGGCCTCAGGCCCCTGAACTACTGTACAGGCTTTTTCCCTGGGAAACAAAACTCACAAGCCACTGTTCTGGGTGTCAGTTTTCAGGACCCACTTGGCACTCTCAAACCAGACATAGTTGGCACTGGTGCCACCATGCGTCTGGGAGGCATCCTGCGAGTGGCGAATCTCCAGGTGGCACCCGGCTATTAAAGGCGGGATTAACCTAAACCATTTTACAGGCTTTTTCCCCGGGAAAGAAAACTCACAAGCCACTGTTCTGGGTGTCAGTTTGCAGGAGCTACCTGGCACTCTCAAACCAGACTAAGTTGGCACTGGTGCCACCTTCCGTCTGGGAGGCATCCTGTGAGAGGCGGATCTCCAGGAGGCACCCGGATATTTAAGGCCTCAGGCCCCTGAACCATTGTACAGGCTTTTTCCCTGGGAAACAAAACTCACAAGCCACTGTTCTGGGTGTCAGTTTTCAGGACCCACCTGGCACTCTAAACCAGACCAAATTGGCACTGGTGCCACCATGCGTCTGGGAGGCATCCTGCGAGAGGCGAATCTCCAGGAGGCACCCGGCTATTAAAGGCGGCATTAACCTAAACCATTGTACAGGCTTTTTCCCTGGGAAACAAAACTCACAAGCCACTGTTCTGGGTGTCAGTTTTCAGGACCCACTTGACACTCTCAAACCAGACCAAGTTGGCACTGGTGCCACCATGCGTCTGGGAGGCATCCTGCGAGAGGCGGATCTCCAGGAGGCACCCGGCAATTTAAGTCCGCAGGCCCCTGAACCATTGTACAGGCTTTTTCCCTGGGAAACAAAACTCACAAGCCACTGTTCTGGGTGTCAGTTTTCAGGACCCACCTGGCACTCTAAACCAGACCAAATTGGCACTGGTTCCACCATGCGTCTGGGAGGCATCCTGCGAGAGGCGAATCTCCAGGAGGCACCCGGCTATTAAAGGCGGCATTAACCTAAACCATTGTACAGGCTTTTTCCCTGGGAAACAAAACTCACAAGCCACTGTTCTGGGTGTCAGTTTTCAGGACCCACTTGACACTCTCAAACCAGACCAAGTTGGCACTGGTGCCACCATGCGTCTGGGAGGCATCCTGCGAGAGGCGGATCTCCAGGAGGCACCCGGCAATTTAAGTCCGCAGGCCCCTGAACCATTGTACAGGCTTTTTCCCTGGGAAACAAAACTCACAAGCCACTGTTCTGGGTGTCAGTTTTCAGGACCCACTTGACACTCTCAAACCAGACCAAGTTGGCACTGGTGCCACCTTGTGTCTGGGAGGCATCCTGCGAGAGGCCGAATTCCAGGAGGCACCCGGCAATTTAAGGCGGCATTAACCTAAACCATTCTACAGGCTTTTTCCCTGGGAAACAAAACTCACAAGCCACTGTTCTGGGTGTCAGTTTTCAGGACCCACTTGGCACTCTTAAACCAGACCAAGTTGGAACTGGTGCCACCTTGCGTCTGGGAGGCATCCTGCGAGAGTCCGAATTCCAGGAGGCACCCGGCAATTTAAGGCCTCAGGCCCCTGAACCATTGTACAGGCTTTTTCCCTGGGAAACAAAACTCACAAGCCACTGTTCTGGGTGTCAGTTTTCAGGACACACTTGGAACTCTCAAACCAGACCAAGTTGGCACTGGTGCCACCTTGTGTCTGGGAGGCATCCGGCGAGAGGCGGAATTCCAGGAGGCACCCGGCAATTTAAGGCCTCAGGCCCCTGAACCATTGTACAGGATTTTTCCCCAGGAAACAAAACTCACAAGACACTGTTCTGGGTGTCAGTTTTCAGGACCCACTTGACACTCTTAAACCAGACCAAGTTGGCACTGGTTCCACCTTGCGTCTGGGAGGCATCCTTCCGAGAGCCGGATCTCCAGGTGGCACCCGGCTATTAAAGGGAGCATTAACCTAAACCATTTTACAGGCTTTTTCCTTTGGAAAGAAAACTCACAAGCCACTGTTCTGGGTGTCAGTTTTCAGGACCCACTTGGCACTCTTAAACCAGACCAAGGTAGAACTGGTGCCACCTTGCGTCTGGGAGGCATCCTGCGAGAGGCCGAATTCCAGGAGTCACCCGGCAATTTAAGGCCGCAGGACCCTGAACCATTGTACAGGCTTTTTCCCTGGGAAACAAAACTCACAAGCCACTGTTCTGGGTGTCAGTTTTCAGGACCCACTTGGCACTCTCAAACCAGACCAAGTTGGCACTGGTGCCAACTTGCGTCTTGGAGGCATCCTGCGAGAGGCGCAATTCCAGGAGGCACCCGGCAATTTAAGGCCGCAGGACCATGAACCATTGTACAGGCTTTTTCCCTGGGAAACAAAACTCACAAGCCACTGTTCTGGGTGTCAGTTTTCAGGACCCACTTGGCACTCTCAAACCAGACCAATTTGGCACTGGTGTTTCTTAGCGTCTGGGAAACCTCTGGTGTGATGCGGAATTCCAGGAGGCACCCTGCAATTTAAGGCCGCAGGACCCTGATTTATTGTACAGGCTTTTTCCCTAGGAAACAAAACTCACAAGCCACTGTTCTGGGTGTCAGTTTTCAGGACCCACTTGACACTCTCAAACCAGACCAAGTTGGCACTGGTGCCACCTTGCGTCTGGGAGGCATCCTGCGAGATGCGGATCTCCAGGTGGCACCCGGCTATTAAAGGCGGGATTAACCTAAACCATTTTACAGGCTTTTTCCCTGGGAAAGAAAACTCACAAGCCACTGTTCTGGGTGTCAGTTTTCAGGACCCACTTGACACTCTCAAACCAGACCAAGTTGGCACTGGTGCCACCTTGTGTCTGGGAGGCATCCTGCGAGAGCTGAATTCCAGGAGGCACCTGGCAATTTAAGGCCTCAGGCCCCTGAACCATTTTACAGGCTTTTTCCCTGGGAAAGAAAACTCACAAGCCACTGTTCTGGGTGTCAGTTTTCAGGACCCACTTGGCACTCTTAAACCAGACCAAGTTGGCACTGGTGTCATGTTGCGTCTTGGAGGCATCCTGTGAGAGGCGGATCTCCAGGAGGGAACCGGATATTTAAGGCCTCAGGCCCCTGAACCATTGTACAGGCTTTTTCCCTGGGAAACAAAACTCACAAGCCACTGTTCTGGGTGTCAGTTTTCAGGACCCACCTGGCACTCTAAACCAGACCAAATTGGCACTGGTGCCACCATGCGTCTGGGAGGCATCCTGCGAGAGGCCGATCTCCAGGAGGCACCCGGCTTTAAAGGCGGCATTAACCTAAACCATTGTACAGGCTTTTTCCCTGGGAAACAAAACTCACAAGCCACTGTTCTGGGTGTCAGTTTTCAGGACCCACTTGACACTCTCAAACCAGACCAAGTTGGCACTGGTGCCACCATGCGTCTGGGAGGCATCCTGCGAGAGGCGGATCTCCAGGAGGCACCCGGCAATTTAAGGCCGCAGGACCCTGAACCATTGTACAGGCTTTTTCCCTGGGAAACAAAACTCACAAGCCACTGTTCTGGGTGTCAGTTTTCAGGACCCACTAGGCACTAAAATACCAAACCAAGTTGGCACTCGTGCCACATTGCGTCTGGGAGGCATCCTGCGAGAGCCGGATCTCCAGGTGGCACCCGGCTATTAAAGGCAGCATTAACCTAAACCATTTTACAGGCTTTTTCCTTTGGAAAGAAAACTCACAAGCCACTGTTCTGGGTGTCAGTTTTCAGGAACCACTTGGCACTCTTAAACCAGACCAAGGTAGAACTGGTGCCACCTTGCGTCTTGGAGGCATCCTGCGAGAGGCCGAATACCAGGAGTCACCCGGCAATTTAAGGCCGCAGGACCCTGAACCATTTTACAGGCTTTTTCCCTGGGAAACAAAACTCACAAGCCACTGTTCTGGGTGTCAGTTTTCAGGACCCACTTGGCAATCTCAAACCAGACCAATTTGGCACTGGTGTTTCTTAGCGTCTGGGAAACCTCTGGCATGATGCGGAATTCCAGGAGGCACCCTGCAATTTAAGGCCGCAGAACCCTGAACAATTGTACAGGCTTTTTCCCTGGGAAACAAAACTCACAAGCCACTGTTCTGGGTGTCAGTTTTCAGGACACACTTGACACTCTCAAACCAGACCAAGGTAGAACTGGTGCCACCTTGCGTCTGGGAGGCATCCTGCGAGAGGCCGAATTCAAGGAGGCACCCGGCAATTTAAGGCCGCAGGACCCTGAACCATTGTACAGGCTTTTTCCCTGGGAAACAAAACTCACAAGCCACTGTTCTGGGTGTCAGTTTTCAGGACCCACTTGCCACTCTTAAACAATACAAAGTTGACACTGGTGCCACCTTGCGTCTGGGAGGCATCCTGCGAGAGGCGAATCTCCAGGAGGCACCGGGCTATTAAAGGCGGCATTAACCTAAACATTTTACAGGCATTTTCCTCGGGAAACAAAACTCACAAGCCACTGTTCTGGGTGTCAGTTTGCAGGACCCACTTGGCACTCTCAAACCAGACCAAGTTGGCACTGGTGCCACCATGCGTCTGGGAGGCATCCTGCCAGAGGCGGAATTCAAGGAGGCACCCGGCAATTTAAGGCCTCAGGCCCCTGAACTACTGTACAGGCTTTTTCCCCAGGAAACAAAACTCAGAAGCCACTGTTCTGGGTGTCAGTTTGCAGGAGCTACCTGGCACTCTCAAACCAGACTAAGTTGGCACTGGTGCCACCTTGCGTCTGGGAGGCATCCTGTGAGAGGCGGATCTCCAGGAGGCACCCGGATATTTAAGGCCTCAGGCCCCTGAACCATTGTACAGGCTTTTTCCCTGGGAAACAAAACTCACAAGCCACTGTTCTGGGTGTCAGTTTGCAGGACCCACTTGGCACTCTAAACCAGACCAAATTTGCACTGGTGCCACCATGCGTCTGGGAGGCATCCTGCGAGAGGCGAATCTCCAGGAGGCACCCGGCTATTAAAGGCGGCATAAACCTAAACCATTTTACAGGCTTTTTCCTTTGGAAAGAAAACTCACAAGCCACTGTTCTGGGTGTCAGTTTTCAGGACCCACTTGGCACTCTTAAACCAGACCAAGGTAGAACTGGTGCCACCTTGCGTCTGGGAGGCATCCTGCGAGAGGCCGAATTCCAGGAGTCACCCGGCAATTTAAGGCCGCAGGACCCTGAACCATTGTACAGGCTTTTTCCCTGGGAAACAAAACTCACAAGCCACTGTTCTGGGTGTCAGTTTTCAGGACCCACTTGGCACTCTTAAACCAGACCAAGTTGGCACTGGTGCCACCTTGCGTCTGGGAGGCATCCTGCGAGAGTCCGAATTCCAGGAGGCACCCGGCAATTTAAGGCCTCAGGCCCCTGAACCATTGTACAGGCTTTTTCCCTGGGAAACAAAACTCACAAGCCACTGTTCTGGGTGTCAGTTTTCAGGACACACTTGGAACTCTCAAACCAGACCAAGTTGGCACTGGTGCCACCTTGTGTCTGGGAGGCATCCTGCGAGAGGCGGAATTCCAGGAGGCACCCGGCAATTTAAGGCCTCAGGCCCCTGAACCATTGTACAGGCTTTTTCCCCAGGAAACAAAACTCACAAGCCACTGTTCTGGGTGTCAGTTTTCAGGACCCACTTGACACTCTTAAACCAGACATAGTTGGCACTGGTTCCACCATGCGTCTGGGAGGCATCCTTCCGAGAGCCGGATCTCCAGGTGGCACCCGGCTATTAAAGGGAGCATTAACCTAAACCATTTTACAGGCTTTTTCCTTTGGAAAGAAAACTCACAAGCCACTGTTCTGGGTGTCAGTTTTCAGGACCCACTTGGCACTCTTAAACCAGACCAAGGTAGAACTGGTGCCACCTTGCGTCTGGGAGGCATCCTGCGAGAGGCCGAATTCCAGGAGTCACCCGGCAATTTAAGGCCGCAGGACCCTGAACCATTGTACAGGCTTTTTCCCTGGGAAACAAAACTCACAAGCCACTGTTCTGGGTGTCAGTTTTCAGGACCCACTTGGCACTCTCAAACCAGACCAAGTTGGCACTGGTGCCACCTTGCGTCTGGGAGGCATCCTGCGAGAGGCGCAATTCCAGGAGGCACCCGGCAATTTAAGGCCGCAGGACCATGAACCATTGTACAGGCTTTTTCCCTGGGAAACAAAACTCACAAGCCACTGTTCTGGGTGTCAGTTTTCAGGACCCACTTGGCACTCTCAAACCAGACCAATTTGGCACTGGTGTTTCTTAGCGTCTGGGAAACCTCTGGTGTGATGCGGAATTCCAGGAGGCACCCTGCAATTTAAGGCCGCAGGACCCTGAACCATTGTACAGGCTTTTTCCCTGGGAAACAAAACTCACAAGCCACTGTTCTGGGTGTCAGTTTTCAGGACCCACTTGACACTCTCAAACCAGACCAAGTTGGCACTGGTGCCACCTTGCGTCTGGGAGGCATCCTGCGAGATGCGGATCTCCAGGTGGCACCCGGCTATTAAAGGCGGGATTAACCTAAACCATTTTACAGGCTTTTTCCCTGGGAAAGAAAACTCACAAGCCACTGTTCTGGGTGTCAGTTTGCAGGACCCACTTGACACTGTCAAACCAGACCAAGTTGGCACTGGTGCCACCTTGTGTCTGGGAGGCATCCTGCGAGAGCTGAATTCCAGGAGGCACCTGGCAATTTAAGGCCTCAGGCCCCTGAACCATTTTACAGGCTTTTTCCCTGGGAAAGAAAACTCACAAGCCACTGTTCTGGGTGTCAGTTTTCAGGACCCACTTGGCACTCTTAAACCAGACCAAGTTGGCACTGGTGTCATGTTGCGTCTTGGAGGCATCCTGTGAGAGGCGGATCTCCAGGAGGGAACCGGATATTTAAGGCCTCAGGCCCCTGAACCATTGTACAGGCTTTTTCCCTGGGAAACAAAACTCACAAGCCACTGTTCTGTGTGTCAGTTTGCAGGACCCACTTGGCACTCTCAAACCAGACCAAGTTGGCACTGGTGCCACCATGCGTCTGGGAGGCATCCTGCCAGAGGCGGAATTCCAGGAGGCACCCGGCAATTTGAGGCCTCAGGCCCCTGAACTACTGTACAGGCTTTTTCCCTGGGAAACAAAACTCACAAGCCACTGTTCTGGGTGTCAGTTTTCAGGACCCACTTGGCACTCTCAAACCAGATATAGTTGGCACTGGTGCCACCATGCGTCTGGGAGGCATCCTGCGAGTGGCGAATCTCCAGGTGGCACCCGGCTATTAAAGGCGGGATTAACCTAAACCATTTTACAGGCTTTTTCCCTGGGAAAGAAAACTCACAAGCCACTGTTCTGGGTGTCAGTTTGCAGGAGCTACCTGGCACTCTCAAACCAGACTAAGTTGGCACTGGTGCCACCTTCCGTCTGGGAGGCATCCTGTGAGAGGCGGATCTCCAGGAGGCACCCGGATATTTAAGGCCTCAGGCCCCTGAACCATTGTACAGGCTTTTTCCCTGGGAAACAAAACTCACAAGCCACTGTTCTGGGTGTCAGTTTTCAGGACCCACCTGGCACTCTAAACCAGACCAAATTGGCACTGGTTCCACCATGCGTCTGGGAGGCATCCTGCGAGAGGCGAATCTCCAGGAGGCACCCGGCTATTAAAGGCGGCATTAACCTAAACCATTGTACAGGCTTTTTCCCTGGGAAACAAAACTCACAAGCCACTGTTCTGGGTGTCAGTTTTCAGGACCCACTTGACACTCTCAAACCAGACCAAGTTGGCACTGGTGCCACCATGCGTCTGGGAGGCATCCTGCGAGAGGCGGATCTCCAGGAGGCACCCGGAAATTTAAGTCCGCAGGCCCCTGAACCATTGTACAGGCTTTTTCCCTGGGAAACAAAACTCACAAGCCACTGTTCTGGGTGTCAGTTTTCAGGACCCACCTGGCACTCTAAACCAGACCAAATTGGCACTGGTTCCACCATGCGTCTGGGAGGCATCCTGCGAGAGGCGAATCTCCAGGAGGCACCCGGCTATTAAAGGCGGCATTAACCTAAACCATTGTACAGGCTTTTTCCCTGGGAAACAAAACTCACAAGCCACTGTTCTGGGTGTCAGTTTTCAGGACCCACTTGGCACTCTCAAACCAGACCAAGTTGGCACTGGTGCCACCATGCGTCTGGGAGGCATCCTGCGAGAGGCGGATCTCCAGGAGGCACCCGGCAATTTAAGTCCGCAGGCCCCTGAACCATTGTACAGGCTTTTTCCCTGGGAAACAAAACTCACAAGCCACTGTTCTGGGTGTCAGTTTTCAGGACCCACTTGACACTCTCAAACCAGACCAAGTTGGCACTGGTGCCACCTTGTGTCTGGGAGGCATCCTGCGAGAGGCCGAATTCCAGGAGGCACCCGGCAATTTAAGGCGGCATTAACCTAAACCATTGTACAGGCTTTTTCCCTGGGAAAGAAAACTCACAAGCCACTGTTCTGGGTGTCAGTTTTCAGGACCCACTTGGCACTCTTAAACCAGACCAAGTTGGAACTGGTGCCACCTTGCGTCTGGGAGGCATCCTGCGAGAGTCCGAATTCCAGGAAGCACCCGGCAATTTAAGGCCTCATGCCCCTGAACCATTGTACAGGCTTTTTCCCTGGGAAACAAAACTCACAAGCCACTGTTCTGGGTGTCAGTTTTCAGGACACACTTGGAACTCTCAAACCAGACCAAGTTGGCACTGGTGCCACCTTGTGTCTGGGAGGCATCCGGCGAGAGGCGGAATTCCAGGAGGCACCCGGCAATTTAAGGCCTCAGGCCCCTGAACCATTGTACAGGATTTTTCCCCAGGAAACAAAACTCACAAGACACTGTTCTGGGTGTCAGTTTTCAGGACCCACTTGACACTCTCAAACCAGACCAAGTTGGCACTGGTTCCACCTTGCGTCTGGGAGGCATCCTTCCGAGAGCCGGATCTCCAGGTGGCACCCGGCTATTAAAGGGAGCATTAACCTAAACCATTTTACAGGCTTTTTCCTTTGGAAAGAAAACTCACAAGCCACTGTTCTGGGTGTCAGTTTTCAGGACCCACTTGGCACTCTTAAACCAGACCAAGGTAGAACTGGTGCCACCTTGCGTCTGGGAGGCATCCTGCGAGAGGCCGAATTCCAGGAGTCACCCGGCAATTTAAGGCCGCAGGACCCTGAACCATTGTACAGGCTTTTTCCCTGGGAAACAAAACTCACAAGCCACTGTTCTGGGTGTCAGTTTTCAGGACCCACTTGGCACTCTCAAACCAGACCAAGTTGGCACTGGTGCCAACTTGCGTCTTGGAGGCATCCTGCGAGAGGCGCAATTCCAGGAGGCACCCGGCAATTTAAGGCCGCAGGACCATGAACCATTGTACAGGCTTTTTCCCTGGGAAACAAAACTCACAAGCCACTGTTCTGGGTGTCAGTTTTCAGGACCCACTTGGCACTCTCAAACCAGACCAATTTGGCACTGGTGTTTCTTAGCGTCTGGGAAACCTCTGGTGTGATGCGGAATTCCAGGAGGCACCCTGCAATTTAAGGCCGCAGGACCCTGATCCATTGTACAGGCTTTTTCCCTAGGAAACAAAACTCACAAGCCACTGTTCTGGGTGTCAGTTTTCAGGACCCACTTGACACTCTCAAACCAGACCAAGTTGGCACTGGTGCCACCTTGCGTCTGGGAGGCATCCTGCGAGATGCGGATCTCCAGGTGGCACCCGGCTATTAAAGGCGGGATTAACCTAAACCATTTTACAGGCTTTTTCCCTGGGAAAGAAAACTCACAAGCCACTGTTCTGGGTGTCAGTTTGCAGGACCCACTTGACACTCTCAAACCAGACCAAGTTGGCACTGGTGCCACCTTGTGTCTGGGAGACATCCTGCGAGAGCTGAATTCCAGGAGGCACCTGGCAATTTAAGGCCTCAGGCCCCTGAACCATTTTACAGGCTTTTTCCCTGGGAAAGAAAACTCACAAGCCACTGTTCTGGGTGTCAGTTTTCAGGACCCACCTGGCACTCTAAACCAGACCAAATTGGCACTGGTTCCACCATGCGTCTGGGAGGCATCCTGCGAGAGGCGAATCTCCAGGAGGCACCCGGCTATTAAAGGCGGCATTAACCTAAACCATTGTACAGGCTTTTTCCCTGGGAAACAAAACTCACAAGCCACTGTTCTGGGTGTCAGTTTTCAGGACCCACTTGACACTCTCAAACCAGACCAAGTTGGCACTGGTGCCACCATGCGTCTGGGAGGCATCCTGCGAGAGGCGGATCTCCAGGAGGCACCCGGCAATTTAAGTCCGCAGGCCCCTGAACCATTGTACAGGCTTTTTCCCTGGGAAACAAAACTCACAAGCCACTGTTCTGGGTGTCAGTTTTCAGGACCCACTTGACACTCTCAAACCAGACCAAGTTGGCACTGGTGCCACCTTGTGTCTGGGAGGCATCCTGCGAGAGGCCGAATTCCAGGAGGCACCCGGCAATTTAAGGCGGCATTAACCTAAACCATTGTACAGGCTTTTTCCCTGGGAAACAAAACTCACAAGCCACTGTTCTGGGTGTCAGTTTTCAGGACCCACTTGGCACTCTTAAACCAGACCAAGTTGGAACTGGTGCCACCTTGCGTCTGGGAGGCATCCTGCGAGAGTCCGAATTCCAGGAGGCACCCGGCAATTTAAGGCCTCAGGCCCCTGAACCATTGTACAGGCTTTTTCCCTGGGAAACAAAACTCACAAGCCACTGTTCTGGGTGTCAGTTTTCAGGACACACTTGGAACTCTCAAACCAGACCAAGTTGGCACTGGTGCCACCTTGTGTCTGGGAGGCATCCGGCGAGAGGCGGAATTCCAGGAGGCACCCGGCAATTTAAGGCCTCAGGCCCCTGAACCATTGTACAGGATTTTTCCCCAGGAAACAAAACTCACAAGACACTGTTCTGGGTGTCAGTTTTCAGGACCCACTTGACACTCTTAAACCAGACATAGTTGGCACTGGTTCCACCTTGCGTCTGGGAGGCATCCTTCCGAGAGCCGGATCTCCAGGTGGCACCCGGCTATTAAAGGGAGCATTAACCTAAACCATTTTACAGGCTTTTTCCTTTGGAAAGAAAACTCACAAGCCACTGTTCTGGGTGTCAGTTTTCAGGACCCACTTGGCACTCTTAAACCAGACCAAGGTAGAACTGGTGCCACCTTGCGTCTGGGAGGCATCCTGCGAGAGGCCGAATTCCAGGAGTGACCCGGCAATTTAAGGCCGCAGGACCCTGAACCATTGTACAGGCTTTTTCCCTGGGAAACAAAACTCACAAGCCACTGTTCTGGGTGTCAGTTTTCAGGACCCACTTGGCACTCTCAAACCAGACCAAGTTGGCACTGGTGCCAACTTGCGTCTTGGAGGCATCCTGCGAGAGGCGCAATTCCAGGAGGCACCCGGCAATTTAAGGCCGCAGGACCATGAACCATTGTACAGGCTTTTTCCCTGGGAAACAAAACTCACAAGCCACTGTTCTGGGTGTCAGTTTTCAGGACCCACTTGGCACTCTCAAACCAGACCAATTTGGCACTGGTGTTTCTTAGCGTCTGGGAAACCTCTGGTGTGATGCGGAATTCCAGGAGGCACCCTGCAATTTAAGGCCGCAGGACCCTGATCCATTGTACAGGCTTTTTCCCTAGGAAACAAAACTCACAAGCCACTGTTCTGGGTGTCAGTTTTCAGGACCCACTTGACACTCTCAAACCAGACCAAGTTGGCACTGGTGCCACCTTGCGTCTGGGAGGCATCCTGCGAGATGCGGATCTCCAGGTGGCACCCGGCTATTAAAGGCGGGATTAACCTAAACCATTTTACAGGCTTTTTCCCTGGGAAAGAAAACTCACAAGCCACTGTTCTGGGTGTCAGTTTGCAGGACCCACTTGACACTCTCAAACCAGACCAAGTTGGCACTGGTGCCACCTTGTGTCTGGGAGGCATCCTGCGAGAGCTGAATTCCAGGAGGCACCTGGCAATTTAAGGCCTCAGGCCCCTGAACCATTTTACAGGCTTTTTCCCTGGGAAAGAAAACTCACAAGCCACTGTTCTGGGTGTCAGTTTTCAGGACCCACTTGGCACTCTTAAACCAGACCAAGTTGGCACTGGTGTCATGTTGCGTCTTGGAGGCATCCTGTGAGAGGCGGATCTCCAGGAGGGAACCGGATATTTAAGGCCTCAGGCCCCTGAACCATTGTACAGGCTTTTTCCCTGGGAAACAAAACTCACAAGCCACTGTTCTGGGTGTCAGTTTTCAGGACCCACCTGGCACTCTAAACCAGACCAAATTGGCACTGGTGCCACCATGCGTCTGGGAGGCATCCTGCGAGAGGCCGATCTCCAGGAGGCACCCGGCTTTAAAGGCGGCATTAACCTAAACCATTGTACAGGCTTTTTCCCTGGGAAACAAAACTCACAAGCCACTGTTCTGGGTGTCAGTTTTCAGGACCCACTTGACACTCTCAAACCAGACCAAGTTGGCACTGGTGCCACCATGCGTCTGGGAGGCATCCTGCGAGAGGCGGATCTCCAGGAGGCACCCGGCAATTTAAGGCCGCAGGACCCTGAACCATTGTACAGGCTTTTTCCCTGGGAAACAAAACTCACAAGCCACTGTTCTGGGTGTCAGTTTTCAGGACCCACTAGGCACTAAAATACCAAACCAAGTTGGCACTCGTGCCACATTGCGTCTGGGAGGCATCCTGCGAGAGGCCGAATTCCAGGAGGCACCCGGCAATTTAAGGCCGCAGGACCCTGAACAATTGTACAGGCTTTTTCCCTGGGAAACAAAACTCACAAGCCACTGTTCTGGTTGTCAGTTTTCAGGACCCACTTGGCACTCTCAAACAAGACCAAGTTGGAAATGGTGTCATTTTGCGTCTGGGAGGCACCCTGCGAGAGTCCGAATTCCAGGAGGCACCCGGCAATTTAAGGCCGCAGGACCCTGAACCATTGTACAGGCTTTTTCCCTGGGAAACAAAACTCACAAGCCACTGTTCTGGGTGTCAGTTTTCAGGACACACTTGGAACTCTCAAACCAGACCAAGTTGGCACTGGTGCCATCTTGTGTCTGGGAGGCATCCTGCGAGAGGCGGAATTCCAGGAGGCACCCGGCAATTTAAGGCCTCAGGCCCATGAACCATTGTACAGGCTTTTTCCCTAGGAAACAAAACTCACAAGCCACTGTTCTGGGTGTCAGTTTTCAGGACCCACTTGACACTCTCAAACCAGACATAGTTGGCACTGGATCCACCTTGCGTCTGGGAGGCATCCTGCGAGAGCCGGATCTCCAGGTGGCACCCGGCTATTAAAGGCAGCATTAACCTAAACCATTTTAAAGGCTTTTTCCTTTGGAAAGAAAACTCACAAGCCACTGTTCTGGGTGTCAGTTTTCAGGAACCACTTGGCACTCTTAAACCAGGCCAAGGTAGAACTGGTGCCACCTTGCGTCTTGGAGGCATCCTGCGAGAGGCCGAATACCAGGAGTCACCCGGCAATTTAAGGCCGCAGGACCCTGAACCATTTTACAGGCTTTTTCCCTGGGAAACAAAACTCACAAGCCACTGTTCTGGGTGTCAGTTTTCAGGACCCACTTGGCAATCTCAAACCAGACCAATTTGGCACTGGTGTTTCTTAGCGTCTGGGAAACCTCTGGCGTGATGCGGAATTCCAGGAGGCACCCTGCAATTTAAGGCCGCAGAACCCTGAACAATTGTACAGGCTTTTTCCCTGGGAAACAAAACTCACAAGCCACTGTTCTGGGTGTCAGTTTTCAGGACCCACTTGGCACTCTTAAACCAGACCAAGTTGGAACTGGTGCCACCTTGCGTCTGGGAGGCATCCTGCGAGAGGCCGAATTCCAGAAGGCACCCGGCAATTCAAGTCCGCAGGACCCTGAACCATTGTACAGGCTTTTTCCCTGGGAAACAAAACTCACAAGCCACTGTTCTGGGTGTCAGTTTGCAGGACCCACTTGGCACTCTTAAACCAGACCAAGGTAGAACTGGTGCCACCTTGCGTCTGGGAGGCATCCTGCGAGAGGCTGAATTCCAGGAGTCACCCGGCAATTTAAGGCCGCAGGACCCTGAACCATTGTACAGGCTTTTTCCCTGGGAAACAAAACTCACAAGACACTGTTCTGGGTGTCAGTTTTCAGGACCCACTTGGCACTCTCAAACCAGACCAAGTTGGCACTGGTGCCAACTTGCGTCTTGGAAGCATCCTGCGAGTGGCGAAATTCCAGGAGGCACCCGGCAATTTAAGGCCGCAGGACCCTGAACCATTGTACAGGCTTTTTCCCTGGGAAACAAAACTCACAAGCCACTGTTCTGGGTGTCAGTTTTCAGGACCCACTTGGCACTCTCAAACCAGACCAATTTGGCACTGGTGTTGCTTAGTGTCTGGCAAACCTCTGGCATGATGCGGAATTCAAGGAGGCACCCCTCAATTTAAGGCCGCAGGACCCTGAACCATTGTACAGGCTTTTTCCATGGGAAACAAAACTCACAAGCCACTGTTCTGGGTGTCAGTTTGAAGGAGCCACCTGGCACTCTCAAACCAGACCAAGTTGGCACTGGTGCCACCTTGCGTCTGGGAGGCATCCTGCGAGAGGCGCAATTCCAGGAGGCACCCGGCAATTTAAGTCCGCAGGACCCTGAACCATTGTACAGGCTTTTTCCCTGGGAAACAAAACTCACAAGCCACTGTTCTGGGTGTCAGTTTTCAGGACCCACTTGGCACTCTTAAGCCAGACCAAGTTGGAACCGGTGCCACCTTGCGTCTGGGAGGCATCCTGCGAGAGGCGCAATTCCAGGAGGCACCCCGCAATTTAAGGACGCACGACCCTGAACCATTGTACAGGCTTTTTCCATGGGAAACAAAACTCACAAGCCACTGTTCTGGGTGTCAGTTTTCAGGACCCACTTGACACTCTCAAACCAGACCAAGTTGGCACTGGTGCCACCTTGCGTCTGGGAGGCATCCTGCGAGAGGCCGAATTCAAGGAGGCACCCGGCAATTTAAGGCCGCAGGACCCTGAACCATTGTACAGGCTTTTTCCCTGGGAAACAAAACTCACAAGCCACTGTTCTGGGTGTCAGTTTTCAGGACCCACTTACCACTCTTAAACCAGACAAAGTTGGCACTGGTGCCACCTTGCGTCTGGGAGGCATCCTGCGAGAGGCGAATCTCCAGGAGGCACCCGGCTATTAAAGGCGGCATTAACCTAAACCATTTTACAGGCTTTTTCCCTGGGAAAGAAAACTCACAAGCCACTGTTCTGGGTGTCAGTTTGCAGGACACACTTGGCACTCTCAAACCAGACCAAGTTGGCACTGGTGCCACCATGCATCTGGGAGGCATCCTGCCAGAGGCGGAATTCCAGGAGGCACCCGGCAATTTGAGGCCTCAGGCCCCTGAACTACTGTACAGGCTTTTTCCCCAGGAAAAAAAACTCAGAAGCCACTGTTCTGGGTGTCAGTTTTCAGGACCCACTTGACACTCTCAAACCAGACCAAGTTGGCACTGGTGCCGTCTTGCGTCTGGGAGGCATCCTGCGAGAGACGAATGTCCAGGTGGCACCCGGCTATTAAAGGCGGCATTAACCTAAACCATTTTACAGGCTTTTTCCCTGGGAAAGAAAACTCACAAGCCACTGTTCTGGGTGTCAGTTTTCAGGACCCACTTGGCACTCTTAAACCAGACCAAGTTGGCACTGGTCTCATGTTGCGCCTGGGAGGCATCCTGTGAGAGGCGGATCTCCAGGAGGCACCCGGATATTTAAGGCCTCAGGCCCCTGAACCATTTTACAGGCTTTTTCCCTGGGAAACAAAACTCACAAGCCACTGTTCTGGGTGTCAGTTTTCAGGACCCACCTGGCACTCTAAACCAGACCAAATTGGCACTGGTGCCACCATGCGTCTGGGAGGCATCCTGCGAGAGGCGAATCTCCAGGAGGCACCCGGCTATTAAAGGCGGCATTAACCTAAACCATTGTACAGGCTTTTTCCCTGGGAAACAAAACTCACAAGCCACTGTTCTGGGTGTCAGTTTTCAGGACCCACTTGGCACTCTTAAACCAGACCAAGTTGGAACTGTTTCCACCTTGCGTCTGGGAGGCATCCTGCGAGAGTCCGAATTCCAGGAGGCACGCGGCAATTTAAGGCCTCAGGCCCCTGAACCATTGTACAGGCTTTTTCCCTGGGAAACAAAACTCACAAGCCACTGTTCTGGGTGTCAGTTTTCAGGACACACTTGGCACTCTCAAACCAGACCAAGTTGGCACTGGTGCCACCTTGTGTCTGGGAGGCATCCTGCGAGAGGCGGAATTCCAGGAGGCACCCGGCAATTTAAGGCCTCAGGCCCCTGAACCATTGTACAGGCTTTTTTCCCAGGAAACAAAACTCACAAGCCACTGTTCTGGGTGTCAGTTTTCAGGACCCACTTGACACTCTTAAACCAGACATAGTTGGCACTGGTTCCACCTTGCGTCTGGGAGGCATCCTGCGAGATGCGGATCTCCAGGTGCCACCCGGCTCTTAAAGGCGGCATTAACCTAAACCATTTTTCAGGCTTTTTCCTTTGGAAAGAAAACTCACAAGCCACTGTTCTGGGTGTCAGTTTGAAGGAGCCACCTGGCACTCTCAAACCAGACCAAGTTGGCACTGTTGCCACCTTGCGTCTGGGAGGCATCCTGCGAGAGGCGCAATTCCAGGAGGCACCCGGCAATTTAAGTCCGCAGGACCCTGAACCATTGTACAGGCTTTTTCCCTGGGAAACAAAACTCACAAGCCACTGTTCTGGGTGTCAGTTTTCAGGACCCACTCGGCACTCTTAAGCCAGACCAAGTTGGAACCGGTGCCACCTTGCGTCTGGGAGGCATCCTGCGAGAGGCGCAATTCCAGGAGGCACCCCGCAATTTAAGGACGCACGACCCTGAACCATTGTACAGGCTTTTTCCATGGGAAACAAAACTCACAAGCCACTGTTCTGGGTGTCAGTTTTCAGGACCCACTTGACACTCTCAAACCGGACCAAGTTGGCACTGGTGCCACCTTGCGTCTGGGAGGCATCCTGCGAGAGGCCGAATTCAAGGAGGCACCCGGCAATTTAAGGCCGCAGGACCCTGAACCATTGTACAGGCTTTTTCCCTGGGAAACAAAACTCACAAGCCACTGTTCTGGGTGTCAGTTTTCAGGACCAACTTGCCACTCTTAAACCAGACAAAGTTGGCACTGGTGCCACCTTGCGTCTGGGAGGCATCCTGCGAGAGGCGAATCTCCAGGAGGCACCCGGCTATTAAAGGCGGCATTAACCTAAACCATTTTACAGGCTTTTTCCCTGGGAAAGAAAACTCACAAGCCACTGTTCTGGGTGTCAGTTTGCAGGACACACTTGGCACTCTCAAACCAGACCAAGTTGGCACTGGTGCCACCATGCATCTGGGAGGCATCCTGCCAGAGGCGGAATTCCAGGAGGCACCCGGCAATTTGAGGCCTCAGGCCCCTGAACTACTGTACAGGCTTTTTCCCCAGGAAAAAAAACTCAGAAGCCACTGTTCTGGGTGTCAGTTTTCAGGACCCACTTGACACTCTCAAACCAGACCAAGTTGGCACTGGTGCCACCATGCGTCTGGGAGGCATCCTGCGAGAGGCGAATCTCCAGGTGGCACCCGGCTATTAAAGGCGGGATTAACCTAAACCATTTTACAGGCTTTTTCCCTGGGAAAGAAAACTCACAAGCCACTGTTCTGGGTGTCAGTTTGCAGGAGCTACCTGGCACTCTCAAACCAGACTAAGTTGGCACTGGTGCCACCTTGTGTCTGGGAGGCATCCTGCGAGAGGCTGAATTCCAGGAGGCACCTGGCAATTTAAGGCCTCAGGCCCCTGAACCATTGTACAGGCTTTTTCCCTGGGAAAGAAAACTCACAAGCCACTGTTCTGGGTGTCAGTTTTCAGGACCCACTTGGCACTCTTAAACCAGACCAAGTTGGCACTGGTGTCATGTTGCGCCTGGGAGGCATCCTGTGAGAGGCGGATCTCCAGGAGGCACCCGGATATTTAAGGCCTCAGGCCCCTGAACCATTTTACAGGCTTTTTCCCTGGTAAACAAAACTCACAAGCCACTGTTCTGGGTGTCAGTTTTCAGGACCCACTTGGCACTCTTAAACCAGACCAAGTTGGCACTGGTGCCACCTTGCGTCTGGGAGGCATCCTGCGAGATGCGGATCTCCAGGTGCCACCCGGCTATTAAAGGCGGGATTAACCTAAACCATTTTACAGGCTTTTTCCCTGGGAAAGAAAACTCACAAGCCACTGTTCTGGGTGTCAGTTTGCAGGACCCACTTGACACTCTCAATCCAGACCAAGTTGGAACTGGTGCCACCTTGCGTCTGGGAGGCATCCTGCGAGAGGCCGAATTCCAGGAGGCACCCGGCAATTTAAGGCCGCAGGACCCTGAACCATTGAACAGGCTTTTTCCCTGGGAAACAAAACTCACAAGCCACTGTTCTGGTTGTCAGTTTTCAGGACCCACTTGGCACTCTCAAACAAGACCAAGTTGGAAATGGTGTCATTTTGCGTCTGGGAGGCACCCTGCGAGAGTCCGAATTCCAGGAGGCACCCGGCCATTTAAGGCCTCAGGCCCCTGAACCATTATACAGGCTTTTTCCCTGGGAAACAAAACTCACAAGCCACTGTTCTGGGTGTCAGTTTTCAGGACACACTTGGAACTCTCAAACCAGACCAAGTTGGCACTGGTGCCACCTTGTGTCTGGGAGGCATCCTGCGAGAGGCGGAATTCCAGGAGGCTCCCGGCAATTTAAGGCCTCAGGCCGCTGAACCATTGTACAGGCTTTTTCCCTAGGAAACAAAACTCACAAGCCACTGTTCTGGGTGTCAGTTTTCAGGACCCACTTGACACTCTTAAACCAGACATAGTTGGCACTGGTTCCACCTTGCGTCTGGGAGGCATCCTGCGAGAGCCGGATCTCCAGGTGGCACCCGGCTATTAAAGGCAGCATTAACCTAAACCATTTTACAGGCTTTTTCCTTTGGAAAGAAAACTCACAAGCCACCATTCTGGGTGTCAGTTTTCAGGAACCACTTGGCACTCTTAAACCAGACCAAGGTAGAACTGGTGCCACCTTGCGTCTTGGAGGCATCCTGCGAGAGGCCGAATTCCAGGAGTCACCCGGCAATTTAAGTCCGCAGGACCCTGAACCATTGTACAGGCTTTTTCCCTGGGAAACAAAACTCACAAGCCACTGTTCTGGGTGTCAGTTTTCAGGACCCACTTGGTACTCTCAAACCAGAACAAGTTGGCACTGGTGCCAACTTGCGTCTTGGAGGCATCCTGCGAGAGGCGCAATTCCAGGAGGCACCCGGCAATTTAAGGCCGCAGGACCCTGAACCATTGTACAGGCTTTTTCCCTGGGAAACAAAACTCACAAGCCACTGTTCTGGGTGTCAGTTTTCAGGACACACTTGGCAATCTCAAACCTGACCAATTAGGCACTGGTGTTTCTTAGCGTCTGGGAAACCTCTGGCGTGATGCGGAATTCCAGGAGGCACCCTGCAATTTAAGGCCGCAGAACCCTGAACAATTGTACAGGCATTTTCCCTGGGAAACAAAACTCACAAGCCACTGTTCTGGGTGTCAGTTTTCAGGACCCACTTGGCACTCTTAAACCAGACCAAGTTTGAACTGGTGCCACCTTGCGTCTGGGAGGCATCCTGCGAGAGGCCGAATTCCAGAAGGCACCCGGCAATTTAAGGCCTCAGGCCCCTGAACCATTGTACAGGCTTTTTCCCTAGGAAACAAAACTCACAAGCCACTGTTCTGGGTGTCAGTTTTCAGGACCCACTTGACACTCTCAAACCAGACCAAGTTGGCACTGGTTCCACCTTGCGTCTGGGAGGCATCCTGCGAGAGACGAATGTCCAGGTGGCACCCGGCTATTAAAGGCGGCATTAACCTAAACCATTTTACAGGCTTTTTCCCTGGGAAAGAAAACTCACAAGCCACTGTTCTGGGTGTCAGTTTGCAGGAGCTACCTGGCACTCTCAAACCAGACTAAGTTGGCACTGGTGCCACCTTGTGTCTGGGAGGCATCCTGCGAGAGGCTGAATTCCAGGAGGCACCTGGCAATTTAAGGCCTCAGGCCCCTGAACCATTGTACAGGCTTTTTCCCTGGGAAAGAAAACTCACAAGCCACTGTTCTGGGTGTCAGTTTTCAGGACCCACTTGGCACTCTTAAACCAGACCAAGTTGGCACTGGTCTCATGTTGCGCCTGGGAGGCATCCTGTGAGAGGCGGATCTCCAGGAGGCACCCGGATATTTAAGGCCTCAGGCCCCTGAACCATTTTACAGGCTTTTTCCCTGGGAAACAAAACTCACAAGCCACTGTTCTGGGTGTCAGTTTTCAGGACCCACCTGGCACTCTAAACCAGACCAAATTGGCACTGGTGCCACCATGCGTCTGGGAGGCATCCTGCGAGAGGCGAATCTCCAGGAGGCACCCGGCTATTAAAGGCGGCATTAACCTAAACCATTGTACAGGCTTTTTCCCTGGGAAACAAAACTCACAAGCCACTGTTCTGGGTGTCAGTTTTCAGGACCCACTTGGCACTCTTAAACCAGACCAAGTTGGAACTGTTTCCACCTTGCGTCTGGGAGGCATCCTGCAAGAGTCCGAATTCCAGGAGGCACGCGGCAATTTAAGGCCTCAGGCCCCTGAACCATTGTACAGGCTTTTTCCCTGGGAAACAAAACTCACAAGCCACTGTTCTGGGTGTCAGTTTTCAGGACACACTTGGCACTCTCAAACCAGACCAAGTTGGCACTGGTGCCACCTTGTGTCTGGGAGGCATCCTGCGAGAGGCGGAATTCCAGGAGGCACCCGGCAATTTAAGGCCTCAGGCCCCTGAACCATTGTACAGGCTTTTTTCCCAGGAAACAAAACTCACAAGCCACTGTTCTGGGTGTCAGTTTTCAGGACCCACTTGACACTCTTAAACCAGACATAGTTGGCACTGGTTCCACCTTGCGTCTGGGAGGCATCCTGCGAGATGCGGATCTCCAGGTGCCACCCGGCTCTTAAAGGCGGCATTAACCTAAACCATTTTTCAGGCTTTTTCCTTTGGAAAGAAAACTCACAAGCCACTGTTCTGGGTGTCAGTTTGAAGGAGCCACCTGGCACTCTCAAACCAGACCAAGTTGGCACTGTTGCCACCTTGCGTCTGGGAGGCATCCTGCGAGAGGCGCAATTCCAGGAGGCACCCGGCAATTTAAGTCCGCAGGACCCTGAACCATTGTACAGGCTTTTTCCCTGGGAAACAAAACTCACAAGCCACTGTTCTGGGTGTCAGTTTTCAGGACCCACTCGGCACTCTTAAGCCAGACCAAGTTGGAACCGGTGCCACCTTGCGTCTGGGAGGCATCCTGCGAGAGGCGCAATTCCAGGAGGCACCCCGCAATTTAAGGACGCACGACCCTGAACCATTGTACAGGCTTTTTCCATGGGAAACAAAACTCACAAGCCACTGTTCTGGGTGTCAGTTTTCAGGACCCACTTGACACTCTCAAACCGGACCAAGTTGGCACTGGTGCCACCTTGCGTCTGGGAGGCATCCTGCGAGAGGCCGAATTCAAGGAGGCACCCGGCAATTTAAGGCCGCAGGACCCTGAACCATTGTACAGGCTTTTTCCCTGGGAAACAAAACTCACAAGCCACTGTTCTGGGTGTCAGTTTTCAGGACCAACTTGCCACTCTTAAACCAGACAAAGTTGGCACTGGTGCCACCTTGCGTCTGGGAGGCATCCTGCGAGAGGCGAATCTCCAGGAGGCACCCGGCTATTAAAGGCGGCATTAACCTAAACCATTTTACAGGCTTTTTCCCTGGGAAAGAAAACTCACAAGCCACTGTTCTGGGTGTCAGTTTGCAGGACACACTTGGCACTCTCAAACCAGACCAAGTTGGCACTGGTGCCACCATGCATCTGGGAGGCATCCTGCCAGAGGCGGAATTCCAGGAGGCACCCGGCAATTTGAGGCCTCAGGCCCCTGAACTACTGTACAGGCTTTTTCCCCAGGAAAAAAAACTCAGAAGCCACTGTTCTGGGTGTCAGTTTTCAGGACCCACTTGACACTCTCAAACCAGACCAAGTTGGCACTGGTGCCACCATGCGTCTGGGAGGCATCCTGCGAGAGGCGAATCTCCAGGTGGCACCCGGCTATTAAAGGCGGGATTAACCTAAACCATTTTACAGGCTTTTTCCCTGAGAAAGAAAACTCACAAGCCACTGTTCTGGGTGTCAGTTTGCAGGAGCTACCTGGCACTCTCAAACCAGACTAAGTTGGCACTGGTGCCACCTTGTGTCTGGGAGGCATCCTGCGAGAGGCTGAATTCCAGGAGGCACCTGGCAATTTAAGGCCTCAGGCCCCTGAACCATTGTACAGGCTTTTTCCCTGGGAAAGAAAACTCACAAGCCACTGTTCTGGGTGTCAGTTTTCAGGACCCACTTGGCACTCTTAAACCAGACCAAGTTGGCACTGGTGTCATGTTGCGCCTGGGAGGCATCCTGTGAGAGGCGGATCTCCAGGAGGCACCCGGATATTTAAGGCCTCAGG
Source organism: Fringilla coelebs (assembly GCF_963513975.1). Lineage (NCBI taxonomy): Eukaryota > Metazoa > Chordata > Aves > Passeriformes > Fringillidae > Fringilla > Fringilla coelebs. The sequence continues at coordinate 319,321 of NW_028167515.1, read as the reverse complement.
CCCCTGAACCATTTTACAGGCTTTTTCCCTGGTAAACAAAACTCACAAGCCACTGTTCTGGGTGTCAGTTTTCAGGACACACTTGGCACTCTTAAACCAGACCAAGTTGGCACTGGTGCCACCTTGCGTCTGGGAGGCATCCTGCGAGATGCGGATCTCCAGGTGCCACCCGGCTATTAAAGGCGGGATTAACCTAAACCATTTTACAGGCTTTTTCCCTGGGAAAGAAAACTCACAAGCCACTGTTCTGGGTGTCAGTTTGCAGGACCCACTTGACACTCTCAATCCAGACCAAGTTGGAACTGGTGCCACCTTGCGTCTGGGAGGCATCCTGCGAGAGGCCGAATTCCAGGAGGCACCCGGCAATTTAAGGCGGCATTAACCTAAACCATTGTACAGGCTTTTTCCCTGGGAAACAAAACTCACAAGCCACTGTTCTGGTTGTCAGTTTTCAGGACCCACTTGGCACTCTCAAACAAGACCAAGTTGGAAATGGTGTCATTTTGCGTCTGGGAGGCACCCTGCGAGAGTCCGAATTCCAGGAGGCACCCGGCCATTTAAGGCCTCAGGCCCCTGAACCATTATACAGGCTTTTTCCCTGGGAAACAAAACTCACAAGCCACTGTTCTGGGTGTCAGTTTTCAGGACACACTTGGAACTCTCAAACCAGACCAAGTTGGCACTGGTGCCACCTTGTGTCTGGGAGGCATCCTGCGAGAGGCGGAATTCCAGGAGGCTCCCGGCAATTTAAGGCCTCAGGCCGCTGAACCATTGTACAGGCTTTTTCCCTAGGAAACAAAACTCACAAGCCACTGTTCTGGGTGTCAGTTTTCAGGACCCACTTGACACTCTTAAACCAGACATAGTTGGCACTGGTTCCACCTTGCGTCTGGGAGGCATCCTGCGAGAGCCGGATCTCCAGGTGGCACCCGGTTATTAAAGGCAGCATTAACCTAAACCATTTTACAGGCTTTTTCCTTTGGAAAGAAAACTCACAAGCCACCATTCTGGGTGTCAGTTTTCAGGAACCACTTGGCACTCTTAAACCAGACCAAGGTAGAACTGGTGCCACCTTGCGTCTTGGAGGCATCCTGCGAGAGGCCGAATTCCAGGAGTCACCCGGCAATTTAAGTCCGCAGGACCCTGAACCATTGTACAGGCTTTTTCCCTGGGAAACAAAACTCACAAGCCACTGTTCTGGGTGTCAGTTTTCAGGACCCACTTGGTACTCTCAAACCAGAACAAGTTGGCACTGGTGCCAACTTGCGTCTTGGAGGCATCCTGCGAGAGGCGCAATTCCAGGAGGCACCCGGCAATTTAAGGCCGCAGGACCCTGAACCATTGTACAGGCTTTTTCCCTGGGAAACAAAACTCACAAGCCACTGTTCTGGGTGTCAGTTTTCAGGACACACTTGGCAATCTCAAACCTGACCAATTAGGCACTGGTGTTTCTTAGCGTCTGGGAAACCTCTGGCGTGATGCGGAATTCCAGGAGGCACCCTGCAATTTAAGGCCGCAGAACCCTGAACAATTGTACAGGCATTTTCCCTGGGAAACAAAACTCACAAGCCACTGTTCTGGGTGTCAGTTTTCAGGACCCACTCGGCACTCTTAAACCAGACCAAGTTTGAACTGGTGCCACCTTGCGTCTGGGAGGCATCCTGCGAGAGGCCGAATTCCAGAAGGCACCCGGCAATTTAAGGCCTCAGGCCCCTGAACCATTGTACAGGCTTTTTCCCTAGGAAACAAAACTCACAAGCCACTGTTCTGGGTGTCAGTTTTCAGGACCCACTTGACACTCTCAAACCAGACCAAGTTGGCACTGGTTCCACCTTGCGTCTGGGAGGCATCCTGCGAGAGCCGGATCTCCAGGTGGCACCCGGCTATTAAAGGCAGCATTAACCTAAACCATTTTACAGGCTTTTTCCCTGGGAAAGAAAACTCACAAGCCACCATTCTGGGTGTCAGTTTTCAGGACCCACTTGGCACTCTTAAACCAGACCAAGGTAGAACTTGTGCCACCTTGCGTCTGGGAGGCATCCTGCGAGAGGCCGAATTCCAGGAGTCACCCGGCAATTTAAGGCCGCAGGACCCTGAAGCATTGTACAGGCTTTTTCCCTGGGAAACAAAACTCACAAGACACTGTTCTGGGTGTCAGTTTTCAGGAACCACTTGGCACTCTCAAACCAGACCAAGTTGGCACTGGTGCCAACTTGCGTCTTGGAGGCATCCTGCGAGAGGCGCATTTCAAGGAGTCACCCGGCAATTTAAGGCCGCAGGACCCTGAACCATTGTACAGGCTTTTTCCCTGGGAAACAAAACTCACAAGCCACTGTTCTGGGTGTCAGTTTTCAGGACACACTTGGCACTCTCAAACCAGACCAATTTGGCACTGGTGTGGCTTAGCGTCTGGGAAACCTCTGGCGTGATGCGGAATTCCAGGAGGCACCCTGCAATTTAAGGCCGCAGGACCCTGAACCATTGTACAGGCTTTTTCCCTGGGAAACAAAACTCACAAGCCACTGTTCTGGGTGTCAGTTTTCAGGACCCACTTGACACTCTCAAACCAGACCAAGTTGGCACTGGTGCCACCTTGCGTCTGGGAGGCATCCTGCGAGAGGCGAATCTCCAGGTGGCACCCGGCTATTAAAGGCGGCATTAACCTAAACCATTTTACAGGCTTTTTCCCTGGGAAACAAAACTCACAAGCCACTGTTCTGGGTGTCAGTTTGCAGGAGCCACTTGACACTCTCAAACCAGACCAAGTTGGCACTGGTGCCACCTTGCGTCTGGGAGGCATCCTGCGAGAGGCGCAATTCCAGGAGGCACCCGGCAATTTAAGGCCGTAGGACCCTGAACCATTGTACAGGCTTTTTCCCTGGGAAAGAAAACTCACAAGCCACTGTTCTGGGTGTCAGTTTTCAGGACCCACTTGGCACTCTCAAACCAGACCAAGTTGGCATTGGTGCCACCTTGCGTCTGGGAGGCATCCTGCGAGAGGCTCAATTCCAGGAGGCACCTGGCAATTGAAGGCCTCACGCCCCTGAACCATTGTACAGGCTTTTTCCCTGGGAAACAAAACTCACAAGCCACTGTTCTGGGTGTCAGTTTTCAGGACCCACTTGGCACTCTCAAACCAGACCAAGTTGGCACTGGTGCCAACTTGCGTCTTGGAGGCATCCTGCGAGAGGCGCATTTCCAGGAGTCACCCGGCAATTTAAGGCCGCAGGACCCTGAACCATTGTACAGGCTTTTTCCCTGGGAAACAAAACTCACAAGCCACTGTTCTGGGTGTCAGTTTTCAGGACACACTTGGCACTCTCAAACCAGACCAATTTGGCACTGGTGTGGCTTAGCGTCTGGGAAACCTCTGGCGTGATGCGGAATTCCAGGAGGCACCCTGCAATTTAAGGCCGCAGGACCCTGAACCATTGTACAGGCTTTTTCCCTGGGAAACAAAACTCACAAGCCACTGTTCTGGGTGTCAGTTTTCAGGACCCACTTGACACTCTCAAACCAGACCAAGTGGGCACTGGTGCCACCTTGCGTCTGGGAGGCATCCTGCGAGAGGCAAATCTCCAGGTGGCACCCGGCTATTAAAGGCGGCATTAACCTAAACCATTTTACAGGCTTTTTCCCTGGGAAACAAAACTCACAAGCCACTGTTCTGGGTGTCAGTTTGCAGGAGCCACTTGACACTCTCAAACCAGACCAAGTTGGCACTGGTGCCACCTTGCGTCTGGGAGGCATCCTGCGAGAGGCGCAATTCCAGGAGGCACCCGGCAATTTAAGGCCGTAGGACCCTGAACCATTGTACAGGCTTTTTCCCTGGGAAAGAAAACTCACAAGCCACTGTTCTGGGTGTCAGTTTTCAGGACCCACTTGACACTCTCAAACCAGACCAAGTTGGCACTGGTGCCACCTTGCGTCTGGGAGGCATCCTGCGAGAGGCCGAATTCCAGGAGGCACCTGGCAATTGAAGGCCTCACGCCCCTGAACCATTGTACAGGCTTTTTCCCTGGGAAACAAAACTCACAAGCCACTGTTCTGGGTGTCAGTTTTCAGGACCCACTTGGCACTCTCAAACCAGACCAAGGTAGAACTGGTGCCACCTTGCGTCTGGGAGGCATCCTGCGAGAGGCCGAATTCCAGGAGTCACCCGGCAATTTAAGGCCGCAGGACCCTGAACCATTGTACAGGCTTTTTCCCTGGGAAACAAAACTCACAAGCCACTGTTCTGGGTGTCAGTTTTCAGGACCCACTTGACACTCTTAAACCAGACCAAGGTAGAACTGGTGCCACCTTGCGTCTGGGAGGCATCCTGCAAGAGGCCGAATTCCAGGAGTCACGCGGCAATTTAAGGCCGCAGGACCCTGAACCATTGTACAGGCTTTTTCCCTGGGAAACAAAACTCACAAGCCACTGTTCTGGGTGTCAGTTTTCAGGACCCACTTGACACTCTCAAACCAGACCAAGTTTGCACTGGTGCCACCTTGCGTCTTGGAGGCATCCTGCGAGAGGCCGAATTCCTGGAGGCACCTGGCAATTTAAGGCCTCAGGCCCCTGAACCATTGTACAGGCTTTTTCCCTGGGAAACAAAACTCACAAGACACTGTTCTGGGTGTCAGTTTTCAGGACCCACTTGGCACTCTCAAACCAGACCAAGTTGGCACTGGTGCCAACTTGCGTCTTGGAGGCATCCTGCGAGAGGCGCATTTCCAGGAGTCACCCGGCAATTTAAGGCCGCAGGACCCTGAACCATTGTACAGGTTTTTTCCCTGGGAAACAAAACTCACAAGCCACTGTTCTGGGTGTCAGTTTTCAGGACACACTTGGCACTCTAAACCAGACCAATCTGGCACTGGTGTTGCTTAGCGTCTGGGAGGCATGCTGCGAGAGGCGGAATTCAAGGAGGCACCCGGCAATTTAAGGCCGCAGGACCCTGAACCATTGTACAGGCTTTTTCCCTGGGAAACAAAACTCACAAGCCACTGTTCTGGGTGTCAGTTTTCAGGACCCACTTGACACTCTTAAACCAGACCAAGGTAGAACTGGTGCCACCTTGCGTCTGGGAGGCATCCTGCGAGAGGCCGAATTCCAGGAGTCACGCGGCAATTTAAGGCCACAGGACCCTGAACCATTGTACAGGCTTTTTCCCTGGGAAACAAAACTCACAAGCCACTGTTCTGGGTGTCAGTTTTCAGGACCCACTTGACACTCTCAAACCAGACCAAGTTGGCACTGGTGCCACCTTGCGTCTTGGAGGCATCTTTCGAGAGGCTGAATTCCAGGAGGCACCTGTAAATTTAAGGCCTCAGGCCCCTGAACCATTGTATAGGCTTTTTCCCTGGGAAACAAAACTCACAAGCCACTGTTCTGGGTGTCAGTTTTCAGGACCCACTTGGCACTCTCAAACCAGACCAAGGTAGAACTGCTGCCACCTTGCGTCTGGGAGGCATCCTGCGAGAGGCCGAATTCCAGGAGTCACCCGGCAATTTAAGGCCGCAGGACCCTGAACCATTGTACAGGCTTTTTCCCTGGGAAACAAAACTCACAAGCCACTGTTCTGGGTGTCAGTTTTCAGGACCCACTTGACACTCTCAAACCAGACCAAGTTGGCACTGGTGCCACCTTGCGTCTTGGAGGCATGCTGCGAGAGGCGGAATGCCAGGAGGCACCCGGCAATTTAAGGCCGCAGGACCCTGAACCATTGTACAGGCTTTTTCCCTGGGAAACAAAACTCACAAGCCACTGTTCTGGGTGTCAGTTTGCAGGACACACTTGGCACTCTCAAACCAGACCAAGTTGGCACTGGTGCCACCTTGCGTCTGGGAGGCATGCTGCGAGAGGCGGAATTCAAGGAGGCACCCGGCAATTTAAGGCCGCAGGACCCTGAACCATTGTACAGGCTTTTTCCCTGGGAAACAAAACTCACAAGCCACTGTTCTGGGTGTCAGTTTTCAGGACCCACTTGGCACTCTTAAACCAGACCAAGGTAGAACTGGTGCCACCTTGCGTCTGGGAGGCATCCTGCGAGAGGCCGAATTCCAGGAGGCACCCGGCAATTTAAGGCCGCAGGACCCTGAACCATTGTACAGGCTTTTTCCCTGGGAAACGAAACTCACAAGAAACTGTTCTGGGTGTCAGTTTTCAGGACCCACTTGGCACTCTAAAACCAGACCAAGTTGGCACTGGTGCCAACTTGCGTCTTGGAGGCATCCTGCGAGAGGCGGAATTCCAGGAGGCACCCTGCAATTTAAGGCCGCAGGACCCTGAACCATTGTACAGGCTTTTTCCCTGGGAAACAAAACTCACAAGCCACTGTTCTGGGTGTCAGTTTTCAGGACCCACTTGGCACTCTCAAAACAGACCAATTTGGCACTGGTGTTGCTTAGTGTCTGGGAAACCTCTGGCGTGAAGCGGAATTCCAGGAGGCACCTGGCAATTCAAGCCCGCAGGACCCTGAACCATTGTACAGGCTTTTTCCCTGGGAAACAAAACTCACAAGCCACTGTTCTGGGTGTCAGTTTGCAGGACACACTTATCACTCTCAAACCAGACCAAGTTGGCACTGGTGCCACCATGCGTCTGGGAGGCATCCTGCGAGAGGCGGAATTCCAGGAGTCACCCGGCAATTTAAGGCCGCAGGACCCTGAACCATTGTACAGGCTTTTTCCCTGGGAAACAAAACTCACAAGCCACTGTTCTGGGTGTCAGTTTTCAGGACCCACTTGGCACTCTCAAACCAGACCAATTTGGCACTGGTGTTGCTTAGCGTCTGGGAAACCTCTGGCGTGATGCGGAATTCCAGGAGGCACCCTGCAATTTAAGGCTGCAGGTCCCTGAACCATTGTACAGGCTTTTTCCCTGGGAAACAAAACTCACAAGCCACTGTTCTGGGTGTCAGTTTGCAGGACCCACTTGGCACTCTCAAACCAGACCAAGTTGGCACTGGTGCCACCTTGCGTCTGGGAGGCATGCTGCGAGAGGCGGAATTCAAGGAGGCACCCGGCAATTTAAGGCCGCAGGACCCTGAACCATTGTACAGGCTTTTTCCCTGGGAAACAAAACTCACAAGCCACTGTTCTGGGTGTCAGTTTTCAGGACCCACTTGGCACTCTTAAACCAGACCAAGGTAGAACTGGTGCCACCTTGCGTCTGGGAGGCATCCTGCGAGAGGCCGAATTCCAGGAGTCACGCGGCAATTTAAGGCCGCAGGACCCTGAACCATTGTACAGGCTTTTTCCCTGGGAAACAAAACTCACAAGCCACTGTTCTGGGTGTCAGTTTTCAGGACCCACTTGGCACTCTAAAACCAGATCAAGTTGGCACTGGTGCCAACTTGCGTCTTGTAGGCATCCTGCGAGAGGTGGAATTCAAGGAGGCACCCGGCAATTTAAGGCCGCAGGCCCCTGAACCATTGTACAGGCTTTTTCCCTGGGAAACAAAACTCACAAGCCACTGTTCTGGGTGTCAGTTTTCAGGACCCACTTGGCACTCTTAAACCAGACCAAGGTAGAACTGGTGCCACCTTGCGTCTGGGAGGCATCCTGCGAGAGGCCGAATTCCAAGAGTCACGCGGCAATTTAAGGCCGCAGGACCCTGAACCATTGTACAGGCTTTTTCCCTGGGAAACAAAACTCACAAGACACTGTTCTGGGTGTCAGTTTGCAGGACCCACATGGCACTCTCAAACCAGACCAAGTTGGCACTGGGGCCAACTTTCGTCTTGGAGGCATCCTGCGAGAGGCGGAATTCCAGTAAGCACCCTGAAATTTAAGGCCTCAAGACCCTGAACCATTGTACAGGCTTTTTCCCTGGGAAACAAAACTCACAAGCCACTGTTCTGGGTGTCAGTTTTCAGGACCCACTTGGCACTCTCAAACCAGACCAATTTGGCACTGGTGTTGCTTAGTGTCTGGGAAACCTCTGGCGTGATGCGGAATTCCAGGAGGCACCCGGCAATTTAAGGACGCAGGACCCTGAACCATTGTACAGGCTTTTTCCCTGGGAAACAAAACTCACAAGCCACTGTTCTGGGTGTCAGTTTGCAGGACACACTTGGCACTCTCAAACCAGACCAAGTTGGCACTGGTGCCACCATGCGTCTGGGAGGCATCCTGCGAGAGGCGGAATTCCAGGAGGCACCCGGCAATTTAAGGCCGCAGGACCCTGAACCATTGTACAGGCTTTTTCCCTGGGAAACAAAACTCACAAGCCACTGTTCTGGGTGTCAGTTTGCAGGACACACTTGACACTCTCAAACCAGACCAAGTTGGCACTGGTGCCACCATGCGTCTGGAAGGCATCCTGCGAGATGCGGATCTCCAGGTGCCACCCCACTATTAAAGGCGGCATTAACCTAAACCATTTTACAGGCTTTTTCCCTGGGAAACAAAACTCACAAGCCACTGTTCTGGGTGTCAGTTTTCAGGACCCACTTGGCACTCTCAAACCAGACATAGTTGGCACTGGTTCCACCTTGCGTCTGGGAGGCATCCTGCGAGAGGCCGAATTCCAGGAGGCCCCCTGGCAATTTAAGGCCGCAGGACCCTGAAGCATTGTACAGACTTTTTCCCTGGGAAACAAAACTCACAAGACACTGTTCTGGGTGTCAGTTTTCAGGACCCACTTGGCACTCTCAAACTAGACCAAGTTGGCACTGGTGCCAACTTGCATCTTGGAGGAATCCTGCGAGAGGCGCATTTCCAGGAGGCACCCGACAATTTAAGGCCGCAGGACCCTGAACCATTGTACAGGCTTTTTCCCTGGGAAACAAAACTCACAAGCCACTGTTCTGCGTGTCAGTTTTCAGGACCCACTTGGCACTCTCAAACCAGACCAATTTGGCACTGGTGTTGCTTAGCGTCTGAGAAACCTCGGGCGTGATGCGGAATTCCAGGAGGCACCCTGCAATTTAAGGCCGCAGGACCCTGAACCACTGTACAGGCTTTTTCCCTGTGAAACAAAACTCACAAGACACTGTTCTGGGTGTCAGTTTTCAGGACCCACTTGGCACTCTCAAACCAGACCAAGTTGGCACTGGTGCCAACTTGCGTCTTGGAGGCATCCTGCGAGAGGCGAAATTCCAGGAGGCACCCGGCAATTTAAGGCCGCAGGACCCTGAACCATTGTACAGGCTTTTTCCCTGGGAAACAAAACTCACAAGCCACTGTTCTGGGTGTCAGTTTGAAGGACACACTTGGCACTCTCAAACCAGACCAAGTTGGCACTGGTGCCGTCTTGCGTCTGGGAGGCATCCTGAGAGAGGCCAAATTCCAGGAGTCACGCGGCAATTTAAGGCCGCAGGACCCTGAACCATTGTACAGGCTTTTTCCCTGGGAAACAAAACTCACAAGACACTGTTCTGGGTGTCAGTTTGCAGGACCCACTTGGCACTCTCAAACCAGACCAAGTTGGCACTGGTGCCAACTTTGCGTCTGGGAGGCATCCTGCGAGAGGCGGAATTCCAGGAGGCACCCGGCAATTTAAGGCCGCAGGACCCTGAACCATTGTACAGGCTTTTTCCCTGGGAAACAAAACTCACAAGACACTGTTCTGGGTGTCAGTTTTCAGGACCCACTTGGCACTCTCAAACCAGACCAATTTGGCACTGGTGTTGCTTAGTGTCTGGGAAACCTCTGGCGTGATGCGGAATTCCAGGAGGCACCCGGCAATTTAAGGCCGCAGGACCCTGAACCATTGTACAGGCTTTTTCCCTGGGAAACAAAACTCACAAGCCACTGTTCTGGGTGTCAGTTTGCAGGACACACTTGGCACTCTCAAACCAGACCAAGTTGGCACTGGTGCCACCATGCGTCTGGGAGGCATCCTGCGAGAGGCGGAATTCCAGGAGGCACCCGGCAATTTAAGGCCGCAGGACCCTCAAGCATTGTACAGGCTTTTTCCCTGGGAAACAAAACTCACAAGCCACTGTTCTGGGTGTCAGTTTGCAGGACCCACTTGACACTCTCAAACCAGACCAAGTTGGCACTGGTGCCACCTAGCGTCTGGGAGGCATCCTGCGAGATGCGGATCTCCAGGTGCCACCCCACTATTAAAGGCGGCATTAACCAAAACCATTTTACAGGCTTTTTCCCTGGGAAACAAAACTCACAAGCCACTGTTCTGCGTGTCAGTTTTCAGGACCCACTTGGCACTCTTAAAACAGACCAAGGTAGAACTGGTGCAACCTTGCGTCTGGGAGGCATCCTGCGAGAGGCCGAATTCCAGGAGTCACCCGGCAATTTAAGGCCGCAGGACCCTGAACCACTGTACAGGCTTTTTCCCTGGGAAACAAAACTCACAAGACACTGTTCTGGGTGTCAGTTTTCAGGACCCACTTGGCACTCTCAAACCAGACCAAGTTGGCACTGGTGCCAACTTGCGTCTTGGAGGCATCCTGCGAGAGGCAGAATTCCAGGAGGCACCCGGCAATTTATGGCCGCAGGACCCTGAACCATTGTACAGGCTTTTTCCCTGGGAAACAAAACTCACAAGCCACTGTTCTGGGTGTCAGTTTGCAGGACACACTTGGCACTCTCAAACCAGACCAAGTTGGCACTGGTGCCGTCTTGCGTCTGGGAGGCATCCTGCGAGAGGCGAATCTCCAGGTGGCACCCGGCTATTAAAGGCGGCATTAACCTAAACCATTTTACAGGCTTTTTCCCTGGGAAACAAAACTCACAAGCCACTGTTCTGGGTGTCAGTTTTCAGGACCCACTTGGCACTCTCAAACCAGACCAATTTGGCACTGGTGTTGCTTAGTGTCTGGGAAACCTCTGGCGTGATGCTCAATTCCAGGAGGCACCCGGCAATTTAAGGCCGCAGGACCCTGAACCATTGTACAGGCTTTTTCCCTGGGAAACAAAACTCACAAGCCACTGTTCTGGGTGTCAGTTTTCAGGACCCACTTGGCACTCTTAAACCAGACCAAGGTAGAACTGGTGCCACCTTGCGTCTGGGAGGCATCCTGCGAGAGGCCGAATTCCAGGAGTCACCCGGCAATTTAAGTCCGCAGGACCCTGAACCATTGTACAGGCTTTTTCCCTGGGAAACAAAACTCACAAGACACTGTTCTGGGTGTCAGTTTTCAGGACCCACTTGGCACTCTCAAACCAGACCAAGTTGGCACTGGTGCCAACTTGCGTCTTGGAGGCATCCTGCGAGAGGCGGAATTCCAGGAGGCACCCGGCAATTTAAGGCCGCAGGACCCTGAACCATTGTACAGGCTTTTTCCCTGGGAAACAAAACTCAGAAGCCATTGTTCTGGGTGTCAGTTTTCAGGACCCACTTGGCACTCTCAAACCAGACCAATTTGGCACTGGTGTTGCTTAGTGTCTGGGAAACCTCTGGCGTGATGCGGAATTCCAGGAGGCACCCCGCAATTCAAGTCCGCAGGACCCTGAACCATTGTACAGGCTTTTTCCCTGGGAAACAAAACTCACAAGCCACTGTTCTGGGTGTCAGTTTTCAGGACCCACTTGGCACTCTCAAACCAGACCAAGTTGGCACTGGTGCCACCATGCGTCTGGGAGGCATCCTGCGAGATGCGGATCTCCAGGTGCCACCCGGCTATTAAAGGCGGCATTAACCTAAACCATTTTACAGGCTTTTTCCCTGGGAAACAAAACTCACAAGCCACTGTTCTGGGTGTCAGTTTTCAGGACCCACTTGACTCTCTCAAACCAGACATAGTTGGCACTGGTACCACCTTGCGTCTGGGAGGCATCCTGCGAGAGCCGGATCTCCAGATGGCACCCGGCTATTAAAGGCAGCATTAACCTAAACCATTTTACAGGCTTTTTCCCTGGGAAACAAAACTCACAAGCCACTGTTCTGGGTGTCAGTTTTCAGGACCCACTTGGCACTCTTAAACCAGACCAAGGTAGAACTGGTGCCACCTTGCGTCTGGGAGGCATCCTGCGAGAGGCCGAATTCCAGGAGTCACCCGGCAATTTAAGGCCGCAGGACGCAGAAGCATTGTACAGGCTTTTTCCCTGGGAAACAAAACTCACAAGCCACTGTTCTGGGTGTCAGTTTGCAGGACCCACTTGGCACTCTCAAACCAGACCAAGGTAGAACTGCTGCCCCCTTGCGTCTGGGAGGCATCCTGCGAGAGGCCGAATTCCAGGAGGCACCCCGCAATTTAAGGACGCAGGACCCTGAACCATTGTACAGGCTTTTTCCCTGGGAAACAAAACTCACAAGCCACTGTTCTGGGTGTCAGTTTTCAGGACCCACTTGGCACTCTCAAACCAGACCAATTTGGCACTGGTGTTGCTTAGCGTCTGGGAAACCTCTGGCGTGATGCGGAATTCCAGGAGGCACCCTGCAATTTAAGGCTGCAGGTCCCTGAACCATTGTACAGGCTTTTTCCCTGGGAAACAAAACTCACAAGCCACTGTTCTGGGTGTCAGTTTTCAGGACCCACTTGACACTCTCAAACCAGACCAAGTTGGCACTGGTGCCACCTTGCGTCTGGGAGGCATCCTGCGAGAGGCGAATCTCCAGGTGGCACCCGGCTATTAAAGGCGGCATTAACCTAAACCATTTTACAGGCTTTTTCCCTGGGAAAGAAAACTCACAAGCCACTGTTCTGGGTGTCCGTTTGCAGGAGCCACTTGACTCTCTCAAACCAGACCAAGTTGGCACTGGTGCCACCTTGCGTCTTGGAGGCATCCTGCGAGAGGCGGAATTCCAGGAGGCACCCGGCAATTTAAGGCCGCAGGACCCTGAACCATTGTACAGGCTTTTTCCCTGGGAAACAAAACTCACAAGCCACTGTTCTGGGTCTCAGTTTGCAGGACACACTTGGCACTCTCAAACCAGACCAATTTGGCACTGGTGTTGCTTAGTGTCTGGGAAAACTCTGGCGTGATGCCGAATTCCAGGAGGCACCCCGCAATTCAAGGCCGCAGGACCCTGAACCATTGTACAGGCTTTTTCCCTGGGAAACAAAACTCACAAGCCACTGTTCTGGGTGTCAGTTTTCAGGACACACTTGGCACTCTCAAACCAGACCAAGTTGGCACTGGTGCCACCATGCGTCTGGGAGGCATCCTGCGAGAGGCGGAATTCCAGGAGGCACCCGGCAATTTAAGGCCGCAGGACCCTGAACCATTGTACAGGCTTTTTCCCTAGGAAACAAAACTTACAAGCCACTGTTCTGGGTGTCAGTTTTCAGGAACCACTTGACACTCTCAAACCAGAACAAGTTGGCACTGGTGCCACATTGCGTCTGGGAGGCATCCTGCGAGATGCGGATCTCCAGGTGCCACCCGGCTATTAAAGGCGGCATTAACCTAAACCATTTTACAGGCTTTTTCCCCGGGAAAGAAAACTCACAAGCCACTGTTCTGGGTGTCAGTTTGCAGGAGCCACCTGGCACTCTCAAACCAGACCAAGTTGGCACTGGTGCCACATTGCGTCTTGGAGGCTTCCTGCGAGAGGCCGAATTCCAGAAGGCTCCGAGCCATTTAAAGTTTCAGGCATCCGAACTAGTTTACAGGCCGTTTCCCTGGGAAACAAAAACTCACAAGCTACTGTTCTGGGTGTCAGTTTTCAGGACCCACTTGGCACTCTCAAACCAGACCAAGTTGGCACTGGTGCCACCTTGCGTCTGGGAGGCATCCTGCGAGAGGCCGAATTCCAGTAAGCACCCTGAAATTTAAGGCCTCAATACCCTGAACCAATCTACAGGTATTTTCCTGGGAAACGAAAACTCACAAGCTACTGTTCTGGGTGTCAGTTTTCAGGACCCACTTGGCACTCTCAAACCAGACCAAGTTTGCATTGGTGCCACCTTGCGTCTGGGAGGCATCCTGCGAGAGGCCGAATTCCAGTAAGCACCCTGAAATTTAAGGCCTCAAGACCCTAAAGCACTCTAAAGGCTTTTTCCCTAGGAAACAAAACTCATAAGCAACTGTTCTGGTTCTCAGTTTTCAAAACCAACTTGGCACTCTCAAACCAAAATAAGAAAGCACCGGTGCCACTTTGCGTCTGGGAGGCATCCTGCGAGAGGCCGAATTCCAGAAGGCACCCGGCCATTTTAAGTTTCAGGCCCCTGAACCAGTGTACAGGCCTTTTCCCTGGGAAACAAAACTCAGAAGCCACTGTTCTGGGTGTCAGTTTTCAGGACCCACTAAGCACTAACAAACCAGACCAAGTTGGCACTCGTGCCACATTGCGTCTGGGAGGCATCCTGCGAGAGGCCGAATTCCAGAAGGCTCCGAGCCATTTAAAGTTCCAGGCCCCTGAAATAATTTACAGGCCATTTCTCTGGGAAACAAATGCTCAGAAGGCACTGTTCTGGGTGTCAGTTTTCAGGACACACCAGGCACTCTCAAACTAAACTAAGAAAGCACCGGGGCTACCTTGCGTCTGGGAGGCATCCTGCGAGAGGCCGAATTCCAGTAAGCACCCTGAAATTTAAGGCCTATAGACCCTGAACCATTCTACAGGGTTTTTTCCTGGGAAACAAACTCAGAAGCCACTGTTCTGGGTGTCAGTTTTCAGGACCCACTAGGCACTCTCAAACCAGACCAAGTTGGCTCTGGTGCCACTTTGCCTCAGGGAGGCATCCTGCGAGAGGCCGAATTCCAGTAAGCACACTGAAATTTAAGGCCTCAAGACCCTGAACCACTCTACAGGCTTTTTCCCTAGGAAACAAAACTCATAAGCCACTGTTCTGGGTGTCAGTTTTCAGAACCCACTTGGCACTCTCAAACAAAACTAAGAAAGCACCGGTGCCACTTTGCGTCTGGGAGGCATACTTCTAGAGGCGGAATTCCAGGAGGCACCTGGCCATTTAAGGCCTCAGGACCGTTAGCCACTCTACAGGCTTTTTCCCTAGGAAACTAAACTCACAAGCTACTGTTCTGGGTGTCAGTTTTCAGGACCCACTAGGCACTCTCAAACCAGACTAAGGAAGCACCGGTGCCACATTGCATTTGGGAGGCATCCTGCGAGAGGCCGAATTCCAGAAGGCACCCAACCATTTAAAGTTTCAGGCCCCTGAACCAGTGTACAGGCCTTTTCCCTGGGAAACAAAAACTCACAAGCTACTGTTCTGGGTTTCAGTTTTCAGGACCCACTTGGCAGTCTCAAACCAGACCAAGTTGGCACTGGTGCCACCTTGCGTCTGGGAGGCATCCTGCGAGAGGCCGAATACCAGTAAGCACCCTGAAATTTAAGGCCTCAGGATCCTCAGCCACGCTACAGGCTTTTCCCCTAAGAAACAAAACTCACAAGACACTGTTCTGGGAGTCAGTTTTAAGGACCCACTAGGCAATCTCAAACCAGACCAATTTGGCATTGGTGCCTCCTTGCATCTGGGAGGCATCCTGCGAGAGGCGGAATTCCAGTAGGCACCTGGCCGTTTAAGGCCTCAGTACCCTAAACCTCTGTACAGGCTTTTTCCCTGGGAAACGAAACTCAGAAGCAACTGTTCTGGGTGTCAGTTTTCAGAACCCACTTGGCACTCTCAAACCAGACTAAGAAAGCACCGGTGCCACCTTGCGTCTGGGAGGCATCCTGCGAGAGGCCGAATTCCAGAAGGCACGCGGCCATTTAAAGTTTCAGGCCCCTGAACCAGTGTACAGGCCTTTTCCCTGGAAAACAAAACTCACAAGCCACTGTTCTGGGTGTCAGTTTTCAGGACCCACTAGGCACTAACAAACCAGACCATGTTGGCACTGGTGCCACATTGCGTCTGGGAGGCATCCTGCGAGAGGCCGAATTCCAGAAGGCTCCGAGCCATTTAAAGTTTCAGGCCCCTGAACTAGTTTACAGGGCGTTTCCCTGGGAAACAAAAACTCACAAGCTACTGTTCTGGGTGTCAGTTTTCAGGACCCACTTGGCACTCTCAAACCAGACCAAGTTGGCACTTGTGCCACCTTGAGTCTGGGAGGCATCCTGCGAGAGGCCGAATTCCAGTAAGCACACTGAAATTTAAGGCCTCAAGACCGTAAAGCACTCTAAAGGCTTTTTCCCTAGGAAACAAAACTCATAAGCCACTGTTCTGGTTGTCAGTTTTCAAAACCCACTTGGCACTCTCAAACCAAAATAAGAAAGCACCGGTGCCACTTTGCGTCTGGGAGGCATCCTGCGAGAGGCCGAATTCCAGAAGGCACCCGGCCATTTTAAGTTTCAGGCCCCTGAACCAGTGTACAGGCCTTTTCCCTGGGAAACAAAACTCACAAGCCACTGTTCTGGGTGTCAGTTTTCAGGACCCACTAGGCACTAACAAACCAGACCAAGTTGGCACTCGTGCCACATTGCGTCTGGGAGGCATCCTGCGAGAGGCCGAATTCCAGAAGGCTCCGAGCCATTTAAAGTTCCAGGCCCCTGAACTAGTTTACAGGCCATTTCTCTGGGAAACAAATGCTCAGAAGGCACTGTTCTGGGTGTCAGTTTTCAGGACCCACTTGGCACTCTCAAACTAAACTAAGAAAACACCGGTGCCACCTTGCGTCTGGGAGGCATCCTGCGAGAGGCCGAATTCCAGTAAGCACCCTGAAATTTAAGGCCTCAAGACCCTGAACCATACTACAGGGTTTTTTCCTGGGAAACAAAACTCAGAAGCCACTGTTCTGGGTGTCAGTTTTCAGGACCCACTAGGCACTCTCAAACCAGACCAAGTTGGCACTGGTGCCACATTGCGTCTGGGAGGCATCCTGCGAGAGGCCGAATTCCAGTAAGCACCCTGAAATTTAAGGCCTCAGGACCCTAAACCACTCTACAGGGTATTTTTCCTGGGAAACAAAACTCACAAGCCACTGTTCTGGGTGTCAGTTTTCAGGACCTACTAGGCACTCTCAAACCAGACCAAGTTGGCACTGGTGCCACCTTGCGTCTGGGAGGCATCCTGCGACAGGCTGAATTCCAGAAGGCACCGAGCCATTTAATGTTTCAGGCTCCTGGACTACTTTACAGGCCTTTTCCCTGGGAAACAAAAACTCACAAGCTACTGTTCTGGGTGTCAGTTTTCAGGACCCACTTGGCAATCTCAAACCGGACCAAGGTGGCACTGGTGCCACTTTGCGTCAGGGAGGCATCCTGCGAGAAGGCGAATTCCAGTAAGCACCCTGAAATTTCGGGCCTCAAGACCCTGAACCACTCTCTAAGGTATTTTCATGGGAAACAAAACTCATAAGCCGCTGCTCTGGGTGTCAGTTTTCAGAACCCACTAGGCACTCTCAAACCAGACAAAGTTGGCACTGGTGCCACCTTGCGTCTGGGAGGCATCCTGCGAGAGGCCGAATTCCAGTAAGCACACTGAAATTTAAGGCCTCAGGACCCTAAACCATTCTACAGGGTAATTTCCTGGGAAACAAAACTCACAAGCCACTGTTCTGGGTGTCAGTTTTCAGGACCCACTAGGCACTCTCAAACCAGACCAAGTTGGCACTGCTGCCACCTTGCGTCTGGGAGGCATCCTGCGAGAGGCGGAATTCTAGGAGGGACCTGGCCATTTAAGGCCTCAGGACCCTGAGCCACTGTACAGGCTTTTTCCCAAGGAAACAAAACTCAGAAGCCACTGTTCTGGGTGTCAGTTTTCAGGACCCACTAGGCACTAACAAACCAGACCAAGTTGGCACTGGTGCCACATTGCGTCTTGGAGGCTTCCTGCGAGAGGCCGAATTCCAGAAGGCTCCGAGCCATTTAAAGTTTCAGGCCCCTGAACTAGTTTACAGGCCGTTTCCCTGGGAAACAAAACTCACAAGCCACTGTTCTGGGTGTCAGTTTGCAGGACCCACTTGGCACTCTCAAACCAGACCAAGTTGGCACTGGTGCCACCTTGCGTCTGGGAGGCATCCTGCGAGAGGCCGAATTCCAGTAAGCACCCTGAAATTTAAGGCCTCAATACCCTGAACCACTCTACAGGCTTTTTCCCTAGGAAACAAAACTCATAAGCTACTGTTCTGGGTGTCAGTTTTCAGAACCCACTTGGCACTCTCAAACAAAACTAAGAAAGCACCCGTGCCACTTTGCGTCTGGGAGGCATACTTCTAGAGGCGGAATTCCAGGAGGCACCTGGCCATTTAAGGCCTCAGGACCGTTAGCCACTTTACAGGCTTTTTCCCTAGTAAACAAAACTCACAAGCTACTGTTCTGGGTGTCAGTTTTCAGGACCCACTAGGCACTCTCAAACCAGACTAAGAAAGCACCGGTGCCACATTGCATCTGGGAGGCATCCTGCGAGAGGCCGAATTCCAGAAGGCACCCAACCATTTAAAGTTTCAGGCCCCTGAACCAGTGTACAGGCCTTTTCCCTGGGAAACAAAAACTCACAAGCTACTGTTCTGGGTTTCAGTTTTCAGCACCCACTTGGCAGTCTCAAACCAGACCAAGTTGGCACTGGTGCCACCTTGCGTCTGGGAGGCATCCTGCGAGAGGCCGAATACCAGTAAGCACCCTGAAATTTAAGGCCTCAGGACCCTCAGCCACTCTACAGGCTTTTCCCCTAAGAAACAAATCTCACAAGACACTGTTCTGGGTGTCAGTTTTAAGGACCCACTAGGCAATCTCAAACCAGACCAATTTGGCATTGGTGCCTCCTTGCATCTGGGCGGCATCCTGCGAGAGGCGGAATTCCAGTAGGCACCTGGCCGTTTAAGGCCTCAGTACCCTAAACCTCTGTACAGGCTTTTTCCCTGGGAAACGAAACTCAGAAGCAACTGTTCTGAGTGTCAGTTTTCAGGACCCACTTGGCACTCTCAAACCAGACTAAGAAAGAACCGGTGCCACCTTGCGTCTGGGAGGCATCCTGCGAGAGGCCGAATTCCAGAAGGCACGCGGCCATTTAAAGTTTCAGGCCCCTGAACCACTGTACAGGCCTTTTCCCTGGAAAACAAAACTCACAAGCCACTGTTCTGGGTGTCAGTTTTCAGGACCCACTAGGCACAAAAAAACCAGACCAAGTTGGCACTCGTGCCACATTGCGTCTGGGAGGCATCCTGCGAGAGGCCGAATTCCAGAAGGCTCCGAGCCATTTAAAGTTTCTGGCCCCTGAACTAGTTTACAGGCCATTTCTCTGGGAAACAATTGCTCAGAAGCCACTGTTCTGGGTGTCAGTTTTCAGGACCCACTTGGCACTCTCAAACGAGACTAAGAAAGCACCGGTGCCACATTGCGTCTGAGAGGCATCCTGCAAGCTGCCGAATTCGACAAGGCACCCGGCCATTTAAATTTTCAGGCCCCTGAACCAGTGTACAGGAATTTTCCCTGGGAAACAAAACTCACAAGCCGCTGTTCTGGGTGTCACTTTTCAGGACCCACTAGGCACTAACAAACCAAACCAAGTTGGAACTGGTGCCACCTTGCGTCTGGGAGGCATCGTGCGAGAGGCCGAATTCAAGGAGGCACCTGGCCTTTAACGGCCTCAGGACCCTAAACCACTGTATAGGCTTTTCCCCAAGGAAATGTAACTCAGAAGCAACTGTTCTGGGTGTCAGTTTTCAGGACCCACTTGGCAGTCTCAAACCAGACCAAGTTGGCACTGGTGCCACCTTGCGTCTGGGAGGCATCCTGCGAGAGGCCCAATTCCAGTAAGCACCCTGAAATTTAAGGCATCAAGACCCTGAACCACTGTACAGGGTATTTTCCTGGAAAACAAAACTCAGAAGCCACTGTTCTGGGTGTCAGTTTTCAGGACCCACTAGGCACTCTCAAACCAGACCTAGTTGGCACTGGTGCCACTTGGCGTCAGGGAGGCATTCTGCGAGAGGAGGAATTCCAGTAAGCACCCTGAAATTTAGGGCCTCAAGACCCTGAACCACTCTTAAGGCTTTTTCCCTAGGAAACAAAATTTATAAGCCACTGTTCTGGGTGTCAGTTTTCAGAACCCACTTGGCACTCTCAAACCAAACTAAGAAAGCACCGGTGCCACTTTGCGTCTGGGAGGCATCCTGCGAGAGGCCGAATTCCAGAAGGCACCCGGCGATTTAAAGTTTCAGGCCCCTGAACCAGTGTACAGGCCTTTTCCCTGGGAAACAAAACTCACAAGCCACTGTTCTGGGTGTCAGTTTTCAGGACCCACTAGGCACTAACAAACCAGACCAAGTTGGCACTCGTGCCACATTGCGTCTGGGAGGCATCCTGCGAGAGGCTGAATTCCAGGAGGCTCCGAGCCATTTAAAGTTTCAGGCCCCTGAAAAAGTTTACAGGCCATTTCTCTGGGAAAAAAATGCTCAGAAGCCACTGTTCTGGGTGTCAGTTTTCAGGACCCACTTGGCACTCTCAAACCAGACCAAGTTGGCATTGGTGCCACCTTGCGTCTGGGAGGCATCCTGCGAGAGGCAGATTTCCAGTAAGCACACTGAAATTTAAGGCCTCAAGACCCTGAACGATTCTACAGGGTGTTTTCCTGGGAAACAAAACTCAGAAGCCACTGTTCTGGGTGTTATTTTTCAGGAGCCGCTAGGCACTCTCAAACCAGCCCAAGTGGGCACTGGTGCCACCTTGCGTCTGGGAGGCATCCACCTAGTGTCGGAATTCCAGGAGGCACCTGGCCATTTAAGGCCTCAGGACCCTGAGCCAATGTACAGGCGTTTTCCTTAGGAAACAAAACTCAGAAGCCACTGTTCTGGGTGTCAGTTTTCAGGACCCACTAGGCACTCTCAAACCAGACTAAGAAAGCACCGGTGCCACATTGTGTCTGAGAGGCATCCTGCGAGCTGCCGAATTCTAGAAGGCACCCGGCTATTTAACGTTTCAGGCCCCTGAACCAGTGTACAGGCCTTTTCCCTGGGAAACAAAACTCATAAGCCGCTGTTCTGGGTGTCAGTTTTCAGGACCCACTAGGCACTAACAAACCAAACCAAGTTGGCACTGGTGCCACTTGAGTCTGGGAGGCAACGTGCGAGAGGCCGAATTCAAGGAGGCACCTGTCCTTTTAAGGCCTCAGGACCCTGAACCAATGTACAGGCTTTTCCCCTAGGAAATAAAACTCAGAAGCCACTGTTCTGGGTGTCAGTTTTCAGGACCCACTAGGCACTAACAAACCAGACCAATTTGCCACTCTCAAACCAGACCAAGTTGGCACTGGTGCCACTTTGCGTCAGGGAGGCATCCTGCGAGAGGCCGAATTCCAGTAAGCACACTGAAATTTAAGGCCTCAAGACCCTGAACCACTCTACAGGCTTTTTCCCTAGGAAACAAAACTCATAAGCCACTGTTCTGGGTGTCAGTTTTCAGAACCCACTTGGCACTCTCAAACCAAACTAAGAAAGCACCGGTGCCACTTTGCGTCTGGGAGGCATCCTGCGAGAGGCCGAATTCCAGAAGGCACCCGGCCATTTTAAGTTTCAGGCCCCTGAACCAGTGTACAGGCCTTTTCCCTGGGAAACAAAACTCACAAGCCACTGTTTTGGGTGTCAGTTTTCAGGACCCACTAGGCACTAACAAACCAGACCAAGTTGGCACTCGTGCCACATTGCGTCTGGGAGGCATCCTGCGAGAGGCTGAATTCCAGGAGGCTCCGAGCCATTTAAAGTTTCAGGCCCCTGAACTAGTTTACAGGCCATTTCTCTGGGAAAAAAATGCTCAGAAGCCACTGTTCTGGGTGTCAGTTTTCAGGACCCACTTGGCACTCTCAAACCAGACCAAGTTTGCATTGGTGCCACCTTGCGTCTGGGAGGCATCTAGCGAGAGGCAGAATTCCAGTAAGCACACTGAAATTTAAGGCCTCAAGACCCTGAACGATTCTACAGGGTGTTTTCCTGGGAAACAAAACTCAGAAGCCACTGTTCTGGGTGTTATTTTTCAGGAGCCACTTGACACTCTCAAACCAGCCCTAGTTGGCACTGGTGCCACCTTGCGTCTGGGAGGCATCCACCTAGTGTCGGAATTCCAGGAGGCACCTGGCCATTTAAGGCCTCAGGACCCTGAGCCAATGTACAGGCGTTTTCCTTAGGAAACAAAACTCAGAAGCCACTGTTCTGGGTGTCAGTTTTCAGGACCCACTAGGCACTCTCAAACCAGACTAAGAAAGCACCGGTGCCACATTGCGTCTGAGAGGCATCCAGCGAGATGCCTAATTCTAGAAGGCACCCGGCTATTTAACGTTTCAGGCCCCTGAACGAGTGTACAGGCCTTTTCCGTGGGAAAAAAAAGCCATAAGCCGCTGTTCTGGGTGTCAGTTTTCAGGACCCACTAGGCACTAACAAACCAAACCAAGTTGGCACTGGTGCCACTTGAGTCTGGGAGGCAACGTGCGAGAGGCCGAATTCAAGGAGGCACCTGGCCTTTTAAGGCCTCAGGACCCTGAACCACTGTACAGGCTTTTCCCCTAGGAAATAAAACTCAGAAGCCACTGTTCTGGGTGTCAGTTTTCAGGACCCACTAGGCAATCTCAAACTAGACCAAGCTGGCACGGGTGCCTCCTTGCGTCTGGGAGGCATCCTGCGAGAGGTGGAATTCCAGGAGGCACCTGGCCGTTTGAGGCCTCAGTACCCTTAACCTCTGTACAGGCCATTTCCCTGGGAAACAAAAACTCACAAGCTACTGTTCTTGGTTTCAGTTTTCAGGACCCACTAGGCAGTCTCAAACCAGACCAAGTTGGCACTGGCGCATCTTAGCGTCAGGGAGGCATCCTGCGAGAGGCCGAATTCCAGGAAGCACCCTGAAATTTAAGGCCTCAAGACCCTGAACCACTCTACAGGGTATTTTCCTGGAAAACAAAACTCACAAGCCACTGTTCTGGGTGTCAGTTTTCAGGACCCACTAGGCACTCTCAAACCAGACCAAGTTGGCACTGGTGCATCTTTGGGTCAGGGAGGCATCCTGCGAGAGGCCGAATTCCAGTAAGCACACTGAAATTTAAGGCCTCAAGACCCTGAACCACTCTACAGGCTTTTTCCCTAGGAAACAAAACATATAAGCCACTGTTCTGGGTGTCAGTTTTCAGAACCCACTTGGCACTCGCAAACCAAACTAAGAAAGCACCGGTGCCACTTTGCGTCTGGGAGGCATCCTGCGAGAGGCCGAATTCCAGTAAGCACCCTGAAATTTAAGGCCTCAAGACCCTGAACAATCTACAGGGTATTTTCCTGGGAAACAAAACTCAGAATCCGCTGTTCTGGGTGTCAGTTTTCAGGACCCACTAGGCACACTCAAACCAGACCAAGTTGGCATTGGTGCCAGCTTGTGTCTGGGAGGCATCCTGCGAGAGGCCGAATTCCAGTAAGCACCCTGAAATTTAAGGCCTCAGGCCCCTGAACCACTGTACAGGCTTTTTCCCTGGGAAACAAAACTCAGAAGCCACTGTTCTGGGTGTCAGTTTTCAGGACCCACTAGGAACTCTCAAACCAGACCAAGTTGGCACTGGTGCCACCTTGCGTCTGGGAGGCATCCTGCAAGAGGCCGAATTCAAGGAGGCGCCTGGCCATTTAGGGCCTCAGGACTCTGAACCACTGTACAGGCTTTTTCCCTGGGAAACAAAACTCAGAAGCCACTGTTCTGGGTGTCAGTTTGCAGGATCCACTTGGCACTCTCAAACCAGACCAAGTTGGCACTGGTGCCACTTGGCGTCAGGGAGGCATTCTGCGAGAGGAGGAATTCCAGTAAGCACCCTGAAATTTAGGGCTTCAAGACCCTGAACCACTCTTAAGGCTTTTTCCCTAGGAAACAAAATTTATAAGCCACTGTTCTGGGTGTCAGTTTTCAGAACCCACTTGGCACTCTCAAACGAAACTAAGAAAGCACCGGTGCCACTTTGCGTCTGGGAGGCATCCTGCGAGAGGCCGAATTCCAGAAGGCACCCGGCCATTTAAAGTTTCAGGCCCCTGAACCAGTGTACAGGCCTTTTCCCTGGGAAACAAAACTCACAAGCCACTGTCCTGGGTGTCAGTTTTCAGGACCCACTAGGCACTAACAAACCAGACCAAGTTGGCACTGGTGCCACATTGCGTCTGGGAGGCATCCTGCAAGAGGCCGAATTCCAGAAGGCACCGAGCCATTTAAAGTTTCAGGCCCCTGAACTAGTTTACAGGCCATTTCCCTGGGAAACAAATGCTCAGAAACCACTGTTCTGGGTGTCAGTTTTCAGGACCCACTTGGCACTCTCAAACCAGACAAAGTTGGCATTGGTGCCGCCTTGCGTCTGGGAGGCATCCTGCGAGAGGCTCAATTCCATTAAGCACCCAGAAATTTAAGGCCTCAAGTCCCTGAACCATTATAGAGGGTATTTTCCTGGGAAACAAAACTCAGAAGCCACTGTTCTGGGTGTCAGTTTTCAGGACCCACTAGGCAATCTCAAACCAGACCAAGTTGGCACTGGTGTATCCTTGCGTCTGGGAGGCATCCTGCGAGAGGCCGAATTCCAGTAAGCACACTGAAATTTAAGGCCTCAAGACCCTGAACCACTCTACAGGCTTTTTCCCTAGGAAACAAAACTCATAAGCCACTGTTCTGGGTGTCAGTTTTCAGAACCCACTTGGCACTCTCAAACCAAACTAAGAAAGCACCGGTGCCGCTTTGCGTCTGGGAGGCATCCTGCAAGAGGCCGAATTCCAGAAGGCACCCGGCCATTTAAAGTTTCAAGCCCCTGAACCAGTGAACAGGCCTTTTCCCTGGGAAACAAAACTCACAAGCCACTGTCCTGGGTGTCAGTTTTCAGGACCCACTAGGCACTAACAAACCAGACCAAGTTGGCACTCGTGCCACATTGCGTCTGGGAGGCATCCTGCGAGATGCCGAATTCCAGAAGGCTCCGAGCCATTTAAAGTTTCAGGCCTCTGAACTAGTTTAGAGGCCATTTCCCTGGGAAACAAAAACCCAGAAGCTACTGTTCTGGGTGTCAGTTTTCAGGACCCACTTGGCACTCTCAAACCAGACCAAGTTGGCACTGGTGCCACCTTGCGTCTCGGAGGCATCCTGCGAGAGGCTCAATTCCATTAAGCACCCTGAAATTTAAGGCCTCAAGACCCTGAACCACTCTACAGGCTTTTTCCCTAGGAAACACAACTCAGAAGCCGCTGTTCTGGGTGTCAGTTTTCAGGACCCACTAGGCACTCTCAAACCAGACTAAGAAAGCACCGGTGCCACCTTGCGTCTGGGAGGCATCCTGCGAGAGGCCGAATTCTACAAGGCACCAGGCCTTTTAAAGTTTCAGGCACCTGAACCAGTGTACAGGCCTTTTCCCTGGGAAACAAAACTCAGAAGCCCCTGTTCTGGGTGTCAGTTTTCAGGACCCACTAGGCACTAACAAACCAGACCATGTTGGCACTGGTGCCACATTGCGTCTGGGAGGCATCCTGTGAGAGGCCGAATTCTAGAAGGCACCCGGCCTTTTAAAGTTTCAGGCCCCTGAACCAGTGTACAGGCCTTTTCCCTGGGAAACAAAACTCACAAGCCACTGTTCTGGGTGTCAGTTTTCAGGACCCACTAGGCACTAACAAACCAGACCATGTTGGCACTGGTGCCACATTGCGTCTGGGAGGCATCCTGCGAGAGGCCGAATTCCAGAAGGCTCCGAGCCATTTAAAGTTTCAGGCCCCTGAACTAGTTTACAGGCCATTTCCCTGGGAAACAAATGCTCAGAAACCACTGTTCCGGGTGTCAGTTTTCAGGACCCACTTGGCACTCTCAAACCAGACCAAGTTGGCATTCGTGCCACCTTGCGTCTGGGAGGCATCCTGCGAGAGGCTCAATTCCATTAAGCACCCGGAAATTTAAGGCCTCAAGTCCCTGAACCATTATAGAGGGTATTTTCCTGGGAAACAAAACTCAGAAGCCACTGTTCTGGGTGTCAGTTTTCAGGACCCACTAGGCAATCTCAAACCAGACCAAGTTGGCACTGGTGCCACTTGGCGTCAGGGAGGCATCCTGCGAGAGGCCGAATTCCAGTAAGCACACTGAAATTTAAGGCCTCAAGACCCTGAACCACTCTAAAGGCTTTTTCCCTAGGAAACAAAACTTATAAGCCACTGTTCTGGGTGTCAGTTTTCAGAACCCACTTGGCACTCTCAAACCAAACTAAGAAAGCACCAGTGCCACTTTTCGTCTGAGAGGCATCCTGCGAGAGGCCGAATTCCAGAAGGCACCCGGCCATTTAAAGTTTCAGGCCCCTGAACCAGTGTACAGGCCTTTTCCCTGGGAAACAAAACTCACAAGCCACTGTTCTGGGTGTCGGTTTTCAGGACCCACTAGGCACTAACAAACCAGACCAAGTTGGCACTGGTGCCACATTGCGTCTGGGAGGCATCCTGCGAGAGGCCGAATTCCAGAAGGCACCGAGCCATTTAAAGTTTCAGGCCCCTGAACTAGTTTACAGGCCATTTCCCTGGGAAACAAATGCTCAGAAACCACTGTTCCGGGTGTCAGTTTTCAGGACCCACTTGGCACTCTCAAACCAGACCAAGTTGGCATTGGTGCCACCTTGCGTCAGGGAGGCATCCTGCGAGAGGCTCAATTCCATTAAGCACCCGGAAATTTAAGGCCTCAAGTCCCTGAACCATTATACAGGGTATTTTCCTGGGAAACAAAACTCAGAAGCCACTGTTCTGGGTGTCAGTTTTCAGGACCCACTAGGCAATCTCAAACCAGACCAAGTTGGCACTGGTGTATCCTTGCGTCTGGGAGGCATCCTGTGAGAGGCCGAATTCAAGGAGGTACCTGGCCATTTAAGGCCTCAGGACCCTGAACCACTGTACAGGCTTTTTCCCTGGGAAACAAAACTCAGAAGCCACTGTTCTGGGTGTCAGTTTGCAGGATCCACTTGGCACTCTCAAACCAGACCAAGTTGGCACTGGTGCCACTTGGCGTCAGGGAGGCATCCTGCGAGAGGCCAAATTCCAGTAAGCACACTGAAATTTAAGGCCTCAGGACCCTGAACCACTCTACAGGGTATTTTCCTGGGAAAAAAAACTCAGAAGCCACTGTTCTGGGTGTCAGTTTTCAGGACCCACTAGGCACTCTCAAACCAGAACAAGTTGGCACTGGTGCCACCTTGCGTCTGGGAGGCATACTTCTAGAGGCGGAATTCCAGGAGGCACCTGGCCGTTGATGGCCTCAGTACCCTAAACCTCTGTACAAGCTTTTTCCCTGGGAAAAAAAATTCAGAAGCAACTGTTCTGGGTGTCAGTTTGCAGGAGCCACTTGGCACTCTCAAACCAGACTAAGAAAGCACCGGTGCCACCTTGCGTCTGGGAGGCATCCTGCGAGAGGCCGAATTCTAGAAGGCACCCGGCCTTTTAAAGTTTCAGGCCCCTGAACCAGTGTACAGGCCTTTTCCCTGGAAAACAAAACTCACAAGCCACTGTTCTGGGTGTCAGTTTTCAGGAGCCACTAGGCACTCTCAAACCAGCCCAAGTTGGCACTGGTGCCACCTTGCGTCTAGGAGGCATACATCTAGAGGCGGAATTCCACGAGGCACCTGGCCATTTAAGGCCTCAGGACCCTGAGCAACTGTACAGCCATTTTCCTTAGGAAACAAAACACAGAAGCCAATGTTCTGGGTGTCAGTTTTCAGGACCCACTAGGCACTCTCAAACCAGACTAAGAAAGCACCGGTGCCACATTGCATCTGAGAGGCATCCTGCGAGCTGCCGAATTCTACAAGGCACCCGGCCATTTAACGTTTCAGGCCCCTGAACCAGTGAACAGGCCTTTTCCCTGGGAAACAAAACTCATAAGCCGCTGTTCTGGGTGTCAGTTTTCAGGACCCACTAGGCAATCTCAAACCAGACCAAGTTGGCACTGGTGCCACCTTGTGTCTGGGAGGCATCCTGCGAGAGGCGGAATTCCAGGAGGCACCTGGCCGTTTGAGGCCTCAGTACCCTGAACCTCTGTACAGGCTTTTTCCCTGGGCAACAAAACTCACAAGCCACTGTTCCGGGTGTCAGTTTTCAGGACCCACTAGGAACTAATAAACCAGACCAAGTTGGCACTGGTGCCACATTGCGTCTGGGAGGCATCCTGCGAGAGGCCGAATTCCAGAAGGCTCCGAGCCATTTAAAGTTTCAGGCCCCTGAACTAGTTTACAGGCCATTTCCCTGGGAAACAAATGCTCAGAAACCACTGTTCCGGGTGTCAGTTTTCAGGACCCACTTGGCACTCTCAAACCAGACCAAGTTTGCATTGGTGCCACCTTGCGTCTGGGAGGCATCTAGCGAGAGGCAGAATTCCAGTAAGCACACTGAAATTTAAGGCCTCAAGACCCTGAACGATTCTACAGGGTGTTTTCCTGGGAAACAAAACTCAGAAGCCACTGTTCTGGGTGTTATTTTTCAGGAGCCACTTGACACTCTCAAACCAGCCCTAGTTGGCACTGGTGCCACCTTGCGTCTGGGAGGCATCCACCTAGTGTCGGAATTCCAGGAGGCACCTGGCCATTTAAGGCCTCAGGACCCTGAGCCAATGTACAGGCGTTTTCCTTAGGAAACAAAACTCAGAAGCCACTGTTCTGGGTGTCAGTTTTCAGGACCCACTAGGCACTCTCAAACCAGACTAAGAAAGCACCGGTGCCACATTGCGTCTGAGAGGCATCCAGCGAGATGCCTAATTCTAGAAGGCACCCGGCTATTTAACGTTTCAGGCCCCTGAACGAGTGTACAGGCCTTTTCCGTGGGAAAAAAAAGTCATAAGCCGCTGTTCTGGGTGTCAGTTTTCAGGACCCACTAGGCACTAACAAACCAAACCAAGTTGGCACTGGTGCCACTTGAGTCTGGGAGGCAACGTGCGAGAGGCCGAATTCAAGGAGGCACCTGGCCTTTTAAGGCCTCAGGACCCTGAACCACTGTACAGGCTTTTCCCCTAGGAAATAAAACTCAGAAGCCACTGTTCTGGGTGTCAGTTTTCAGGACCCACTAGGCAATCTCAAACTAGACCAAGCTGGCACGGGTGCCTCCTTGCGTCTGGGAGGCATCCTGCGAGAGGTGGAATTCCAGGAGGCACCTGGCCGTTTGAGGCCTCAGTACCCTTAACCTCTGTACAGGCCATTTCCCTGGGAAACAAAAACTCACAAGCTACTGTTCTTGGTTTCAGTTTTCAGGACCCACTAGGCAGTCTCAAACCAGACCAAGTTGGCACTGGCGCATCTTAGCGTCAGGGAGGCATCCTGCGAGAGGCCGAATTCCAGGAAGCACCCTGAAATTTAAGGCCTCAAGACCCTGAACCACTCTACAGGGTATTTTCCTGGAAAACAAAACTCACAAGCCACTGTTCTGGGTGTCAGTTTTCAGGACCCACTAGGCACTCTCAAACCAGACCAAGTTGGCACTGGTGCATCTTTGGGTCAGGGAGGCATCCTGCGAGAGGCCGAATTCCAGTAAGCACACTGAAATTTAAGGCCTCAAGACCCTGAACCACTCTACAGGCTTTTTCCCTAGGAAACAAAACATATAAGCCACTGTTCTGGGTGTCAGTTTTCAGAACCCACTTGGCACTCGCAAACCAAACTAAGAAAGCACCGGTGCCACTTTGCGTCTGGGAGGCATCCTGCGAGAGGCCGAATTCCAGTAAGCACCCTGAAATTTAAGGCCTCAAGACCCTGAACAATCTACAGGGTATTTTCCTGGGAAACAAAACTCAGAATCCGCTGTTCTGGGTGTCAGTTTTCAGGACCCACTAGGCACTCTCAAACCAGACCAAGTTGGCATTGGTGCCAGCTTGTGTCTGGGAGGCATCCTGCGAGAGGCCGAATTCCAGTAAGCACCCTGAAATTTAAGGCCTCAGGCCCCTGAACCACTGTACAGGCTTTTTCCCTGGGAAACAAAACTCAGAAGCCACTGTTCTGGGTGTCAGTTTTCAGGACCCACTAGGAACTCTCAAACCAGACCAAGTTGGCACTGGTGCCACCTTGCGTCTGGGAGGCATCCTGCAAGAGGCCGAATTCAAGGAGGCGCCTGGCCATTTAGGGCCTCAGGACTCTGAACCACTGTACAGGCTTTTTCCCTGGGAAACAAAACTCAGAAGCCACTGTTCTGGGTGTCAGTTTGCAGGATCCACTTGGCACTCTCAAACCAGACCAAGTTGGCACTGGTGCCACTTGGCGTCAGGGAGGCATTCTGCGAGAGGAGGAATTCCAGTAAGCACCCTGAAATTTAGGGCCTCAAGACCCTGAACCACTCTTAAGGCTTTTTCCCTAGGAAACAAAATTTATAAGCCACTGTTCTGGGTGTCAGTTTTCAGAACCCACTTGGCACTCTCAAACGAAACTAAGAAAGCACCGGTGCCACTTTGCGTCTGGGAGGCATCCTGCGAGAGGCCGAATTCCAGAAGGCACCCGGCCATTTAAAGTTTCAGGCCCCTGAACCAGTGTACAGGCCTTTTCCCTGGGAAACAAAACTCACAAGCCACTGTCCTGGGTGTCAGTTTTCAGGACCCACTAGGCACTAACAAACCAGACCAAGTTGGCACTGGTGCCACATTGCGTCTGGGAGGCATCCTGCAAGAGGCCGAATTCCAGAAGGCACCGAGCCATTTAAAGTTTCAGGCCCCTGAACTAGTTTACAGGCCATTTCCCTGGGAAACAAATGCTCAGAAACCACTGTTCTGGGTGTCAGTTTTCAGGACCCACTTGGCACTCTCAAACCAGACAAAGTTGGCATTGGTGCCGCCTTGCGTCTGGGAGGCATCCTGCGAGAGGCTCAATTCCATTAAGCACCCAGAAATTTAAGGCCTCAAGTCCCTGAACCATTATAGAGGGTATTTTCCTGGGAAACAAAACTCAGAAGCCACTGTTCTGGGTGTCAGTTTTCAGGACCCACTAGGCAATCTCAAACCAGACCAAGTTGGCACTGGTGTATCCTTGCGTCTGGGAGGCATCCTGCGAGAGGCCGAATTCCAGTAAGCACACTGAAATTTAAGGCCTCAAGACCCTGAACCACTCTACAGGCTTTTTCCCTAGGAAACAAAACTCATAAGCCACTGTTCTGGGTGTCAGTTTTCAGAACCCACTTGGCACTCTCAAACCAAACTAAGAAAGCACCGGTGCCGCTTTGCGTCTGGGAGGCATCCTGCAAGAGGCCGAATTCCAGAAGGCACCCGGCCATTTAAAGTTTCAAGCCCCTGAACCAGTGAACAGGCCTTTTCCCTGGGAAACAAAACTCACAAGCCACTGTCCTGGGTGTCAGTTTTCAGGACCCACTAGGCACTAACAAACCAGACCAAGTTGGCACTCGTGCCACATTGCGTCTGGGAGGCATCCTGCGAGATGCCGAATTCCAGAAGGCTCCGAGCCATTTAAAGTTTCAGGCCTCTGAACTAGTTTAGAGGCCATTTCCCTGGGAAACAAAAACCCAGAAGCTACTGTTCTGGGTGTCAGTTTTCAGGACCCACTTGGCACTCTCAAACCAGACCAAGTTGGCACTGGTGCCACCTTGCGTCTCGGAGGCATCCTGCGAGAGGCTCAATTCCATTAAGCACCCTGAAATTTAAGGCCTCAAGACCCTGAACCACTCTACAGGCTTTTTCCCTAGGAAACACAACTCAGAAGCCGCTGTTCTGGGTGTCAGTTTTCAGGACCCACTAGGCACTCTCAAACCAGACTAAGAAAGCACCGGTGCCACCTTGCGTCTGGGAGGCATCCTGCGAGAGGCCGAATTCTACAAGGCACCAGGCCTTTTAAAGTTTCAGGCACCTGAACCAGTGTACAGGCCTTTTCCCTGGGAAACAAAACTCAGAAGCCCCTGTTCTGGGTGTCAGTTTTCAGGACCCACTAGGCACTAACAAACCAGACCATGTTGGCACTGGTGCCACATTGCGTCTGGGAGGCATCCTGTGAGAGGCCGAATTCTAGAAGGCACCCGGCCTTTTAAAGTTTCAGGCCCCTGAACCAGTGTACAGGCCTTTTCCCTGGGAAACAAAACTCACAAGCCACTGTTCTGGGTGTCAGTTTTCAGGACCCACTAGGCACTAACAAACCAGACCATGTTGGCACTGGTGCCACATTGCGTCTGGGAGGCATCCTGCGAGAGGCCGAATTCCAGAGGGCTCCGAGCCATTTAAAGTTTCAGGCCCCTGAACTAGTTTACAGGCCATTTCCCTGGGAAACAAATGCTCAGAAACCACTGTTCCGGGTGTCAGTTTTCAGGACCCACTTGGCACTCTCAAACCAGACCAAGTTGGCATTCGTGCCACCTTGCGTCTGGGAGGCATCCTGCGAGAGGCTCAATTCCATTAAGCACCCGGAAATTTAAGGCCTCAAGTCCCTGAACCATTATAGAGGGTATTTTCCTGGGAAACAAAACTCAGAAGCCACTGTTCTGGGTGTCAGTTTTCAGGACCCACTAGGCAATCTCAAACCAGACCAAGTTGGCACTGGTGCCACTTGGCGTCAGGGAGGCATCCTGCGAGAGGCCGAATTCCAGTAAGCACACTGAAATTTAAGGCCTCAAGACCCTGAACCACTCTAAAGGCTTTTTCCCTAGGAAACAAAACTTATAAGCCACTGTTCTGGGTGTCAGTTTTCAGAACCCACTTGGCACTCTCAAACCAAACTAAGAAAGCACCAGTGCCACTTTGCGTCTGAGAGGCATCCTGCGAGAGGCCGAATTCCAGAAGGCACCCGGCCATTTAAAGTTTCAGGCCCCTGAACCAGTGTACAGGCCTTTTCCCTGGGAAACAAAACTCACAAGCCACTGTTCTGGGTGTCGGTTTTCAGGACCCACTAGGCACTAACAAACCAGACCAAGTTGGCACTGGTGCCACATTGCGTCTGGGAGGCATCCTGCGAGAGGCCGAATTCCAGAAGGCACCGAGCCATTTAAAGTTTCAGGCCCCTGAACTAGTTTACAGGCCATTTCCCTGGGAAACAAATGCTCAGAAACCACTGTTCCGGGTGTCAGTTTTCAGGACCCACTTGGCACTCTCAAACCAGACCAAGTTGGCATTGGTGCCACCTTGCGTCAGGGAGGCATCCTGCGAGAGGCTCAATTCCATTAAGCACCCGGAAATTTAAGGCCTCAAGTCCCTGAACCATTATACAGGGTATTTTCCTGGGAAACAAAACTCAGAAGCCACTGTTCTGGGTGTCAGTTTTCAGGACCCACTAGGCAATCTCAAACCAGACCAAGTTGGCACTGGTGTATCCTTGCGTCTGGGAGGCATCCTGTGAGAGGCCGAATTCAAGGAGGTACCTGGCCATTTAAGGCCTCAGGACCCTGAACCACTGTACAGGCTTTTTCCCTGGGAAACAAAACTCAGAAGCCACTGTTCTGGGTGTCAGTTTGCAGGATCCACTTGGCACTCTCAAACCAGACCAAGTTGGCACTGGTGCCACTTGGCGTCAGGGAGGCATCCTGCGAGAGGCCAAATTCCAGTAAGCACACTGAAATTTAAGGCCTCAGGACCCTGAACCACTCTACAGGGTATTTTCCTGGGAAACAAAACTCAGAAGCCACTGTTCTGGGTGTCAGTTTTCAGGACCCACTAGGCACTCTCAAACCAGAACAAGTTGGCACTGGTGCCACCTTGCGTCTGGGAGGCATACTTCTAGAGGCGGAATTCCAGGAGGCACCTGGCCGTTGATGGCCTCAGTACCCTAAACCTCTGTACAAGCTTTTTCCCTGGGAAAAAAAATTCAGAAGCAACTGTTCTGGGTGTCAGTTTGCAGGAGCCACTTGGCACTCTCAAACCAGACTAAGAAAGCACCGGTGCCACCTTGCGTCTGGGAGGCATCCTGCGAGAGGCCGAATTCTAGAAGGCACCCGGCCTTTTAAAGTTTCAGGCCCCTGAACCAGTGTACAGGCCTTTTCCCTGGAAAACAAAACTCACAAGCCACTGTTCTGGGTGTCAGTTTTCAGGAGCCACTAGGCACTCTCAAACCAGCCCAAGTTGGCACTGGTGCCACCTTGCGTCTAGGAGGCATACATCTAGAGGCGGAATTCCACGAGGCACCTGGCCATTTAAGGCCTCAGGACCCTGAGCAACTGTACAGCCATTTTCCTTAGGAAACAAAACACAGAAGCCAATGTTCTGGGTGTCAGTTTTCAGGACCCACTAGGCACTCTCAAACCAGACTAAGAAAGCACCGGTGCCACATTGCATCTGAGAGGCATCCTGCGAGCTGCCGAATTCTACAAGGCACCCGGCCATTTAACGTTTCAGGCCCCTGAACCAGTGAACAGGCCTTTTCCCTGGGAAACAAAACTCATAAGCCGCTGTTCTGGGTGTCAGTTTTCAGGACCCACTAGGCAATCTCAAACCAGACCAAGTTGGCACTGGTGCCACCTTGTGTCTGGGAGGCATCCTGCGAGAGGCGGAATTCCAGGAGGCACCTGGCCGTTTGAGGCCTCAGTACCCTGAACCTCTGTACAGGCTTTTTCCCTGGGCAACAAAACTCACAAGCCACTGTTCCGGGTGTCAGTTTTCAGGACCCACTTAGAACTAATAAACCAGACCAAGTTGGCACTGGTGCCACATTGCGTCTGGGAGGCATCCTGCAAGAGGCCGAATTCCAGAAGGCTCCGAGCCATTTAAAGTTTCAGGCCCCTGAACTAGTTTACAGGCCATTTCCCTGGGAAACAAATGCTCAGAAACCACTGTTCCGGGTGTCAGTTTTCAGGACCCACTTGGCACTCTCAAACCAGACCAAGTTGGCATTGGTGCCACCTTGCGTCTGGGAGGCATCCTGCGAGAGGCTCAATTCCATTAAGCACCCGGAAATTTAAGGCCTCAAGTCCCTGAACCATTATACAGGGTATTTTCCTGGGAAACAAAACTCAGAAGCCACTGTTCTGGGTGTCAGTTTTCAGGACCCACTAGGCAATCTCAAACCAGACCAAGTTGGCACTGGTGTATCCTT
Source organism: Fringilla coelebs (assembly GCF_963513975.1). Lineage (NCBI taxonomy): Eukaryota > Metazoa > Chordata > Aves > Passeriformes > Fringillidae > Fringilla > Fringilla coelebs. Next base: position 284,574 of record NW_028167515.1, on the reverse strand, counting down.
GCGTCTGGGAGGCATCCTGTGAGAGGCCGAAATCAAGGAGGCACCTGGCCATTTAAGGCCTCAGGACCCTGAACCACTGTAAAGGCTTTTTCCCTGGGAAACAAAACTCAGAAGCCACTATTCTGGGTGTCAGTTTGCAGGATCCACTTGGCACTCTCAAACCAGACCATGTTGGCACTGGTGCCACATTGCGTCTGGGAGGCATCCTGCTAGAGGCCGAATTCCAGTAAGCACACTGAAATTTAAGGCCTCAAGACCCTGAACCACTCTAAAGGCTTTTTCCCTAGGAAACAAATCTTATAAGCCACTGTTCTGGGTGTCAGTTTTCAGAACCCACTTGGCACTCTCAAACCAAACTAAGAAAGCACCGGTGCCACTTTGCGTCTGAGAGGCATCCTGCGAGAGGCCGAATTCCAGAAGGCACCCGGCCATTTAAAGTTTCAGGCCCCTGAACCAGTGTACAGGCCTTTTCCCTGGGAAACAAAACTCACAAGCCACTGTTCTGGGTGTCGGTTTTCAGGACCCACTAGGCACTAACAAACCAGACCAAGTTGGCACTGGTGCCACATTGCGTCTGGGAGGCATCCTGCGAGAGGCCGAATTCCAGAAGGCTCCGAGCCATTTAAAGTTTCAGGCCCCTGAACTAGTTTACAGGCCATTTCCCTGGGAAACAAAAACTCACAAGCTACTGTTCTGGGTGTCAGTTTTCAGGACCCAGTAGGCACTGTCAAACCAGACCAAGTTGGCACTGGTGCCACCTCGCGTATGGGAGGCATCCTGCGAGAGGCCGAATTCCAGTAAGCACCCTGAAATTTAAGGCCTCAAGACCCTGAACAATCTACAGGGTATTTTCCTGGGAAACAAAACTCAGAAGCCGCTGTTCTGGGTGTCAGTTTTCAGGATCCACTTGGCACTCTCAAACCAGACCATGTTGGCACTGGTGCCACATTGCGTCTGGGAGGCATCCTGCGAGAGGCCGAATTCCAGTAAGCACACTGAAATTTAAGGCCTCAAGACCCTGAACCACTCTAAAGGCTTTTTCCCTGGGAAACAAAACTCAGAAGCCACTGTTCTGGGTGTCAGTTTTCAGGACCCACTAGGAACTCTCAAACCAGACCAAGTTGGCACTGGTGCCACCTTGCGTCAGGGAGGCATCCTGCGAGAGGCCGAATTCAAGGAGGCGCCTGGCCATTTAGGGCCTCAGGACTCTGAACCACTGTACAGGCTTTTTCCCTGGGAAACAAAACTCAGAAGCCACTGTTCTGGGTGTCAGTTTGCAGGATCCACTTGGCACTCTCAAACCAGACCAAGTTGGCACTGGTGCCCCTTGGCGTCAGGGAGGCATTCTGCGAGAGGCGGAATTCCAGTAAGCACCCTGAAATTTAAGGCCTCAAGACCCTGAACCACTCTTAAGGCTTTTTCCCTAGGAAACAACATTTAAAAGTCACTGTTCTGGGTGTCAGTTTTCAGAAACCACTTGGCACTCTCAAACCAAACTAAGAAAGCACCGGTGCCACTTTGCGTCTGGGAGGCATCCTGCGAGAGGCCGAATTCCAGAAGGCACCCGGCCATTTAAAGTTTCAGGCCCCTGAACCAGTGTACAGGCCTTTTCCCTGGGAAACAAAACTCACAAGCCACTGTCCTGGGTGTCAGTTTTCAGGACCCACTAGGCACTAACAAACCAGACCAAGTTGGCACTGGTGCCACATTGCGTCTGGGAGGCATCCTGCAAGAGGCCGAATTCCAGAAGGCACCGAGCCATTTAAAGTTTCAGGCCCCTGAACTAGTTTCAGGCCATTTCCCTGGGAAACAAATGCTCAGAAACCACTGTTCCGGGTGTCAGTTTTCAGGACCCACTTGGCACTCTCAAACCAGACCAAGTGTGCATTGGTGCCGCCTTGCGTCTGGGAGGCATCCTGCGAGAGGCTCAATTCCATTAAGCACCCTGAAATTTAAGGCCTCAAGTCCCTGAACCATTATAGAGGGTATTTTCCTGGGAAACAAAACTCAGAAGCCACTGTTCTGGGTGTCAGTTTTCAGGACCCACTAGGCAATCTCAAACCAGACCAAGTTGGCACTGGTGTATCCTTGCGTCTGGGAGGCATCCTACGAGAGGCCGAATTCCAGTAAGCACACTGAAATTTAAGGCCTCAAGACCCTGAACCACTCTAAAGGCTTTTTCCCTAGGAAATAAAACTTATAAGCCACTGTTCTGGGTGTCAGTTTTCAGAACCCACTTGGCACTCTCAAACCAAACTAAGAAAGCACCGGTGCCACTTTGCGTCTGGGAGGCATCCTGCGAGAGGCCGAATTCTAGAAGGCACCCGGCCATTTAAAGTTTCAGGCCCCTGAACCAGTGTACAGGCCTTTTCCCTGGGAAACAAAACTCACAAGCCACTGTCCTGGGTGTCAGTTTTAAGGACCCACTAGGCACTAACAAACCAGACCAAGTTGGCACTGGTGCCACATTGCGTCTGGGAGGCATCCTGCAAGAGGCCGAATTCCAGAAGGCACCGAGCCACTTAAAGTTTCAGGCCCCTGAACTAGTTTACAGGCCATTTCCCTGGGAAACAAATGCTAAGAAACCACTGTTCCGGGTGTCAGTTTTCAGGACCCACTTGGCACTCTCAAACCAGACCAAGTTGGCATTGGTGCCACCTTGCATCTGGGAGGCATCCTGTGAGAGGCCGAATTCAAGGAGGCACCTGGCCATTTAAGGCCTCAGGACCCTGAACCACTCTACAGGCTTTTTCCCCGGGAAACAAAACTCAGAAGCCACTGTTCTGGGTGTCAGTTTTAAGGACCCACTAGGCACTAACAAACCAGACCAAGTTGGCACTTGTGCCACATTGCGTCTGGGAGGCATCCTGCGAGATGCCGAATTCCAGAAGGCTCCGAGCCATTTAAAGTTTCAGGCCCCTAAACTAGTTTAGAGGCCATTTCCCTGGGAAAAAAAAACTCACAAGGTACTGTTCTGGGTGTCAGTTTTCAGGACCCACTTGGCACTCTCAAACCAGACCAAGTTGGCACTGGTGCCACCTTGCGTCTGGGAGGAATCCTGCGAGAGGCTGAATTCCAGTAAGCACCCTGAAATTTAAGGTCTCAAGACCCTGAACCACTCTACAGGCTTTTTCCCTAGGAAACAAAACTCAGAAGCCGCTGTTCTGGGTGTCAGTTTTCAGGACCCACTAGGCACTCTCAAACCAGACTAAGAAAGCACCGGTGCCACCTTGCGTCTGGGAGGCATCCTGCGAGAGGCCGAATTCTAGAAGGCACCCGGCCTTTTAAAGTTTCAGGCCCCTGAACCAGTGTACAGGCCTTTTCCCTGGGAAACAAAACTCACAAGCCACTGTTCTGGGTGTCAGTTTTCAGGACCCACTAGGCACTAACAAACCAGACCATGTTGGCACTGGTGCCACATTGCGTCTGGGAGGCATCCTGCGAGAGGCCGAATTCCAGAAGGCACGCGGCCATTTAAAGTTTCAGGCCCCTGAACTAGTTTACAGGCCATTTCCCTGGGAAACAAATGCTCAGAAACCACTGTTCCGGGTGTCAGTTTTCAGGACCAACTTGGCACTCTCAAACCAGACCAAGTTGGCATTGGTGCCACCTTGCGTCTGGGAGGCATCCTGCGAGAGGCCGAATTCCATTAAGCACCCTGAAATTTAAGGCCTCAAGTCCCTGAACCATTATACAGGGTATTTTCTTGGGAAACAAAACTCAGAAGCCACTGTTCTGGGTGTCAGTTTTCAGGACCCACTAGGCAATCTCAAACCAGACCAAGTTGGCACTGGTGTATCCTTGCGTCTGGGAGGCATCCTGCGAGAGGCCGAATTCAAGGAGGCACCTGGCCATTTAAGGCCTCAGGACCCAGAACCACTGTACAGGCTTTTTCCCTGGGAAACAAAACTCAGAAGCCACTGTTCTGGGTGTCAGTTTGAAGGATCCAGTTGGCACTCTCCAACCAGACCAAGTTAGCACTGGTGCCACTTGGCGTCTGGGAGGCATCCTGCGAGAGGCGGAATTCCAGTAAGTACACTGAAATTTAAGGCCTCAGGACCCTGAACGACTTTACAGGCTATTTCCCTGGGAAACAAAACTCAGAAGCCACTGTTCTGGGTGTCAGTTTGCAGGACCCACTAGGCACTCTCAAACCAGACCAAGTGGGCACTGGCGCTACCTTGCGTCTGGGAGGCATCCTGCGAGAGGCGGAATTCTAGGAGCCACCTGGCCTTTTAAGGCGTCAGGACCCTTAGCCACTATACAGGCTTTTTTCCTAAGAAACAAAACTCATAAGCCACTGTTCTGGGTGTCAGTTTTCAGGACCCACTAGGCACTCTCAAACCAGACCAAGTTGGCACTGGTGCCACCTTGCGTCTGGGAGGCATCCTTCTAGAGGCGGAATTCGAGGAGGAACCTGGCCATTTAAGGCCTCAGGACCCTGAGCCACTTTACAGGCGTTTTCCTTAGGAAACAAAACTCAGAAGCCACTGTTCTAGGTGTCAGTTTTCAGGACCCACTAGGCACTCTCAAACCAGACTAAGAAAGCACCGGTGCCACATTGCGTCTGGGAGGCATCCTGCGAGAGGCCGAATTCCAGAAGGTTCCCGCACATTTTAAGTTTCAGACCCCTGAACCAGTGTACAGGCCTTTTCCTTGGGAAACAAAACTCACAAACCACTGTTCTGGGTGTCAGTTTTCAGGACCCACTTGGCACTCTCAAACCAGACCAAGTTGGCATTGGTGCCACCTTGCGTCTGGGAGGCATCCTGCGAGAGGCCGAATTCCATTAAGCACCCTGAAATTTAAGGCCTCAAGTCCCTGAACCATTATACAGGGTATTTTCTTGGGAAACAAAACTCAGAAGCCACTGTTCTGGGTGTCAGTTTTCAGGACCCACTAGGCAATCTCAAACCAGACCAAGTTGGCACTGGTGTATCCTTGCGTCTGGGAGGCATCCTGCGAGAGGCCGAATTCAAGGAGGCACCTGGCCATTTAAGGCCTCAGTACCCTGAACCACTGTACAGGCTTTTTCCCTGGGAAACAAAACTCACAAGCCACTGTTCTGGGTGTCAGTTTGCAGGATCCACTTGGCACTCTCAAACCAGACCAAGTTGGCACTGGTGCCACATTGCGTCAGGGAGGCATCCTGCGAGAGGCCGAATTCCAGTAAGCACACTGAAATTCAAGGCCTCAAGACCCTGAACCACTCTAAAGGCTTTTTCCCTAGGAAACAAAACTTATAAGCCACTGTTCTGGGTGTCAGTTTTCAGAACCCACTTGGCACTCTCAAACCAAACTAAGAAAGCACCGGTGCCACTTTGCGTCTGAGAGGCATCCTGCGAGAGGCCGAATTCCAGAAGGCACCCGGCCATTTAAAGTTTCAGGCCCCTGAACCAGTGTACAGGCCTTTTCCCTGGGAAACAAAACTCACAAGCCACTGTTCTGGGTGTCAGTTTTCAGGACACACTAGGCACTAACAAACCAGACCAAGTTGGCACTCGTGCCACATTGCGTCTGGGAGGCATCCTGCGAGAGGCCGAATTCCAGAAGGCACGCGGCCATTTAAAGTTTCAGGCCCCTGAACTAGTTTACAGACCATTTCCCTGGGAAACAAAAAATCACAAGCTACTGTTCTGGGTGTCAGTTTTCAGGACCCACTTGGACTCTCTCAAACCAGACCAAGTTGGCACTGGTGTTACCTTGCGTCTGGGAGGAATCCTGCGAGAGGCTGAATTCCAGTAAGCACCCTGAAATTTAAGGCTTCAAGACCCTGAACCACTCTACAGGCTTTTTCCCTAGGAAACAAAACTCAGAAGCCGCTGTTCTGGGTGTCAGTTTTCAGGACCCACTAGGCACTCTCAAACCAGACTAAGAAAGCACCGGTGCCACCTTGCGTCTGGGAGGCATCCTGCGAGAGGCCGAATTCTAGAAGGCACCCGGCCATTACAAGTTTCAGGCCCCTGAACCAGTGTACAGGCCTTTTCCCTGGGAAACAAAACTCACAAGCCACTGTTCTGGGTGTCAGTTTTCAGGACCCACTAGGCACTAACAAACCAGACCAAGTTGGCACTGGTGCCACCTTGCGTCTGGGAGGCATCCTGCGAGAGGCGGAATTCTAGGAGGCACCTGGCCCTTTAAGGCCTCAGGACCCTTAGCCACTCTACAGGCTTTTTCCTTGGGAAACAAAACTCAGAAGCCACTGTTCTGGGTTTCAGTTTGCAGGATCCACTAGGCACACTCAAACCGGACCAAGGTGGAACTTCTGCCACTTTGCGTCAGGGAGGCATCCTGCGAGAGGCCGAATTCCAGTAAGCAGACTGAAATTTAAGGCCTCAGGACCCTGAAGCACTGTACAGGGTATTTTCCTGGGAAGCAAAACTCACAAGCCACTGTTCTGGGTGTCAGTTTGCAGGACCCACTTGGCACTCTCAAACCAGCCCAAGTGGGCACTGGTGCCACCTTGCGTTTGGGAGGCATCCTGCGAGAAGCTGAATTCCAGTAAGCACCCTGAAATTTAAGGCCTCAAGACCCTGAACCACTCTACAGGCTTTTTCCCTAGGAAACAAAACTCAGAAGCCGCTGTTCTAGGTGTCAGTTTTCAGGACCCACTAGGCACTCTCAAACCAGACTAAGAAAGCACCGGTGCCACCTTGCGTCTGGGAGGCATCCTGCGAGAGGCCGAATTCCAGAAGGCTCCCGGCCTTTTAAAGTTTCAGGCCCCTGAACCAGTGTACAGACCTTTTCCCTGGGAAACAAAACTCACAAGCCACTGTTCTGGGTGTCAGTTTTCAGGACCCACTAGGCACTAACAAACCAGACCAAGTTGGCACTCGTGCCACATTGCGTCTGGGAGGCATCCTGCGAGAGGCCGAATTCCAGAAGGCACGCGGCCATTTAAAGTTTCAGGCCCCTGAACTAGTTTAGAGGCCATTTCCCTGGGAAACAAAAAATCACAAGCTACTGTTTTGCGTGTCAGTTTTCAGGACCCACTTGGCACTCTCAAACCAGACCAAGTTGGCACTGGTGCCACCTTGCGTCTGGGAGGCATCCTGCGAGAGGCTGAATTCCAGTAAGCACCATGAAATTTAAGGCCTCAAGACCCTGAACCACTCTACAGGCTTTTTCCCTAGGAAACAAAACTCACAAGCCGCTGTTCTGGGTGTCAGTTTTCAGGACCCACTAGGCACTAACAAACCAGACCAAGTTGGCACTGGTGCCACATTGCGTCTGGGAGGCATCCTGCGAGAGGCCGAATTCTAGAAGGCACCCGGCCTTTTAAAGTTTCAGGCCCCTGAACCAGTGTACAGGCCATTTCTCTGGGAAACAAATGCTCAGAAGCCACTGTTCTGGGTGTCAGTTTTCAGGACACACTTGGCACTCTAAAACCAGACCAAGTTGGCATTGGTGCCACCTTGCATCTGGGAGGCATCCTGCGAAAGGCCGAATTCCAGTAAGCACCCTGAAATTTAAGGCCTCAAGACCCTGAACCATTATACAGGGTATTTTCCTGGGAAACAAAACTCAGAAGCCACTGTTCTGGGTGCCAGTTTTCAGGACCCACTAGGCAATCTCAAACCAGACCAAGTTGGCACTGGTGTATCCTTGCGTCTGGGAGGCATCCTGCGAGAGGCCGAATTCAAGGAGGCACCTGGCCATTTAAGGCCTCAGGACCCAGAACCACTGTACAGGCTTTTTCCTGGGAAAGAGAACACAGAAGCCACTGTTCTGGGTGTCAGTTTGAAGGAACCAGTTGGCACTCTCCAACCAGACCAAGTTGGCACTGGTGTCACTTGGCGTCAGGGAGGCATCCTGCGAGAGGCCGAATTCCAGTAAGTACACTGAAATTTAAGGCGTCAGGACCCTTAGCCACTGTACAGGCTTTTTTCCTAAGAAACAAAACTCATAGGCCACTGTTCTGGGTGTCAGTTTTCAGGACCCACTAGGCACTCTCAAACCAGCCCAAGTGGGCACTGGCGCCTCCTTGCGTCTGGGAGGCATCCTTCTAGAGGCGGAATTCCAGGAGGCACCTGGCCATGTAAGGCCTCAGGACCCTGAGCCACTTTACAGGCTTTTTCCCTGGGAAACAAAACTCAGAAGCCACTGTTCTGGGTGTCAGTTTGCAGGATGCACTTGGCACACTCAAACCGGACCAAGGTTGCACTGGTGCCACTTTGCGTCAGGGAGGCATCTTGCGAGAGGCCGAATTCCAGTAAGCACACTGAAATTTAAGGCCTCAGGACCCTGAACCACTCTACACGGTATTTTCCTGGGAAACAAAACTCACAAGCCACTGTTCTGGGTGGCAGTTTGCTGGACAGACCAGGCGCTCTCAAACCAGCCCAAGTTGGCACTGGTGCCACCTTGTGTCTGGGAGGCATCCTGCGAGAGGCCGACTTACAGAAAGCACCGTGATATTTAAGGCCTCAGGACCCTGAACCACTCTAAAGGCTTTTTCCCTAGGAAACAAAACTCATAAGCCACTGTTCTGGGTGTCAGTTTTCAGAACCCACTTGGCACTCTCAAACCAAACTAAGAAAGCACCGGTGCCACTTTGCGTCTGGAAGGCATCCTGCGAGAGGCCGAATTCCAGAAGGCACCCGGCCATTTAAAGTTTCAGGCCCCTGAACCAGTGTACAGGCCTTTTCCCTGGGAAACAAAACTCACAAGCCACTGTTCTGGGTGTCAGTTTTCAGGACCCACTAGGCACTCTCAAACCAGACCAAGTTGGCACTGGTGCCACCTTGGGTCTGGGAGGCATCCTTCTAGAGGTGGAATTCCAGGAGGCACCTGGCCATTTAAGGCCTCAGGACCCTGAGCCACTGTACAGGCTTTTTCCTTAGGAAACAAAACTCAGAAGCCACTGTTCTGGGTGTCAGTTTTCAGGACCCACTAGGCACTCTCAAACCAGACTAAGAAAGCACCGGTGCCACTTTGCGTCTGGGAGGCATCCTGCGAGAGGCCGAATTCCAGAAGGTTCCCGCACATTTAAAGTTTCAGGCCCCTGAACCAGTGTACAGGCCTTTTCCCTGGGAAACAAAACTCACAAGCCACTGTTCTGGGTGTCAGTTTTCAGGACCCACTAGGCACTAACAAACCAGACCAAGTTGGCACTGGTGCCACCTAGGGTCTGGGAGGCATCCTGCAAGAGGCCGAATTCCAGAAGGCATCGAGCCATTTAAAGTTTCAGGCCCCTGAACTAGTTTACAGGCCATTTCTCTGGGAAACAAATGCTAAGAAGCCACTGTTCTGGGTGTCAGTTTTCAGGACCCACTTGGCACTCTCAAACCAGACCAAGTTGGCATTGGTGCCACCTTGCGTCTGGGAGGCATCCTGCGAGAGGCCGAATTCCAGTAAGCACCCTGAAATTTAAGGCCTCAAGACCCTGAACCATTATACAGGGTATTTTCCTGGGAAACAAAACTCAGAAGCCACTGTTCTGGGTGTCAGTTTTCAGAACCCACTTGGCAATCTCAAACCAGACCAAGCTGGCACTGGTGTATCCTTCCGTCTGGGAGGCATCCTGCGAGAGGCGGAATTCTAGGAGGCACCTGGCCATTTAAGGCCTCAGGACCCTAAGCCACTGTACAGGCTTTTTCCTGGGAAACAAAACTCAGAAGCCACTGTTCTGGGTGTCAGTTTTCAGGACCCACTAGGCACTCTCAAACCAGACTAAGAAAGCACCGGTGCCACATTGCATCTTGGAGGCATCCTGCGAGAGGCCGAATTCCAGAAGGCACCCAACCATTTAAAGTTTCAGGCCCCTGAACCAGTGTACAGGCCTTTTCCCTGGGAAACAAAAACTCACAAGCTACTGTTCTGGGTGTCAGTTTTCAGGACCCAGTAGGCACTCTCAAACCAGACCAAGTTGGCACTGGTGCCACCTTGCGTCTGGGAGGCATCCTGCGAGAGGCTGAATTCCAGTAAGCACCCTGAAATTTAAGGCCTCAGGACCCTGAACCACTCTACAGGCTTTTTCCCTAGGAAACAAAACTCAGAAGCCGCTGTTCTAGGTGTCAGTTTTCAGGACCCACTAGGCACTCTCAAACCAGACTAAGAAAGCACCGGTGCCACTTTGCGTCTGGGAGGCATCCTGCGAGAGGCCGAATTCCAGAAGGCACGCGGCCATTTAAAGTTTCAGGCCCCTGAACTAGTTTAGAGGCCATTTCCCTGGGAAACAAAAAATCACAAGCTACTGTTCTGGGTGTCAGTTTTCAGGACCCACTTGGACTCTCTCAAACCAGACCAAGTTGGCACTGGTGCCACCTTGCGTCTGGGAGGAATCCTGCGAGAGGCTGAATTCCAGTAAGCACCCTGAAATTTAAGGCCTCAAGACCCTGAACCACTCTACAGGCTTTTTCCCTAGGAAACAAAACTCAGAAGCCGCTGTTCTGGGTGTCAGTTTTCAGGACCCACTAGGCACTCTCAAACCAGACTAAGAAAGCACCGGTGCCACCTTGCGTCTGGGAGGCATCCTGCGAGAGGCCGAAATCTAGAAGGCACCCGGCCATTACAAGTTTCAGGCCCCTGAACCAGTGTACAGGCCTTTTCCCTGGGAAACAAAACTCACAAGCCACTGTTCTGGGTGTCAGTTTTCAGGACACACTAGGCACTAACAAACCAGACCAAGTTGGCATTGGTGCCACCTTGCGTCTGGGAGGCATCCTGCGAGAGGCGGAATTCTAGGAGGCACCTGGCCATTTAAGGCCTCAGGACCCTTAGCCACTCTACAGGCTTTTTCCTTGGGAAACAAAACTCAGAAGCCACTGTTCTGGGTTTCAGTTTGAAGGATCCACTTGGCACACTCAAACCGGACCAAGGTGGCACTTGTGCCACTTTGCGTCAGGGAGGCATCCTGCGAGAGGCCGAATTCCAGTAAGCAGACTGAAATTTAAGGCCTCAGGACCCTGAACCACTCTACAGGGTATTTTCCTGGGAAGCAAAACTCACAAGCCACTGTTCTGGGTGTCAGTTTGCAGGACCCACTTGGCACTCTCAAACCAGCCCAAGTGGGCACTGGTGCTACCTTGCGTTTGGGAGGTATCCTGCGAGAGGCTGAATTCCAGTAAGCACCCTGAAATTTAAGGCCTCAAGACCCTGAACCACTCTACAGGCTTTTTCCCTAGGAAACAAAACTCAGAAGCCGCTGTTCTAGGTGTCAGTTTTCAGGACCCACTAGGCACTCTCAAACCAGACTAAGAAAGCACCGGTGCCACCTTGCGTCTGGGAGGCATCCTGCGAGAGGCCGAATTCCAGAAGGCTCCCGGCCTTTTAAAGTTTCAGGCCCCTGAACCAGTGTACAGGCCTTTTCCCTGGGAAACAAAACTCACAAGCCACTGTTCTGGGTGTCAGTTTTCAGGACCCACTAGGCACTAACAAACCAGACCAAGTTGGCACTCGTGCCACATTGCGTCTGGGAGGCATCCTGCGAGAGGCCGAATTCCAGAAGGCACGCGGCCATTTAAAGTTTCAGGCCCCTGAACTAGTTTACAGGCCATTTCCCTGGGAAACAAAAACTCACAAGCTACTGTTCTGCGTGTCAGTTTTCAGGACCCACTTGGCACTCTCAAACCAGACCAAGTTGGCACTGGTGCCACTTTGCGTCTGGGAGGAATCCTGCGAGAGGCTGAATTCCAGTAAGCACCCTGAAATTTAAGGCCTCAAGACCCTGAACCACTCTACAGGCTTTTTCCCTAGGAAATAAAACTCACAAGCCGCTGTTCTGGGTGTCAGTTTTCAGGACCCACTAGGCACTAACAAACCAGACCAAGTTGGCACTGGTGCCACATTGCGTCTGGGAGGCATCCTGCGAGAGGCCGAATTCTAGAAGGCACCCGGCCTTTTAAAGTTTCAGGCCCCTGAACCAGTGTACAGGCCATTTCTCTGGGAAACAAACGCTCAGAAGCCACTCTTCTGGGTGTCAGTTTTAAGGACACACTTGGCACTCTAAAACCAGACCAAGTTGGCATTGGTGCCACCTTGCGTCTGGGAGGCATCCTGCGAAAGGCCGAATTCCAGTAAGCACCCTGAAATTTAAGGCCTCAAGACCCTGAACCGTTATACAGGGTATTTTCCTGGGAAACAAAACTCAGAAGCCGCTGTTCTGGGTGTCAGTTTTCAGGACCCACTAGGCACTCTCAAACCAGACCAAGTTGGCACTGGTGTATCCTTGCGTCTGGGAGGCATCCTGCGAGAGGCCGAATTCAAGGAGGCACCTGGCCATTTAAGGCCTCAGGACCCAGAACCACTGTACAGGCTTTTTCCCTGGGAAACAAAACTCAGAAGCCACTGTTCTGGGTGTCAGTTTGAAGGATCCAGTTGGCACTCTCCAACCAGACCAAGTTGGCACTGGTGCCACTTGGCGTCAGGGAGGCATCCTGCGAGAGGCCCAATTCCAGTAAGTACACTGAAATTTAAGGCCTCAGGACCCTGAACCACTTTACAGGCTATTTCCCTGGGAAAGAAAACTCAGAAGCCACTGTTCTGGGTGTCAGTTTTCAGGACCCACTAGGTACTCTCAAACCAGCCCAAGTGGGCACTGGTGCTACCTTGCGTCTGCAAGGCATCCTGCGAGAGGCGGAATTCTAGGAGGCACCTGGCCTTTTAAGGCGTCAGGACCCTTAGCCACTGTACAGGCTTTTTTCCTAAGAAACAAAACTCATAGGCCACTGTTCTGGGTGTCAGTTTTCAGGACCCACTAGGGAATCTCAAACCAGACCAAGTTGGCACTGGCGCCTCCTTGCGTCTGGGAGGCATCCTTCTAGAGGCGGAATTCCAGGAGGCACCTGGCCATTTAAGGCCTCAGGACCCTGAGCCACTTTACAGGCTTTTTCCCTGGGAAACAAAACTCAGAAGCCACTGTTCTGGGTGTCAGTTTGCAGGATCCACTTGGCACACTCAAACCGGACCAAGGTGGCACTGGTGCCACTTTGCGTCAGGGAGGCATCCTGCGAGAGGCCGAATTCCAGTAAGCACACTGAAATTTAAGGCCTCAGGACCCTGAACCACTCTACACGGTATTTTCCTGGGAAACAAAACTCACAAGCCACTGTTCTGGGTGGCAGTTTGCTGGACAGACCAGGCACTCTCAAACCAGCCCAAGTTGGCACTGGTGCCACCTTGGGTCTGGGAGGCATCCTGCGAGAGGCCGATTTACAGAAAGCACCGTGATATTTAAGGCCTCAGGACCCTGAACCATTCTAAAGGCTTTTTCCCTAGGAAACAAAACTCATAAGCCACTGTTCTGGGTGTCAGTTTTCAGAACCCACTTGGCACTCTCAAACCAAACTAAGAAAGCACCGGTGCCACTTTGCGTCTGGAAGGCATCCTGCGAGAGGCCGAATTCCAGAAGGCGCCCAACCATTTAAAATTTCAGGCCCCTGAACCAGTGTACAGGCCTTTTCCCTGGGAAACAAAACTCACAAGCCACTGTTCTGGGTGTCAGTTTTCAGGACACACTAGGCACTCTCAAACCAGACCAAGTTGGCACTGGTGCCACCTAGGGTCTGGGAGGCATCCTTCTAGAGGTGGAATTCCAGGAGGCACCTGGCCATTTAAGGCCTCAGGACCCTGAGCCACTGTACAGGCTTTTTCCTTAGGAAACAAAACTCAGAAGCCACTGTTCTGGGTGTCAGTTTTCAGGACCCACTAGGCACTCTCAAACCAGACTAAGAAAGCACCGGTGCCACATTGCGTCTGGGAGGCATCCTGCGAGAGGCCGAATTCCAGAAGGTTCCCGCACATTTAAAGTTTTAGGCCCCTGAACCAGTTTACAGGCCTTTTCCCTGGGAAACAAAACTCACAAGCCACTGTTCTGGGTGTCATTTTTCAGGACCCACTAGGCACTAACAAACCAGACCAAGTTGGCACTGGTGCCACATTGCGTCTGGGAGGCATCCTGCAAGAGGCCGACTTACAGAAAGCACCGTGATATTTAAGGCCTCAGGACCCTGAACCACTCTAAAGGCTTTTTCCCTAGGAAACAAAACTCATAAGCCACTGTTCTGGGTGTCAGTTTTCAGGACCCACTTGGCACTCTCAAACCAGACCAAGTTGGCATTGGTGCCACCTTGCGTCTGGGAGGCATCCTGCGAGAGGCCGAATTCCAGTAAGCACCCTGAAATTTAAGGCCTCAAGACCCTGAACCATTATACAGGGTATTTTCCTGGGAAACAAAACTCAGAAGCCACTGTTCTGGGTGTCAGTTTTCAGAACCCACTAGGCAATCTCAAACCAGACCAAGCTGGCACTGGTGTATCCTTCCGTCTGGGAGGCATCCTGCGAGAGGCGGAATTCTAGGAGGCACCTGGCCATTTAAGGCCTCAGGACCCTAAGCCACTGTACAGGCTTTTTCCTGGGAAACAAAACTCAGAAGCCACTGTTCTGGGTGTCAGTTTTCAGGACCCACTAGGCACTCTCAAACCAGACTAAGAAAGCACTGGTGCCACATTGCATCTTGGAGGCATCCTGCGAGAGGCCGAATTCCAGAAGGCACCCAACCATTTAAAGTTTCAGGCCCCTGAACCAGTGTACAGGCCTTTTCCCTGGGAAACAAAAACTCACAAGCTACTGTTCTGGGTGTCAGTTTTCAGGACCCAGTAGGCACTCTCAAACCAGACCAAGTTGGCACTGGTGCCACCTTGCGTCTGGGAGGCATCCTGCGAGAGGCTGAATTCCAGTAAGCACCCTGAAATTTAAGGCCTCAAGACCCTGAACCACTCTACAGGCTTTTTCCCTAGGAAAAAAAACTCAGAAGCCGCTGTTCTAGGTGTAAGTTTTCAGGACCCACTAGGCACTCTCAAACCAGACTAAGAAAGCACCGGTGCCACTTTGCGTCTGGGAGGCATCCTGCGAGAGGCCGAATTCCAGAAGGCTCCCGGCCTTTTAAAGTTTCAGGCCCCTGAACCAGTGTACAGGCCATTTCCATGGGAAACAAAAACTCACAAGCTACTGTTCTGGGTGTCAGTTTTCAGGACCCACTTGGAACTAAAAAACCAGACCATGATGGCACTGGTGCCACATTGCGTCTGGGAGGCATCCTGCGAGAGGCCGAATTCCATTAAGCACCCTGAAATTTAAGGCCTCAAGTCCCTGAACCATTATACAGGGTATTTTCTTGGGAAACAAAACTCAGAAGCCACTGTTCTGGGTGCCAGTTTTCAGGACCCACTAGGCAATCTCAAACCAGACCAAGTTGGCACTGGTGTATCCTTGCGTCTGGGAGGCATCCTGCGAGAGGCCGAATTCAAGGAGGCACCTGGCCATTTAAGGCCTCAGGACCCAGAACCACTGTACAGGCTTTTTCCCTGGGAAACAAAACTCAGAAGCCACTGTTCTGGGTGTCAGTTTGCAGGATCCACTTGGCACTCTCAAACCAAACTAAGAAAGCACCGGTGCAACTTTGCGTCTGGGAGGCATCCTGCGAGAGGCCAAATTCCAGAAGGCATCCGGCCATTTAAAGTTTCAGGCCCATGAACCAGTGTACAGGCCTTTTCCCTGGGAAACAAAACTCACAAGCCACTGTTCTGGGTGTCAGTTTTCAGAACCCACTAGGCACTCTCAAACCAGACCAAGTTGGAACTGGTGCCACCTTGCGTCTGGGAGGCATCCTGCGAGAGGCGGAATTCTAGGAGGCACCTGGCCATTTAAGGCCTCAGGACCCTTAGCCACTCTACAGGCTTTTTCCTTGGGAAACAAAACTCAGAAGCCACTGTTCTGGGTTTCAGTTTGCAGGATCCACTTGGCACACTCAAACCGGACAAAGGTGGCACTGGTGCCACTTTGCGTCAGGGAGGCATCCTGCGAGAGGCCGAATTCCAGTAAGCAGACTGAAATTTAAGGCCTCAGGACCCTGAACCACTCTACAGGGTATTTTCCTGGGAAGCAAAACTCACAAGCCACTGTTCTGGGTGTCAGTTTGCAGGACCCACTTGGCACTCTCAATCCAGCCCAAGTGGGCACTGGTGCTACCTTGCGTTTGGGAGGCATCCTGCGAGAGGCTGAATTCCAGTAAGCACCCTGAAATTTAAGGCCTCACGACCCTGAACCACTCTACAGGCTTTTTCCCTAGGAAACAAAACTCAGAAGCCGCTGTTCTAGGTGTCAGTTTTCAGGACCCACTAGGCACTCTCAAACCAGACTAAGAAAGCACCGGTGCCACCTTGCGTCTGGGAGGCATCCTGCGAGAGGCCGAATTCCAGAAGGCTCCCGGCCTTTTAAAGTTTCAGGCCCCTGAACCAGTGTACAGGCCTTTTCCCTGGGAAACAAAACTCACAAGCCACTGTTCTGGGTGTCAGTTTTCAGGACCCACTAGGCACTAACAAACCAGACCAAGTTGGCACTCGTGCCACATTGCGTCTGGGAGGCATCCTGCGAGAGGCCGAATTCCAGAAGGCACGCGGCCATTTAAAGTTTCAGGCCCCTGAACTAGTTTAGAGGCCATTTCCCTGGGAAACAAAAACTCACAAGCTACTGTTCTGCGTGTCAGTTTTCAGGACCCACTTGGCACTCTCAAACCAGACCAAGTTGGCACTGGTGCCACCTTGCGTCTGGGAGGCATCCAGCGAGAGGCTGAATTCCAGTAAGCACCCTGAAATTTAAGGCCTCAAGACCCTGAACCACTCTACAGGCTTTTTCCCTAGGAAACGAAACTCACAAGCCGCTGTTCTGGGTGTCAGTTTTCAGGACCCACTAGGCACTAACAAACCAGACCAAGTTGGCACTGGTGCCACATTGCGTCTGTGAGGCATCCTGCGAGAGGCCGAATTCTAGAAGGCACCCGGCCTTTTAAAGTTTCAGGCCCCTGAACCAGTGTACAGGCCATTTCTCTGGGAAACAAATGCTCAGAAGCCACTGTTCTGGGTGTCAGTTTTAAGGACACACTTGGCACTCTAAAACCAGACCAAGTTGGCATTGGTGCCACCTTGCGTCTGGGAGGCATCCTGCAAAAGGCCGAATTCCAGTAAGCACCCTGAAATTTAAGGCCTCAAGACCCTGAACCGTTATACAGGGTATTTTCCTGGGAAACAAAACTCAGAAGCCGCTGTTCTGGGTGTCAGTTTTCAGGACCCACTAGGCAATCTCAAACCAGACCAAGTTGGCACTGGTGTATCCTTGCGTCTGGGAGGCATCCTGCGAGAGGCCGAATTCAAGGAGGCACCTGGCCATTTAAGGCCTCAGGACCCAGAACCACTGTACAGGCTTTTTCCCTGGGAAACAAAACTCAGAAGCCACTGTTCTGGGTGTCAGTTTGAAGGATCCAGTTGGCACTCTCCAACCAGACCAAGTTGGCACTGGTGCCACTTGGCGTCAGGGAGGCATCCTGCGAGAGGCCGAATTCCAGTAAGTACACTGAAATTTAAGGCCTCAGGACCCTGAACCACTTTACAGGCTATTTCCCTGGGAAAGAAAACTCAGAAGCCACTGTTCCGGGTGTCAGTTTTCAGGACCCACTAGGCACTCTCAAACCAGCCCAAGTTGGCACTGGTGCCACCTTGTGTCTGGGAGGCATCCTGCGAGAGGCCGACTTACAGAAAGCACCGTGATATTTAAGGCCTCAGGACCCTGAACCACTCTAAAGGCTTTTTCCCTAGGAAACAAAACTCAGAAGCCACTGTTCTGGGTGTCAGTTTTCAGAACCCACTTGGCACTCTCAAACCAAACTAAGAAAGCACCGGTGCCACTTTGCGTCTGGAAGGCATCCTGCGAGAGGACGAATTCCAGAAGGCACCCGGCCATTTAAAGTTTCAGGCCCATGAACCAGTGTACAGGCCTTTTCCCTGGGAAACAAAACTCACAAGCCACTGTTCTGGGTGTCAGTTTTCAGGACCCACTAGGCACTAACAAGCCAGACCAAGTTGGCACTCGTGCCACATTGCGTCTGGGAGGCATCCTGCGAGAGGCCGACTTACAGAAAGCACCGTGATATTTAGGGCCTCAGGACCCTGAACCACTCTAAAGGCTTTTTCCCTAGGAAACAAAATTCATAAGCCACTGTTCTGGGTGTCAGTTTTCAGAACCCACTAGGCACTCTCAAACCAGACCAAGTTGGCACTGGTGCCACCTTGGGTCTGGGAGGCATCCTTCTAGAGGTGGAATTCCAGGAGGCACCTGGCCATTTAAGGCCTCAGGACCCTGAGCCACTGTACAGGCTTTTTCCTTAGGAAACAAAACTCAGAAGCCACTGTTCTGGGTGTCAGTTTTCAGGACCCACTAGGCACTCTCAAACCAGACTAAGAAAGCACCGGTGCCACATTGCGTCTGGGAGGCATCCTGCGAGAGGCCGAATTCCAGAAGGTTCCCGCACATTTAAAGTTTTAGGCCCCTGAACCAGTGTACAGGCCTTTTCCCTGGGAAACAAAACTCACAAGCCACTGTTCTGGGTGTCAGTTTTCAGGACCCACTAGGCACTAACAAACCAGACCAAGTTGGCACTGGTGCCACATTGCGTCTGGGAGGCATCCTGCAAGAGGCCGAATTCCAGAAGGCATTGAGCCATTTAAAGTTTCAGGCCCCTGAACTAGTTTACAGGCCATTTCTCTGGGAAACAAATGCTAAGAACTCACTGTTCTGGGTGTCAGTTTTCAGGACCCACTTGGCACTCTCAAACCAGACCAAGTTGGCATTGGTGCCACCTTGCGTCTGGGAGGCATCCTGCGAGAGGCCGAATTCCAGTAAGCACCCTGAAATTTAAGGCCTCAAGACCCTGAACCATTATACAGGGTATTTTCCTGGGAAACAAAACTCAGAAGCCACTGTTCTGGGTGTCAGTTTTCAGGACCCACTAGGCACTAACAAACCAGACCAAGTTGGCACTGATGATACCTTGCGTCAGGGAGGCATCCTTCCAGAGGCCGAATTCCAGTAAGCAGACTGAAATTTAAGGCCGCAGGAACCTGAACCACTATACAGGGTATTTTCCTCAGAAAGGAAACTCACAAGCCACTGTTCTGGGTGTCAGTTTTCAGGACCCACTAGGCACTAACAAACCAGACCAAGTTGGCACTGGTGCCACTTTGCGTCTGGGAGGCATCCTGCGAGAGGCCGAATTCCAGAAGGCTCCGAGCCATTTAAAGTTTCAGGCCCCTGAACTAGTTTACAGGCCGTTTCCCTGGGAAACACAAACTCACAAGCTACTGTTCTGGGTGTAAGTTTGCAGGATCCACTTGGCACTCGCAAACCAGACCAAGTTGGCACTGGTGGCACTTTGCGTCAGGGAGACATCCTGCGAGAGGCCGAATTCCAGTAAGCACCCTGAAATTTAAGGCCTCAAGACCCTGAACCACTCTACAGGTTATTTTCCTGGGAAACAAAACTCAGAAGCAACTGTTTAGGGTGTCAGTTTTCAGGACCCACTAGGCACTCTCAAACCAGACCAAGTTGGCACTGGTGCCACCTTGCGTCTGGGAGGAATCCTGCAAGAGGCCGAACTACAGTAAGCACCGTGATATCTAAGGCCTCAGGACCCTGAACCATTCTAGAGAGTATTTTCCAGGGAAACAAAACTCAGAAGCCACTGTTCTGGGTGTCAGTTTTCAGGACCCACTAGGCACTCTCAAACCAGACTAAGAAAGCACCGGTGCCACATTGCGTCTGGGAGGCATCCTGCGAGCTGCTGAATTCTATAAGGCACCCGGCCATTTAAAGTTTCAGGCCGCTGAACCTCTGTACAGGCTTTTTCCCCGGGAAACAAAACTCAGAAGCAACTGTTCTGGGTGTCAGTTTTCAGGACCTACTAGGCACTAACAAAGCAGACCAAGTTGGCAGTGGTGCAATCCTGCGTCTGGGAGGCATTCTTCTAGAGGCGGAATTCCAGGAGGCACCTGGCCATTTAAGGCCTCAGGACCCTGAACCACTCTACAGGCTTTTTTCCTAAGAAACAAAACTCATAAGCCACTGTTCTGGGTGTCAGTTTTCAGGACCCACTAGGCACTCTCAAACCAGACCAAGTTGGCACTGGTGCCACCTTGGGTCTGGGAGGCATCCTTCTAGAGGTGGAATTCCAGGAGGCACCTGGCCATTTAAGGCCTCAGGACCCTGAGCCACTGTACAGGCTTTTTCCTTAGGAAACAAAACTCAGAAGCCACTGTTCTGGGTGTCAGTTTTCAGGACCCACTTGGCACTCTCAAACCAGACTAAGAAAGCACCGGTGCCACATTGTGTCTGGGAGGCATCCTGCGAGAGGCCGAATTCCAGAAGGTTCCCGCACATTTAAAGTTTTAGGCCCCTGAACCAGTGTACAGGCCTTTTCCCTGGGAAACAAAACTCACAAGCCACTGTTCTGGGTGTCAGTTTTCAGGACCCACTAGGCACTAACAAACCAGACCAAGTTGGCACTGGTGCCACATTGCGTCTGGGAGGCATCCTGCAAGAGGCCGAATTCCAGAAGGCATCGAGCCATTTAAAGTTTCAGGCCCCTGAACTAGTTTACAGGCCATTTCTCTGGGAAACAAATGCTAAGAAGCCACTGTTCTGGGTGTCAGTTTTCAGGACCCACTTGGCACTCTCAAACCAGACCAAGTTGGCATTGGTGCCACCTTGCGTCTGGGAGGCATCCTGCAAGAGGCCGAATTCCAGTAAGCACCCTGAAATTTATGGCCTCAAGACCCTGAACCATTATACAGGGTATTTTCCTGGGAAACAAAACTCAGAAGCCACTGTTCTGGGTGTCAGTTTTCAGAACCCACTAGGCAATCTCAAACCAGACCAAGCTGGCACTGGTGTATCCTTCCGTCTGGGAGGCATCCTGCGAGAGGCGGAATTCTAGGAGGCACCTGGCCATTTAAGGCCTCAGGACCCTAAGCCACTGTACAGGCTTTTTCCTGGGAAACAAAACTCAGAAGCCACTGTTCTGGGTGTCAGTTTTCAGGACCCACTAGGCACTCTCAAACCAGACTAAGAAAGCACCGGTGCCACATTGCATCTTGGAGGCATCCTGCGAGAGGCCGAATTCCAGAAGGCACCCAACCATTTAAAGTTTCAGGCCCCTGAACCAGTGTACAGGCTTTTTCCCTGGGAAACAAAAACTCACAAGCTACTGTTCTGGGTGTCAGTTTTCAGGACCCAGTAGGCACTCTCAAACCAGACCAAGTTGGCACTGGTGCCACCTTGCGTCTGGGAGGCATCCTGCGAGAGGCTGAATTCCAGTAAGCACCCTTAAATTTAAGGCCTCAAGACCCTGAACCACTCTACAGGCTTTTTCCCTAGGAAACAAAACTCAGAAGCCGCTGTTCTAGGTGTCAGTTTTCAGGACCCACTAGGCACTCTCAAACCAGACTAAGAAAGCACCGGTGCCACTTTGCGTCTGGGATGCATCCTGCGAGAGGCCGAATTCCAGAAGGCTCCCGGCCTTTTAAAGTTTCAGGCCCCTGAACCAGTGTACAGGCCATTTCCATGGGAAACAAAAACTCACAAGCTACTGTTCTGGGTGTCAGTTTTCAGGACCCACTTGGAACTAACAAACCAGACCATGATGGCACTGGTGCCACATTGCGTCTGGGAGGCATCCTGCGAGAGGCCGAATTCCAGTAAGCACCCTGAAATTTAAGGCCTCAAGACCCTGAACCACTCTACAGGGTCTTTTCCTGGGAAACAAAACTCAGAAGCCGCTGTTCTGGGTGTCAGTTTTCAGGACCCACTAGGCACTCTCAAACCAGACCAAGTTGGCACTGGTGCCACCTTGCGTCTGGGAGGCATCCTGCGAGAGGCCGAATTCCAGTAAGCACACTGAAATTTAAGGCCTCAGGTCCCTGAACCACTCTACTGGGTATTTTCCTTGGAAACAAAATTCACAAGTAACTGTTCTGGGTGTCAGTTTTCAGGACCCACTAGGCACTCTCAAACCAGCCCAAGTTGGCACTGCTGCCACCTTGCGTCTGGGAGGCATCCTGCGAGAGGCGGAATTCATGGAGGCACCTGGCCATTTAAGGCCTCAGGACCCTGAACCACTCTACAGGCTTTTTCCTTAGGAAACAAAACTCAGAAGCAACTGTTCTGGGTGTCAGTTTTCAGGACCCACTAGGCACTCTCAAACCACACTAAGAAAGCACCGGTGCCACATTGCGTCTGGGAGGCATCCTGCAAGCTGCCGAATTCTAGAAGGCCCCCGGCCATTTAAAGTTTCAGGCCCCTGAACCAGTGTACAGGCCTTTTCCCTGGGAAACAAAACTCAGAAGCCACTGTTCTGGGTGTCAGTTTTCAGGACCCACTAGGCACTAACAAACCAGACCAAGTTGGCACTGATGATACCTTGCGTCAGGGAGGCATCCTTCCAGAGGCCGAATTCCAGTAAGCAGACTGAAATTTAAGGCCGCAGGAACCTGAACCACTATACAGGGTATTTTCCTCAGAAAGGAAACTCACAAGCCACTGTTCTGGGTGTCAGTTTTCAGGACCCACTAGGCACTAACAAACCAGACCAAGTTGGCACTGGTGCCACTTTGCGTCTGGGAGGCATCCTGCGAGAGGCCGAATTCCAGAAGGCTCCGAGCCATTTAAAGTTTCAGGCCCCTGAACTAGTTTACAGGCCGTTTCCCTGGGAAACACAAACTCACAAGCTACTGTTCTGGGTGTAAGTTTGCAGGATCCACTTGGCACTCGCAAACCAGACCAAGTTGGCACTGGTGGCACTTTGCGTCAGGGAGACATCCTGCGAGAGGCCGAATTCCAGTAAGCACCCTGAAATTTAAGGCCTCAAGACCCTGAACCACTCTACAGGGTATTTTCCTGGGAAACAAAACTCAGAAGCAACTGTTTAGGGTGTCAGTTTTCAGGACCCACTAGGCACTCTCAAACCAGACCAAGTTGGCACTGGTGCCACCTTGCGTCTGGGAGGAATCCTGCAAGAGGCCGAACTACAGTAAGCACCGTGATATCTAAGGCCTCAGGACCCTGAACCATTCTAGAGAGTATTTTCCAGGGAAACAAAACTCAGAAGCCACTGTTCTGGGTGTCAGTTTTCAGGACCCACTAGGCACTCTCAAACCAGACTAAGAAAGCACCGGTGCCACCTTGCGTCTGGGAGGCATCCTGCGAGCTGCTGAATTCTATAAGGCACCCGGCCATTTAAAGTTTCAGGCCGCTGAACCTCTGTACAGGCTTTTTCCCCGGGAAACAAAACTCAGAAGCAACTGTTCTGGGTGTCAGTTTTCAGGACCTACTAGGCACTAACAAAGCAGACCAAGTTGGCAGTGGTGCAATCCTGCGTCTGGGAGGCATTCTTCTAGAGGCGGAATTCCAGGAGGCACCTGGCCATTTAAGGCCTCAGGACCCTGAACCACTCTACAGGCTTTTTTCCTAAGAAACAAAACTCATAAGCCACTGTTCTGGGTGTCAGTTTTCAGGACCCACTAGGCACTCTCAAACCAGACCAAGTTGGCACTGGTGCCACCTTGGGTCTGGGAGGCATCCTTCTAGAGGTGGAATTCCAGGAGGCACCTGGCCATTTAAGGCCTCAGGACCCTGAGCCACTGTACAGGCTTTTTCCTTAGGAAACAAAACTCAGAAGCCACTGTTCTGGGTGTCAGTTTTCAGGACCCACTTGGCACTCTCAAACCAGACTAAGAAAGCACCGGTGCCACATTGCGTCTGGGAGGCATCCTGCGAGAGGCCGAATTCCAGAAGGTTCCCGCACATTTAAAGTTTTAGGCCCCTGAACCAGTGTACAGGCCTTTTCCCTGGGAAACAAAACTCACAAGCCACTGTTCTGGGTGTCAGTTTTCAGGACCCACTAGGCACTAACAAACCAGACCAAGTTGGCACTGGTGCCACATTGCGTCTGGGAGGCATCCTGCAAGAGGCCGAATTCCAGAAGGCATCGAGCCATTTAAAGTTTCAGGCCCCTGAACTAGTTTACAGGCCATTTCTCTGGGAAACAAATGCTAAGAAGCCACTGTTCTGGGTGTCAGTTTTCAGGACCCACTTGGCACTCTCAAACCAGACCAAGTTGGCATTGGTGCCACCTTGCGTCTGGGAGGCATCCTGCAAGAGGCCGAATTCCAGTAAGCACCCTGAAATTTATGGCCTCAAGACCCTGAACCACTCTACAGGCTTTTTCCCTAGGAAACAAAACTCATAAGCCACTGTTCTGGGTGTCAGTTTTCAGAACCCACTAGGCAATCTCAAACCAGACCAAGCTGGCACTGGTGTATCCTTCCGTCTGGGAGGCATCCTGCGAGAGGCGGAATTCTAGGAGGCACCTGGCCATTTAAGGCCTCAGGACCCTAAGCCACTGTACAGGCTTTTTCCTGGGAAACAAAACTCAGAAGCCACTGTTCTGGGTGTCAGTTTTCAGGACCCACTAGGCACTCTCAAACCAGACTAAGAAAGCACCGGTGCCACATTGCATCTTGGAGGCATCCTGCGAGAGGCCGAATTCCAGAAGGCACCCAACCATTTAAAGTTTCAGGCCCCTGAACCAGTGTACAGGCTTTTTCCCTGGGAAACAAAAACTCACAAGCTACTGTTCTGGGTGTCAGTTTTCAGGACCCAGTAGGCACTCTCAAACCAGACCAAGTTGGCACTGGTGCCACCTTGCGTCTGGGAGGCATCCTGCGAGAGGCTGAATTCCAGTAAGCACCCTGAAATTTAAGGCCTCAAGACCCTGAACCACTCTACAGGCTTTTTCCCTAGGAAACAAAACTCAGAAGCCGCTGTTCTAGGTGTCAGTTTTCAGGACCCACTAGGCACTCTCAAACCAGACTAAGAAAGCACCGGTGCCACTTTGCGTCTGGGATGCATCCTGCGAGAGGCCGAATTCCAGAAGGCTCCCGGCCTTTTAAAGTTTCAGGCCCCTGAACCAGTGTACAGGCCATTTCCATGGGAAACAAAAACTCACAAGCTACTGTTCTGGGTGTCAGTTTTCAGGACCCACTTGGAACTAACAAACCAGACCATGATGGCACTGGTGCCACATTGCGTCTGGGAGGCATCCTGCGAGAGGCCGAATTCCAGTAAGCACCCTGAAATTTAAGGCCTCAAGACCCTGAACCACTCTACAGGGTCTTTTCCTGGGAAACAAAACTCAGAAGCCGCTGTTCTGGGTGTCAGTTTTCAGGACCCACTAGGCACTCTCAAACCAGACCAAGTTGGCACTGGTGCCACCTTGCGTCTGGGAGGCATCCTGCGAGAGGCCGAATTCCAGTAAGCACACTGAAATTTAAGGCCTCAGGTCCCTGAACCACTCTACTGGGTATTTTCCTTGGAAACAAAATTCACAAGTAACTGTTCTGGGTGTCAGTTTTCAGGACCCACTAGGCACTCTCAAACCAGACCAAGTTGGCACTGCTGCCACCTTGCGTCTGGGAGGCATCCTGCGAGAGGCGGAATTCCAGGAGGCACCTGGCCATTTAAGGCCTCAGGACCCTGAGCCACTCTACAGGCTTTTTCCTTAGGAAACAAAACTCAGAAGCAACTGTTCTGGGTGTCAGTTTTCAGGACCCACTAGGCACTCTCAAACCACACTAAGAAAGCACCGGTGCCACATTGCGTCTGGGAGGCATCCTGCAAGCTGCCGAATTCTAGAAGGCCCCCGGCCATTTAAAGTTTCAGGCCCCTGAACCAGTGTACAGGCCTTTTCCCTGGGAAACAAAACTCAGAAGCCACTGTTCTGGGTGTCAGTTTTCAGGACCCACTAGGCACTAACAAACCAGACCAAGTTGGCACTGATGATACCTTGCGTCAGGGAGGCATCCTTCCAGAGGCCGAATTCCAGTAAGCAGACTGAAATTTAAGGCCGCAGGAACCTGAACCACTATACAGGGTATTTTCCTCAGAAAGGAAACTCACAAGCCACTGTTCTGGGTGTCAGTTTTCAGGACCCACTAGGCACTAACAAACCAGACCAAGTTGGCACTGGTGCCACTTTGCGTCTGGGAGGCATCCTGCGAGAGGCCGAATTCCAGAAGGCTCCGAGCCATTTAAAGTTTCAGGCCCCTGAACTAGTTTACAGGCCGTTTCCCTGGGAAACACAAACTCACAAGCTACTGTTCTGGGTGTAAGTTTGCAGGATCCACTTGGCACTCGCAAACCAGACCAAGTTGGCACTGGTGGCACTTTGCGTCAGGGAGACATCCTGCGAGAGGCCGAATTCCAGTAAGCACCCTGAAATTTAAGGCCTCAAGACCCTGAACCACTCTACAGGGTATTTTCCTGGGAAACAAAACTCAGAAGCAACTGTTTAGGGTGTCAGTTTTCAGGACCCACTAGGCACTCTCAAACCAGACCAAGTTGGCACTGGTGCCACCTTGCGTCTGGGAGGAATCCTGCAAGAGGCCGAACTACAGTAAGCACCGTGATATCTAAGGCCTCAGGACCCTGAACCATTCTAGAGAGTATTTTCCAGGGAAACAAAACTCAGAAGCCACTGTTCTGGGTGTCAGTTTTCAGGACCCACTAGGCACTCTCAAACCAGACTAAGAAAGCACCGGTGCCACCTTGCGTCTGGGAGGCATCCTGCGAGCTGCTGAATTCTATAAGGCACCCGGCCATTTAAAGTTTCAGGCCGCTGAACCTCTGTACAGGCTTTTTCCCCGGGAAACAAAACTCAGAAGCAACTGTTCTGGGTGTCAGTTTTCAGGACCTACTAGGCACTAACAAAGCAGACCAAGTTGGCAGTGGTGCAATCCTGCGTCTGGGAGGCATTCTTCTAGAGGCGGAATTCCAGGAGGCACCTGGCCATTTAAGGCCTCAGGACCCTGAACCACTCTACAGGCTTTTTTCCTAAGAAACAAAACTCATAAGCCACTGTTCTGGGTGTCAGTTTTCAGGACCCACTAGGCACTCTCAAACCAGACCAAGTTGGCACTGGTGCCACCTTGGGTCTGGGAGGCATCCTTCTAGAGGTGGAATTCCAGGAGGCACCTGGCCATTTAAGGCCTCAGGACCCTGAGCCACTGTACAGGCTTTTTCCTTAGGAAACAAAACTCAGAAGCCACTGTTCTGGGTGTCAGTTTTCAGGACCCACTTGGCACTCTCAAACCAGACTAAGAAAGCACCGGTGCCACATTGCGTCTGGGAGGCATCCTGCGAGAGGCCGAATTCCAGAAGGTTCCCGCACATTTAAAGTTTTAGGCCCCTGAACCAGTGTACAGGCCTTTTCCCTGGGAAACAAAACTCACAAGCCACTGTTCTGGGTGTCAGTTTTCAGGACCCACTAGGCACTAACAAACCAGACCAAGTTGGCACTGGTGCCACATTGCGTCTGGGAGGCATCCTGCAAGAGGCCGAATTCCAGAAGGCATCGAGCCATTTAAAGTTTCAGGCCCCTGAACTAGTTTACAGGCCATTTCTCTGGGAAACAAATGCTAAGAAGCCACTGTTCTGGGTGTCAGTTTTCAGGACCCACTTGGCACTCTCAAACCAGACCAAGTTGGCATTGGTGCCACCTTGCGTCTGGGAGGCATCCTGCAAGAGGCCGAATTCCAGTAAGCACCCTGAAATTTATGGCCTCAAGACCCTGAACCATTATACAGGGTATTTTCCTGGGAAACAAAACTCAGAAGCCACTGTTCTGGGTGTCAGTTTTCAGAACCCACTAGGCAATCTCAAACCAGACCAAGCTGGCACTGGTGTATCCTTCCGTCTGGGAGGCATCCTGCGAGAGGCGGAATTCTAGGAGGCACCGGGCCATTTAAGGCCTCAGGACCCTAAGCCACTGTACAGGCTTTTTCCTGGGAAACAAAACTCAGAAGCCACTGTTCTGGGTGTCAGTTTTCAGGACCCACTAGGCACTCTCAAACCAGACTAAGAAAGCACCGGTGCCACATTGCATCTTGGAGGCATCCTGCGAGAGGCCGAATTCCAGAAGGCACCCAACCATTTAAAGTTTCAGGCCCCTGAACCAGTGTACAGGCTTTTTCCCTGGGAAACAAAAACTCACAAGCTACTGTTCTGGGTGTCAGTTTTCAGGACCCAGTAGGCACTCTCAAACCAGACCAAGTTGGCACTGGTGCCACCTTGCGTCTGGGAGGCATCCTGCGAGAGGCTGAATTCCAGTAAGCACCCTGAAATTTAAGGCCTCAAGACCCTGAACCACTCTACAGGCTTTTTCCCTAGGAAACAAAACTCAGAAGCCGCTGTTCTAGGTGTCAGTTTTCAGGACCCACTAGGCACTCTCAAACCAGACTAAGAAAGCACCGGTGCCACTTTGCGTCTGGGATGCATCCTGCGAGAGGCCGAATTCCAGAAGGCTCCCGGCCTTTTAAAGTTTCAGGCCCCTGAACCAGTGTACAGGCCATTTCCATGGGAAACAAAAACTCACAAGCTACTGTTCTGGGTGTCAGTTTTCAGGACCCACTTGGAACTAACAAACCAGACCATGATGGCACTGGTGCCACATTGCGTCTGGGAGGCATCCTGCGAGAGGCCGAATTCCAGTAAGCACCCTGAAATTTAAGGCCTCAAGACCCTGAACCACTCTACAGGGTCTTTTCCTGGGAAACAAAACTCAGAAGCCGCTGTTCTGGGTGTCAGTTTTCAGGACCCACTAGGCACTCTCAAACCAGACCAAGTTGGCACTGGTGCCACCTTGCGTCTGGGAGGCATCCTGCGAGAGGCCGAATTCCAGTAAGCACACTGAAATTTAAGGCCTCAGGTCCCTGAACCACTCTACTGGGTATTTTCCTTGGAAACAAAATTCACAAGTAACTGTTCTGGGTGTCAGTTTTCAGGACCCACTAGGCACTCTCAAACCAGACCAAGTTGGCACTGCTGCCACCTTGCGTCTGGGAGGCATCCTGCGAGAGGCGGAATTCCAGGAGGCACCTGGCCATTTAAGGCCTCAGGACCCTGAGCCACTCTACAGGCTTTTTCCTTAGGAAACAAAACTCAGAAGCAACTGTTCTGGGTGTCAGTTTTCAGGACCCACTAGGCACTCTCAAACCACACTAAGAAAGCACCGGTGCCACATTGCGTCTGGGAGGCATCCTGCAAGCTGCCGAATTCTAGAAGGCCCCCGGCCATTTAAAGTTTCAGGCCCCTGAACCAGTGTACAGGCCTTTTCCCTGGGAAACAAAACTCAGAAGCCACTGTTCTGGGTGTCAGTTTTCAGGACCCACTAGGCACTAACAAACCAGACCAAGTTGGCACTGATGATACCTTGCGTCAGGGAGGCATCCTTCCAGAGGCCGAATTCCAGTAAGCAGACTGAAATTTAAGGCCGCAGGAACCTGAACCACTATACAGGGTATTTTCCTCAGAAAGGAAACTCACAAGCCACTGTTCTGGGTGTCAGTTTTCAGGACCCACTAGGCACTAACAAACCAGACCAAGTTGGCACTGGTGCCACTTTGCGTCTGGGAGGCATCCTGCGAGAGGCCGAATTCCAGAAGGCTCCGAGCCATTTAAAGTTTCAGGCCCCTGAACTAGTTTACAGGCCGTTTCCCTGGGAAACACAAACTCACAAGCTACTGTTCTGGGTGTAAGTTTGCAGGATCCACTTGGCACTCGCAAACCAGACCAAGTTGGCACTGGTGGCACTTTGCGTCAGGGAGACATCCTGCGAGAGGCCGAATTCCAGTAAGCACCCTGAAATTTAAGGCCTCAAGACCCTGAACCACTCTACAGGGTATTTTCCTGGGAAACAAAACTCAGAAGCAACTGTTTAGGGTGTCAGTTTTCAGGACCCACTAGGCACTCTCAAACCAGACCAAGTTGGCACTGGTGCCACCTTGCGTCTGGGAGGAATCCTGCAAGAGGCCGAACTACAGTAAGCACCGTGATATCTAAGGCCTCAGGACCCTGAACCATTCTAGAGAGTATTTTCCAGGGAAACAAAACTCAGAAGCCACTGTTCTGGGTGTCAGTTTTCAGGACCCACTAGGCACTCTCAAACCAGACTAAGAAAGCACCGGTGCCACCTTGCGTCTGGGAGGCATCCTGCGAGCTGCTGAATTCTATAAGGCACCCGGCCATTTAAAGTTTCAGGCCGCTGAACCTCTGTACAGGCTTTTTCCCCGGGAAACAAAACTCAGAAGCAACTGTTCTGGGTGTCAGTTTTCAGGACCTACTAGGCACTAACAAAGCAGACCAAGTTGGCAGTGGTGCAATCCTGCGTCTGGGAGGCATTCTTCTAGAGGCGGAATTCCAGGAGGCACCTGGCCATTTAAGGCCTCAGGACCCTGAACCACTCTACAGGCTTTTCCCCTAGGAAACAAAACTCACAAGCCACTGTTCTGGGTGTCAGTTTTCAGGACCCACTAAGCACTCTCAAACCAGACCAAGTCGGCACTGGTGCCTCCTTGCGTATGGGAGGCATCCTTCTAGAGGTGGCATTCCAGGAGGCACCTGGCCGTTTAAGGCCTCAGTACCCTGAACCACTCTACAGGCTTTTTCCCTGGGAAACAAAACTCACATGCTACTGTTCTGGGTGTCAGTTTTCAGGACCCACTTGGCACTCTCAAACCACACTAAGAAAGCACCGGTGCCACTTTGCGTCTGGGAGGCATCCTGCGAGAATCCGAATTCCAGGAGGCACCTGGCCATTTAAGGCCTCAGGACCCTGAGCCATTGTACAGGCCTTTTCCCTGGGAAACAAAACTCAGAAGCAACTGTTCTGGGTGTCAGTTTTCAGGACCCACTAGGCAATCTCAAACCAGACTAAGAAAGCACCGGGTCCACATTGCGTCTGGGAGGCATCCTGCGTGCTGCCGAATTATAGAAGGCTCTGAGCCATTTAAAGTTGCAGGCCCCTGAACTAGTTTACAGGCCATTTGCCTGGGAAACGAAAACTCACAAGCTACTGTTCTGGGTGTCAGTTTTCAGGACCCACTTGACACTCTCAAACCAGACTAAGAAAGCCCCGGTGCCACTTTGCGTCTGGGAGGCATCCTGCGAGAGGCAGAATTCAAGGAGTCACCTGGCCACTTAAGGCCTCAGGACCCTGAACCACTCTACAGGGTATTTTCTAGGGAAACAAAATTCAGAAGCCACTCTTCTGGGTGTCAGTTTTCAGGACCCACTTGGCAGTCTCAAACCAGACCAAGTTGGCACTGGTGCCACCTTACGTATGGGAGGCATCCTGCGAGAGGCCGAATTCCAGGAGGCACCTGGCCATTTAGGGCCTCAGTACCCTGAACCTCTGTACAGGCTTTTTCCCTGGGAAACAAAAACTCAGAAGCAACTGTTCTGGCTGTCAGTTTTCAAGACCCTCTTGGCACTCTCAAACCAGACCAAGTTGGCATTGGTGCCAGCTTGTGTCTGGGAGGCATCCTGCGAGAGGCCGAATTCCAGTAACCACACTGAAATTTAAGGCCTCAGGACCCTGAACCATTCTACAGGCTATTTCCCTGGGAAACAAAACTCAGAAGCCACTGTTCTGGGTGTCAGTTTGCAGGACCCACTAGGCACTAACAAACCAGACCAAGATGGCACTGGCGCCTCCTTGCGTCTGGGAGGCATCCCGGGAGAGGCCGAATTCAAGGAGGCACCTGGCCATTTAAGGCCTCAGGACCCAGAACCACTGTACAGGCTTTTTCCCTGGGAAACAAAAACTCAGAAGCCACTGTTCTGGGTGTCAGTTTTCAGGACCCACTAGGCACTAACAAACCAGACCAAGTTGGCACTGGTGCCACCTTGCGTCTGGGAGGCATCCTGCGAGAGGCCGGATTCCAGTGAGCACCATGATATTTAAGGCCTCCGTACCCTGAACCTCTGTACAGGCTTTTTCCCTGGGAAACAAAACTCAGAAGCAACTGTTCTGGCTGTCAGTTTTCAGGACCCACTAGGCACTCTCAAACCAGACCAAGTTGGCACTGGTGCCACCTTGCGTCTGGGAGGAATCCTGCGAGAGGCTGAATTCCAGGAGGCACCTGGCCATTTAAGGCCTCAGGAGGCTGAACCACTGTACAGGCTATTTCCCTGGGAAACAAAAATCAGAAGCCACTGTCCTGGGTGTCAGTTTGCAGGATCCACTTGGCACTCTCAAACCAGACTAAGAAAGCACCGGTGCCACTTTGCGTCAAGGAGGCATCCTGCGAGAGGCCGAATTCCAGAAGGCACCCGGCCATTTAAAGTTTCAGGCCCCTGAACCAGTGTACAGGCCTTTTCCCTGGGAAAGAAAACTCACAAGCAACTGTTCTCGGTGTATGTTTTCAGGACCCACTTGGCACTCTCAAACCAGACCAAGTTGGCACTGGTGCCACCTTGCGTCTGGGAGGCATCCTGCGAGAGGCCGAATTCCAGTAAGAACACTGAAATTTAAGGCCTCAGGACCCTGAACCACTCTACAGGGTATTTTCCTGGGAAACAAAACTCAGAAGCCGCTGTTCTGGGTGTCAGTTTTCAGGATCCACTTGGCACTCTCAAACCAGACTAAGAAAACACCGGTGCCAAATTGCGTCTGGGAGGCATCCTGCGAGCTGCCGAATTCTAGAAGGCACCCGGCCATTTCATGTTTCAGGCCCCTGAACCAGTGTACAGGCCTTTTCCCTGGGAAACAAAACTCACAAGACACTGTTTTGGGTGTCAGTTTTAAGGACCCACGAGGCAGTCTCAAACCAGACCAAGTAGGCACTGGTGCGTCCTTGCGTCTGGGAGGCATCCTGCGAGAGGCGGAATTCCAGGAAGCACCTGGCCGTTTAAGGCCTCAGTACCCTGAACCTCTGTACAGGCTTTTTCCTTAGGAAACAAAACTCAGAAGCAACTGTTCTGGGTGTCAGTTTTCAGGACCCACTTGGCACTCTCAAACCAGACTAAGAAAGCACCGGTGCCACTTTGCGTCTGGGAGGCATCCCGCGAGAGGCCGAATTCCAGTAAGCAGACTGAAATTTAAGGCCTCAGGACCCTGAACCACTCACAGGGTATTTTCCTGGGAAACAAAACTCAGAAGCAACTGTTCTGGGTGTCAGTTTTCAGGACCCACTAGGCACTAACAAACCAGACCAAGTTGGCACTGGTGCCAGGTTGTGTCTGGGAGGCATCCTGCGAGAGGCCGAATTCCAGTAAGCACCCTGAAATTTAAGGCCTAAGGACCCTGAACCACTCACAGGGTATTTTTCTGCGAAACGAAACTCAGAAGCCACTGTTCTGGGTGTCAGTTTTCAGGACCCACTTGGCACTCTAAAATTAGACCAAACTAGCTCCGGTGCCACCTTGCATCTGGGAGGAATCCTGCGAGAGGCGGAATTCCAGGAGGCATCTGGCCATTTAGGGCCTCAGGACCCTGAGCCACTCTATAGGGTATTTCCCTGGGAAACAAAACTCAGAAGCCACTGTTCTGGGTGTCAGTTTTCAGGACCCACTAGGCACTCTCAAACCAGACCAAGTTGGCACAGGTGCCACCTTGAGTCTGGGAGGCATCCTGCGAGAGGCCGAATTCCAGGAGACACCTGGCCGTTTATGGCCTCAGTACCCTGAACCTCTGTACAGGCTTTTTCCCTGGGACACAAAAACTCAGAAGCAACTGTTCTGGCTGTCAGTTTTCAAGACCCTCTTGGCACTCTCAAACCAGACTAAGAAATCACCGGTGCCACTTTGCGTCTGGGAGGCATCCTGCGAGAGGCCGAATTCCAGATGGCACCCGTCCATTTAAAGTTTCAGGCCCCTGAGCCAATGTACAGGCCTTTTCCCTGCGAAACAAAACTCACAAGCCACTTTTCTGGGTGTCAGTTTTCAGGACCCACTAGGCACTAACAAACAAGACCAAGTTGGCACCGGTGCCACATTGCGTCTGGGAGGCATATTGGAGAGGCCGAATTCCCGAAGGCTCCGAGCCATTTAAAGTTTCAGGCCCCTGAACTAGTTTACAGGCCATTTCCCTGGGAAACAAAAACTCACAAGCCACTGTTCTGGGTGTCAGTTTTCAGGACACACTTGGCACTCTCAAACCAGACCAAGTTGGCACTGGTGCCACCTTGCGTCTGGGAGGCATCCTGCGAGAGGCCGAATTCCAGTAAGCACCCTGAAATTTAAGGCCTCAAGAGCCTGAACCACTCTACAGGGTATTTTCCTGGGAAACAAAACTCAGATACCACTGTTCTGGGTGTCAGTTTGCAGGATCCACTTGGCACTCTCAAACCCAACCAAGTTGGCACTGGTGCCACCTTGAGTCTGGGAGGCATCCTGCGAGAGGCCGAATTCCAGTAAGCACCCTGAAATTTAAGGCCTAAGGACCCTGAACCTCTGTACAGGCTTTTTCCCTGGGAAACAAAACTCAGAAGCAACTGTTCTGGCTGTCAGTTTTCAGGACCCACTAGGCACTAACAAAGCAGACCAAGTTGGCAATGGTGCAATCCTGCGTCTGGGAGGCATCCCTCTAGAGGCGCAATTCCAGGAGGCACCTGGCCATTTAAGGCCTCCGTACCCTGAACCTCTGTACAGGCTTTTTCCCTGGGACACAAAAACTCAGAAGCAACTGTTCTGGCTGTCAGTTTTCAAGACCCTCTTGGCACTCTCAAACCAGACTAAGAAATCACCGGTGCCACTTTGCGTCTGGGAGGCTTCCTGCGAGAGGCCGAATTCCAGATGGCACCCGTCCATTTAAAGTTTCAGGCCCCTGAGCCAATGTACAGGCCTTTTCCCTGGGAAACAAAACTCACAAGCCACTTTTCTGGGTGTCAGTTTTCAGGACCCACTAGGCACTAACAAACAAGACCAAGTTGGCACCGGTGCCACATTGCGTCTGGGAGGCATATTGGAGAGGCCGAATTCCCGAAGGCTCCGAGCCATTTAAAGTTTCAGGCCCCTGAACTAGTTTACAGGCCATTTCCCTGGGAAACAAAAACTCACAAGCCACTGTTCTGGGTGTCAGTTTTCAGGACCCACTTGGCAGTCTCAAACCAGACCAAGTTGGCACTGGTGCCACCTTGCGTCTGGGAGGCATCCTGCGAGAGGCCGAATTCCAGTACGCACCCTGAAATTTAAGGCCTCAAGAGCCTGAACCACTCTACAGGGTATTTTCCTGGGAAACAAAACTCAGATACCACTGTTCTGGGTGTCAGTTTGCAGGATCCACTTGGCACTCTCAAACCCGACCAAGTTGGCACTGGTGCCACCTTGCGTCTGGGAGGCATCCTGCGAGAGGCCGAATTCCAGTTAGCACCGTGATATTTAAGGCCTCAGTACCCTGAACCTCTGTACAGGCTTTTTCCCTGGGAAACAAAACTCAGAAGCAACTGTTCTGGGTGTCAGTTTTCAGGACCCACTAGGCACTAACAAAGCAGACCAAGTTGGCACTGGTGCAATCCTGCGTCTGGGAGGCATCCTTCTAGAGGCGCAATTCCAGGAGGCACCTGGCCATTTAAGGCCTCAGGACCCTGAACCAGTGTCCAGGCTATTTCCCTGGGAAACAAAACTCAGAAGCTACTGTTCTGGGTGTCCGTTTTCAGGACCCACTAGGCACTAACAAACCAGACCAAGTTGGCACTGGTGCCAGCTTGTGTCTGGGAGGCATCCTGCGAGAGGCCGAATTCCAGTAAGCACCCTGAAATTTAAGGCCTAAGGACCCTGAACCACTCACAGGGTATTTTTCTGCGAAACGAAACTCAGAAGCCACTGTTCTGGGTGCCAGTTTTCAGGACCCACTAGGCACTAACAAACCAGACCAAGTTGGCACCGGGTCCACATTGCGTCTGGGAGGCATCCTGCGAGAGGCCGAATTCCAGAAGGCTCAGAGCCATTTAAAGATTCAGGCCCCTGAACTAGTTTAAAGGCCATTTCCCTTGGAAACACAAACTCACAAGCCACTGTTCTGGGTGTCAGTTTTCAGGACCCACTTGGCACTCTAAAATTAGACAAAACTGGCTCCGGTGCCACCCTGCGTCTGGGAGGAATCCTGCAAGAGGCGGAATTCCAGGAGGCACCTGGCCATTTAGGGCCTCAGGACCCTGAGCCACTCTACAGGGTATTTCCCTGGGAAACAAAACTCAGAAGCCACTGTTCTGGGTGTCAGTTTTCAGGACCCAGTAGGCACTCTCAAACCAGACCAAATTGGCACAGGTGCCACCTTGAGTCTGGGAGGCATCCTGCGAGAGGCCGAATTCCGGGAGACACCTGGCCGTTTATGGCCTCAGTACCCTGAACTTCTGTACAGGCTTTTTCCCTGGGACACAAAAACACAGAAGCAACTGTTCTGGCTATCAGTTTTCAAGACCCTCTTGGCACTCTCAAACCAGACTAAGAAATCACCGGTGCCACTTTGCGTCTGGGAGGCATCCTGCGAGAGGCCGAATTCCAGATGGCACCCATCCATTTAAAGTTTCAGGCCTCTGAACCAGTGTACAGGCCTTTTCCCTGGGAAACAAAACTCACAAGCCACTTTTCTGGGTGTCAGTTTTCAGGACCCACTAGGCACTAACAAACCAGACCAAGTTGGCACCGGTGCCACATTGCGTCTGGGAGGCATCCTGCGAGAGGCCGAATTCCCGAAGGCTCCGAGCCATTATAAAGTTTCAGGCCCCTGAACTAGTTTACAGGCCATTTCCCTGGGAAACAAAAACTCACAAGCCACTGTTCTGGGTGTCAGTTTTCAGGACCCACTTGGCAGTCTCAAACCAGACCAAGTTGGCACTGGTGCCACCTTGCGTCTGGGAGGCATCCTGCGAGAGGCCGAATTCCAGTACGCACCCTGAAATTTAAGGCCTCAAGAGCCTGAACCACTCTACAGGGTATTTTCCTGGGAAACAAAACTCAGATACCACTGTTCTGGGTGTCAGTTTGCAGGATCCACTTGGCACTCTCAAACCCGACCAAGTTGGCACTGGTGCCACCTTGCGTCTGGGAGGCATCCTGCGAGAGGCCGAATTCCAGTTAGCACCGTGATATTTAAGGCCTCAGTACCCTGAACCTCTGTACAGGCTTTTTCCCTGGGAAACAAAACTCAGAAGCAACTGTTCTGGGTGTCAGTTTTCAGGACCCACTAGGCACTAACAAAGCAGACCAAGTTGGCACTGGTGCAATCCTGCGTCTGGGAGGCATCCTTCTAGAGGCGCAATTCCAGGAGGCACCTGGCCATTTAAGGCCTCAGGACCCTGAACCAGTGTCCAGGCTATTTCCCTGGGAAACAAAACTCAGAAGCTACTGTTCTGGGTGTCCGTTTTCAGGACCCACTAGGCACTAACAAACCAGACCAAGTTGGCACTGGTGCCAGCTTGTGTCTGGGAGGCATCCTGCGAGAGGCCGAATTCCAGTAAGCACCCTGAAATTTAAGGCCTAAGGACCCTGAACCACTCACAGGGTATTTTTCTGCGAAACGAAACTCAGAAGCCACTGTTCTGGGTGCCAGTTTTCAGGACCCACTAGGCACTAACAAACCAGACCAAGTTGGCACCGGGTCCACATTGCGTCTGGGAGGCATCCTGCGAGAGGCCGAATTCCAGAAGGCTCA
Source organism: Fringilla coelebs (assembly GCF_963513975.1). Lineage (NCBI taxonomy): Eukaryota > Metazoa > Chordata > Aves > Passeriformes > Fringillidae > Fringilla > Fringilla coelebs. The sequence continues at coordinate 247,259 of NW_028167515.1, read as the reverse complement.
GAGCCATTTAAAGATTCAGGCCCCTGAACTAGTTTAAAGGCCATTTCCCTTGGAAACACAAACTCACAAGCCACTGTTCTGGGTGTCAGTTTTCAGGACCCACTTGGCACTCTAAAATTAGACAAAACTGGCTCCGGTGCCACCCTGCGTCTGGGAGGAATCCTGCAAGAGGCGGAATTCCAGGAGGCACCTGGCCATTTAGGGCCTCAGGACCCTGAGCCACTCTACAGGGTATTTCCCTGGGAAACAAAACTCAGAAGCCACTGTTCTGGGTGTCAGTTTTCAGGACCCAGTAGGCACTCTCAAACCAGACCAAATTGGCACAGGTGCCACCTTGAGTCTGGGAGGCATCCTGCGAGAGGCCGAATTCCGGGAGACACCTGGCCGTTTATGGCCTCAGTACCCTGAACTTCTGTACAGGCTTTTTCCCTGGGACACAAAAACACAGAAGCAACTGTTCTGGCTATCAGTTTTCAAGACCCTCTTGGCACTCTCAAACCAGACTAAGAAATCACCGGTGCCACTTTGCGTCTGGGAGGCATCCTGCGAGAGGCCGAATTCCAGATGGCACCCATCCATTTAAAGTTTCAGGCCTCTGAACCAGTGTACAGGCCTTTTCCCTGGGAAACAAAACTCACAAGCCACTTTTCTGGGTGTCAGTTTTCAGGACCCACTAGGCACTAACAAACCAGACCAAGTTGGCACCGGTGCCACATTGCGTCTGGGAGGCATCCTGCGAGAGGCCGAATTCCCGAAGGCTCCGAGCCATTATAAAGTTTCAGGCCCCTGAACTAGTTTACAGGCCATTTCCCTGGGAAACAAAAACTCACAAGCCACTGTTCTGGGTGTCAGTTTTCAGGACCCACTTGGCAGTCTCAAACCAGACCAAGTTGGCACTGGTGCCACCTTGCGTCTGGGAGGCATCCTGCGAGAGGCCGAATTCCAGTAAGCACCCTGAAATTTAAGGCCTCAAGAGCCTGAACCACTCCACAGGGTATTTTCCTGGGAAACAAAACTCAGATACCACTGTTCTGGGTGTCAGTTTGCAGGATCCACTTGGCACTCTCAAACCCGACCAAGTTGGCACTGGTGCCACCTTGAGTCTGGGAGGCATCCTGCGAGAGGCCGAATTCCAGTTAGCACAGTGATATTTAAGGCCTCAGTACCCTGAACCTCTGTACAGGCTTTTTCCCTGGGAAACAAAACTCAGAAGCAACTGTTCTGGCTGTCAGTTTTCAGGACCCACTAGGCACTAACAAAGCAGACCAAGTTGGCACTGGTGCAATCCTGCGTCTGGGAGGCATCCTTCTGAAGGCGCAATTCCAGGAGGCACCTGGCCATTTAAGGCCTCAGGACCCTGAACCAGTGTCCAGGCTATTTCCCTGGGAAACAAAACTCAGAAGCCACTGTCCTGGGTGTCAGTTTTCAGGATCCACTTGGCACTCTCAAACCAGACTAAGAAAGCATTGGTGCCACTTTGCGTCTGGGAGGCATCCTGCGAGAGGCCGAATTCCCGAAGGCACCCGGCCATTTAAAGTTTCAGGCCCCTGAACCAGTGTACAGGCCTTTTCCCTGGGAAAGAAAACTCACAAGCCACTGTTCTGGGTGTCAGTTTTCAGGACCCACTAGGCACTCTCAAACCAGACTAAGAAAGCACCGGTGCCACTTTGCGTCTGGGAGGCATCCTGCGAGAGGCCGAATTCCAGAAGGCACCCGGCCATTTAAAGTTTCAGGCCCCTGAACCAGTGTACAGGCCTTTTCCCTGGGAAAGAAAACTCACAAGCCACTGTTCTGGGTGTCAGTTTTCAGGACCCACTAGGCACTCTCAAACCAGACTAAGAAAGCACCGGTGCCACCTAGCGTCAGCGAGGCATCCTGCGAGAGGCCGAATTTCAGAAGGCACCGAGCCATTTAAAGTTCCAGGCCGCTGAACTAGTTTACAGGCCATTTCCATGGGAAACAAAAACCTACAAGCTACTGTTTTGGGAGTCAGTTTTCAGGAACCACCTGGCACTCTCAAACCAGACCAAGTTGGCATTGGTGCCACCTTGCGTCTGGAAGACATCCTGCGAGAGGCGGAATTCCCGAAGGCACGTGGCCATTTAATGCCTCAGGCCCCTGAACCACTCTACAGGGTATTTCCCTGGGACACAAAACTCAGAAGCCACTACTCTGGGTGTCAGTTACAGGACTTAATTGGCCCTCTCAAACCAGACCGGATTGGCACTGGTGGCACATTGCGTCTTGGAGGCATCCTGCGAGAGGCTAAATTACAGGAGGCACCTAGCCATTTTAGGCCTCAGGCCCCTGAACCACTGTACAGGCTTTTTCCCTGGGAAACAAAACTCAGAAGCCACTGTTCTGGGTGTCAGTTTGCAGGACCCATTACCCACTCTCAAACCTGTCCAAGTGGGCACCAGTGCCATGTCGTCTTGACATGAACTCTAGAGTCCTTATAGCGCAACGGATTTCATATCTCCAGGGCCTCATACCTTCTTGAAGTTACTTCATGACGCATCTCCTCTATGCACTGCCGGTCCCTCGTCCTTGCAGCAGTTATCTGACTCCTCAGCTTCACAGCACAGCTAACAAATGCCATCGCTCCCCACAGCTAGCTAGCAAACTGCAGCTCTCTCCTCCCAGCTAGCCAGCAAACTACAGCTCTCTCTTCACCTCTGGCTGGTAAACTGCAACTCTCTCCACCGCTAGTTAGCAAACTGCAGCAACTCTCTTCACAGCTGCCTAACCTACTCTTTTGTAGCATGTGCTCTTATCAGATACAGGTGTGGCTTGTTAAGAGGTGGGCCTGTTTCTAATCCTTACTAATTGGTTCTGCAGAAACTCCTCAGCTGTGAGATTACCTGCTGCACTATTGTCTTACATTCTATCTCCCCACAGTGCCACTTTGAGTCTGGGAGACATCCTGCGATAGGATGAATTCCAGGAGGCACCCGGCAATTGAAGGCCTCGGGCCCTGGAACCATTCTACAGGGCTTTTCCCTGGGAAACAAAACTCAGAAGCCCCTATTCTAGGTGTCAGTTTGCAGGACCCACTTGGCACTCTCAAACCAGACAAAGTTGGCACTGGTGCCACCTTGCGTCTGGAATACATCCTGCGAGAGGCAGAATACCAGTAGGCACCTGGCCATTTTTGGCCTGAGGCCCCTGAACCACTCTACAGGCTTTTTCCCTGGGAAACAATATTCAGAAGCCACTGTTCTGGTTGTCACTTTTCAGGACCCACTTGGCACTCTCAAACAAAACAAAGTTGGCACTGGTGCCACCTTGCGTCTGGGAGGGATCCTGAGAGAGGCAGGATTCCTGGAGGCACCCATTCATTTAAGGCCTCTGTCCCCTGAAGAACTGTTCAGGCTTTTTCCCTGGGAAACAAAACTCAGAAGCCACTATTATGGGTGTCAGTTTGCAGGACCCACTTGGCACTCTCAAACCAGACTAAGCGCGCACTGGTGTCACCTTGCGTCTGGGAGGCATTCTGCGAGAGGCCGAATTCCAGAAGGCACCCGGCCATTTAACGTCTCATCACCCTGAACAAGTGTTCAGGTATTTGCCCTGGGAAACAAAACTCAGAAGCCACTGTTCTGGGTGTCAGTTTGCAGGACCCACTTGGCACTCTCAAAACAGACCAAGTTGGCACTGGTGCCACCTTGCGTCTTGGAGGCATCCTACGAGAGGCGGAATTCCAGGAGGCACCCGGCCATTTTAGGCCTCAGGCCCCTGGACCACTGTACAGGCCTTTACCTTCGGAAACAAAACTCTGAAGCCACTGTTCTGGGTGTCAGTTTGCAGGACTCACTTGGCCCTCTAAAACCAGCATAAGTGCGCACTGGTGCCACTTTGCCTCTGGGAGGGATCCTGCGACAGGCGGAATTCCAGGAGGCACATGGCCATTTAAGGCCTCAGGCCCTTGAACCACTCAACAGGCTTTTTCCCTGGGAAACAAAATTCAGAAGCCACTGTTCTGGGTGTCAGTTTTCAGGACCCACAAGGCACTCTCATTCCAGCCCAAGTTGGCATTGGTGGCACGTTGCGTCTTGGAGGCATCCTGCGAGAGGCAGGATTCCAGGAGGCACCCACACATTTAAGGCCTCTGGCCCCTGAAGAACTGTACAGGCTTTTTCCCTGGGAAACAAAACTCACAATTCAGTGTTCTGGGTGTCAGTTTGCAGGACCCACTAGGCACTCTCAAACCAGACCATGTGGGCACCGGTGCGACTTTGCATCTGGGAAACATCCTGCGAGAGGCGGAATTCCTGGTGGCACATGGCCATTTTAGGCCTCAGGCAACTGGACCAATCTAGAGCCCTTTACCTTTGGAAACAAAACTCAGAAACCACTGTTCTGCGAGTAAATTTTCAAAACCCACTTGGGACTCTCAAACCAGACCAAATTGGCACTGGTGCCACATTGCGTCTGGGAGGCATCCTGCGAGAGGCGGAATTACAGGAGGCACATGGCTATTTTAGGCCTCAGGACCCAGAACCACTGTACAGGCTTTTTCCCTGGGAAAGAAAACTCAGAAGCCACTGTTCTGGTCAGTTTTAAGGACCCACAAGGCACTCACACAGCAGACAAAGTTTTCACTGGTGCCACCTTGCGTCTGGGAGGCATCCTGCGAGAGGCCGAATTCCAGGAGGCACCTGGCCTTTTAAGGCCTCAGTCCCCTGGACCACTGTACAGGCCTTTACTTTGTGAAGCAAAACTCACAATTCTGTGTTCTGCGTGTCAGTTTTCAAAACCCACTAGGCAATCTCAAACGAGACCAAGTTTGCACTAGTGACACCTTGGTCTAGAAGACATCCTGCAAGAGGCAGAATTCCTGTAGGCACCTGGCCATTTTTGGCCCAGAGGCCCCTAAACCACTGTCGAGGATTTTTCCCTGGGAAACAAAACTCACAAGACACTGTTCTGGATGTCACTTTCCGGAATCCACTTGGCACTCTCAAACCAGCTCAAGTTGGCACTGGTGCCACTTTGCTTCTGGTAGACATCCTGCATGAGGCCGAATTCCAGGAGTCACCTGGCCATTTTAGGCCTAAGGCCCCTGAACCAATTTCCAGGCTTTTTCCCTTGGAAACAAAACTCAGAAGCCACTGTTCTGGGTGTAAGTTTTCAGGACCCACTTGGTACTCTCAAACCAGCCCAAGTTGGCACTGGTGCCATTTCGCTTCTGGGAGGCATACTGCGAGAAGCCGAATTCCAGAAGGCACCCGGCAATTTAACGTCTCAGGCCCCTGAACCATTCTTTAGGCCTTTACCTTGGGAAACAAAACTCACTAGCCGCTGTTCTGGGTGTCAGTTTCCAGGACCCACTTGGCAATCTAAAAGCAGACCAAGTTCGCACTGGTGCCACCTTGCGTCTGGGAGACATCCTTCGAGGGACAGAAGACCAGTAGGCACCTGGCCATTTTAGGCCTAAGGCCCCTGAACCACTCTCCAGGATGTTTCCCTGGGAAACAAAACTCACTAGCCACTCTTCTGGATGTCGGGTTCCAGAACCCTCTTGGCCCTCTCAAACCAGCCCAAGTTTGCACTGGTGCCCCTTTGCTTCTGGGAGGCATCCTGCGAGAGGCCGAATTCCAGAAGGCACCCGGCCATTTAAGGCTTCAGGCCCCTGAACCACTGTACAGGCTTTTTCCCTGGGAAAAAGCCTGGGTGTCAGTTTGCAGGGCCCACTTGACACTCTCAAACCAGACCAAGTTGGCACTGGTGCTCTCTTGCGTCTGGGAGGCATCCTGCGAGAGGCGCAATTCTAGGAAGCACCTGGCCATTTAAAGCCTCAGGCCCCTGAAACACTGTACAGGCCTTTACCTTGGGAAACATAATTCACAATTCAGTGTTCTGGGTGTCAGTTTGCAGGACCCACTTGGCAATCACAAACCAGACCAAGTTGGCATTGGTGCCACCTTGCGTCAGGGAGGCATCCTGCGAGAGGCATAATACCAATAGGCACCTCCCCATTTAAGGACTAAGGCTCCTGAACCACTGTACATTTTTTTTCCCTGGGAAACAAAACTCACCAGGCACTGTTCCGGATGTCAGTTTCCAGAACCCACTTGGCCCTCTCAAACCAGCCGAAGTTGGCAGTGGTACCATTTCGCTTCCGGGAGACATCCTGCTAGAAGCCGAATTCCAGAAGGCTGCGGGCCATTTATCGTCTCTGGCCCCTGAACCATAGTACAGGCGTTTTCCCTGGGAAACAAAACTCACAATTCAGTCTTCTGGGTGTCAGTTTTCAGGACCCACTTGGCGATCTCAAACCAGACCAAGTTGGCACTGGTGCCACCTTGCGTCTGGAAGACATCCTTTGAGAGGCAGAATAACAGTAGGCACCTGGCCATTTTAGGCCAAAGGCCCCTGAACTACTGAACAGGCTTTTTCCCTAGGAAATAAAACTCAGAAGCCACTGTTCTGGGTGTCAGTTTCCAGAACCCACTTGGCACTCTCAAACCAGCCCAAGTTTGCACTGGAGCCACTTTGCTTCAGGGAGACATCCTGCGACAGGCCAAATTCCAGAAGCCACCCGGCCATTTAACGTCTCAGGCCCCTCAATAACTGTACAGGCCTTTTCCCTGCGAAACAAAACTCAGAAGCAAATGTTCTGGGCGTCAGTTTGCAGGACCCACTTGGAAATCTCAAACCAGACCAAGTTAGCACTGGTGCCACCTTGCGTCTGGGAGGCCCCCTGCGAGAGGCGGAATTCCAGGAGGCAGGTGGATATTTAAATTCTGAGGCCCCTTAACAACTGCACAGTCCTTTATCCATGGGAAGCCAAACTCAGAAGCCACTGTTCTGGGTGTCAGTTTTCACGACCCACTCTGCACTCTGAAACGAGCCCAAGTTGGAACTTATGCAACTTTGCGTCAGGGAGGCATCATGCGAGACGCGGATTTCCAGGAGGAACCTGGCCATTTTAGGTCTCAGGACCCAGAAACACTGTACAGGATTTTTCCCTGGGAAACAAAACTCAGAAGCCATTGTTCTGGATGTCAGTTTGCAGGATCAACTTGGCAATCTCAAAACAGAGAAAGTTGGCACTGGTGCCACTTGCGTCTGGGAGGCATCTTGCGAGAGGCCGAATTCCAGGAGGCACCCGGTAATTTAAGGAATCAGGCCCCTGAACCCTTCTACAGGCCTTTTCTCTGGGAAACAAAACTCAGAAGCCAATGTACTGGGTGTCAGTTGGCTGGAGACACTTGGTCTTTTCAAACCAGACCAAGTTGGCACTGGTGCCAGCTTGTGTCTGGGAGGCATCCTGCGAGAGGCCGAATTCCAGTAAGCACCCTGAAATTTAAGGCCTAAGGACCCTGAACCACTCTACAGGGTATTTTTCTGCGAAACGAAACTCAGAAGCCACTGTTCTGGGTGTCCGTTTTCAGGACCCACTAGGTTCTAACAAACCAGACCAAGTTGGCACTGGTGCCACATTGCGTCTGGGAGGCATCCTGCGAGAGGCCGAATTCCAGAAGGCACCCGGACATTTAAAGTTCCAGGCCGCTGAACTAGTTTACAGGCCATTTCCATGGGAAACAAAAACTCACAAGCTACTGTTCTGGGTGTCAGTTTTCAGGACCCAGTTGGCACTCTCAGACTAAACTAAGAAAGCACCGGTGCCACCTTGCGTCTGGGAGGCATCCTGCGAGAGGCCGAATTCCAGTAAGCACCCTGAAATTTAAGGCCTCAGGACCCTGAACCACTCTACAGGGTATTTTCCTGCGAAACGAAACTCAGAAGCCACTGTTCTGGGTGACAGTTTTCAGGACCCACTAGGCACTAACAAACCAGACCAAGTTGGCACTGGTGCCACATTGCGTCTGGGAGGCATCCTGCGAGAGGCCGAATTCCAGTAAGCACCCTGAAATTTAAGGCCTCAAGACCCTGAACCACTCTACAGGGTCTTTTCCTGGGAAACAAAACTCAGAAGCCGCTGTTCTGGGTGTCAGTTTTCAGGACCCACTAGGAAATCTCAAACCAGAACAAGTAGGCACTGGTGCCACTTTGCGTCAGGGAGGCATCCTGCGAGAGGCCGAATTCAAGGAGGCACCTGGCCACTTAAGGCCTCAGGGCCCAGAACCACTGTACAGGCTTTTTCCCTGGGAAACAAAACTCAGAAGCCACTGTTCTGGGTGTCAGTTTTCAGGATCCACTTGGCACTCTCAAACCTGACCAAGTTGGCACTGGTGCCACCTTGCGTCTGGGAGGCATCCTGCGAGAGGCCGAATTCCAGTAAGCACCCTGAAATTTAAGGCCTCAGGACCCTGAGCCACTGTACAGGCTTTCTCCTTAGGAAACAAAACTCAGAAGCAACTGTTCTGGGTGTCAGTTTTCAGGACCCACTAGGCACTCTCAAACCAGACTAAGAAAACACCGGTGCCACATTGCGTCTGGGAGGCATCCTGCGAGCTGCCGAAATCTAGAAGGCACCCGGCCATTTAACGTCTCATCACCCTGAACAAGTGTTCAGGTATTTGCCCTGGGAAACAAAACTCAGAAGCCACTGTTCTGGGTGTCAGTTTGCAGGACCCACTTGGCACTCTCAAAACAGACCAAGTTGGCACTGGTGCCACCTTGCGTCTTGGAGGCATCCTACGAGAGGCGGAATTCCAGGAGGCACCCGGCCATTTTAGGCCTCAGGCCCCTGGACCACTGTACAGGCCTTTACCTTCGGAAACAAAACTCTGAAGCCACTGTTCTGGGTGTCAGTTTGCAGGACTCACTTGGCCCTCTAAAACCAGCATAAGTGCGCACTGGTGCCACTTTGCCTCTGGGAGGGATCCTGCGACAGGCGGAATTCCAGGAGGCACATGGCCATTTAAGGCCTCAGGCCCTTGAACCACTCAACAGGCTTTTTCCCTGGGAAACAAAATTCAGAAGCCACTGTTCTGGGTGTCAGTTTTCAGGACCCACAAGGCACTCTCATTCCAGCCCAAGTTGGCATTGGTGGCACGTTGCGTCTTGGAGGCATCCTGCGAGAGGCAGGATTCCAGGAGGCACCCACACATTTAAGGCCTCTGGCCCCTGAAGAACTGTACAGGCTTTTTCCCTGGGAAACAAAACTCACAATTCAGTGTTCTGGGTGTCAGTTTGCAGGACCCACTAGGCACTCTCAAACCAGACCATGTGGGCACCGGTGCGACTTTGCATCTGGGAAACATCCTGCGAGAGGCGGAATTCCTGGTGGCACATGGCCATTTTAGGCCTCAGGCAACTGGACCAATCTAGAGCCCTTTACCTTTGGAAACAAAACTCAGAAACCACTGTTCTGCGAGTAAATTTTCAAAACCCACTTGGGACTCTCAAACCAGACCAAATTGGCACTGGTGCCACATTGCGTCTGGGAGGCATCCTGCGAGAGGCGGAATTACAGGAGGCACATGGCTATTTTAGGCCTCAGGACCCAGAACCACTGTACAGGCTTTTTCCCTGGGAAAGAAAACTCAGAAGCCACTGTTCTGGTCAGTTTTAAGGACCCACAAGGCACTCACACAGCAGACAAAGTTTTCACTGGTGCCACCTTGCGTCTGGGAGGCATCCTGCGAGAGGCCGAATTCCAGGAGGCACCTGGCCTTTTAAGGCCTCAGTCCCCTGGACCACTGTACAGGCCTTTACTTTGTGAAGCAAAACTCACAATTCTGTGTTCTGCGTGTCAGTTTTCAAAACCCACTAGGCAATCTCAAACGAGACCAAGTTTGCACTAGTGACACCTTGGTCTAGAAGACATCCTGCAAGAGGCAGAATTCCTGTAGGCACCTGGCCATTTTTGGCCCAGAGGCCCCTAAACCACTGTCGAGGATTTTTCCCTGGGAAACAAAACTCACAAGACACTGTTCTGGATGTCACTTTCCGGAATCCACTTGGCACTCTCAAACCAGCTCAAGTTGGCACTGGTGCCACTTTGCTTCTGGTAGACATCCTGCATGAGGCCGAATTCCAGGAGTCACCTGGCCATTTTAGGCCTAAGGCCCCTGAACCAATTTCCAGGCTTTTTCCCTTGGAAACAAAACTCAGAAGCCACTGTTCTGGGTGTAAGTTTTCAGGACCCACTTGGTACTCTCAAACCAGCCCAAGTTGGCACTGGTGCCATTTCGCTTCTGGGAGGCATACTGCGAGAAGCCGAATTCCAGAAGGCACCCGGCAATTTAACGTCTCAGGCCCCTGAACCATTCTTTAGGCCTTTACCTTGGGAAACAAAACTCACTAGCCGCTGTTCTGGGTGTCAGTTTCCAGGACCCACTTGGCAATCTAAAAGCAGACCAAGTTCGCACTGGTGCCACCTTGCGTCTGGGAGACATCCTTCGAGGGACAGAAGACCAGTAGGCACCTGGCCATTTTAGGCCTAAGGCCCCTGAACCACTCTCCAGGATGTTTCCCTGGGAAACAAAACTCACTAGCCACTCTTCTGGATGTCGGGTTCCAGAACCCTCTTGGCCCTCTCAAACCAGCCCAAGTTTGCACTGGTGCCCCTTTGCTTCTGGGAGGCATCCTGCGAGAGGCCGAATTCCAGAAGGCACCCGGCCATTTAAGGCTTCAGGCCCCTGAACCACTGTACAGGCTTTTTCCCTGGGAAAAAGCCTGGGTGTCAGTTTGCAGGGCCCACTTGACACTCTCAAACCAGACCAAGTTGGCACTGGTGCTCTCTTGCGTCTGGGAGGCATCCTGCGAGAGGCGCAATTCTAGGAAGCACCTGGCCATTTAAAGCCTCAGGCCCCTGAAACACTGTACAGGCCTTTACCTTGGGAAACATAATTCACAATTCAGTGTTCTGGGTGTCAGTTTGCAGGACCCACTTGGCAATCACAAACCAGACCAAGTTGGCATTGGTGCCACCTTGCGTCAGGGAGGCATCCTGCGAGAGGCATAATACCAATAGGCACCTCCCCATTTAAGGACTAAGGCTCCTGAACCACTGTACATTTTTTTTCCCTGGGAAACAAAACTCACCAGGCACTGTTCCGGATGTCAGTTTCCAGAACCCACTTGGCCCTCTCAAACCAGCCGAAGTTGGCAGTGGTACCATTTCGCTTCCGGGAGACATCCTGCTAGAAGCCGAATTCCAGAAGGCTGCGGGCCATTTATCGTCTCTGGCCCCTGAACCATAGTACAGGCGTTTTCCCTGGGAAACAAAACTCACAATTCAGTCTTCTGGGTGTCAGTTTTCAGGACCCACTTGGCGATCTCAAACCAGACCAAGTTGGCACTGGTGCCACCTTGCGTCTGGAAGACATCCTTTGAGAGGCAGAATAACAGTAGGCACCTGGCCATTTTAGGCCAAAGGCCCCTGAACTACTGAACAGGCTTTTTCCCTAGGAAATAAAACTCAGAAGCCACTGTTCTGGGTGTCAGTTTCCAGAACCCACTTGGCACTCTCAAACCAGCCCAAGTTTGCACTGGAGCCACTTTGCTTCAGGGAGACATCCTGCGACAGGCCAAATTCCAGAAGCCACCCGGCCATTTAACGTCTCAGGCCCCTCAATAACTGTACAGGCCTTTTCCCTGCGAAACAAAACTCAGAAGCAAATGTTCTGGGCGTCAGTTTGCAGGACCCACTTGGAAATCTCAAACCAGACCAAGTTAGCACTGGTGCCACCTTGCGTCTGGGAGGCCCCCTGCGAGAGGCGGAATTCCAGGAGGCAGGTGGATATTTAAATTCTGAGGCCCCTTAACAACTGCACAGTCCTTTATCCATGGGAAGCCAAACTCAGAAGCCACTGTTCTGGGTGTCAGTTTTCACGACCCACTCTGCACTCTGAAACGAGCCCAAGTTGGAACTTATGCAACTTTGCGTCAGGGAGGCATCATGCGAGACGCGGATTTCCAGGAGGAACCTGGCCATTTTAGGTCTCAGGACCCAGAAACACTGTACAGGATTTTTCCCTGGGAAACAAAACTCAGAAGCCATTGTTCTGGATGTCAGTTTGCAGGATCAACTTGGCAATCTCAAAACAGAGAAAGTTGGCACTGGTGCCACTTGCGTCTGGGAGGCATCTTGCGAGAGGCCGAATTCCAGGAGGCACCCGGTAATTTAAGGAATCAGGCCCCTGAACCCTTCTACAGGCCTTTTCTCTGGGAAACAAAACTCAGAAGCCAATGTACTGGGTGTCAGTTGGCTGGAGACACTTGGTCTTTTCAAACCAGACCAAGTTGGCACTGGTGCCAGCTTGTGTCTGGGAGGCATCCTGCGAGAGGCCGAATTCCAGTAAGCACCCTGAAATTTAAGGCCTAAGGACCCTGAACCACTCTACAGGGTATTTTTCTGCGAAACGAAACTCAGAAGCCACTGTTCTGGGTGTCCGTTTTCAGGACCCACTAGGTTCTAACAAACCAGACCAAGTTGGCACTGGTGCCACATTGCGTCTGGGAGGCATCCTGCGAGAGGCCGAATTCCAGAAGGCACCCGGACATTTAAAGTTCCAGGCCGCTGAACTAGTTTACAGGCCATTTCCATGGGAAACAAAAACTCACAAGCTACTGTTCTGGGTGTCAGTTTTCAGGACCCAGTTGGCACTCTCAGACTAAACTAAGAAAGCACCGGTGCCACCTTGCGTCTGGGAGGCATCCTGCGAGAGGCCGAATTCCAGTAAGCACCCTGAAATTTAAGGCCTCAGGACCCTGAACCACTCTACAGGGTATTTTCCTGCGAAACGAAACTCAGAAGCCACTGTTCTGGGTGACAGTTTTCAGGACCCACTAGGCACTAACAAACCAGACCAAGTTGGCACTGGTGCCACATTGCGTCTGGGAGGCATCCTGCGAGAGGCCGAATTCCAGTAAGCACCCTGAAATTTAAGGCCTCAAGACCCTGAACCACTCTACAGGGTCTTTTCCTGGGAAACAAAACTCAGAAGCCGCTGTTCTGGGTGTCAGTTTTCAGGACCCACTAGGAAATCTCAAACCAGAACAAGTAGGCACTGGTGCCACTTTGCGTCAGGGAGGCATCCTGCGAGAGGCCGAATTCAAGGAGGCACCTGGCCACTTAAGGCCTCAGGGCCCAGAACCACTGTACAGGCTTTTTCCCTGGGAAACAAAACTCAGAAGCCACTGTTCTGGGTGTCAGTTTTCAGGATCCACTTGGCACTCTCAAACCTGACCAAGTTGGCACTGGTGCCACCTTGCGTCTGGGAGGCATCCTGCGAGAGGCCGAATTCCAGTAAGCACCCTGAAATTTAAGGCCTCAGGACCCTGAGCCACTGTACAGGCTTTCTCCTTAGGAAACAAAACTCAGAAGCAACTGTTCTGGGTGTCAGTTTTCAGGACCCACTAGGCACTCTCAAACCAGACTAAGAAAACACCGGTGCCACATTGCGTCTGGGAGGCATCCTGCGAGCTGCCGAAATCTAGAAGGCACCCGGCCATTTCATGTTTCAGGCCCCTGAACCAGTGTACAGACCTTTTCCCTGGGAAACAAAACTCACAAGACACTGTTTTGGGTGTCAGTTTTAAGGACCCACTAGGCACTAACAAACCAGACCAAGTTGGCACTGGTGCCTCCGTGCGTCTGGGAGGCATCCTGCGAGAGGCCGAATTCCAGGAGGCGCCTGGCCGTTTAAGGCCTCAGTACCCTGAACCTCTGTACAGGCTTTTTCCCTGGGAAACAAAACTCAGAAGCAACTGTTCTGGGTGTCAGTTTTCAGGACCCTCTTGGCACTCTGAAACCAGAATAAGAAAGCACCGGTGCCACTTTGCGTCTGGGAGGCATCCTGCGAGAGGCCGAATTCCAGTAAGCACCCTGAAATTTAAGGCCTAAGGACCCTGAACCACTCACAGGGTATTTTCCTGGGAAACAAAACTCAGAAGCCGCTGTTCTGGGTGTCAGTTTTCAGGACCCACTAGGCACTAACAAACCAGACCAAGTTGGCACTGGTGCCAGCTTGTGTCTGGGAGGCATACTGCGAGAGGCCGAATTCCAGTAAGCACCCTGAAATTTAAGGCCTAAGGACCCTGAACCACTCACAGGGTATTTTTCTGCGAAACTAAACTCAGAAGCCACTGTTCTGGGTGTCAGTTTGCAGGACCCACTTGGCAATCTCAAACCAGACAAAGTGGGCACTGGTGCCACCTTGCGTCTGGAATACAATTTACGAGAGGCAGAATACCAGGAGCACCTGGCCATTTTAGGCCTCAAGCCCCTGAACCACGGTACAGGCTTTTTCCCTGGGAAACAAAATTAAGAAGCCACTTTTCTGGGTGTCAGTTTGCAGGACTCACTTGGCCCTCTAAAACCAGCATAAGTGCGCACTGGTGCCACATTGCCTCTGGGAGGGATCCTGCGACAGGCGGAATTCCAGGAGGCACATGGCCATTTAAGGCCTCAGGCCCTTGAACCACTCAACAGGCTTTTTCCCTGGGAAACAAAATTCAGAAGCCACTGTTCTGGGTGTCAGTTTTCAGGACCCACAAGGCACTCTCATTCCAGCCCAAGTTGGCATTGGTGGCACGTTGCGTCTTGGAGGCATCCTGCGAGAGGCAGGATTCCAGGAGGCACCCACACATTTAAGGCCTCTGGCCCCTGAAGAACTGTACAGGCTTTTTCCCTGGGAAACAAAACTCACAATTCAGTGTTCTGGGTGTCAGTTTGCAGGACCCACTAGGCACTCTCAAACCAGACCAAGTGGGCACCGGTGCGACTTTGCATCTGGGAAACATCCTGCGAGAGGCGGAATTCCTGGTGGCACATGGCCATTTTAGGCCTCAGGCAACTGGACCAATCTAGAGCCCTTTACCTTTGGAAACAAAACTCAGAAACCACTGTTCTGCGAGTAAATTTTCAAAACCCACTTGGGACTCTCAAACCAGACCAAATTGGCACTGGTGCCACATTGCGTCTGGGAGGCATCCTGCGAGAGGCGGAATTACAGGAGGCACATGGCTATTTTAGGCCTCAGGACCCAGAACCACTGTACAGGCTTTTTCCCTGGGAAAGAAAACTCAGAAGCCACTGTTCTGGTCAGTTTTAAGGACCCACAAGGCACTCACACAGCAGACAAAGTTTTCACTGGTGCCACCTTGCGTCTGGGAGGCATCCTGCGAGAGGCCGAATTCCAGGAGGCACCTGGCCTTTTAAGGCCTCAGTCCCCTGGACCACTGTACAGGCCTTTACTTTGTGAAGCAAAACTCACAATTCTGTGTTCTGCGTGTCAGTTTTCAAAACCCACTAGGCAATCTCAAACGAGACCAAGTTTGCACTAGTGACACCTTGGTCTAGAAGACATCCTGCAAGAGGCAGAATTCCTGTAGGCACCTGGCCATTTTTGGCCCAGAGGCCCCTAAACCACTGTCGAGGATTTTTCCCTGGGAAACAAAACTCACAAGACACTGTTCTGGATGTCACTTTCCGGAATCCACTTGGCACTCTCAAACCAGCTCAAGTTGGCACTGGTGCCACTTTGCTTCTGGTAGACATCCTGCATGAGGCCGAATTCCAGGAGTCACCTGGCCATTTTAGGCCTAAGGCCCCTGAACCAATTTCCAGGCTTTTTCCCTTGGAAACAAAACTCAGAAGCCACTGTTCTGGGTGTAAGTTTTCAGGACCCACTTGGTACTCTCAAACCAGCCCAAGTTGGCACTGGTGCCATTTCGCTTCTGGGAGGCATACTGCGAGAAGCCGAATTCCAGAAGGCACCCGGCAATTTAACGTCTCAGGCCCCTGAACCATTCTTTAGGCCTTTACCTTGGGAAACAAAACTCACTAGCCGCTGTTCTGGGTGTCAGTTTCCAGGACCCACTTGGCAATCTAAAAGCAGACCAAGTTCGCACTGGTGCCACCTTGCGTCTGGGAGACATCCTTTGAGGGACAGAAGACCAGTAGGCACCTGGCCATTTTAGGCCTAAGGCCCCTGAACCACTCTCCAGGATGTTTCCCTGGGAAACAAAACTCACTAGCCACTCTTCTGGATGTCGGGTTCCAGAACCCTCTTGGCCCTCTCAAACCAGCCCAAGTTTGCACTGGTGCCCCTTTGCTTCTGGGAGGCATCCTGCGAGAGGCCGAATTCCAGAAGGCACCCGGCCATTTAAGGCTTCAGGCCCCTGAACCACTGTACAGGCTTTTTCCCTGGGAAAAAGCCTGGGTGTCAGTTTGCAGGGCCCACTTGACACTCTCAAACCAGACCAAGTTGGCACTGGTGCTCTCTTGCGTCTGGGAGGCATCCTGCGAGAGGCGCAATTCTAGGAGGCACCTGGCCATTTAAAGCCTCGGGCCCCTGAAACACTGTACAGGCCTTTACCTTGGGAAACATAATTCACAATTCAGTGTTCTGGGTGTCAGTTTGCAGGACCCACTTGGCAATCACAAACCAGACCAAGTTGGCATTGGTGCCACCTTGCGTCAGGGAGGCATCCTGCGAGAGGCATAATACCAATAGGCACCTCCCCATTTAAGGACTAAGGCCCCTGAACCACTGTACATGTTTTTTCCCTGGGAAACAAAACTCACTAGGCACTGTTCCTGATGTCAGTTTCCAGAACCCACTTGGCCCTCTCAAACCAGCCGAAGTTGGCAGTGGTACCATTTCGCTTCCGGGAGACATCCTGCTAGAAGCCGAATTCCAGAAGGCTGCGGGCCATTTATCGTCTCTGGCCCCTGAACCATAGTACAGGCGTTTTCCCTGGGAAACAAAACTCACAATTCAGTGTTCTGGGTGTCAGTTTTCAGGACACACTTGGTACTCTCAAACCAGACCAAGTTGGCACTGGTGCCACCTTGCGTCTGGAAGACATACTGCAAGAGGCAGAATAACAGTAGGCACGTGGCCATATTAGGCCTAAGGCCCCTAGACCAGGGTGCAGGCCTTTACCTTGGGAAACAAAACTCAGAAGCCACTGTTCTGGGTGTCAGTTTCCAGAACCCACTTGGCACTCTCCAACCAGACCAAGTTGGCACTGGTGCCACTTTGCGTCAGGGAGGCATCCTGAGAGAGGCGGAATTCCAGGAGGCACGTGGCCATTTTAGGCCTCAGGCCCCTGAACCACTGTAAAGGCCCTTTCCCTGGGAAACAAAGCTTAGAAACTACGGTTCTGGGTGTCAGTTTACAGGACCCACTTGGCACTCTCAAACCAGCCGAAGTTGGCACTGGTGCCAGCTTGCGTCTGGGAGATATCCTGCGAGAGGTGGAAATCCAGGAGGCACCTGGCCATGTTAGGCCTAAGGCCCCAGAACTACTGTCCAGGCCTTTTCCCAGGGAAACAATACTCAGAAGTCAGTGTTCTGGGTGTCAGATTCCAGAACCCACTTGGCCCTCTCAAACCAGCCCAAGTTGGCACTGGTGCCACCTTGCGTCTGGGAGGCATCCTGCGACTGGTGGGAGTCCAGGAGGCACCCGGCCATTTAAGGCCTCAGGCCCCTGAACCACTGTACAGGCTTTTCCCGTGGGAAACAAAACTCAGAAGCCACTGTTCTGGGTGTCAGTTTGCAGCACCCACTTGGCACTCTCAAACCAGACCAAGTTGGCACTGGTGCAACCTTGAATCTGGGAGACATACTGCGAGTGGCGGAATTCCAGGAGGCACCTTGACATTTTGGGCCGCAGGCCCCTGTACGACTGTACAGGCCTTTTCCTTGGGAAACAAAACTCAGAAGCCACTGTCCTGGGTGTCAGATTCCAGGACCCACTTGGCACTCTCAAACCAGACCAAGGGGGCACCGGTGACACTTTGGGTCTGGGAGGCATCCTGCGTGAGAACGAATTCCAGGAGGCACCCGGCAATTTAAGGCCTCAGGCCCCTGAACCATTCCACAGGCCTTTACATTGGGAAACAAAACTCAGAAGCAAATGTTCTGGGCGTGAGTTTGCAGGACCCACTTGGCCCTCTCAAACCAGACCAAGTTGGCACTGGTGCTTCCTTGTGTCTGGGATGCATCCTGCAAGTGGCGGGAATTAAGGAGTCACCTGGCCATTTAAGGCCTCAGTCCCATGAACCACTGTATAGGTTTTTCCCTGGGAAACAAAACTCAGAAGCCACTGTTTTGGGTGTCAGTTTGCAGAACCCACTCGGCACTCTCTAACCAGACCAAGTGGGCACTGGTGCGACGTCGTGTATTGGATGCATCCTGCGAAAGGCGGAATTCCAGGAGGCATGCGGCCATTTTAGGCCTCAGGCCACTGAACCAGTCTACAGGCCTTTTCCCAGGGAAACATAACTCAAAAGCCACTGTTCTGGGTGTCATGTTTAAGGCCCCACTTGGCACTCTCAAACCAGACCAACTTTCCACTGGTGCCACTTTGCGTCTTGTAGGCATCCTTCGAGAGGACGAATTCCAGGAGGCACCCTGCAATTTAAGGCCTCAGGACCCTGAACCACTGTACAGGGTATTTCCCTGAGAAACAAAACTCAGAAGCCACTGTTCTGGGTGTCAGTTTGCAGGACCCTTTTGGAACTCTCAAACCTGCCCAAGTTGGCACTGGTGCCAGCTTGCGTCTGGGAGATATCCTGCGAGTGGTCGAATTCCAGGAGGCACCTGGCCATTTTAGGCCTTAGGCCCCTTAACTAGTCTCCAGGCTTTTTCCCTGGAAAACAAAACTCACTAGCCACTGTTCTTGATGTCATTTTCCAGAACCCACTTGGCCCTATCAAACCAGCGCAAGTCTGCACTGGTGCCACCTTGCGTCTGGGAGGCATCCTGCGAGTCGCGGGAGTCCAGGAGGCACCCGGCCATTTAAGGCCTCAGGCCCCTTAACCACACTACAGGCTTTTTCCCTGGGAAACAAAACTCAAAAGCCAATATTCTGGGTGTCAGTTTGCAGGACACACTTGGCCCTCTAAAAGCAGACCAGGTTGGCACTGGTGCAACCTTGCGTCTGGGAGGCATCCTGGGAGAGGTGGAAATCCGGGGGCACATGGCCGTTTTAGGCCTCAGGACCCAGAACCACTGTACCGGCTTTTACCCTGGGAAACAAAACTCAGAAGCCACTGTTCAGGATGTCAGTTTGTAGGACCCACTTGGCACTCTCAAAACAGACCAAGTGGGCACTGTTGCCACTTGCATATAGGAAGCAACCTGCGAGAGGCCGAATTCCAGGAGGCACCCGGTAATTTAAGGCCTCAGGTGCTTGAACCCTTCTACAGGCCTTTTCTCTGGGAAACAAAACTCAAAAGCCAATGTTCTGGGTGTCAGTTTGCAGGACACACTTGGCCCTCTCAAAGAAGACCAAGTTGGCACTGGTGCCACCTTGCGTCTGGGAGGCATACTTCGAGCGGCGCGATTCCAGGAGGCACCTGGCCATTTAAGGATTCAGGCCCCTGAACCACTCAACAGGCTTTTCCCCTGGGAAACAAAACTCACTGGCCACTGTTCCGGATGTCAGTTTCCAGAACCCTCTTGGTACTCTTAAACCAGTCCAAGTTGGCACTGGTGCGATTTAGCTTCTGGGAGGCATCCTGCGAGAGGCCGAATTCCAGAAGGCACCTGGCCATTTATCGTCTCAGGCCCCTTAACCACTGTACAGGCTTTTTCCCTGGGAAACAAAACTCAGAAGCCACTGTTCTGGGTGTCAGTTTGCAGAACACACTTGGCACTTTCAAACCAGACCAAGTTGGCACTTGTGCCACCTTGCGTCTGGGAAATATCCAGCAAGAGGCGGAATTCCAGGAGGCACCTTGCCATCTATTGCCTCAGGCCCCATAACCGCTCTACAGGCTTTTTCCCTGGGAAACAAAACTCAGAAGACACTGTTCTGGGTGTCAGTTTGCAGAACCCACTTGGCAAACTCAAGCCAGACCAACTTGGTGCTGGTGCCACTTTGGGTCTGGGAGCCATCCTGTGAGGGGCCGAATTCCAGGAAGCACCTGGAGATTTAAGGCCTCAGGCCCCTGGACCACTGTACAGGCCTTTAACGTGGGATACAAAACTCCCAATTCACTGTTCCGGGTGACAGTTTGCAGGACCCACTTGGCACTCTCAAACCAGACCAAGTTGGCACTGGTGACATCTTGCATCTGGGAGACATCCTGCGAGAGGCAGAATACCAGCAGGCACCCAGGCATTTAAAGACTCAGGCCCTGGATCCACGGTACAGGCCATCTGTTTGGGAAACCAAACTCACATGCCACTGTCCTGGGTGTCAGTTTGAAGGACCCACTTGGCACTCAAAAACCCGACCAAGTTGGCACTGGTGCCACTTTGCGTCTGGGAGGCATCCTGCAAGAGGCAGAATTCCAGGAGGCACCTGGCCATTCAAAGCCTCAGGACCTTGAACCACTGTAAAGGCCTTTTACCTGGGAAACAAAACTCAGAAGCCACTGTTCTGGGTGTCAGTTTGCAGGACCCACTTGGCAATCTCAAACCAGACAAAGTGGGCACTGGTGCCACCTTGCGTCTGGAATACAATTTACGAGAGGCAGAATACCAGGAGCACCTGGCCATTTTAGGCCTCAAGCCCCTGAACCACGGTACAGGCTTTTTCCCTGGGAAACAAAATTAAGAAGCCACTTTTCTGGGTGTCAGTTTGCAGGACTCACTTGGCCCTCTAAAACCAGCATAAGTGCGCACTGGTGCCACTTTGCCTCTGGGAGGGATCCTGCGACAGGCGGAATTCCAGGAGGCACATGGCCATTTAAGGCCTCAGGCCCTTGAACCACTCAACAGGCTTTTTCCCTGGGAAACAAAATTCAGAAGCCACTGTTCTGGGTGTCAGTTTTCAGGACCCACAAGGCACTCTCATTCCAGCCCAAGTTGGCATTGGTGGCACGTTGCGTCTTGGAGGCATCCTGCGAGAGGCAGGATTCCAGGAGGCACCCACACATTTAAGGCCTCTGGCCCCTGAAGAACTGTACAGGCTTTTTCCCTGGGAAACAAAACTCACAATTCAGTGTTCTGGGTGTCAGTTTGCAGGACCCACTAGGCACTCTCAAACCAGACCAAGTGGGCACCGGTGCGACTTTGCATCTGGGAAACATCCTGCGAGAGGCGGAATTCCTGGTGGCACATGGCCATTTTAGGCCTCAGGCAACTGGACCAATCTAGAGCCCTTTACCTTTGGAAACAAAACTCAGAAACCACTGTTCTGCGAGTAAATTTTCAAAACCCACTTGGGACTCTCAAACCAGACCAAATTGGCACTGGTGCCACATTGCGTCTGGGAGGCATCCTGCGAGAGGCGGAATTACAGGAGGCACATGGCTATTTTAGGCCTCAGGACCCAGAACCACTGTACAGGCTTTTTCCCTGGGAAAGAAAACTCAGAAGCCACTGTTCTGGTCAGTTTTAAGGACCCACAAGGCACTCACACAGCAGACAAAGTTTTCACTGGTGCCACCTTGCGTCTGGGAGGCATCCTGCGAGAGGCCGAATTCCAGGAGGCACCTGGCCTTTTAAGGCCTCAGTCCCCTGGACCACTGTACAGGCCTTTACTTTGTGAAGCAAAACTCACAATTCTGTGTTCTGCGTGTCAGTTTTCAAAACCCACTAGGCAATCTCAAACGAGACCAAGTTTGCACTAGTGACACCTTGGTCTAGAAGACATCCTGCAAGAGGCAGAATTCCTGTAGGCACCTGGCCATTTTTGGCCCAGAGGCCCCTAAACCACTGTCGAGGATTTTTCCCTGGGAAACAAAACTCACAAGACACTGTTCTGGATGTCACTTTCCGGAATCCACTTGGCACTCTCAAACCAGCTCAAGTTGGCACTGGTGCCACTTTGCTTCTGGTAGACATCCTGCATGAGGCCGAATTCCAGGAGTCACCTGGCCATTTTAGGCCTAAGGCCCCTGAACCAATTTCCAGGCTTTTTCCCTTGGAAACAAAACTCAGAAGCCACTGTTCTGGGTGTAAGTTTTCAGGACCCACTTGGTACTCTCAAACCAGCCCAAGTTGGCACTGGTGCCATTTCGCTTCTGGGAGGCATACTGCGAGAAGCCGAATTCCAGAAGGCACCCGGCAATTTAACGTCTCAGGCCCCTGAACCATTCTTTAGGCCTTTACCTTGGGAAACAAAACTCACTAGCCGCTGTTCTGGGTGTCAGTTTCCAGGACCCACTTGGCAATCTAAAAGCAGACCAAGTTCGCACTGGTGCCACCTTGCGTCTGGGAGACATCCTGCGAGAGGCGCAATTCTAGGAGGCACCTGGCCATTTAAAGCCTCGGGCCCCTGAAACACTGTACAGGCCTTTACCTTGGGAAACATAATTCACAATTCAGTGTTCTGGGTGTCAGTTTGCAGGACCCACTTGGCAATCACAAACCAGACCAAGTTGGCATTGGTGCCACCTTGCGTCAGGGAGGCATCCTGCGAGAGGCATAATACCAATAGGCACCTCCCCATTTAAGGACTAAGGCCCCTGAACCACTGTACATGTTTTTTCCCTGGGAAACAAAACTCACTAGGCACTGTTCCGGATGTCAGTTTCCAGAACCCACTTGGCCCTCTCAAACCAGCCGAAGTTGGCAGTGGTACCATTTCGCTTCCGGGAGACATCCTGCTAGAAGCCGAATTCCAGAAGGCTGCGGGCCATTTATCGTCTCTGGCCCCTGAACCATAGTACAGGCGTTTTCCCTGGGAAACAAAACTCACAATTCAGTGTTCTGGGTGTCAGTTTTCAGGACACACTTGGTACTCTCAAACCAGACCAAGTTGGCACTGGTGCCACCTTGCGTCTGGAAGACATACTGCAAGAGGCAGAATAACAGTAGGCACGTGGCCATATTAGGCCTAAGGCCCCTAGACCAGGGTGCAGGCCTTTACCTTGGGAAACAAAACTCAGAAGCCACTGTTCTGGGTGTCAGTTTCCAGAACCCACTTGGCACTCTTCAACCAGACCAAGTTGGCACTGGTGCCACTTTGCGTCAGGGAGGCATCCTGAGAGAGGCGGAATTCCAGGAGGCACGTGGCCATTTTAGGCCTCAGGCCCCTGAACCACTGTAAAGGCCCTTTCCCTGGGAAACAAAGCTTAGAAACTACGGTTCTGGGTGTCAGTTTACAGGACCCACTTGGCACTCTCAAACCAGCCGAAGTTGGCACTGGTGCCAGCTTGCGTCTGGGAGATATCCTGCGAGAGGTGGAAATCCAGGAGGCACCTGGCCATGTTAGGCCTAAGGCCCCAGAACTACTGTCCAGGCCTTTTCCCAGGGAAACAATACTCAGAAGTCAGTGTTCTGGGTGTCAGATTCCAGAACCCACTTGGCCCTCTCAAACCAGCCCAAGTTGGCGCTGGTGCCACCTTGCGTCTGGGAGGCATCCTGCGACTGGTGGGAGTCCAGGAGGCACCCGGCCATTTAAGGCCTCAGGCCCCTGAACCACTGTACAGGCTTTTCCCGTGGGAAACAAAACTCAGAAGCCACTGTTCTGGGTGTCAGTTTTCAGGACCCACTTGGCACTCTCAAACCAGACCAAGTTGGCACTGGTGCAACCTTGAATCTGGGAGACATACTGCGAGTGGCGGAATTCCAGGAGGCACCTTGACATTTTGGGCCGCAGGCCCCTGTACGACTGTACAGGCCTTTTCCTTGGGAAACAAAACTCAGAAGCCACTGTCCTGGGTGTCAGATTCCAGGACCCACTTGGCACTCTCAAACCAGACCAAGGGGGCACCGGTGACACTTTGGGTCTGGGAGGCATCCTGCGTGAGAACGAATTCCAGGAGGCACCCGGCAATTTAAGGCCTCAGGCCCCTGAACCATTCCACAGGCCTTTACATTGGGAAACAAAACTCAGAAGCAAATGTTCTGGGCGTGAGTTTGCAGGACCCACTTGGCCCTCTCAAACCAGACCAAGTTGGCACTGGTGCTTCCTTGTGTCTGGGATGCATCCTGCAAGTGGCGGGAATTAAGGAGTCACCTGGCCATTTAAGGCCTCAGTCCCATGAACCACTGTATAGGTTTTTCCCTGGGAAACAAAACTCAGAAGCCACTGTTTTGGGTGTCAGTTTGCAGAACCTACTCGGCACTCTCTAACCAGACCAAGTGGGCACTGGTGCCACCTCGCGTATTGGATGCATCCTGCGAAAGGCGGAATTCCAGGAGGCATGCGGCCATTTTAGGCCTCAGGCCACTGAACCAGTCTACAGGCCTTTTCCCAGGGAAACATAACTCAAAAGCCACTGTTCTGGGTGTCATGTTTAAGGCCCCACTTGGCACTCTCAAACCAGACCAACTTTCCACTGGTGCCACTTTGCGTCTTGTAGGCATCCTTCGAGAGGACGAATTCCAGGAGGCACCCTGCAATTTAAGGCCTCAGGACCCTGAACCACTGTACAGGGTATTTCCTTGAGAAACAAAACTCAGAAGCCACTGTTCTGGGTGTCAGTTTGCAGGACCCTTTTGGAACTCTCAAACCTGCCCAAGTTGGCACTGGTGCCAGCTTGCGTCTGGGAGATATCCTGCGAGTGGTCGAATTCCAGGAGGCACCTGGCCATTTTAGGCCTTAGGCCCCTTAACTAGTCTCCAGGCTTTTTCCCTGGAAAACAAAACTCACTAGTCACTGTTCTTGATGTCATTTTCCAGAACCCACTTGGCCCTATCAAACCAGCGCAAGTCTGCACTGGTGCCACCTTGCGTCTGGGAGGCATCCTGCGAGTCGCGGGAGTCCAGGAGGCACCCGGCCATTTAAGGCCTCAGGCCCCTTAACCACACTACAGGCTTTTTCCCTGGGAAACAAAACTCAAAAGCCAATATTCTGGGTATCAGTTTGCAGGACACACTTGGCCCTCTAAAAGCAGACCAAGTTGGCACTGGTGCTCTCTTGCGTCTGGGAGGCATCCTGCGAGAGGCGCAATTCTAGGAGGCACCTGGCCATTTAAAGCCTCGGGCCCCTGAAACACTGTACAGGCCTTTACCTTGGGAAACATAATTCACAATTCAGTGTTCTGGGTGTCAGTTTGCAGGACCCACTTGGCAATCACAAACCAGACCAAGTTGGCATTGGTGCCACCTTGCGTCAGGGAGGCATCCTGCGAGAGGCATAATACCAATAGGCACCTCCCCATTTAAGGACTAAGGCCCCTGAACCACTGTACATGTTTTTTCCCTGGGAAACAAAACTCACTAGGCACTGTTCCGGATGTCAGTTTCCAGAACCCACTTGGCCCTCTCAAACAAGCCGAAGTTGGCAGTGGTACCATTTCGCTTCCGGGAGACATCCTGCTAGAAGCCGAATTCCAGAAGGCTGCGGGCCATTTATCGTCTCTGGCCCCTGAACCATAGTACAGGCGTTTTCCCTGGGAAACAAAACTCACAAGCCACTGTTCTGGGTGTCAGTTTTCAGGACACACTTGGTACTCTCAAACCAGACCAAGTTGGCACTGGTGCCACCTTGCGTCTGGAAGACATACTGCAAGAGGCAGAATAACAGTAGGCACGTGGCCATATTAGGCCTAAGGCCCCTAGACCAGGGTGCAGGCCTTTACCTTGGGAAACAAAACTCAGAAGCCACTGTTCTGGGTGTCAGTTTCCAGAACCCACTTGGCACTCTCCAACCAGACCAAGTTGGCACTGGTGCCACTTTGCGTCAGGGAGGCATCCTGAGAGAGGCGGAATTCCAGGAGGCACGTGGCCATTTTAGGCCTCAGGCCCCTGAACCACTGTAAAGGCCCTTTCCCTGGGAAACAAAGCTTAGAAACTACGGTTCTGGGTGTCAGTTTACAGGACCCACTTGGCACTCTCAAACCAGCCGAAGTTGGCACTGGTGCCAGCTTGCGTCTGGGAGATATCCTGCGAGAGGTGGAAATCCAGGAGGCACCTGGCCATGTTAGGCCTAAGGCCCCAGAACTACTGTCCAGGCCTTTTCCCAGGGAAACAATACTCAGAAGTCAGTGTTCTGGGTGTCAGATTCCAGAACCCACTTGGCCCTCTCAAACCAGCCCAAGTTGGCACTGGTGCCACCTTGCGTCTGGGAGGCATCCTGCGACTGGTGGGAGTCCAGGAGGCACCCGGCCATTTAAGGCCTCAGGCCCCTGAACCACTGTACAGGCTTTTCCCGTGGGAAACAAAACTCAGAAGCCACTGTTCTGGGTGTCAGTTTGCAGCACCCACTTGGCACTCTCAAACCAGACCAAGTTGGCACTGGTGCAACCTTGAATCTGGGAGACATACTGCGAGTGGCGGAATTCCAGGAGGCACCTTGACATTTTGGGCCGCAGGCCCCTGTACGACTGTACAGGCCTTTTCCTTGGGAAACAAAACTCAGAAGCCACTGTCCTGGGTGTCAGATTCCAGGACCCACTTGGCACTCTCAAACCAGACCAAGGGGGCACCGGTGACACTTTGGGTCTGGGAGGCATCCTGCGTGAGAACGAATTCCAGGAGGCACCCGGCAATTTAAGGCCTCAGGCCCCTGAACCATTCCACAGGCCTTTACATTGGGAAACAAAACTCAGAAGCAAATGTTCTGGGCGTGAGTTTGCAGGACCCACTTGGCCCTCTCAAACCAGACCAAGTTGGCACTGGTGCTTCCTTGTGTCTGGGATGCATCCTGCAAGTGGCGGGAATTAAGGAGTCACCTGGCCATTTAAGGCCTCAGTCCCATGAACCACTGTATAGGTTTTTCCCTGGGAAACAAAACTCAGAAGCCACTGTTTTGGGTGTCAGTTTGCAGAACCCACTCGGCACTCTCTAACCAGACCAAGTGGGCACTGGTGCGACCTCGTGTATTGGATGCATCCTGCGAAAGGCGGAATTCCAGGAGGCATGCGGCCATTTTAGGCCTCAGGCCACTGAACCAGTCTACAGGCCTTTTCCCAGGGAAACATAACTCAAAAGCCACTGTTCTGGGTGTCATGTTTAAGGCCCCACTTGGCACTCTCAAACCAGACCAACTTTCCACTGGTGCCACTTTGCGTCTTGTAGGCATCCTTCGAGAGGACGAATTCCAGGAGGCACCCTGCAATTTAAGGCCTCAGGACCCTGAACCACTGTACAGGGTATTTCCCTGAGAAACAAAACTCAGAAGCCACTGTTCTGGGTGTCAGTTTGCAGGACCCTTTTGGAACTCTCAAACCTGCCCAAGTTGGCACTGGTGCCAGCTTGCGTCTGGGAGATATCCTGCGAGTGGTCGAATTCCAGGAGGCACCTGGCCATTTTAGGCCTTAGGCCCCTTAACTAGTCTCCAGGCTTTTTCCCTGGAAAACAAAACTCACTAGCCACTGTTCTTGATGTCATTTTCCAGAACCCACTTGGCCCTATCAAACCAGCGCAAGTCTGCACTGGTGCCACCTTGCGTCTGGGAGGCATCCTGCGAGTCGCGGGAGTCCAGGAGGCACCCGGCCATTTAAGGCCTCAGGCCCCTTAACCACACTACAGGCTTTTTCCCTGGGAAACAAAACTCAAAAGCCAATATTCTGGGTGTCAGTTTGCAGGACACACTTGGCCCTCTAAAAGCAGACCAGGTTGGCACTGGTGCAACCTTGCGTCTGGGAGGCATCCTGGGAGAGGTGGAAATCCGGGGGCACATGGCCGTTTTAGGCCTCAGGACCCAGAACCACTGTACCGGCTTTTACCCTGGGAAACAAAACTCAGAAGCCACTGTTCAGGATGTCAGTTTGTAGGACCCACTTGGCACTCTCAAAACAGACCAAGTGGGCACTGTTGCCACTTGCATATAGGAAGCAACCTGCGAGAGGCCGAATTCCAGGAGGCACCCGGTAATTTAAGGCCTCAGGTGCTTGAACCCTTCTACAGGCCTTTTCTCTGGGAAACAAAACTCAAAAGCCAATGTTCTGGGTGTCAGTTTGCAGGACACACTTGGCCCTCTCAAAGAAGACCAAGTTGGCACTGGTGCCACCTTGCGTCTGGGAGGCATACTTCGAGCGGCGCGATTCCAGGAGGCACCTGGCCATTTAAGGATTCAGGCCCCTGAACCACTCAACAGGCTTTTCCCCTGGGAAACAAAATTCACTGGCCACTGTTCCGGATGTCAGTTTCCAGAACCCTCTTGGTACTCTTAAACCAGTCCAAGTTGGCACTGGTGCGATTTAGCTTCTGGGAGGCATCCTGCGAGAGGCCGAATTCCAGAAGGCACCTGGCCATTTATCGTCTCAGGCCCCTTAACCACTGTACAGGCTTTTTCCCTGGGAAACAAAACTCAGAAGCCACTGTTCTGGGTGTCAGTTTGCAGAACACACTTGGCACTTTCAAACCAGACCAAGTTGGCACTTGTGCCACCTTGCGTCTGGGAAATATCCAGCAAGAGGCGGAATTCCAGGAGGCACCTTGCCATCTATTGCCTCAGGCCCCATAACCGCTCTACAGGCTTTTTCCCTGGGAAACAAAACTCAGAAGACACTGTTCTGGGTGTCAGTTTGCAGAACCCACTTGGCAAACTCAAGCCAGACCAACTTGGTGCTGGTGCCACTTTGGGTCTGGGAGCCATCCTGTGAGGGGCCGAATTCCAGGAAGCACCTGGAGATTTAAGGCCTCAGGCCCCTGGACCACTGTACAGGCCTTTAACGTGGGATACAAAACTCCCAATTCACTGTTCCGGGTGACAGTTTGCAGGACCCACTTGGCACTCTCAAACCAGACCAAGTTGGCACTGGTGACATCTTGCATCTGGGAGACATCCTGCGAGAGGCAGAATACCAGCAGGCACCCAGGCATTTAAAGACTCAGGCCCTGGATCCACGGTACAGGCCATCTGTTTGGGAAACCAAACTCACATGCCACTGTCCTGGGTGTCAGTTTGAAGGACCCACTTGGCACTCAAAAACCCGACCAAGTTGGCACTGGTGCCACTTTGCGTCTGGGAGGCATCCTGCAAGAGGCAGAATTCCAGGAGGCACCTGGCCATTCAAAGCCTCAGGACCTTGAACCACTGTAAAGGCCTTTTACCTGGGAAACAAAACTCAGAAGCCACTGTTCTGGGTGTCAGTTTGCAGGACCCACTTGGCAATCTCAAACCAGACAAAGTGGGCACTGGTGCCACCTTGCGTCTGGAATACAATTTACGAGAGGCAGAATACCAGGAGCACCTGGCCATTTTAGGCCTCAAGCCCCTGAACCACGGTACAGGCTTTTTCCCTGGGAAACAAAATTAAGAAGCCACTTTTCTGGGTGTCAGTTTGCAGGACTCACTTGGCCCTCTAAAACCAGCATAAGTGCGCACTGGTGCCACATTGCCTCTGGGAGGGATCCTGCGACAGGCGGAATTCCAGGAGGCACATGGCCATTTAAGGCCTCAGGCCCTTGAACCACTCAACAGGCTTTTTCCCTGGGAAACAAAATTCAGAAGCCACTGTTCTGGGTGTCAGTTTGCAGGACCCACAAGGCACTCTCATTCCAGCCCAAGTTGGCATTGGTGGCACGTTGCGTCTTGGAGGCATCCTGCGAGAGGCAGGATTCCAGGAGGCACCCACACATTTAAGGCCTCTGGCCCCTGAAGAACTGTACAGGCTTTTTCCCTGGGAAACAAAACTCACAATTCAGTGTTCTGGGTGTCAGTTTGCAGGACCCACTAGGCACTCTCAAACCAGACCAAGTGGGCACCGGTGCGACTTTGCATCTGGGAAACATCCTGCGAGAGGCGGAATTCCTGGTGGCACATGGCCATTTTAGGCCTCAGGCAACTGGACCAATCTAGAGCCCTTTACCTTTGGAAACAAAACTCAGAAACCACTGTTCTGCGAGTAAATTTTCAAAACCCACTTGGGACTCTCAAACCAGACCAAATTGGCACTGGTGCCACATTGCGTCTGGGAGGCATCCTGCGAGAGGCGGAATTACAGGAGGCACATGGCTATTTTAGGCCTCAGGACCCAGAACCACTGTACAGGCTTTTTCCCTGGGAAAGAAAACTCAGAAGCCACTGTTCTGGTCAGTTTTAAGGACCCACAAGGCACTCACACAGCAGACAAAGTTTTCACTGGTGCCACCTTGCGTCTGGGAGGCATCCTGCGAGAGGCCGAATTCCAGGAGGCACCTGGCCTTTTAAGGCCTCAGTCCCCTGGACCACTGTACAGGCCTTTACTTTGTGAAGCAAAACTCACAATTCTGTGTTCTGCGTGTCAGTTTTCAAAACCCACTAGGCAATCTCAAACGAGACCAAGTTTGCACTAGTGACACCTTGGTCTAGAAGACATCCTGCAAGAGGCAGAATTCCTGTAGGCACCTGGCCATTTTTGGCCCAGAGGCCCCTAAACCACTGTCGAGGATTTTTCCCTGGGAAACAAAACTCACAAGACACTGTTCTGGATGTCACTTTCCGGAATCCACTTGGCACTCTCAAACCAGCTCAAGTTGGCACTGGTGCCACTTTGCTTCTGGTAGACATCCTGCATGAGGCCGAATTCCAGGAGTCACCTGGCCATTTTAGGCCTAAGGCCCCTGAACCAATTTCCAGGCTTTTTCCCTTGGAAACAAAACTCAGAAGCCACTGTTCTGGGTGTAAGTTTTCAGGACCCACTTGGTACTCTCAAACCAGCCCAAGTTGGCACTGGTGCCATTTCGCTTCTGGGAGGCATACTGCGAGAAGCCGAATTCCAGAAGGCACCCGGCAATTTAACGTCTCAGGCCCCTGAACCATTCTTTAGGCCTTTACCTTGGGAAACAAAACTCACTAGCCGCTGTTCTGGGTGTCAGTTTCCAGGACCCACTTGGCAATCTAAAAGCAGACCAAGTTCGCACTGGTGCCACCTTGCGTCTGGGAGACATCCTGCGAGAGGCGCAATTCTAGGAGGCACCTGGCCATTTAAAGCCTCGGGCCCCTGAAACACTGTACAGGCCTTTACCTTGGGAAACATAATTCACAATTCAGTGTTCTGGGTGTCAGTTTGCAGGACCCACTTGGCAATCACAAACCAGACCAAGTTGGCATTGGTGCCACCTTGCGTCAGGGAGGCATCCTGCGAGAGGCATAATACCAATAGGCACCTCCCCATTTAAGGACTAAGGCCCCTGAACCACTGTACATGTTTTTTCCCTGGGAAACAAAACTCACTAGGCACTGTTCCGGATGTCAGTTTCCAGAACCCACTTGGCCCTCTCAAACCAGCCGAAGTTGGCAGTGGTACCATTTCGCTTCCGGGAGACATCCTGCTAGAAGCCGAATTCCAGAAGGCTGCGGGCCATTTATCGTCTCTGGCCCCTGAACCATAGTACAGGCGTTTTCCCTGGGAAACAAAACTCACAATTCAGTGTTCTGGGTGTCAGTTTTCAGGACACACTTGGTACTCTCAAACCAGACCAAGTTGGCACTGGTGCCACCTTGCGTCTGGAAGACATACTGCAAGAGGCAGAATAACAGTAGGCACGTGGCCATATTAGGCCTAAGGCCCCTAGACCAGGGTGCAGGCCTTTACCTTGGGAAACAAAACTCAGAAGCCACTGTTCTGGGTGTCAGTTTCCAGAACCCACTTGGCACTCTTCAACCAGACCAAGTTGGCACTGGTGCCACTTTGCGTCAGGGAGGCATCCTGAGAGAGGCGGAATTCCAGGAGGCACGTGGCCATTTTAGGCCTCAGGCCCCTGAACCACTGTAAAGGCCCTTTCCCTGGGAAACAAAGCTTAGAAACTACGGTTCTGGGTGTCAGTTTACAGGACCCACTTGGCACTCTCAAACCAGCCGAAGTTGGCACTGGTGCCAGCTTGCGTCTGGGAGATATCCTGCGAGAGGTGGAAATCCAGGAGGCACCTGGCCATGTTAGGCCTAAGGCCCCAGAACTACTGTCCAGGCCTTTTCCCAGGGAAACAATACTCAGAAGTCAGTGTTCTGGGTGTCAGATTCCAGAACCCACTTGGCCCTCTCAAACCAGCCCAAGTTGGCGCTGGTGCCACCTTGCGTCTGGGAGGCATCCTGCGACTGGTGGGAGTCCAGGAGGCACCCGGCCATTTAAGGCCTCAGGCCCCTGAACCACTGTACAGGCTTTTCCCGTGGGAAACAAAACTCAGAAGCCACTGTTCTGGGTGTCAGTTTTCAGGACCCACTTGGCACTCTCAAACCAGACCAAGTTGGCACTGGTGCAACCTTGAATCTGGGAGACATACTGCGAGTGGCGGAATTCCAGGAGGCACCTTGACATTTTGGGCCTCAGGCCCCTGTACGACTGTACAGGCCTTTTCCTTGGGAAACAAAACTCAGAAGCCACTGTCCTGGGTGTCAGATTCCAGGACCCACTTGGCACTCTCAAACCAGACCAAGGGGGCACCGGTGACACTTTGGGTCTGGGAGGCATCCTGCGTGAGAACGAATTCCAGGAGGCACCCGGCAATTTAAGGCCTCAGGCCCCTGAACCATTCCACAGGCCTTTACATTGGGAAACAAAACTCAGAAGCAAATGTTCTGGGCGTGAGTTTGCAGGACCCACTTGGCCCTCTCAAACCAGACCAAGTTGGCACTGGTGCTTCCTTGTGTCTGGGATGCATCCTGCAAGTGGCGGGAATTAAGGAGTCACCTGGCCATTTAAGGCCTCAGTCCCATGAACCACTGTATAGGTTTTTCCCTGGGAAACAAAACTCAGAAGCCACTGTTTTGGGTGTCAGTTTGCAGAACCTACTCGGCACTCTCTAACCAGACCAAGTGGGCACTGGTGCCACCTCGCGTATTGGATGCATCCTGCGAAAGGCGGAATTCCAGGAGGCATGCGGCCATTTTAGGCCTCAGGCCACTGAACCAGTCTACAGGCCTTTTCCCAGGGAAACATAACTCAAAAGCCACTGTTCTGGGTGTCATGTTTAAGGCCCCACTTGGCACTCTCAAACCAGACCAACTTTCCACTGGTGCCACTTTGCGTCTTGTAGGCATCCTTCGAGAGGACGAATTCCAGGAGGCACCCTGCAATTTAAGGCCTCAGGACCCTGAACCACTGTACAGGGTATTTCCTTGAGAAACAAAACTCAGAAGCCACTGTTCTGGGTGTCAGTTTGCAGGACCCTTTTGGAACTCTCAAACCTGCCCAAGTTGGCACTGGTGCCAGCTTGCGTCTGGGAGATATCCTGCGAGTGGTCGAATTCCAGGAGGCACCTGGCCATTTTAGGCCTTAGGCCCCTTAACTAGTCTCCAGGCTTTTTCCCTGGAAAACAAAACTCACTAGCCACTGTTCTTGATGTCATTTTCCAGAACCCACTTGGCCCTATCAAACCAGCGCAAGTCTGCACTGGTGCCACCTTGCGTCTGGGAGGCATCCTGCGAGTCGCGGGAGTCCAGGAGGCACCCGGCCATTTAAGGCCTCAGGCCCCTTAACCACACTACAGGCTTTTTCCCTGGGAAACAAAACTCAAAAGCCAATATTCTGGGTGTCAGTTTGCAGGACACTCTTGGCCCTCTAAAAGCAGACCAAGTTGGCACTGGTGCAACCTTGCGTCTGGGAGGCATCCTGGGAGAGGTGGAAATCCGGGGGCACATGGCCGTTTTAGGCCTCAGGACCCAGAACCACTGTACCGGCTTTTACCCTGGGAAACAAAACTCAGAAGCCACTGTTCAGGATGTCAGTTTGTAGGACCCACTTGGCACTCTCAAAACAGACCAAGTGGGCACTGTTGCCACTTGCATATAGGAAGCAACCTGCGAGAGGCCGAATTCCAGGAGGCACCCGGTAATTTAAGGCCTCAGGTGCTTGAACCCTTCTACAGGCCTTTTCTCTGGGAAACAAAACTCAAAAGCCAATGTTCTGGGTGTCAGTTTGCAGGACACACTTGGCCCTCTCAAAGAAGACCAAGTTGGCACTGGTGCCACCTTGCGTCTGGGAGGCATACTTCGAGCGGCGCGATTCCAGGAGGCACCTGGCCATTTAAGGATTCAGGCCCCTGAACCACTCAACAGGCTTTTCCCCTGGGAAACAAAACTCACTGGCCACTGTTCCGGATGTCAGTTTCCAGAACCCTCTTGGTACTCTTAAACCAGTCCAAGTTGGCACTGGTGCGATTTAGCTTCTGGGAGGCATCCTGCGAGAGGCCGAATTCCAGAAGGCACCTGGCCATTTATCGTCTCAGGCCCCTTAACCACTGTACAGGCTTTTTCCCTGGGAAACAAAACTCAGAAGCCACTGTTCTGGGTGTCAGTTTGCAGAACACACTTGGCACTTTCAAACCAGACCAAGTTGGCACTTGTGCCACCTTGCGTCTGGGAAATATCCAGCAAGAGGCGGAATTCCAGGAGGCACCTTGCCATCTATTGCCTCAGGCCCCATAACCGCTCTACAGGCTTTTTCCCTGGGAAACAAAACTCAGAAGACACTGTTCTGGGTGTCAGTTTGCAGAACCCACTTGGCAAACTCAAGCCAGACCAACTTGGTGCTGGTGCCACTTTGGGTCTGGGAGCCATCCTGTGAGGGGCCGAATTCCAGGAAGCACCTGGAGATTTAAGGCCTCAGGCCCCTGGACCACTGTACAGGCCTTTAACGTGGGATACAAAACTCCCAATTCACTGTTCCAGGTGACAGTTTGCAGGACCCACTTGGCACTCTCAAACCAGACCAAGTTGGCACTGGTGCCATCTTGCATCTGGGAGACATCCTGCGAGAGGCAGAATACCAGCAGGCACCCAGGCATTTAAAGACTCAGGCCCTGGATCCACGGTACAGGCCATCTGTTTGGGAAACCAAACTCACATGCCACTGTCCTGGGTGTCAGTTTGAAGGACCCACTTGGCACTCAAAAACCCGACCAAGTTGGCACTGGTGCCACTTTGCGTCAGGGAGGCATCCTGAGAGAGGCAGAATTCCAGGAGGCACCTGGCCATTCAAAGCCTCAGGACCTTGAACCACTGTAAAGGCCTTTTACCTGGGAAACAAAACTCAGAAGCCACTGTTCTGGGTGTCAGTTTGCAGGACCAAGTCGGTAATCTCAAACCAGACCATGTATGCACTGGTGCCACCTTACGTCTGGTCGCATCCTTTGAGAGGCCGAATTCCAGGACGCACCCAGCAATTTAAAGGCCTCAAGCCCCTGAACCACTGTACAAAACTTTTCCCTGGGAAACAAAACTCACAAGCCACTGTCCTGGGTGTCAGTTTGCAGGACCCACTTGGCACTCTCAAACCAGACCAAGTTGGCACTGGATCCACCTTGCGTCTGGGAAACATCCAGCAAGAGGCGGAATTCCAGGAGGCACCTGGCCATCTATGGCCTCAGGCCCCATAACCGCTGTACAGGCTTTTTCCCTGGGAAACGAAACTCAGAAGACACTGTTCTGGTTGTCAGTTTGCAGGACCCACTTGCAATCTCAAACCAGACCAAGTTGGCACTGGTGCCACTTTGCGTCGTGGAGGCATCCAGCGAGAAATGGAATTCTAGGAGGCTGCTGGCCATTTAAGGCCTCAGGCCCCTGAACCACTGTACAGGTTTTTTCCCTGGGAAACAAAACTCACAAGCCACTCTTCTGGGTGTCAATTTGCAGGAGACACTTGGCAATCTCAAACCAGAGCAACTTGGCACTGGTGCCACCTTGCGTCTGGAAGGTATCCTGCGGGAGGCGGAATTCCAGGAGGCACCCAGAAATTTAAGGCCTCAGGCCCCTGAACCATTTTACAGACCTTTTCCATGGGAAACAAAACTCACAAGCCACTGTCCTGGGTGTCAGTTTTCAGGATTCACTTGGCACTCTAAAACCAGCCCAAGTTGGCACTGCTGCCACCTTGTATCTGGGAGGCATTCTGCGAGAGGCCGAATTCCAGTAGCCGCCAGGCAATTTAAGGCCTCAGGACCCTGATCCACTGTACAGGCTTTTTCCCTGGGAAACAAAACTCACAATCCGCAGTTCTGGGTGTCAGTTTGCAGGACCCACTCAGGAAATCTCAAACCAGCCCAACTTGGCACTGCTGCCACCTTGTGTCTGGGAGGGATCTTGCGAGAGGCGGAATTCCAGAAGGCAAATGGCCATTTTGGGCCTCAGGCCCCTGGACAACTGTAACGGCCTTTACCTTGGGAAACAAAACTCAGAAGCCACTGTTCTGGGTGTCAGTTTGCAGGACCCACTTGGCACTCTCAAACCAGCCCAAGTTGACACTAGTGCCACTTTGCGTCTGGGAAACATCCTGCGAGAGGCCGAATTCCAGAAGGAACCTGGCCATTTAAAGCCTCAGGATCCTGAACCACTGTACAGTCCTTTTCAATGGGAAACAAAACTCACAAGCCACTGTTTTGGCTGTCAGTTTGCAGGACCCACTTGGCAATTTCAAACGAGAGCACCTTTGCACTGGTGCCACTTTGAGTCCGGGAGGCATCCTGTGTGAGGCCGATTTCCAAGAGGCACCCAGCCATTTAAGGCATCAGGCGCCTGAACCACTGTACAGGTATTTTCCCTGGGAAATAAAACTCACAAGCCACTGTTCTGGGTGTCAGTTTACAGTGCCCACTCAGCTATCTCAAACCACACTACTTGACACTGCTGCCACTTTGCGTCTAGGAGGCATTCTGCGAGAGGCCGAATTCTAGGAGGCACCTGGTCATTTAAGGCTTCAGACCCCTTAACCACTGTACAGGGTTTTCCCCTGGGAAACAAAACTCAGAAGCCACTGTTCTGGGTGTCAGTTTTAAGAACCAACTTGGCACTCTAAAACCAGACCAATTTGGCACTGGTTCCAACTTGCGTCTGAGAGGCATCCTGCTAGAGGCGAAAATTCCTGGAGGCACCAGGCCATTTAAGGCCTCAGGACCCTGAACCACTGTACATGGTTTTTCCCTGGGAAACAAAACTAAGAAGCCACTGTTCTAAGTGTCAGTTTGCAGAACCCACTTTGCAATCTCAAACCAGACCAATTTGGCACTGGTGCCACCTTGCGTCTGGGAGGCATCCTGCGAGAGGCGGAATTCAAGGAGGCTGCTGGCCATTTAAGGTCTCATGTCCCTGAACCACTGTACAGGCTTTTTCCCTGGGAAACAAAACTCAGAAGCCACTGTTCTGGGTGTCAATTTGCAGGACCCACTTGGCACTCTCAAACCAGACCAAGTTGGAACTGGTGCCACCTTGCGTCTGGGAGGCATCTTGCGAGAGGCTGAATTCCAGGAGGCGCATGGCCTTTTTAGGCCTCAGGCACCTGGACCACTCTACAGGCCTTTACCTTGGGAAACAAAACTCCCAAATCACTGTTCTGGGAGTCAGTTTGCAGGTCCCACTTGGCACTCTCAAACCAGACCAAGTTGGCAGTGGTGCCACCTTGTATCTGGGAGACATTCTGTGAGAGGCCGAATTCCAGAGGGCACCTGGCCATATAAGGCCTCAGGCCCTTGAACCCTTGTACAGACCTTTTCCATGGGAAAAAAATATTCAGAAGCTACTGTCCTGGGTGTCAGTTTTCAGAATCCACTTGGCGCTCTCAGACCAGACCAAGTTGGCACTGGTGCCACTTTGCATCTAGGAAAAATCCTGGAAGAGGCAGAATTCCAGGAGGCACCTAGCCATTTAATGCCTCTAGACCCTGAACCACTGTAAAGGATTTTTCCCTGGGAAACAAAGCTCAGAAGCCATTGTTCTAGGTGTCAGTTTGCAGGACCCACTCAGCAATCTCACACCAGCCCTAATTGGCACTACTGCCACCTTGCGTCTAAGAGGCCTCCTGCGAGAGGCGTTACTCCTGGAGGCACCCGGCCATTTAAGGCCTCAGTCCCCGGATCCCTTATACTAGCCTTTTGCCTGGGAAACAAAATTACCAAGCCCTTGTCCTTGCTATCAGTTTACAAGACTTACTTGGCAGTCTCAAACCAGCTAACTTGGCACTGATACCACCTTGCGTCTGGGAGGCATCCTGCGAGAGGCGCAATTCCAGGAGCCACCTGGTCATTTAAGGCTTCAGACCCCTTAACCACTGTACAGGTTTTTCCCCTGGGAAACAAAACTCACAAGCCACTGTTCTGGGTGCCAGTTCGCAGGACCCCCTTCGCACTCTCGAATCTGCCCAAGTTGGCACTGGTGCCACTTTGCGTCAAGGAAACATCCTGGAAGAGGCGGAATTCCAGGAGGCACCTGGGTATTTAAGGTCTCAGGCCCCTGAAGCACTGTACAGGTTTTTCCCTGGGAAACAAAACTCAGAGGCCACTGTCCTGGGTTTCAGTTTGCAGGACCCACTTGGTCCTCTCAAACCAGAACAACTTGGCACTGATGCCACCTTGCGTCTGGGAGGCATCCTGCTAGTGGCGGAATTCCAGGAGCCACCAGGCAATTTAAGGCTTTAGGCCCCTGAAACACTGTACAGGCTTTTTTCCTGTTAAACAAAACTCAGAAGCCACTGTTCTGGGTGTCAGTTTGCAGGACCCACTAGGCGCTCAGTAATCAGATCAATCATGCTTAGGTGCCACTTTGCGTTTGGGAGGCATCTTGCAAGAGGCGGAATTCCAGTAGGCACCCGGAAATTTAAAGCCTCAGGCGCCTGAAGCACTCTACAGGCTTTTTCCCGTGGATACAAAACTCATCAGGCACTGTTCTGGGTGTCAGTGTTCAGGACCCACTTGCAACTCTCAAACCAGACTAACTTGGCACTGGTGCCACTTTGCATCTGGGAGGCATCCTGCGAGAGGCCGAATTCCAGGAGGCACATGGAAATTTAAGGCCTCAGGCCCCTGAGCCATTTTACAGCCCTTTTCCCTGGGAAACAAAACTCACAAGACACTGTTGTAGGTGTCAGTTTGCAGGACCCACTTGGCACTCTCAAACCAGACGAAGTTGGCACTGGTGCCACTTTGCGTCTTGGAGGCATCCAGCGAGAAATGGAATTCCAGGAGGCTGCTGGCCATTTAAGGCCTCAGGCCCCTGAACCACTCAACAGGCTTTTCCCCTGGGAAACAAAACTCACTGGCGACTGTTCTGGGTGTCAATTTGCAGGATTCACTTGGCACTCTAAAACCAGCCCAAGTTGGCACTGCTGCCACCTTGTATCT
Source organism: Fringilla coelebs (assembly GCF_963513975.1). Classification (NCBI taxonomy): domain Eukaryota; kingdom Metazoa; phylum Chordata; class Aves; order Passeriformes; family Fringillidae; genus Fringilla; species Fringilla coelebs. Next base: position 208,516 of record NW_028167515.1, on the reverse strand, counting down.
GGGAGACATCCTGCGAGAGGCCGAATTCCAGTAGCCACCAGGCAATTTAAGGCCTCAGGACCCTGATCCATTGTACAGGCTTTTTCCCTGGGAAACAAAACTCACAATCCGCAGTTCTGGGTGTCATTTTGCAGGACCCACTCAGGAAATCTCAAACCAGCCCAACTTGGCACTGCTGCCACCTTGCGTCTGGGAGGGATCCTGCAAGAGGCGGAATTCCAGGAGGCAGCCGGCCATTTAAAGCCTCAGGCGCCCTATCCACTGTATAGGCCTTTTGCCTAGGAAACAAAATTCACAAGCCACTGTTCTGGGTGTCAGTTTGCAGGACCACCTTCGCACACTCAAACCAGCCCAAGTTGACACTAGTGCCACTTTGCGTCTGGGAAGAATCCTGCAAGAGGAGGAATTCCAGGAGGCACCTGGCCATATAATGCCTCAGGCCCCTGAACCACTCTACAGGCTTTTTCCCTGGGAAACAAAACTCACAAGCCACTGTTTTGGGTGTCAGTTTGCAGGACGCACTTGGCAATTTCAAATGAGACCACCTTTGCACTGGTGCCACCTTGCGTCTGGAAGGTATCCTGCGAGAGGCGGAATTCCAGGAGGCACCCGGAAATTTAAGGCCTCAGGCCCCTGAACCACTGTACAGGATTTTTCCCAGGGAAACAAAACTCATAAGCCACTGTTCTGGGTATCAGTGTTCAGTGCCCACTCAGCTATCTCAAACCACACTACTTGACACTGCTGCCAGTTTGCGTCTGGGAGGCATTCTGCGAGAGGCCGAATTCCAGGAGGCACACGGTCATTTAACACGTCAGAACCCTGAACCGCTCTACAAGCCTTTTACGTTGGGAAACAAAACTCAGAAGCCACTGTTCTGGGTGTCAGTTTGAAAGACCCACTTGGCACTCTCAAACCAGACCAATTTGGCACTGGTGCCACTTGGAGTCTGGGAGGCATCCTGCGAGAGGCCGTCTTCTAGGAGGCACCTGGTCATTTAAGGCTTCAGACCCCTTAACCACTGTACAGGGTTTTCCCCTGAAAAACAAAACTCACAAGCCACTGTTGTGGGTGTCAGTTTACAGTAGCTACGTGGCAATCTCAAAGCAGCCCAACTTGGCACAGGTGCCACTTTGAGTCTGGGAGGCATCCTGTTAGAGGCCGAATTCCAGGAGTCACATTGCAATTTAAGGCCTCAGGCCCCTGAACCACTGTACAGAACTTTTGCCTGGGAAACAAAACTCAGAAGCCACTGTTCTGGGGGTCAGTTCGCCGGACAAACTTGGCACTCTCAAACCAGACCAAGTTGGCACTGGTGCCACATTGTTTTTTGGAGACCTCCTGTGAGTGGCCGAATTCAAGGAGGCACATGGCAATTTAAGGCTTCAGGCCCCTGAACCATTTTACAGACTTTTTCCATGGGAAACAAAACTCACAATTCACTGTTCTGGGTGTCAGTTTGCAGGACCCACTTGGCACTCTCAAACCAGACCAACGTGGCACTGGTGCCACTTTGCGTCTGGGAGGCATCCTGCTAAAGGCGGAATTCAAGGAGCGACCCGGCCATTTAAGGCTTTAGGCCCCTGAAGCACTGTACAGGCTTTTTCCCTGGGAAACGAAACTCACAAGCCACTGTTCTGGGTGTCAATTTGCAGGACCCACTTGGTAATCACAAACCAGACCAAGTTGGCACTGGTGCTACTTTGCATCTCAGGGGCATCCTGCGAGAGGCGGAATTCCAGGAGCCACCTGGCCATTTAAGGCCTCAGGACCCTGAACCACTGTACAGGGTATTTCCCTGGGAAACAAAACTCACAATTCACTGTTCTTGGTGTCAGTTTACAGGACCCACTCGGCAATCTCAAACCAGACCAATTTGGCACTGGTGCCACTTTGCGTCCGGGAGGCATCCAGCGATAGGCCGAATTCCAGAATGCACCCGGCCATTTAAGGCCTCAGGCCCGTGAACCATTGTACAGACCTTTTCCATGGGAAACAAAACTCACAAGCCACTGTCCTGAGTATCAGTTTACAAGACCCACTTGGCAGTCTCAAACCAGACCACTTGGCACTGATGCCACCTTGCGTTCGGGAGGCATCCTGTGAGAGGCGGAATTCCAGGAGCCACCTGGTCATTTAAGGCTTCAGACCCCTTAACCACTGTACAGGGTTTTGCCCTGGGAAACAAAACTCAGAAGCCACTGTTCTGGATGTCAGTTTACAGTAGCTACGTGGCAATCTCAAACCAGCCCAACTTGGCACAGGTGCCACTTTGAGTCAGGGAGGCATCCTGTTATAGGCCGAATTCCAGGAGGCACCTGGCCATTTAAAGCCTCAGGCCCCTGAACCACTGTACAGGATTTTTCCCTGGGAAACAAAACTCACAAGCCACTGTTCTGGGTGTCAATTTGCAGGACCCACTTGGCATTCTCAAACCAGCCCAAGTTGTCACTGGTGCCACGTTTGGTCTGGGAGGTATCCTGCAAGAGGTGGAATTCCAGGAGGCTCCGGGCCATTTAAGGCCTCAGGCCCCTGAACCACTGTACAGGCTTTTTCCCTGGGAAATAAAACTCACAAGCCACTGTTCTGGGAGTTAGTTTGCAGGACCTACTTGCTACTCTCAAAGCAGCCCATGTTGGCACTGGAGCCACCTTGCGTCTGGGAGGCATCCTGCAAGAGGAGGAATTTCAAGAGGCACTGGGCCATTTAAGGCCTCAGGACCCTGGACCACTCTTCAGGCCTTTTCCTTGGGAAACAAAACTCACAAGCCACTGTTCTGGGTGTCAGTTTGCAGGACCCACTTGACACTCTCAAACCAGCTTAAGTGCCACCTTGTATCTGGGAGACATCCTGCGAGTGGCCGCATTCCAGGAGGCACCTAGCCATTTAAGGCCTCTGGCCCCTGGACCACCTTACAGGCCTTTTTCCGTGGGAAGTCAGTGTTCTGGGTGTCATTTTTCAGGACCCACTTGGCACTCTCAAACCTGACCAAATTGGCACTGGTTCCACTTAGCGTCTTGGAAATGTCCTGCGAGAGGCCAAATTCCAGGAGGCACCTGGACATTTAACCGCTCAGGACCCTTAACCACTCTACAGACCTTTTCCCTTGGAAAGAATTGTCAGAAGCCACTGTTCTGGGTGTCAGTTTGCAGGACCCACTTGGAACTTTCAAACCAGGCCAAGTTGGCCCTCGTGCCACTTTGCATCTTGGAGGCATCCTGCGAGAGGCGGAATTCTAGGAGGCACATGGCCATTTAAGGCCTCAGGCCCCTGAACCATTCTACAGGCTTTTTCCCTGGGAAACAAAACTCACAAGCCACTGTTCTGGGTGTCAGTTTGCAGGACCCACTTGGCAATCTCAAACCAGACCAAGTTGGCCCTGGTTCCACTTTTCATCTGCGAGGCATCGTGTGAGAGGAGGAATTCCAGGTGGCACCTGACTATTTAAGGCCTCAGGCCCCTGGACCACTTTACAGGCCTTTTTCCTGGGAAACAACACTCACATGACCCTGTTCTGTGTGTCAGTTTCGGGACCTCCTTGGCACTCCTATTGGAATAATATTCCATTATTACTGGATAGCATTTGTCTGGGGTCGTCCGGCCCTCGCTGCTCGGCTAAATGCAGCTGCTGTGGTTCTTAGCCACAGAGATCCCTCTGGCTAGCTAAGTGTTGCAGCTAGACACTGAGAACAAGTCTAGGTATGTAGGACCTCAGCTTTACCTCGGGTGACAGTCCTTAGGCTAGGTGAGATGAAAGGAGAGGATTCTACCGCAGGGTTTGGTCCAGAGCTTTTTTCCAGGGTCACAGATCTCTGAATATGGTAACAGCTACAGTAGAATTCCAGCCACATGGTCCCGCGGTCCTTTTAAGCTCAGGGGGAGGGAGAGGGGAGAGGATAGGTGAGCTACCAACCAGGTGGGAGAGGGCGAGTCTCAGGCAATAATGACACTTAGACCGGCCAATGGCCCAGGGCTGAAAGGAATCTTTTGAACTTCTTCCAATCACACGTCGCTTTTGCTGGAATGTTAAGCTTGATGGACATCATTTAGGAAGAGAAAGGGGGAGGGGAGCAGAGAAGCTATTTCTACCTGGGAAAGGACTGGAAGTCTAAAACAGGAAATTGCAGCACACTACAACATCTCCCCCTAGTTTTGCTTAAAAAGAAGAGGACTGGGTTTGTGGGGCAGAGTGGTTGCCAAACCATGGTTGGTAGATCGGTTTTTCCTCTACAGGAGGGTCAGTGTTTTCTACTGAGGCTTCTATGCCATCCACTGGAGCACTAAGGGCTTCTAAAAGGTAAACTTCAGGAGGGGGAGATGAGCTTGAAATCAACTTGAGAACCATGCGTTTGATTAGTCCAAAAACAATGCTAACAACTACAACAACAATAATTAATATAAACAGTACTAAAAACACAGTTTTCAGAATAGATCCCAACCGCCCGAGAGTTCCCAGCCTCTGAACAGTCCACTCAGCCAGTCGTCAGTTTCTCTCTTGATGTCACTCACTATGGTTTTATCATGGCATGGACGTTCTCTGCTTTTGATGACAGGTTGAGGCAGCAGAGACCTTCAAATTCTTCACAGCGATGGTTGTGCAGAAGGAGCAGATAGTCTATGGCTGCCCTATTCTGAATGGTGTGGAGAGACAAATGTGATCTTGTCCAAGGGCTTTGGCCAAGGTGGTCCATACATTTGCTTTGGGCTGAGGGACTATCCAGGAGATCACTGGAGAAATGATCGCAAGTAGGACGAGGAGCAGGCTCGGTCTCATAGCGTCTTGAGACTGCACACGAACAGAGGGATCTAAACTGGTAAAAGGGAACTTAAGACAAACATATATTACAAATTATTCCAGATAGGAGGATTAAAGGGAATTTCTTCCAGAGAACGCACACACGGCGTTTCCTTCTCCAGGCAGCATTAGCAACCTGGGGCACTTCTGAAGATTTCTCTGAGACTTTGGGAACATAGGGCCTTACCCATTTGGAAGGAACCCACTTTAAACCAGAGGGGGTGGACACACAGGCGTATCCACGTCCCCATGTAACCAATTTGTAAGGTCCCACCATTTTCCAAGTCTCAGGGTCCTTTACTAAGACCGGAGGCCTTTCTCTCATCAGCATATGACTGCTCCCCCCAAAGTGGCGTAGGATGGGCGGATTCAGGCTGTCAAAAGAACAGTTCAGAAAATTGATTGTGAACAGCGCCCTAGACAACCGGATGTGGGGAGGTTCTACTTTCAGAACCTGCTGTTGCTGGTCTAGGACTCTTTTAATATCACGGTGAGTCCTTTCTACTATGGCTTCGCCTGTAGGGGAGTAGGGGATGCCAGTTTTGTGCTCTACTCCCCATTGCTGCAGGAAGCTCCCAAATTCCTTGGATTTGTAGGCGGGCCCATTATCAGTTTTCAACTCCTTGGGGATGCCCATGAAAGAAAAAGCCTGTAAGAGGTGCTTAGTGGCATCGATAGATGATTCTCCTGTGTGGGCAGAAGCATAGACCGCTCCAGAAAATGTTTCTACACTAACATGAATGTATTTCTGCCGCCCAAATGACTGTATGTGTGTAACATCTGTTTGCCACAGTTCACAGCTGTTCAATCCTCTTGGGTTTGCTCCCGTACTCACTGTAGGGAGTGCATGTTGTTGGCAATTTGGGCATGTGTGCACAATCGCTTTGGCCTGTTCTCGAGTGATGTGAAACTGACGAACTAGGCCAGGTGCATTTTGGTGGAAGAGCTGATGGCTGATTTTTGCCTGTTCAAAAACATTTGGGAGAGTGGCCATCACTGCAGGTGCAGCAAGAGCATCTGCTCTTCTGTTGCCTTCAGCGATAAACCCGGGCAAGTTAGTGTGTGACCTGACGTGCATCACATAAAATGGTTGCTCTCTGTGAGTGACTAGCTTTACAAGTTTTGAGAGCAATTCGAAAAGTGCGATGTTAGACACCTCTTGCAGTATTGCTTGATCTGCTCTGGATACTACTCCTGCCACGTATGCAGAATTTGTAATCAGGTTGAATGGTTCTGAGAACTTTTCAAAAGCTCTAACAACTGCAGCTAATTCCGCAACCTGAGGTGAACCTTCCACCTCAGCAATGTCCGTCTCCCACTGCTGGGTTTGAGGATCCTTCCAAGTCATAACGGACTTGTGGGACCTCCCGGACGCATCTGTAAAGATAGTCAGAGCCTTTTTTAAAGGTCTCCTACTTAAAGCACTCCTCAATTTCAGGGTGAATTGAACATCTTGTTCGAACATTTTGTGGGCAGGCCGCTGGACAGAAATTTGTCCTGAGTAGGAATCTAGAGCAAACTGCAACACTTCATTTTCTTGAAACAATTGTTCCAATATTTTCATAGTATTTTGGCCTGATTTAAACTCAACTGGAATGTGAATGCACTCAAAGTCACATCCTGCTAGCGCCCTGATCCGGGTCCTTGCTTTCCGGATCACTTCTGCTACTAGCTCTTGGGGCTTTGTCATTCTCTTGGACCTTTTGTGACTGAGGAAAACCCATTCTATGATCAAGAGTGAGTCCCTCTGGTCCTGGTCCTTTTTAGGTGTATTGTTTGGCTTAGGTGTTTGTTTTTCATCCCATTGGAAAATGATTCCATGGAGATGTGGCAACTTACCTAGGATGATAAATTTGAATGGCAGGTCAGGCCGACATCGGTGGGCCTGTCTTGTGGACATTGCAATCTGAACCTTTTCTAGAGCTTTCTGTGCCTCTGGGGTAATAAACCTAGGAGAACCCGGATCCTCTCCCCCTTTCAAAAATTGAAAAGAGGATCAAGGTCTTCGTTAGTCAGACCTATCCATGGCCTTACCCAATTTAAGGACCCACACTACTTGTGGGCATCCGCAAGGGTTTTTATGTTCGGGTTGATTTCTAGTTTTTGAGGAACAATGGTCCTATTTCCAATTTCTAAGCCCAAATATTTCCAAGGTGGCATCTTTTGAATTTTCTTTTCTTGGAGCTCGAACCTCGCAACAATCAATGCATCGATCGTTAGGTCAAGCGCATGTGTGAGCAAATCATCATTGGGGGCACACACAAGGATATCATCCATATAATGATAGATGATGGCCTTTACTGCGGCTGCACGCACTGGGGACAACAGGGAAGAGACATACCGCTGGCAGATCACTGGCGAGACTTTTAGGCCCTGAGGCAGAACTTTCCAATGATACCTTTTCATAGGGGCTTCCATGTTGATGGTGGGGACTGAAAATGCGAAACGAGGCGCGTCGTCAGGATGTAGATGGATTTGGAAAAAACAATCCTTTATATCAATAACAGCTAATTTCCAATCCTGTGGAAGCATTGTTGGAGATGGCATACCAGGTTGGGGAGAGGCCATATCTTCAATAACATTATTAATTTGTCGGAGGTCGTGGAGGAGCCGCCATCTTTTTTTGTCAGCCTTCTGGATGACAAACACTGGAGAGTTCCACGGGGACGTGGTCTCCACAATGTGACCCTTTTTCAATTGCTCTTCCACTAGCTCCTTGAGCGCCTTTATTTTTTGTTTACTGAGTGGCCATTGTTTCACCTGAACTGGTTTGTCTGTCTTCCACTTAAGTTTTTGGGTGCAGCGCTGTTGTTCAATGACTGCTATACAAAAATCCTGTGGACAGTCTGGAATATCAATTGTGACACCCCACTGGGCCATTAAATCTCTCCCCAACAATGGTTCTGAATAATTTAAAACAAATGGACAGATATTTGCCAATTGTCCGTTTGGTCCCTCAACTTGGATGACACTCTTGGATTGTCTTGCCAATTGCATGCCTCCTACACCTTGAACATGACCAGCCACGTTTTGCAAAGGCCAATGTGCTGGCCATTCTGTATTGGAATCACTGTACAGTCTGCACCAGTGTCTACAAGCATCTTGATGCGTTTTGACTCCCCACCCCCACTGACATTACACCAGATTTTGGGTTTGTCTTTCCCAATAACTTGGACCCGGGCGACTGTGGGCCCTTGTTTCTCAGTGCCTTCAGGCAAGAATGGCACAGGGATAGCTTGGGCAATAATTTGACCCTTGGGAAGAAACAGGGGTGGGTGGAAACTGTGCAGCCCGAGAACGAATTGCTCAGAATCTGATGTTGTCACTCCTGGAGCAATTTCGATCTCATGTGGTGTGTGTTTGGTGTCCCCAGTGACGAGATACTTACAAGGAATATTGTGCCAAGTACCCTTCTTTTCCGGAGTGACAGAGACAAAATGCCAGTCAGTGTCTCCCAGGTGGAGTGATTCTGTAAGTTGCAACCTGTAAGGCTCATTGACAGAAGATGTGGTTAACACAGGTTCACTTAAATCATAACAAAGGTCATTTTGTTTCACTTGCAACAATGGACTAGCAGACATGGTCTTTGAAGCATCTGCTTCATATACAGAAATATTAACATTACCGCACACTTGGTTTCTTTTGCTTCCCTAATTCCCTTGGCCTGCTCTTTTTGTGTCAGCATGCCTGACAGGCTGGCGCTCTGCCTTCAGTTTTTTTGTTGTTGGTTACCCCCTGGGAGTGCTTGTAGTTCTCCCTCCTTGCTATTTATAAACTCATCAAATTGCTTTTTCAGGGGGCACTGGCTACTCCAGTGCCCAAGGTTATTGCAAAGCAGGCATGGCTCTGTGGGGTCAACCACTGCTGATCTTCGCTGCTGCCCAGGGTACTGCTGTGCTGAGGGAATGGGTGCAGGGCTGGCAACAGCGACACGCTGAGGTAGTCTTGGCAGCAGCTTTGGTCTGGTGTCTTCAGAACACTCATCAGAGGCACTTTCCTGTTACAGACTAGAAGCATATCTTTTAGTGTAGGGGGGGGTTCTAGGGGAAGACTCAAAATTGCTGCTCGACACTGTTCATTTGCATTTGTAAATGCCATTTCTTCTAAAACTTCTTCCCTTGCATTCTCTTTTTTAACTTGTATTTCAATAGCTCTAGTTAACCGTTCTACAAATTTCAAAAAAGGCTGTGATGGTAGCTGCTTGATCTTACTATAAGGCTCTAAAGGCCCCTCAGGTTGGAGAGAAAAGAATGCTTTTTCAGCTGATTCTTTAACTTTTTTAAGTGTTTCTACAGGGATTGCAGTAGCTTGGGTTGAGGGTGAAGACCACTGGCCTTCACCAGAGAGATGCTCAATGGTAATTGGTATGCCATTGGTATCTCTTGCTGTGTTTGGATCAGCCAGCAAGCTTGGGAGAGCCTCTTTTAGCAGTTGTTTCCATGCTAATTCCCATAATTTGAATTCTGTGGAAGTCATGAGACATGAGAAAAGCTGTTTTAAATCATGTGGGACTACCACAGTTCTACTCAGTTCAGAATTTAAAAGGCCACGGAAGTATGGGCTGTGTGGCCAGTACTCCCTATGTGACTTGCACACTTCTTTAATCAACTGACATCCAAAAGAACTCTAATTAGCAGTTGGGGCTGCTCCCCCTTGTGCTGCAGGCTGATACGTAACAGGAGCGAATGACAAAGTGGGACCCTGCATTGGGTCTGCAGTTTTCTGCCCTGTATCACTTGAATCGGAAACATTGGGAACACCGATACAGCTGGGGGGGGGAGGCAGTGGGCGTGCCCTCACCGTGGGAACCCGGGGAGGGGGCGGGGACACAATGGGCACAGGGGGCGGGGACACCTGGTGTCATCATGTCAGCAGACGCCCCCTGGGAGGAGTAGAGGGGCGGAGCTGAGGGTACAGCAAGTAAGGGGGGGGGAGGGAAGGTATCACAAGGGGTAGGAGGAGAGGGACATGGGGAAGGAATTTTGGGATGTTTAAGAGGATCTTGGGAAGAAGGAGACCAGGTATGGCATGGTGCCACGTGGCATCCTCCATCTTGTGGAGCCCCTAGGGACTGGGGGCCAGTTTGGGGATCACTGCTCTCCGAAAAGCTAACACGTGCTCTGGGTTTCAGAGCAGGGGACACAGGGTTTTGGGAAAGGTTCCACGCAGTCTGGCCAGCACCTTGTGGACCTTGGAACTCTGGCATTTTAAAGTGCTCAGAGAGTCGACTTCCCAAAGCTTGAGCAGAGTGTGCTCTTTTTAAAATACCAAGTTTTGGGGTGCAGGGTTTAGAGCTGGGGGGAGAGACAGGGAGAGCAGAGGTACATTGCTTGTTATTTGGCTTTTTCTCTAATTCCCTTTGTTTGAGCAAGGCTGTTCGAACTTGTAAACTCCAGAACACGAATTTTGCGGAGGATGTATTTCCCGATTGTCCCAAACTTATCAGTTCATTTCCAACTTTATCCCAAAATTGAATATTGTGGACTTCTTCAGGGGAAATTTGTGGGAAGTGTAGAAAAAGCCATCTTACAAACTGTTTCAATTTTCCTTTAGAGAACTTTACATTTCCACAGACTAAAATTCCAACAATATGATAATACACTCCTTTATGTGTTGTACTTAACTTAGTGCCCATGTTGAATGTTAAAAGCACAATACAAAATCCTGCCGACCAAAACTAAGCTAAATAAGCTACCGATTCTTACAAAAACCACGGTTATGAAGCAATAACAAGCAGACTTTAGCTTTAGACAATGCAGCTGCTTACACTGCTTTTAAAAATGCCACGGGCAGCAGCAAAGAATCGGAACCCGCCCTTCTGCAGCAAAGGAGAGACAAAGCCTCACCTGCCAACTCCACGTGGCGAAACCAAAATCGGGGCGGCACCGTGCCGCGTCTAGAGAGCCGAGAAAGCACCCCCCAAACGCTGCGCTGCGAAAGCGAGCCCCCCACACCGAGAGAGAGAGCAGCCCCCCCCCCACACCGAGAGAGAGAGCAGTACCTCGCCCCACCGAGAGAGAGAGTAGTCCCCCCGCCGAGAGCCGAGCACGCCGTGCTGCTGAGCCAGAGGAGGGGCAGGGAGAGCTCTTCCGCTCCTCTACCGGTGCTGCGAATTTATAAAAGTAGCAAAGGCACACCGCAGTGAGCTAAGTCTAACAAAGTATTGCTGTCGCTCCGCAGGGCTGTGCAGCCTATAATGCAAAGGCAAAAACGAACAGAACTCACGGCAGAGACTGTTTTTCGAGCCTCTACCCCTTCTAAAGGAGCAGAAGTACTCACCGAAATCGAAGCTGTTGCTGGCAAGGTTGGGCAGAGTGTCTTCACCGGAATAGGACCCCACGGGCGAGGGGCTCCCCTATTCTCCTCTGGAAAATTTGCTCACCAGAAAGGAGCTGCACTTTCCAGAGGCGCAGAGCGTTCCACGAAACTTCTTGTGGGACCAGTCCCAAAGTTTCTCTGGAGAGCTATGCAGCCAAAGCTCTTCTAGTGGATGCTAAGCTGCCTAAGAGCTTTTCTGAGGTTCTGAGATTCTTCTGGGGGTGCAGAGTCGATCTGCCCAACAGTTGGGCGCCAAATATTGGTATATAATTCCAATATTACTGGATAGCACGTGTCTGGGGTCGTCCGGCCCTCGCTGCTCGGCTAAAGGCAGCTGCTGTGGTTCTTAGCCACAGAGATCCCTCTGGCTAGCTAAGAGTTGCAGCTAGACACTGAGAACAAGTCTAGGCTGGTAGGACCTCAGCTTTACCTCGGGTGACAGTCCTTAGGCTAGGTGAGATGAAAGGAGAGGATTCTACCGCAGGGTTTGGTCCAGAGCTTTATTCCAGGGTCACAGATCTCTGAATATGGTAACAGCTACAGTAGAATTCCGGCCACATGGTCCCGCGGTCCTTTTAAGCTCAGGGGGAGGGAGAGGGGAGACGATAGGTGAGCTACTACCCAGGAGGGAGAGGGCGAGTCTCATGGGACAATGACACTTAGACCGGCCAATGGCCCAGGGCTGAGAGGCATCATTAGAACTTCTGCCAATCACACGACGCCCTTGCTAGAATGTTAAGCTTGATGGACATCATTTAGGAAGAGAAAGGGGGAGGGGAGCAGAGAAGCTATTTCTACCTGGGAAAGGACTGGAAGTCTAAAACAGGAAATTGCAACACACTACAACACACTCTCAAACCAGACCAAGTTTGCACTGGTGCCACCTTGCCTCTGGGAGGCATCCTGCAAGAGACAGAATTCCTGGAGGCACATGGCCATTTAAGGCCTCAGGCCCCTGGACCACTGAACAGGCCTTTTCCCTGGGAAACAAAACTCACAATTCACTGTTCTGGGTGTCAGTTTGCAGGACCCCCTTGGCACTCTCAAACCAGATCAAGTTGGCACTGGTGCCACCTTGCGTCTGGGAGGCATCCTATGAGAGGCGGAATTTTAGGAGACATCCGGCCATTTTAGGCCTCTGGCTCCAGGACCACTGTACAGGCCTTTTAATTTGGAAACAAAACTCACAAACCACTGTTCTGAGTGTCAGTTTGCAGGACCCACTTGGCACTCTCAAACCAGACCAACTTCGAACTGGTGCCACTTTGCATCTGGGAGGCATCCTGCAAGAGGCGGAATTCCAGGAGGCACCCGGCCATTTTAGGCCTCATGACCCTGAACCACTTTTCAGGCGTTTTCCCTGGGAAACAAAACTCACAAGCCACTGTTCTGGGTGTCAGTTCGCAGGACCCACTTTTCACTCTGAAACCAGACCAAGTTGGCACTGGTGCTCTCTTGCGTCTGGGAGGCATCCTGCGAGACGCCGAATTCAGGAGGCACCTGGCCATTTAAGGCCTCAGGCCCCTGAACCAGTGTACAGGCTTTTTCCCTGGGAAACAAAACTCACAAGCCACTGTTCTGGGTGTCAGTTCGCAGGACCCACTTTTCACTCTCAAACCAGACAAAGTTGGCACTGGTGCCACCTTGTGTCTGGAGGCCTCCTGCGGGAGGCCGAATTCCAGGAGTCATCCGGCCATTTAAGGCCTCAGGACCCTAATCCACTCTACAGGCCTTTTCCCTGGGAAACAAAACTCACAAGCCACTGTTCTGGGTGTCAGTTTTCAGGACCCCCTTGACACTCTCAAACCAGACCAAGTTGGCACTGGTGCCACCTTGCGTCTTGGAGGCATCCTGCGAGAGGCTGAATTCCATGAGGCACATGGCCATTTTAGGCCTCAGGCCACTTCCTTGCCGCTGAAGCATCTTTTTCGTGCACAGAGTATACTGCCGGCTGCAGTGCGCTCCGGAGCAGGGCTTGTGCCGAAAGACGCCGGGAACCGGCGCTTACCTTCGGACAGCTCCGGATGATTCCCGTCTATTGCGTCTCTTGTCGCCTACATCGCAGGGAAAAGCTTTTCCACTCTGTCTAGGAAGGAGAAACTGTGCCAGCACAGCAAATGCCTGCCGGACTTTCCCTAGAATTCATCAAGTTCTTTGCATTTTGAAATTTTAAGGAAAGCATCAGATTTAGCAGCCAGAGCTTCAGGAGGAGCAGCAGCGAGCACAGCATCGTTTTTGCAGCAACTCCATCCATATGAATGTTTTTGTGAGTTGAAAGGCTTGCAGAGTGTTAAAGTAGCTTTTTCTCTCCGCTGGAAAGCTGCACGCTCAGTGCCAGTGTTCTGCAGCTTCTTTCTTCACATTTCAGCAGCTACCACGCTCTCTGTGTGCTGAAAAAGCAAGAGAGGCTTCCTTGCCGCAGAAGCAGCTTCCTTGCCGCAGAAGCATCTTCTTTGCGCACAGAGCGTCCTGCCGGCCGTGGTGCGCTCCGGAGTGGGGCTTGTGCCAAAAAATGCCGGGAACAGGCGCTTACCTTCGGACAGCTCCGGATCCCCGTCTAATGCATCTCTTGTCGCCGACATGGCAGGGAAAAGCTTTTCCACTCTGTCTAGGAAGGAGAAACTGTGCCAGCACAGCAAATGCCTCCCGGACTTTCCCTAGAATTCATCAAGTTCTTTGCATCATGAAATTGTAAGGAAAGCATCAGATTTAGCAGCCAGAGCTTCAGGAGGAGCAGAAGCAAGCCCAGCATTGTTTTTGCAGCAACTCCTTCCATATGAATGTTTTTGTGAGCTGAAAGGCTTGCAGAGTGTTAAAGTACCTTTTTCTCTCTGGTGGAAAGCTGCACACTCAGTGCCAGTGTTCTGCAGCTTCTTTCTTCACATTTTAGCAGCTAGCACGCTCTCCATGTGCTGGAGAAGCAGGAGAGGCTTCCTTGCCGCAGAAGCGGCTTCCTTGCCGCAGAAGCATCTTCTTCGCGCACAGAGCATACTGCCGGCTGGGGTGCACTCCGGAGCGGGGGCTTGTGCCAAAAAATGCCGGGAACAGGCGCTTACCTTCGGACAGCTCCAGATTCCCGTCTAATGCATCTCTTGTCGCCTACATCGTAGGGAAAAGCTTTTCCACTCTGCCTAGGAAGGAGAAACTATGCTGCGGAGCTGCATAACACTGGCACTGAGTGCGCAGCTTTCCACCGGAGAGTAAAAGGTACTTTAACACTCTGCAAGCCTTTCAACTCACAAAAACATGCATATGGAAGGAATTGCTGCAAAAACGATGCTGTGCTCGCTGCTGCTCCTCCTGAAGCTCTGGCTGCTAAATCTGATGCTTTCCTTAAAATTTCAAAATGCAAAGAACTTGATGAATTCCAGGGAAAGTCCGGCAGGCATTTGCTGTGCTGGCACAGTTTCTCCTTCCTAGACAGAGTGGAAAAGCTTTTCCCTGCGATGTAGGCGACAAGAGATGCATTGGACGGGTATCCGGAGCTGTCCGAAGGTAAGCGCCGTTTCCTGGCGTCTTTTGGCAGAAGCCCTCCTCCGGAGCGCACGGCAGCCGGCAGTATGCTCTGTGTGTGAAGAAGCCGCTTCTTCGGCTCCCCGAGAACTGAAGGAACGAGCGGAAGCTTAACACCTTCTTTCCACAATTGTTGGAGTTTTGGGCGTTCTGGCCCTATTATTATTATTAGTCCAGGTGTACTGCCAGTCAAGCTTTTGCTGCTCTCAAGAAGTTTTGATTCTGGATGGTCAAAAATTCAAACGTAACTCTAGGTGTTTGATAGTATCTGACATAGATACTGTTAGGCACGGCACACTGCAGAACCGTGCTGCTACATATTTATTTTTTTAGCACATAGGCTCGCCCATATGGAGTTTGAAGGATTAAATGGATCCACCTCTCCTGTCTGCAGCCATTCACAGTAAACTCATATGACAACAAGAAAACATGAAGAAATTAGCTGGGAATGAGTGGGGTTTTCATGAATGGTTTGAGGGATGGGAATGAACTGGATGGTAAAAGATCTCATAAGTGGAGTTCTGTTATTACTGGTAGTCATTCTTATATATGTTTGTGTTATTCCATGCATCATGAAATTGGTGAGCCGCTTACTAGAAAATACAGTGGAAAGGGTCTTGCTGGTGTAAGAAGAAGAAGAAGAAAAGAAGAAGAAGAAAAAGGGGGAATTGTTGCAATGTATCTGAACCACTTAGACTACAGGGTGCACCAGCCATCCAGCTTGGAACTGTTCTTATCAGAATTTTCTCAGGGCCCTCTGGAATTCAGCAAGGTTACTAATACATAAGCTGTGCTACAACAAGAAAGGAGAAGCTGAGAAACCAAATTCCAAGACCACAAGAAGCCGATAACGGGGGGTGGCAAAGCCCCTGGACTTTAAGCAAACACATCTGAGAGGTGCACACAAGAATGTGTGCACAAGACGAAGGCACCAAAAGAAATGCGTGACTAGCAGGTGCAGAGAGTTAAAATGTGTAAGTTCATCATGTAAACAATAAACAGCTTCTGCTTAATCCTCTTGGTCTGTTGTCCAGGAGTCCTGAATTTCCCACAAGTGATTTCCCTTACTTAAAGGGCTCCAATTTTAATGATCGAGTTACTGTCTCTACGATGATTAATGGGAATAGTTCTTTAAAATCCTTCCCTTGCTGACATCATTAAGTTTCATCTTTACCTGATTGTACTGCTGGCTATACATTAGTTATGAATAGAAGGAAATGAGTTGTAGGGATATGTTGCAAGTAACCAGATACGTAGCTCTGCTTCCATTTCCATTGTCTAAGAAGAACTCAGATTATTTTTGAACCTTTCATAGACCTCTGACTAGGTTAGCATTTGTCTTTGATTGACCCTGTAAATCTTAGGCTACTAGGCTTGACCAATGAATGGAAAGGGGAAAGTCACAGAGCCTAGGTGGTCCCCTTGTCTGTCAGCAGCTTCTCAGGAGTAGGGAGATTTGTCCTCAAGTTTGTTACTTCAGCTAGCAGATTATGTTCACGCCCAAAGCAGGTGAGAAGTTTGCTTCCCTAAATGGTCAAATAATTCTTCCTGCTCTATGTGACTCTTTTGTATTACTGGAGTTGATTTCAGAAAGTTGGATTCAAGTGCATGCATCCGCTCTTGAGAGAAACAGACTATTTAGCCAATAGCATGTAGGCTTTTATCAACCTGAGATTGTCTTAATGGACTGGATGCTTAAAACACAGTAATCCCTGCTAGTTCCATTTCCACTTTTAGGCTCGACAAACCAAATGGTCAACCTGCACCAGCAGGGAGGGACATTTAATTGGACTTTTTCCTTTTTAGAGAGAAGCTAATGAAAAAGTTTCACCAGAATCAGAGCAGGCTGTAAAACAAGAAGAGCGTGGTGAAAAGAGGCCAATCCTATCCTCTTAGTATTGCTACTTGTGATTGGACTTGAATGAAATGTGCCAACTCTGTGTTCCTGGGTATCGTATCAGTAACAGGTACTTCAGCTGCTGTACTTCTCTCCTAAAGCTAAGAACAGAATCCAAAGAATCCTGATTCCATGGTCACAATTCACCCTGTGATGCTGACAGATGAAAAAGGAGTGGAAGGTGCACTGGTAAATTAACTGGAATGGCCTATCTAAATCAGAGGCCACTGATTTCCTGAAAGCTTAAACAGTTCAGTTGCCCATGTTTTTCTTGGGATTCTTTTAATCTTTGGTCATGTTTTTCTTGGGACTCTTTTAATCTTTCCCCATGAGTTCAGCCTCTGCTCTCAATCCTTTGCTGACATTTCAAGTATTTCGATAGCCTGGAAATCTATTGTCTTTATTTATCACATCATTATTCCCTTCAAAGGGTTGTTTGCCTCAAGTCTCATTTTTGCTGATTTTCTGCTAGTTCATTGTCCCATGGCAGCAGGTGTTTTGTAAGAGCAAGTACACAATCCTATAGCTTGCCTTTCTTTTCATTTGGCCTGTCTAGAAAATGGAATGACTGAACATCTCCAACAGGATTTTCTCTCGCCATTATGTTTCACTGGAAGGGCAGATGTAAATGGTCTACCTAAACTCTTGGCACTGAGGAAACTTGTGGTTTGCTGTTGCATATAGGTAGAACCTCCTAAAAGGAAAGCCTTGTAAAACCATGGCTGAGGCCCATTACTTTGGCTAAGTAGAAAAGTACTATGGGAAAGTGAGGCAGCTGAGTTAGAGGTAGATAAACAAGTTCTAGAACTATCGCATGTTCACAGTGTGGTGTATAGTGCTTGGTTGAATTCTGTTGGTTGTGGCTTAAAGCTATGCAACTGATAAAGGCCTGACTGCTTCAAAAGCCTGGCTTTTGCAATAAAGCGGCTCTCCTTTGCACCTGCCTGGGGACTCTGCGTCACTACAGACCCTCACTCCCAGTTTGCCAAGGAGATGATCAGTAGGAATGTTGCAGAGCTGCTGTGTGCATATTAATGGAACGGCTGAGCAAGAAGTGGTGGACATTTCTTGGGTTTAGTACAATGCTGCTGCATTGGTGCCACTTTAGTCGGTTTTCCATCAGTAGCATTTCTGTCTAGAAGTACACTGCCCAGAGTCTTTCTAGCATTTGATGCCATTTCCTTACTGTCCTTTTAATACCTTCCTTCTGTTGAAAGGATGATACCATTTTTACATCTTGAAGATTCCTGTTAAGAAACACTATGCCAGAGGAGTCATCGCTCTCTTTTCTTTTGCCTCCTTTGTCATTTTCATAGACTCATTTCAAATTTCTGCTCATGTCAAGACGAATACTGAGACTACTTAGCAGAGTTGACGCTCTCAGCTGCTTTCCTCTTTCATACTGCTTCATACTGTATGTGACTTCATGGCCTTGTTTTGTCATAAGCACTTTGCTGTCCTTTGCTAAAAACTGTCATGCACTGCCAACTCTCAATTTGTGTCTTGGCATTTCATAGGGCTTTGATGGGTTCCTTTCTGAGATTGTCATGCACTGGACTTTCACATTCACAAAGACTTCATCTTCCATCGGTTGAATTTCACTATTTAATACTCTTTCCTGTAATGTAGGCAATATAGCAGCAAGTACTAAATTCCCTGCAAGCGTAGTCTTCCCAAAGGATCATTTAAAAAGATTGCTTTTCCCCTCTGACTAATCTGCCAGTATTTCGATGGAGAATTCGGTACCTTCAATGAACTTCTTAGAGGGATCTCATCACAGGCAATATCTCAGGCTTTCTCAAAATACTGGCTCATTTGGATCCTAAGTCCATTTGGAGTGCATTGAAGATTTTTTTTCACTGAAGCCATTCAACAATGCCTCTTCTCTTATAAAATGTGATGTGCGGGACAAAGATGGATCCCCATGAAAGGTTATACACATGTCAAAGTTCATCATAAGAATGGTGGCTCCCTCCTGCAGTTCCATTTGCAACCAAGTTGATGTTCCAAAGCTAAATATTCTAGGCCTGTGAACACAAAAGGAAGCCTTTGTCTTTTGTAAGAATTGCCCCTAAGGAGGATTGGTGTCAATTTGGATTTCTATGGTGTTAGCCCTGTTGCAGAAAAAATGTTGATTGTACTCTCTTCTTGTGCTCTCATTCCCCCTCTCTGCTTTGCATGCCCTAGTTGATCTACCGGTGTGACTCATTTGGCATCATCTCATAGTGCAAATTCTGCATAGTTTCATGAACTTACAAATGCCAGTTGCCAGGGAGCTTATATAACCATTCAAAGGGCAAAGAATTGTAGGGCTGGGCAACTTCAGGAGCTGAAACTGTATGTGGTTAAGTCATGCCATATGAAAGTGACAGAGCAAATCAGTTGATGTAGGACTTTCAGCTGGGCACCTCTGAGAATAGCAGCTTGTCAGCAATGACACAGCCATCTTCCAAGCTGTATTCCAGAAAAAGAAAAGGGACACCTTCAATGGTTAAGATGTTTGGCATGAGAAAACAGCAAGAAATGTACCACAAAATACTTGAGCCAGATAAAGTGCATTTTTCTAGTGGGAATTTTGCAGTTCTTCTTCCTGGTCTGTGCCTTTACTTTTCACAGAAAATGGGGGGGAGGGCGTTTAATTATTACTGTTCTTTTGTTTTCTTTTGTTGCCCTCCCTCTTTCCACCTGCAGGTCCCGGGCTATCTAGCCAGGGACTCCAATGGCACGGAGTGGAGTCTGGAACCACTGGTGCAGAGCAATGTAAAAACAAGCCCACACTAAAAGCAAGAAGAAAAAGTATTCCTCAGTCAAATGTTTGGACTGTGGAAGATTTTGTACAGGACTGGCTTGCGAGCAAGGGACATAGCAGGGAGGACTAGCTGACAGAGAGCACGTATACAGGCCTGACAGTCATCAGTCAGTGTCCAATGGTAAAGCTGGGTCATAGTGACCTTGCTGCAACATGAAGAGGTAGGAGGATAGTGCCTTGCCAGAATAGGGAGATTAGTTTCAATAGTTTACAATAAAAACCTAGAAGAATGTAGAAGTAGGTGTAACTGGATGATAAGTAAACTAACCAATCCTGAGCTCAGCTTTTGCAATATGTATGAGGCTTATTAAGAAATGTATTTTACCTGCTGTATTCACCTAATAAATTGAGACAAAGATGATCAAATGATGTCCGGTCTCCCTTCGTCCCGACAAATGGTGACCCCAATGTTGGCCTCGTCGCTATAAAGAAAATGGGGGAGGACGCGCCACGGTCGAGCGAAGTAGAGTTGGGTCCTGAGGCAGCCGGGACAGCACCGAAAAAATGAGAAAGTGCCCCTGAAAGCCATATAGATAGTTTCAGGCCATACATGCCGCCGGAGCCTGGAGAGCTGCAACAGCGCACTGACGTCTAAATATGGATAGGCAAGTGGCGTATGATTTATTTACTGCTTTTTTAGAAAAATGTAGTGTTAAGGGAATTGATCTAAAAAAGGAGTTGCCAGGTCTGTTAGCTTATGGCTATGCAAAAGCAGTGTTTCTGAACCCTCATAGTGTTCATGAGTTGAGTGAGTGGCGTAAGTTTGGGGACATAATTTGTGAAGCAGTGTTAGAGGATGATAAAACTGCAAAAAAGTTAGGAAAGCTTTGGAAAGTGGTGCATAATGCCCTCTTGCAGCATGCAGCGGAGAGGAAAGCTGCTGAAAAAGCTACAAAGGCTCATAGGAGGAATCTGGGATATGGTGAGCTTGGTGAACCCCTTGCACACGCTTGTAATAAGGTATTAATGCCCCGGTCAGCTGGGTTGGGGCAGGAATCGGCAGACCAAGCCATTCCGTCAGCGCCGCACTTAGATGAGGAGGAGGATTCTCTAGCCGAAGCAGCAGTGGGGGAGGAAGCTCCCGTATGCATGTCTCCCTCACCCCCTGAGCCTCTGGTGCGAGCTGCAGGCCAGACTAACCTCTCCTCCTCGGAGCCAGATCCTATCACGGGTGCTCCTAGTAACCTATGGGGGGAAATGGCTAGACAGAGGAGAGAGACATGGGCTGCACTAGCCAAAAAAGCAATAGATACCGGAGACAGAGAAATGCTTGATGCGGCAAAGACGATGGCATGTCCCGTAACCTATACCCCAATTACTGACCAGAATGGGCAATACGTTGTGGATCGGGGGAATATTCACCTTTGGATTGGAAGTTGTTGTCTCAGTTAAGGGCAACAGTTGCCCAATTTGGAGTAAAAAGTGAGCCTGTGAAGCAGATGCTAGATTACATGTTTGATACCATGCTGTTGTTGCCTAATGACATGAGAGGGATAGTTAAGCTGATATTTACCCAACATCAACAATTGTTATTTACTGCACATTGGCAAGCGCTGGTTAATGAATCTGTAGCAATACAGAGGGGGCGAGGTGATCGGTTGCAGGCAGTTACCGTGGACGAGCTAATGGGATTAGGACCATATCTTAGAACAGAAACTCAGGTTTTACTTGGGGCAGACAAGGTAAGGGAAGCAATGCGTCTAGTTAGAGCAGCTATTGACAGAGTTAAAGAGCCAGGAGGGGTACCAGCATACATGGGCATTAAGCAGGGAAGAGAAGAGGCTTTTGGCAGTTTTATTGATAGAGCCACAGCTGCTATAGAACGCGCTGGGGTTCCGGACTATATGAAGGGAGCGATGCTCAAACAATGTGCTTTACAAAACAGTAACCCGGCTATGCAGAGGGTGTTAGCAACTTTAGGGGCAAATTGTACGATAGAGGAAGCTCTTGAACGGATGGCTTCACAGCCAGTAGGTCTGCAAGCCTTTTTAGTAGAGGCCATTAAAGAATTAGGGCTAGGGCTGCAAAAACAGGCAGAATCTACTCAGAATCAGGTGTTGGCAGCACTTGCTCCTCTTCAGGCTTCGGCTGCTGTGACCACCACAGAAGGGGGCCGAAGACCAGCTGTAAAATGTTACCGCTGCGGAGGAGCAGGACACATGCGGCGTAATTGCAAAGCCTCGGGAGTTTGGTGCCAGGATTGCCAGTCCAACACCCATAACACATCTGTGTGTCACCGCCGGTCGGGAAACCGGCGGCTCAGTGCGAACGGCCGCGCCCAGACACAAGTTGCCGCCGCTGTGACATCAGCGCCACCTTCAGCCTCCAACCGGCGACTGCCGGCAGCCTCGGCCTTGATTTGGCAGCATCAATAGATGTCACCTTGTTGACTTCGCGCCCTACAAAAATACCAATCGGGACTTATGGACCTATTCTAATTGAAGGACAGAACTGTGGAGCTTTATTATTGGGATGCTCTTCTGCTACTATAATGGGATTGTTTGTGTTACCGGGAGTCATTGATGCTGATTACACCGGGGAAACACAAATTATGGCTCATACACCCTTCCCTCCATTGAAAGTTGAAAATGGACAAAGGATTGCTCAGCTGGTTCGGCTACCACAGTTATCCTCAGGATTGGCGCCTCTTGAGGATAAACAATGTGGGGCCCGTGGATTTGGTTCAACAGGTCTTATTTTACTGACAATGGACCTTCACAGTAGGCCAAAAGAGCAGATTACCCTTCGGTATAAGGGCATGCAAACTGTGTTGTCAGGGCTATTGGATACGGATGCGGATACTAGCATCGTGGATCCCGGCAGTGGGCCAGGGGATTGGCCCTCTTTTGCCTCAGCGGATATGGTCACTGGGGTGGGAGGGTTTACCTTGGCCAGCAAAACTCCGCCAAAAATGGTAATCATAGAAGACCAGAGCCTGATGACTGTTCTGTCGGTGGTTCCCCTGCCGCCTGGGGTGCAATGCCTTATTGGACGGGACATTCTTGCCCAATTGGGAGTGGTTCTCATGTCAGAGCACCCTTTGGGGTAATTGCCATTGCTTGGACTTTCCCCATTCCACTCACATGGGAGACGGATGACCCTGTGATGGTTAAGCAATGGCCATTAAAAGGGGAAAGCCTGGAACAAGCTCACCTTTTGGTGAAAGAGCAATTTCAAAGAGGGCACCTGAAGTTATCGACTAGCCCGTGGAATACACCTATATTTGTAATAAAAAAGAAGTCTGGGAAATATCGCTTGTTACATGATTTGCGAGCAGTTAACAATCAAATGGAGCCTATGGGAGCCTTACAGCCTGGGTTGCCCAATCCTGCAATGATTCCACAAGACTGGTCATTGCTAATTATTGATCTAAAGGACTGTTTTTTCACAATTGCTTTGCATCCCAATGACACAAAACGTTTTGCTTTTACCTTACCCGCGATCAATCGAGGAGAACCTAATAAACTATATGAATGGGCCGTACTCCCACAAGGTATGCGAAATTCCCCTACGCTGTGTCAATTGTATGTGGATGCAGCTTTGCAACCTCTTCGCCATCGGTGGGACAGGACAGTAATCTATCATTACATGGATGATATCCTGTTTGCTCAACCGGAGCCGTTTTCTGCTGATCAGGTTGTTATACAGAGTACTTTGGCTACTTATTCTTTGATAATAGCAAAAGAGAAAATTCAGACTATGGCACCGTGGAAATATTTAGGATGGACTCTAACTCAGCAAACTATCTGTCCCCAAAAGCTACAGCTAAAATTGACTATTTCCAATCTGCATGAGGCACAAAAGCTGCTAGGAGACTTACAATGGTTGAAACCTATTGTGGGGCATACCTAACCCTCTTTTGGATACATTACAGCCACTGTTAAAGGGCACCGACCCTTGCCAAGCAATCCACATTACGCCAGAACAACAACAGGCCTTGCAAGATATTGCACGCTGCGTAGCAACGGGCTCTGTGTCTCGTCGTGTACTTGATTATCCCGTTGATTTAACTGTTTGGAATGACCCTAATCATTTACTTGGTGGGATCACTCAGAGTGAAAAGAAAACGGGGGAGCTTAGAGTACTAGAATGGCTGTCTCCGCCATTACAAGCAAAGAAAACATTGGCCACAAAAATTGATCAGTTAGCGGCACTTATCAAAAAGGGCCGCTTGAGAATTGTTGAGGTAACAGGGAGCAAGCCACAAGTCATTCACCTCCCAATGGAAAAAGCCACTCTGGACTGGTACGTGCTTAATTCGCAGGACTTGCAGCACGCGCTGCTGGGATCGGGAGCCCAAGTACTTACAGGGCCACTGATACCAAAGCAGCTGCATTGGCTGGGAGAATGGGACTGGATTGTGAGGCCTCTCAGAGAGCAGCAGCCCATACCACACACAGTAACAGTGTTCACAGACGCTGGAAAGAAATCAAGAAAGGCTGCAATCACCTGGCAGGAGGACAACCAATGGAAACAGGAAATATTGGAAGCAGATACCCGAGACAGTTTACAAACTTTGGAGCTTTTTGCCGTTGTTTGGACCGTATGTCGCTTTCCAGAGCCACTGAATATAGTAACAGACTCACTGTATGTTGCAGGGGTTGTTCAGCACATAGAAGATGCGTCAATCAAAGAAGTGTCTAATAAAAGACTATATGAACTTTTTATACAACTAAAGACAGCTCTCAGAGAGCGCCAGCAGCCATATGCGGTTATACATATTAGGAACCACAAATGGGATCAGGGACTAAGGGAAGGCAATGCTAGAGCAGATCGATTGGTGATGGCCCAGGAAAACAACGCCAGTCCTATCAGTGCTGTTATAAGAGCCTGTGAGGCACATGATCTTTACCATCAAAATGCAAAAGGCTTGGTTAGGACTTTTGGGATAGGTATTAATGAGGCAAAAGCCATAGTTAGGGCATGTCCTATTTGTAGTCACCACAATGGGGGTACTGGGTTAGGATGTGGTGTCAACCCCAGAGGCCTTAGAATAAATGAGGTGTGGCAGATGGATGTTACTCATGTTGCTGAATTTGGACGGTTGAAACATGTTCATGTTACAATAGATACCTATAGTAAGTATACTTGGGCCACAGCACAGGCTGAAGAAAAGGGAATCCATGTGGTGCGTCATTTATTAAGTTGTTTTGCAGGACTCGGGGTACCCAAAGAAATAAAAACAGACAATGGGCCGGCTTACACGAGTATCAGGACACAAAGGTTTATGGAGCAATGGAATATTAAGCATGTTACAGGGATCCCCCACTCACCCACTGGTTAGGCAATCGTAGAAAGGGCAAATGGCACTCTGAAGCGATATCTGCAAAAGCATGCAGATATCCAAGATCCTCAATCCAGGTTAGCTAAGGTGTTGTATGTTATCAATCATTTGTGTGTTTTTGGGGAAGAGCAGGATCCAGCCGCAATACGGCATCACAAGGAAAGTAGCAACAGGTCAGTGGTAACCAGAAGGGTCCAAGTGATGCATAATGAACCACAGACAGGAATATGGCAAGGTCCAGTCGAGGTTGTTTACTGGGGTCGTGGGTATCTGTGTGTTTCTACCCCAACAGGACCACAGTGGGTTCCAGCTAAATGGACTAAACCTGTGCTCCATGCAGCGAATAATTCAGCACCTCACCGAGGACGACCAGACCCGACTTAACCAGAAGCTAATGCTGCGCTTGAAGCCCTATCTGTGTTACCTTGCCCAATACAGTGAAGAAGCATCAATCGCGCTATCAAATCCTCCAAGTGATTGGGTGGAGTGGTTGCAGAACTTTTGTGTTGACTTACCAGGTCCCTCTTCCTCTCAGTGTCAAGCCTGTAATCAGTGGGGGTGGGCTGCGTGGATAGCCTTGCATTGTGGGGGTTGTGGTAAAATATTTTGGATTGAGCAGTGACGGTTGCGGCAAAGGTGGTGCTCTGCCTGCCAGCACCAATGGACCTTTGATAACAATTGGCCCCAGGCGCTAAGGGAATTTACAGGGCTAGACATACGGGATTCATGGTCACTGTTTGAGGCACCAGAACAGATATTAATTGAATACTGTATTTGGAATATCCAACATCTAAAAAAACGGATTAGGATTATGACCAGGCCACTGATATTAGCTTCAAGGTGTAGAAAGAAGGTTCCGCTCACCCAAACGTCTATTGTAGGCCCAGTTGAAAACGAACTTGACCCAGAAAAGGAGTTAGACCAGTGTATTCAACAGCTTAGAGCCTGCAGGATTAGCCCTGTTGGCACAGTGCGATTAAAGGACAGGCGGGCTAGAAGGAAAAGATGATGCTCTTGCTATTGTTTTTTAGTGGTGCTTGTGCTTTAGCATATCCCCGCATGGCTCCAGCTCAGCCTAAGACAAATATTTGGGTCACTTTAGCGAAACTGACCAATCAAGAGGCCATTTGTTTGTCATTATCTTCTCCAGGCAACCCATTCTCAACCTGCTTAGTCAGGCTGCCAGCGGATCCTTGGCCGTGCCCATCACATGCACCCACCTGCAAGACCAACAATGCCAGGGCAAGTGTAGATAATTGGGACCACTGGGTTCCTCATTTTCCCATAGCACCACAGGAACCTCAAGAATTAGAGCTGCTAGGCTCAGTGATGGCAGATGCGTGCCTTAATTTTAACCATGTGAGCCGGTTGTCAGCCAAGAACCATTCCACTGTTGTAACCTCTGGCATGGCTTATTATCGTAACGCAACCGCCTGGTGCAGTTATACTACAAGGAAGGTGTCAATCTCATCAAATGACCCTATTCTATTGCCAGCAAGCTACTTTTTAATATGTGGAGACCGTGCCTGGCCTGGTATCCCATCTATGCTGAGACGGGGGCCATGTACAATTGGACAGCTGTCTCTGCTTACACCAAACACTTCCATGATATTGAATCTGAGCCACTGCCATTATAGAGGTAAAAGAATGGCCCACGCATTTACTGCTGACTGCAAAGATGATGTAAAGTTTTGGTCCCCAGAGGCCGTAATTGCAGCATCCTTTCTAGCTCCAGGGGTGTCAGCTGCAGGTGCCCATGCCACCTTAAATAGGTTAGGATGCTGGCTTGCGAAACAAACCAATGCTACTTCTATGGCACTTTCTAGCCTTTTGCTTGATGTTGATTCTATTTGCCATGCAACACTTCAAAATAGAGCTGCAATTGATTTTCTTTTGCTTGCACAAGGCCATGGTTGTGAGGAATTTGAAGGCATGTGTTGTATGAACCTTTCTGACCATTCTCAGTCTATCCACGCCCAGCTCTCTGAGTTGCGGAGGTTGACTAGGAACTTACAGGTAGAATCAGGCCTTGGTCTTGATAGTTGGCTTAAATCTTTAGGCCTGGGGTCCTGGCTACGTGCTATTGCTAAGGCTGGTATTACAGTAGGCATTATAGCTTTGTTAGTAGTGTTAATTTTGCCTTGGTTTTGTATATGCTTGCAAAATCTGGTGCAAAGGATGATATCTGCTGCATTTAATCAAACCTTGCTTGTCCAAAAAGAAAACGGGGGAAATGTGGAAGATTTTGTACAGGACTGGCTTGCGAGCAAGGGACATAGCAGGGAGGACTTGCTGACAGAGAGCATGAGGCTTATTAAGCAATGTATTTAACCTGCTGTATTCACCTAATAAATCGAGACAAAGATGATCAAATTATGTCCGGTCTCCCTTCGTCCCGACATTGGACAGTAAGGCAGAGACACATCAAGAAAGGAAAATCTCCTGCAGAAGAGTTGTGATTATGCTAAGAGTGGCCTCTTATTAGAATCTTTATCTTCATAGGGGCAAGTCATTCCCTTTTTAGAATAACTTTGCCTTTCCCACAAATTTATAGCTCCTTGGAGAGAAGGAAAAGGTCTTGACAGGGCACATGTCAATAGCACAGCAATTTCTTGCTTTATGTATGTATCTTCCCACAAAGTAAACAAGTGTCAAATGGTTGAAGAGGGAAGACTTTGCATAGGCAGGGTGTTGTCCAGAAGCTGATACTGCAATGGGTTTCTTACTGGCATGAGGAGCATCTGTGTCATCGGAGACCTAATAGCATACTAGTTGTCAATGATGGGTAACTTCAGATGGATTAAAACCA
This sequence comes from Fringilla coelebs, assembly GCF_963513975.1. Classification (NCBI taxonomy): domain Eukaryota; kingdom Metazoa; phylum Chordata; class Aves; order Passeriformes; family Fringillidae; genus Fringilla; species Fringilla coelebs. Next base: position 181,091 of record NW_028167515.1, on the reverse strand, counting down.
CCAGAGTGTAGATGTCTGAGTGAGGAAAGCAACCATTATTTTTATAGTTCAGGTTATTATTAGATAAAGGGTAAACATGTAAATGAAATGTACACATTTGCTACACTTCACAGTGTATCTTCATCAAAGTCAGTCCCATAGAAGAGAGAAATTCACTTCTGGGAACATTGCAGGATTTGAATGCAGAGTCACACTCATCTTTTGTTTCTTTGTTGTGTGCTTGGCATGGATCATGCTGCTTTGAAGAGGGGAGTGCCTAACAGACATTCCACTTTACAAACACATATGCTTCCCTCTTCTTCTGAGACCTCAGCACAGAGCCCTTATTGGCATGGTAGTTTCCTTCCAATAGAAGGGAAACTCCTCTAGCCAGGCTTTATCACCCCCTGCATCTTTTAGGGTAGTTCTTGGAAGAAAACAGGTAGCAACTTTTCCACTCCGCAGGATTAATGTTTCATTCTCTTCCTAATGTACTTCAGGGAACAAGCTACCAATTCCCTACTGTTTCTATGAAAAGGCATGAAGCTAGGAACTAAAGTCCGATGGATATAAGAAGGAATCAAAATCTTTTATGCCTACAAACATGCCCTTATGTTATGAAAAGTATGGATTGTCAAGGGTGGAAGAAGATCTGCATGAAAAGGGAGAAAACCCAGAAGCATGCAGGGATTTTCAAGTAGGAAAGGGAAAACAACGTTATATTGCCGACGGAAAGAAATTGATAGAGGGAGGAGGAGGCACAAACTGCCTTTGAGGCAGCTGACGCAAGGACAGTCGGCCTCACGAGCAAACAAGAAAACCAAAAGGAACTTCACAGCAATCTCATCAGAAGCTTAGTGGACAAAAGTGCAAACCCATTTGTTCATTTCTCACGTGTATAACATATATAGATATAGAGAGGTTCTTCATTCTGACAGAATTTTCAGGTATCAAGCTAGTGTATGGTGTTATGAACAAAAAAAAGGTTATCCATTTTTTTAGATTGCAAAATTCACAACTGAAACCAATAACTGCCAAGTGGGAGTCCTAACTATTTATGGTTTATAATTTCATGTTGTAATGTTCTGTTAACAGTATACTTTTAATTACCGGTTCTCAGTAGCTGCTAGGCTGCCCAGGAGTGGTGGGGCCCGACCCCACCTTCGGCACAGGCCCGCCCGAGCCGAGGATGATGCGGGAGCGGGGGAGCGGCACCTCCCCCAGCGCAGGTCCCGGGGGGCTGGGGGAGCCCCCACGGGTGGTGTCAGCGGGGACTGGCCCATCCCGGGAGCGGCGGGCCGACTTTCCCTGGGGCACGGTTCTCAACTGAGCCGGGGAGTGGGCAACCCGGGGGTACCACGGGGGGGAACAGAGACCAGCCCCGAGCCCCTTTCCTGCAGGGGCAGGTGCTGGGCGTAGCCTGCTGTTCCCCGAGTACTGGCACCCCAACAGATTGATATGCTAATGCGGTTGTTAACACTGTATTGTATTAGTATCACCCTGCCTGGAACAAGTAAACGACTGTTTCTTGGTGGGATGGAGGGCAATATCAGGGGATATGTAAATGAATCCCAGACCCAAAGTGCAACAGGGTGAAAACCCCCAAACTCATCTAATAAACCCCCAAAAGCAACGAGCCAAATCAAAATTAAGATATTAGACCAGAGTCTAGATGTCAAGAACAGAGTTCCGAGCCTGCAGAGATGTTGGAAGCCTCGGTCACCCCTCACCCTAGCTGAGAAGACCATAGCACGAGTGAGGACCCATGGACTGGCTGACAGAAGGGTGCGGGTATACCCTAGCACTCTCGTGAGGACAGGACCCCCAGCTCTGCCTCTTAGGGGACAAAGCTGCTGCACTTTCCTGCTCCTCTGAGTCACCCTGGGAGCAGCAACGGCAGAATGGTGGATCTGTCATGTGCCCTCATCCTGAGCTGATCACTTTTAATAAAGGCATCATAAAGGAGAAAGATCTCCTGCCCATTTATTTCACATGGCGCCTGGAACCAATGGTGTCTTGGAAATGGCCAACATGCAGAACACGCTTCATCCTGAACGCTAGCATAGCAGAATCACAGAATCATAGAATGGCTGGGGTTGAAAAAGACCTTAAAGGCTATCTAGATCCAACCCTCTGACATGGACAGGGACAGGGACAGGGACATCTTTGCCCAGGTTGCTCAGACCCCCATCCAGCCTGGCCTTGAACACCAGGTTGGGCTGTCCATAACTTCTCTGGGCAAGCTGTGCCAGTGCCTCACCACCCTCACAGGGAAGAATTTCTTCCTAGGATCTCATTTAAACTTGCCCTCTTTCACTTGGAAGCTATTGCCCATTGTCCTGTCTGCATAGTTCCTAATGAAGAGTCCCTCTCCTGCTTCCCTTCAGATACCGGAAAGTGTTGTGAGGTCTCCATGCAAACTTCATCAGGCTAAACAGCCCTAATGCTCTCAGCCGATGGGATGTGCCCTAGTCCTGAATACTGAACTGCAGTACTAAATGATGATTTTTTGAATCCTTTGAAGGCATTTTCTTTTTCAGCCTTAAAATAGGCTAAGTAGCTTTGATTTGTGGGTGTTGCAAGCAAGCAACAGAAATCACTGCCCTGGCTTGCCTTTTCTTAAGCTCCTCTCCATGGGAGACTTGGTGCAAACATCCCAGCTGGTAAGACATTGGGCACACCATCATTCTGGGAGGGCTTTGACCAGTAAACATAGAGGAGCATTAAATATTGACATGCAGATGATAGAAGCTGCCCAATGGACTGTGCTGGTGGAAATCAAATACTAGTCTAGTATTTTGAATCCAAATAATTCCTCCCAATGAGGCCCGACAGGATTGTTTGGCTTTGAATCTGAGCAAGTGGACAGTAGTGGATGGTCCATAGGTTGAAAACAGTGTAGATACATCTCCTTTTTTTCATTAATGGCTCAGAGACTGAAAAGGCAGCTACAAAGTGGTAAATACATCCCTACAGATTCAAAAATTGTTGTTCTTAATTTGCATCTGCAGCATAACAACAGGTGGTTAGAACTAAAATACAGATGGGAATTTTATAGCTTCTCAGAAATGAAGCAGGAATTGGCCAATGGGCCTTAGCAGTAGCTACAAGTGTTTCAGCATGAGGCATCTCAAAAGTAATTTAACCTTACAGTACTTTTCTGCGTTATGCCTTAACCTCAAGGATGCTTGCAAAAAAAATAACCAAAAAAAACCAAAAACAAAAAAAAAAAAACCAACCCACCAAATATATATATATTACATGACTCAGATAATAAGCAAAATCAGTAACATAAATAGAAACAGAACCCATGGTTTTTAACTTTCAACCTTCTCTTCTCAACACACTCTCTAAAATGGAATTGTTTTCCTATCTGCCTTGAAACATTTTGGAGCAAAAAACACTCTAAGGTCCTGATAGGTGTTTTGTTCAAAAATTACTTCTTATGGTTTTCTGTCCAAAAGCCGAGTAATGTGGCTGCGCTGGTAGCTGGCCAAAGAAGGTAGGAAGAGTAATCATCATCCACAACACTGGGGCTGAAGACATTTCCACAGAAAATTACCTGCCCTATTACTTGTTCATGCGTTGGGTTGAAAGTTCAGAACCTGTTTCCATTTTTCCCATCCCTAGAAAGTTCTGTTTCACAGAATTCCAGCCCCTCAACCATCAGTCCTGCCAGAACAGCCTGCTACGTGCTGTCATAGGGGATCTGCTGATGTCCACTGACTCTTACCACTAAACTGCTTGTCACTGTTGCAGATCCAGAACTTCTGAAGAGTTTTGATTAATGCTCTTTGAGTGGTTCAAAACAAGAAAAGAACGACTAGACATTTTCTATGATCAAATCCCCTGATGGAATAAAAATAGGAGTATAATAAATGTATTCATTGTCATAAGAAGGGAGATGAAGGGTCCAAAAGATTACTTGCATACTTACTGTTCTAAATCCCTCGTTATCTGGCAAATTGCAAAAGATTCCAGGCTTTCACCAAAATGCAAATCAGATTAAAGTGTGAAGCCTTACAGTTTACTCGATATAAAACTTCATCATCCATTTTTAAATCTTGGAGATTGTTATGTATTTCCAGTTAATACCCTGAGGTTTAGAGCTGTAATTCTGAGAAAAGAATGCTATTTTGAATTCATTCTAATAAATCATCTTGTCTGCACTCTCTCCTCTTGGTTTTCATTTCTGAAACTCTGTAGGAAAGGCATTAAGGTCTGCATTAATTCTTTTCAACAGTTTCCCCTGTAATTCTTCTTGTAAGGCAAACCTATCAAAATCCACACTTTCTTACCCCACCACTTCTAAAATTCTATTAAGAAGCAAAAATTCCCCATCAAACAACTAAATCTCTGCTCCAATTTGTATTAAAAAAGCAGTCCATTAACTGCTTGCTTAACAGATCCTTTCTCTTGTATTAATATGGTAACCTTTTCTTGCTCTTCTAGATTAGAACCAAGTTCTTAAAGCTATAAGGAAACACAGGTTTACTGTATCTGATTCTGAGATACAGAAGTCCAGCAAGGAGTTCAGACCTCAAAAGAAGTGTCTGTACCACAAGATTCAGCACAACGTTGAGACATATCAGCTCTTTTTCAAGAAAAGCAGCCAGACTGAAACTTTTTACATTTCTATACTATCATGGGTACCTGCTTCCAGAACCTGACCCAAGTAGCTGGAAACAAGCTGCAATATTACTGTAAACAATGCTGTGAATGTAGGACATTGGAAGTCTTCTCTTCCATTGAAAACCACAAGTGGAGTCATGTCACTTGTCTTCAAAATTCTATATTTCCTTGCAAACTGGTAAAATAATGATAAGTAAAGTCTTCTGTTCATACAGTTTAAATCTAATAATGTTCAACATGAAAAAAATAGAAATCCATTCAGATATGGTCTGCAATAATACAGCAGAGAGAAGATGAACCAGAGTGGCCTACAAAATCAAGTGAAGCAGAATTTAGGAATTTGCAACACCTTACAATGTAAATTTACAATGTAAATTTAAAGAAAAAAAAAGAAATTAAATATAACCTACCCAATCTCAATCAGTGATGCACAGACAGAGAAAAAGAACTAATTACTAATAATATTTCTTTCCTTCTCAGACAAGAAGTTAAATGATCCTCTTGAATGCATGGAAGATTGCTGGAAAAGACAGCAGCCTTCTTCTGGACAACATATTCCTCAGAACTCCAGCAGACAAATCATTAGAGCTATGAGGATCTTTCTCTCTGTAAACTCCCAGAGCATAGCCAATATTATATTTCTTTAGAGGTCCTCACAGCCTGGGCGAGTGGTGGATAGTCTACAGCCCCAGTACCTCAGCCAGACACTCTGCCTTATTTAGCAGCCTACTGCTGCAAGGACATCATCTACACTGGCTTTCTAGCCAAAATAGATGCAAGGCAAAACAAAGAATATGGACAAAACATTGAGCACAGCTTATGGCTTTCAAAACAGAAATCTCAGGATGGCAATACTGGATCTTCTGATCCAAACCATCAGGAAACATTTCTTTAGAGGTGTTGGAAATTATGAAAGTTTGACAAGACAGTCTCACAGATATGTATGCTTGGCGGAACGATTTTTGAAGGTGCAGTCTGATGAAGGAATAAAGTTGGAAGCAAGTTTTGATATAGAAAAAAAGAACTGCTGAGCCAGTCTTACTGGATAACCAAGGAGGCAAAGGGTATGTTAGTTAGAAGGGGATTTTATGACTTAGAGCAAAGGAAAAACCCATCTCAAGATGTTTTTACCAAGCAAGAAGATGTTTTTACCAAGCAAGAAGATAGCAGAGGCAAACAAGCCTGCCGATGTGGCAAGTAGAAAAAAGGTCTCAGAATTTTCCACTGCAAGAAAACTGAATAACAGCTTCTGGCTTAAACTGTAATGTACTGACTTTTAGTGATTGGAGAATAGTAACATGAATATGGTAACGATAGTAGTTATGATAGGCTATAGATAATAGTCAAGGCATAGATTGGTTCTACTGTATTAAGAGGCTCAGCAAAGAAAAGTATATAATGCAATGGAACCAAAACCAAAGGGTCTCCAGGCCTACCTGCAGCTGGAGCTGACAGCTGTAGGCACAGGCTCTGTCGCCCACGACCCTGGACTGCTGCAATGTCTTGGATGGAATAAACTGCATTTTGAAGAGCCGCCTGGAGTCCCACATCTCTCATTTAGGCTCTTACAGTGGCGCCCACGTTTTACTTGGCAAACTCGGACTTCTTGGCAGTAAGAGACCTCCCGGTGAAGTCACTAGGTAGTGGCTGCAAAGATCGGGCACCTGGAAAGAGGGTGCTGGGCCTGGACAGGAGTTGCTGCTGGACAGTACCTGGATCCGGTCCTGAATCCTGAATCCCGCTGCCCTTCTACCTGCGCCGGGGAAAGGCACTGCCATCCCAGCCTGCCCCGCACCTCGCGTGCCCGCACCACCAGCTCCCGCAGCCCCTGACTTCAGCCCCGCAGGGCTTCAACCTGCACGGCAGCACCGGCATGGGCTCCATGGCCAAGGTGCACAGAAATCAGAAGTTGACTCCGTCAGGCCAGCGAGTCCTGCACCTCATCGCTGGGCAGGTCCCTACTGGCAACAAAAACCACTGAAAGAACCAAAAAATCATCCCCGAGATCTCCTACTCCTGAAACTAGCAAGGCTTTAGGGAAAATTACTGGTTCTCTGCAAAATAGACAAGCACATCCTAATGTTCCAGATCAACCTTTTTTCCTTGCAGTTCTAGGAGAAACGCTGAGACTGTATGGCCTCATTTTCCAATGGGACCCCTCTGAAAATGATCCTTTGTTAATAATTGAGTGGGTTTTTCTTTCTTACAGGTCACCAAATATAATCTTCACATCTTTAGAAATTATTTATCCAATTGTCATTAAGGGCAGGACAAGGCTTCCTGCCATAGCAGGTTGGGAATTTAAAATCATCTCTTGACCTAGGATTAAATCCTACTTTGATTGGGCCATGCAAAAGTCAGAACATTTACTATATGCCTTGTTAGATTTTCCAGGTGTTTGCTGTATTCCTTATCCAGCATACAAACTGATCAAAGCTAAATTATGCTACAAAGAGAAACCCCTTATCAGTGAAGAGCCTTTAGGTGCAGTTGCTCTCTTCACTGATGGGTCAGGACAAACACACAAGGCAGTAGTTAACTGGCAAAATAAAGGCAATAAATCCTGGGAACAAGACATTCAAAGGGTCGAAGGTTCTCCTCAGATTGTTGAATTGGCTGCAGTTGTGAGAGCATTTCAGCTCTTCCCAAAACCTTTGAACTTAGTCACTGATTCTGCATCTGTTGCTAATGTTGTGAAGAGAATTAAAGGGTCTGTTTTAAAAGATGTTAGCAATGACAACTTGTGTCTTTGGCTTACCTGTCTTTTGTTACACAGAACTAATCCTTACTTTGTTGCTCACATTAGAGCTCACTCTGGTCTCCCAGGATTTGTGGCAGAAGTGAATGCACGAGCTGATGCATTGGCATCAGCAGCATGTGATGAGGGAGCTGCAGGAGACAGTAAAGATTGCACTTCGGTACTTCCTGCAGCTACCTCGCCTAACATTGTTGAACAAGCTAAATTGAGTCATGGCTTTTTTCACCAAAACGCACAGGCACTCAGACGAGATTTTCACATCTCCCTAGAGCAAGCACAAGCCATTCTACGGGCTTGCCCTGGCTGCCAGCTAGTTTAACCTATCCTTTCTACAGGAGCAACCAACCCAAGGGGGTTGGAAAGCTTACAGAAGTGGCAAACAGGTGTCACAAAGTACCCTTCTTTTGGGAAACTTAAAAATATCCATGTTTCTATTGATGCATTTTCAAATGCAGTTTTTGCATCTGTACATCCTGGAGAAACAGCTAAGCGTGTTTGTCAGCATTTTTCACAAGCGTTTTCCTCACTGCATGTCCCTCAAGAAATTAAAACTTATCATGGTCCTTCATATGCTTCACAAGAATTGGCCACATTTTTAAATTACTGGGGTGTTCACCCTACATTTGGTATTCCCTACTCTCCCACAGGTCATGGAATGGTGGAAATAGCACATCAAACTCTAAAACGCATTTTAGATCAGCAAAAAAGGGGGGGGGGGGGAGCCTGGGATACACCTCAGAGGAGGTTGAATAAGGCTTTGTATGTTTATAACTTTTTGAACAGCTCTGCAGAAGAGCCTGATCCCCCCATTTACAGACGTTTCAAGAACAATAAAAAAGCAAAACTGAAGGAACAACCCCAGTTTTAATTAAAAATCTAGAATCAGGACAAATAGAGAGGGACCATTTGAGCTTATTACACGGGGCAAGGTTTTTCAGTGTGTTTCTACAGGTACAGGACTCAAGGGGATTCCAGCAAAAAACGTGAAACCATACTACCGATCAAAGCCCTGTGGATGTTTCTGCACGAGCCAGTGACCCTGCGAGTGGAAGCCGAGAGACGGGCACTGAAACGTGAACTACACAGAATCACCCAGAGAAAAGAGTGTGCCAGAAACGGATCAAGAAAAGAATGGAGTTGTATTATTGTTTGGGCGGGTGCATGCTACTTTTAACTTTTTGGTTTTGTCTTTGCAGTGAAGCTTTACCTATAACTCAACCAAAACAAAATGTTTGGGTTTCTTTAGCCAAGTCTGCAGGCCACTAGCCCTGATAAAGCTTTTTCAGCTTGTTTAGTTGGAGCTCCTTTCCCAGAGGGTTTTGATAATGTTACTTTAGAGAAATACTGGCCATATGATGATCATCACATTTCCTCAGCTCCCAGCCTGAGACACCAAACTTATATTGATAATTTTAAAGTTGATAAATCTGACCTTCAAGAATTAGAAATTTTAGGCTCATTAACTATGGACACTTGGTATTTGTTTCATTTTGTAGGAAAAAATGGGCTACATTTAAATGCTACTCCTTATCACCCAGTTTATAGGAATATGACTTCTTGGTGTCATCAAACTCAGCTTCTTACATATGATGAACCTCATAGAGATCATTTTAACAGACTTCGAGTTCGATTTCTTAAAGGAGATTTCTGAGGAGACGGGGCTTGGCAAGGTATTCCCTCAAAACTAGGCGGTGGTCCTTGTGCACTGGGACAACATGCAATAATTGCTCCCAGCATCAAAAAAGCAATCAAAAAGAAAAAGAAGATCTTCCTTAGGTCATCTTTATGACAGCAACTGCGACAGTGAGTTTCAGACCTGGAACTCTGGAAAATATCTCCTATTATCCCATGCAAATTTTTATGGGCATAGTCTCTGAATTGGTTTAGTATTCCATTAAGTCCACAGGCCCTGTTGAGATGGATCCATAGGTCTCAAGGGTGTTAGCAGATGTTATTCTGAGGCCACTCCTAATCATGTTGGAAGGATCATGGTGACTGAGGAAAGTGCCCAAAAAGTGGATGAAAGCAAATGTCCCCCATCTTCAAAAAAGGCAGCTAGGAGGACTCAGGAAAGTACAAGCCAGCCAGCCTCATTTTTATCCCCAGGAAGTTGATGGCGTTGCTATTCCTGGAAAGCATTGCCAGGCACATGAAGGAGAACAAAATAATGTAGTCAGCATGGACTTACCAGGGGAAATTCATGCTTGAGCACTTTTTCAACTCCTCTGAATCAACTTGCTTGGTAGATGAAGAGAATATTGTCTGCCTGGGCTTCAGGGAAGTTTTTGACATTTATCTACATCGCAGCACACATACATAGCGGAAGGAATAGTGCAAAGAGCAGGGAACCAGTGTCTTTTCAATGATGCTGAGTGAAAAGACAGGAGGCAGGGGGCACACACTGAAATACAGGAGATTGCCTCTGAACATCACAAAATGATTTTTTTACTGTGACTCTACACCGACTCATGGATGGCAGCTAATGCTCTGTGAGGATGGCTGGATTGCTGGGAAAAGGCCAACTGGCAGTGCAGGTGCTGTGTGTGTCAGCAGGGGGCGCTGTGCAGTGTGGTGTGTGTCAGCTGTCAGCAGGGGGCACTGTGCAGGCATGAAGTGCATCAGCAGGGGGTGCCAGAGAGAAAAATAGAGTTCGAGAGAAATAGTGAAATGGAGAAAAAGAAAAAAGAAATCTAGGGAAACAGAGTTAGAAACAGTGAGAAACAGGAACACAGAGTTAGAGACAGATAAAAAAGAAGTTAGATATAGAAAAGTAAAGTCAGAAGCAAAAGGAAGAAATGCAGTGAAAAAAATTACAAAACCAAGGCAAAGAAAGGTGGGGGGGGCAGGGCAGGGGATAATTTTATTAGGGTTGTTTCAACTTTATTGAATGAATTTTTTTATTTACACGTCAGCAAAACACATGGAAACAGCGTATACAAATGCAAGTACAGATACAATCCATGGACATGCTGGTAAAAGTCCAATTTACATACAGAGCAATACATGGAAATGCAGCAGCTAATGTAAATACAGAACAATACCAGGCAGTAGAACACAAAACACATAAACACAACATAACCTATTTTTCTATTTTCATTACATTTTGGTTTATTGTTACTGGAAACTCAAAACAAAATCAGCACACAGTAAACAACCTTTATCCACCATGAGCACCTCCTTCACATTACACACAAACTCACCATCTCTCTCATTTCAACTGCTCAAATACACCCCAACCACTATCAGTCCTCAGGAACATTGTTCCTGGGAGCCTCCAAAAAACTCATCCTGCCTGACGAAAACTCTGGTCCCGTGACAGTCAGTACCCAAACCTTGGTGATGAACGTTGCCTCGCTCATGAGCTGGGACTAAGGAAAAAAAATAGCTGGGGGGAAAAAAAACCCAACCAAACCCAACTGGGGATTTTTTTATTCTGAATTTTAAAATGAGTTGAAAAACCTGAAAGGCAAAAGTCATATACATAAGGATAAAACCAGTCAACATACACTAGCACATGCAGAGACAAGCAGACGTGGACAGACACAGATAGTCACCTGCTCTCTCACACACTCACACTCTGCAAATGACACACTCACTGCAGCCCTTATTTGAAACACTGAAGAACCTGCTTCGATACATCTTCTGGCTGATGCTACTTGATGTCAAATGGTTGATTCCAGGAAAATCAGTAGCCTCGGGGACATGTAAGAAGATGGGAAGCAGTCAACAAGTGGTTATCTGGGAGCTAGGGCTTGTCCCCACTCTGGGCCAACAAATTTTCTACCCAAAATCCCATAGAAGAGAAGTGAACAGTAAAGTTTCTATAACTGTTCTGTCTGTGACTATGTGCCAAGGCAGGGCAGCTCTGATCATAAGTGGCACAATATAAGTACACACAATATAAGCCAACATAATTACATACAATATAAGTATGTAAAATATAAACCAATATAATTACATACAATATAAGCCAACATAATTACATACCATATAAGCCATCATAGGTACATACAATAAAAGTACATACACTATAAGTACACATAGGCATATACAACATAAGCACATACAATAGAAGCCAGGACTTGAGATAGCTCTCTGGAAGATTAATTCTTGACCCCTACACCCTTTGAGAAGATGGAACCTACAAATCTACATCTAGTCAAATGCGGAGGGTGTAATACACTGCTTATAGAAGTCCAAGAGAATGGCACAGGAAAAAAAAAAGCCACTACCTAAGCTGAGAAGGAAGATGGATGAGAACATTTTGTGTACTTCTTCCTGTCTCAATGAGTAAAAATGCAAAGATATCAGAATAAGCGATATCCAGGGAGGAACGTGAGTAAAATATGGCTGATATGATACAGACTGATGCCAATATAGCATTGAGATGTTACAAAGGCCTATGACACAGAAGACAATGGACAAAGGCTACTTAACACAGACACGGATGACATAATGTAGACAACATAACACAGACACAGATGATGGAACACAGACACAAGTGGAAACCACCTGGCAGTTTCAACTTATGGACCCAAGATTTCTAGCGCAAGATGAGCCAGAGGCCGATGATGCCAAAGGAAAGAAAGCCCTATGACAATAGCTCGTGATGATGAAATGTAACTCATTAAAAGAAGTTAGTACCAAAGCAGTTCAGATGATGCTCAGAGGCTCAGTAGGCCTACAGAAGGAAGCAAAAACTGCCAGGTGACCGTGGCTATAGCTTGGACCTGAAGGCGAGCTCCTCGGGGAAAAGATTCACAACAACGCTGAGGGGCAAAGAAGGCTGATGACGAAAGTTCATGAGAAAAGGGAGATGGGTAGGAACTGCCCTGCCCAGTAAAGGCTCTGGTGAGGCTGAGGAGAAACCGTCTACCTTTACCTACAGATAGCCTGTCCCACTACAGACCTCGCTGCTAAGCTAACATCTAATTGCCTCCTGTGATAGTAAAGGTTTTTCTCTCGACTACTGGCCCCAACACTTAGCTTTTTTAAGACGAGCAGACAAAATCATTGTCAGTCGTATATGTATATCAAGACATTCTCCTCGTGTGTTTCGGTGCTGCTGTTTCCAAACTTGGGCTCCAAACCTCCTCACGCTACCTAAGAGAAGAGAGAAAATGTGACTATTGCCCCCAAAAAGAGTAATCCTGGGGACCCCTCTGCACCACTGCCCCAGCTGACCTCAAATCTTGATTCAAATCCAGAAGTTGCCCAGAAGATACCTGACAAAGAAAAGGTACATGTTTAGCATGTTGCTGCATAAAACTCACCTATGAGTCACCCTGCTTAAACACCTACTTACCTGCTCTCCTTGGTTCCTTGGCATGCCTAGGGCAGTGACAGCATCTGCAAAGGAACAAAGCAAAATAGCATGCTGAGATACTGTGAAAACACAACCTTCCTAATCTGACAAGTATGCCACACCTATACCTGAAGCTTGCACCCACAAGGCATGGGGCAGCCTCGGCTGGCATATCTAGCAATGGACCACCTAAAATAAAAAAAGCAAAAAGAGATGCTTAAAGCTGCACCAGAAACTGAGACCTCAGCAATAACAATTGCTTCTACACATTACTCATTGCTCAAGTGCCCACTTGGCCTTTGACTTCATAAAAATAAAGACAAAGACCAGAGCTGTAACATAGTCCCAATTTATGCTTCCTCTACAGTTACGAATGGTGACTGACCTGTTCATGGGAAGCCCCTCGTCTTGGATGGGGCACTCTGCCATGGATTTTATCCATCTGCTTTTGAAAGAAAGTTAGGACAAAACTCAAAGGGCTGCAGAATAACTTCATAGCTCCAAACATCTTGTGTTCATTTACAAATCCCATCTAGAGTCCAACTACAGCCCACATTAAAAATTTCAAGTCCCGCGACTGGTATTATTACACCAGGCTATGCAGCAGGGCAGAACAGCTCTGGCACAAATATGTGCAGATACTCATGACACAGGACTGGACATGACCAACAATGAGGACACAACACAGACAGAAATCTCTTGGCAAGGAAAATGATTGCAAGGACCGAAAGAATGCAAAATGAGATGAGTGAGGTGAGACTGATGGTGAGCTGAGGAGGCTCAGAGAACCTTGGAGGAAGAAGATGCTAACTGAATTATTTATTCCAAGAACTGCAAAGATGGATGCCTGAGAATCCAATGGTCAGAATCCTCTACCTAACCTCATATTTTTATAAGTCCTAAACTGCCATAATGGATCCTTGCAGGGTGCAGCTGTCCATACAGCTCAGAACAAGACCTGAAAAGACATCTGACTGCATGTTTCCAAAGAGAGATGCGATTCTGGCAACTGGCTGAGCTCCTGAGTCAAAAGTTCTATGGCATTGGTGCCAGGCCAAGGACCACAGAGATCACGGATGCTAAGAAGAATGATGCCAGGGTTTCTGATAGGCCCCTCAAAGAGCTAGAGTAAAAGACATAAGATACCCAAACACACAGAATGCATGATAGACAAGTGAAATGATACACATTGGGAATGCTCTGCCCTGCGTACTTCAGGTCTGTCATCAAATGTGACACTTGGCCTTTATGGGGCTTAAGGGGCCAGTTCATTGACATCCCCATCTCCAAAGCAGATTCCCAAAATCCTCCGAGTGGGTCCCAACCCAGCACTCCACTTTCATCTCCTCTATGGGTCAGAGCCCTCAATTTACCTCTCGGAAATCTGGGGATGCCAGTCCATGTAAGGTGCAAAAGAATACCACCTCACCATGTGGGGAATTCCTGTGCCACCAGGCTGTTGTCTCTTAGTAGGCTACATTAAAGAAACCAAGCATCAATGCATGATCTTGGCAGAACATGGGCCAAAACCTTACTGTCGCAGTGTGATGTCATGGTTTGCCTTGGATACCTCGGGTTTCTCCCTATAGATTTCTTCCCCAGGTGTGTCAATCAAGCATCAATGCATGATCTTGGCAGAACATGGGCCAAAACCTTACTGTTGCAGTGTGATGTCATGGTTTGCCTTGGATACCTCGGGTTTCTCCCTGTAGATTTCTTCCCCAGGTGTGTCAATCACGTCTCCTTTCCCCCACCTTGACCGCTGCTGAGTGCTGTCTGTCAATCCTGGCATTCTAGAAGGGCATTGAGTGATTGGCAGAGTTCAAAAGATGCCTTACACCCCTGGAGGGACATTGGACCATCCAGGTGTCGTTTGTCCCCTGAGACTTCCCCACCCCTACCTGGTTGGTGGGATCCCTACCCCTTCCCTCCCCCTCTTCCCGGGGTTAAAAGAGTCAGCAACCATGCAGTTCGGAGAGGTTCTGTTAGAGCTGTTATGGATTCAGAGGCGTGTGGGCCGGAATAAAGCTCTGGATTGAAACCCTCTAGCAGAACCCGACTCCTTTTCCTTCACCTCGCCTTAAAGCTTCTCCACTAGCGGTAAACGGGAGCTCCTGCATGTCTGGACTTGTCTTTAGCGCCCAGCTGCAGCATGCAGATAGCCAAAGATGTCTCTGAGGTGAAAACACCACAGTTGCCACCTTTTGGTCAATCAGTATAGGCCAGTCAAGCCCAGGCACGTCCCATCCAACTATATTGGTAATTTTTCCAATACCCTACAATTCTGGTACTTCCCATTCTGCTCCTAAGATTGGCTGGGTGTTCAGGCAGCATGTTTTGGCCATGCTCAGAAGCTGATGCTGTTGTCGCAGGGGACGCCTGGGTTAAGAGGAAGGAAGGAGATGTGGAATTGCTGAAACCTGAGGGGACCTTCCCTACTTCCCCAACTCACCGCTAATCTTAGACCGTGGCCAAAGGCTACGAGTGTTACACTTTTAAATAGAAAAGGCAAAGGCTTCACCACCGAGTCCTGGACTACTTCCACTACTTCCTAGCTCACAAGCGCAGCAAACCTGGTCCATCACCCAGCTGGTGACGGGGGCTTGGAATACACCTAAAGCACACAAATGAGAATAGATGTTTAGTCTTGCACCAGAAATTGAGACCTCAACAATAACAAGTACTTCTCTTCACTGGCCACTGCTCACCTTGTCCACCTAACCTTGGCTGCTGATATCTGGCTTTACTTCCTAAAAAGAATGTCAAGGAACAGTGCTGTAACAGAGTCACCATTTACAGTTCCACTGCAGAGACAAATGGTTACTGACCTGCTCTGGGGAAGCCCCTCACCTGGACTAGGGTGCTTTGCTATGGATTTTGTCCTTCTGCATCTGAAAGAAATTTAGGACAAAAGTCAAAGGGTTGCAGAATAACTGCACAGCTCCAAACATCTTGTGTCCATCTACAAATGGACAACAAGAAAACTTTTGGGATCTTTTGCCTCTCTGTGGCTGGAAATTGCTCATTGGTATTCAAGCTGGGGAGGAACTGGCAGAAAGCATGGCACTCTGACAGCAAATGGCAAGTCTCCTCGGAACGAGGCGTGCTCCTTGAATGTAGCACAACTACAGATCTCGGAGGCAGTATTGGGGTCAGGGTGCTGTCCTGGCAGAGTTTCTCCTTGTGAGACAGTAAAAAAAGCTTTTCACTGAGATGCAGGCAGCAGTTGATGCAAAATATGGTGCAAGAGAGGGCTCCAAAGATAAGAGTCTGACGTGAGCCTCTTTCGGCAGAAGCAGCACAGTGGCCTACCTCTGCGACCGCAGTGACACGTTCTACACAAATACACTTTTTCTGTTCTCTGGAACTTTTGCCATTCTCAAACATTAATAAAAGCATAGGTTTCCTCCTGTTTTGACACAGCTGCGTGTAATTCTATCTGCAGCGCTTCCTTTTATTTCATGATCTGCTGTTGACTCTGAAAAATGAGAGAATTCTGTCAACAACAGTGTTTTCTTCTCTCTGCTTCTGTCTTTCTTACTATTAAGCTTTCTTTTGAGGCACTTGTCTATGAGTGTAGCAGGTAATTTGATGCTGATGCTGCTTGCAGTTTCACTGTTACTCTTTTCACTATTTTAATGAGGAGAAATTTTTTCAAAGTGGGAATGGTAAGGTCTGTAGTATTTCAGAAGGGCTGTGAAGTGTTTTCTTGTAAATACGATATAGTCAAGGAGACCAGAAACAGCAATTGCTTTTTTGCTTGATCTCTGCAATTCCCTTCTTATCAAAGTTAGAATCATGTTACCCTTAGAAAGTGCATGATTCTCTCAGTGCTCAAACAATAAGTCAGAAAAAAACACCTGCTACTGCAGGATGGAGGAAAACTGCTCCCTCCATAATTTACTGCTTCTGGCATCAGACCACTATTGTTAGTCTTTAATTACTCTCTGGAGGGGTTTCTCAATTTTTCCAGTTTATTCATTCCTGACTTACACGCATCCACTCCAAACAGCTCACTTTTTTTCATCATTTGGAATCTCCACACCCTACTAGAGAAAGGCTTGCCATCTGGAAAGGCTGCTAGGGCTCTGTGTTCATGGGAGAATCTGAACTGAGATGCTGTGTGGGGAATCAGAACTGCTTGTCCCAGCGACTTTCATCTCAGATGATGGGGGCTGTTTCTTCTAGCAGCCTTTGACAGGCGTAGATGAGAGCCTTTGGCTTGGAGAACCTAAAGTTGGACCAGGATGGAGGCAGCAGCAGAGTTCACAGCTGAGCACCATTCTTTTGGCTTTGCTCTCAGTAGTATAATACCGGGTAACTTTGGGAAGGAGAATTAACACAAGATAACAAAGGCTCTGTGCTGATCATCCCACTAGACTGCTGCAGAACAAGGCACTAATGCCAGAGCTTCACCATAGGTTTCATTCAGCTGCTGGTAGCATAACCAGGGAGCATCACAGAAAGCCTGAGATGCTGCTCCCTCTGGGTTTTTGCTGGACCAGTCATCTGAGTTTCATTTCTTCTGCAATAACTCATGGACTTTTTGAAGCATCACTCCTCCGACACTTTTCGTGTTGTTTTGTTTCCCAAAGGTGCATCCTGCATGGTTTCCTTGTGCTGGAAAATGAAGAGACTCTAGCTGCAAGCACTTATTAGCACAAACCCCTTCTACCTTTAAAATGCGGCATTGAGTGAGACAGGGCTCACTGACTTGGGGAGAGCACTACTTGGCAGTTAGACATGCTGGTTTAAAAACTCTCAGCTGCAATTTGAAGCAGTTTAGGTTTTTACCACTCAACTGTAATGTCCCATTTACAGCATTTGTCCTTTGGAGCTGGACAGAAATCGACTCTCCCTCTTGTTTGCAGCCATTCTTTTGTATTGGCAGCGGCTCTAAATATGTACCAATTAAACTTAAGTAAACCACTTGTGTAACTGCACATACAGAACAAATGCTTTAACCTGGATTCTTCATTAATCTTTCACTTTTACATTTTGTCCATAGCTAGCTGCCTCGCCCTCTTTCATAGAATTGGCCATTCTATGAAAGACCCCCAAAAAATTCAAACTGAGTATTCATGGTCTTATTGATTCATGGAATGGCGTAGGTCAGAAGGGAACCTTAAAATTCATCTTGTTCTGATCCTCTTCTGTGGACAGGAACATATTCCCCTAGAACACGTTACTCAGAGCCCCATTCACTGGGTCTTGCACACTTCCAGGGATGGAGCAGCCACAGCTTCTCTGAGTAACACCTTTGCCGAACTTGTTTTTGTAACCAGTGTGCACTAAATATTTGCTTCCACCTTTTCCAGATACTAAGGGATCTTGGCTTGGGCAACATTATTTTACAAGTGGGAAATGCACAAGTTGTTTTATGTAAATTTTTAACCTGTAATGAAGAATTTGATGGTTCTTTGCTTTTTCTGTTTTTTTTTTTAATGGAGATGAATGGAAATCATATCCTGGTGTTCACCCAGCTCTGAGGTTCATAGAAATATTTTACAGAGCCAAGAAAAGTAATGGTTAAAATTTTTAAAAATACCATTTCTCTAAATTCCCAACTGATTCTTTAGGTCCTTTTTCAGGTGCATTTCTCCAGCAAGAGGAGGGGGAGAGCCCAGCCATGGGAAAATTACCCCTTTTCGCTATAGGTCAGATGCCGACTATCCCTCTTAATGGCACCCACAGCAGATTGGCGGCTCTGAATGGAAAGTTGTCTCTTTAGACTCGTATTTCAGCCTTGACATGTTATGACAGGTTTTTAACTTTGGTGCAGAAGTGCTTGCAACATTTCACTGCTTTGGGAGCAGCAGGGAACAGGCAGCCAGATCCAGTTCCTGCCAAGGAGGTGGCAGCAACTCTGAGCACCACAGCCATCCTCACCATTGCTCTTGGGGAGGGAATGACCTGGGATTCTTCAAATGGCCTAAGAAGACCTGAGACAAATATGTGACCTTGAAGTCGAAGTAAGGCATCCAAGAAAATGACTGGGGGCTAACATACGAATCTGTGTGGAATTATTCAAGAAATAAGTGCTTATAGTTGCAGGACCTTTTTTTGTAAAACCAAGGCTGTCTAAAAACCAAAAAAAAAAAGAATGTTGGAACATGAAACTTCCCATTGGGATCAGGTGCTTAACAAGGACATGGGCCCTTCTGGTTTCAGCTGTGCTTATTGGTAGCGGTGGTGGAGAGGAACTACAAGTTAAATCTTGAAAAATTGCCAAAGATCAGTCTACACTTCAGAGTAGCTGTGGAGAGCTACACTTCAGTTGCCAAAAGCTGAGGAGCCAGAGCTGCTGTAGACTTCGTGGTCTCAATGGCTTGTTCTGTATTTATCTCCTCACTTCTCTCTGTCCAGTTAGGCACACAAGAATGGCACCAAAAAAGGCTTTTGACAACCAGCTGTTTCTGCTTTCCCAGTTGCCCTGTTTATTGCTGTGGGGTTTTTGTGGATATGTTGTGCTCTGACGAGATGGTCACTGATGGCAGAGCCTGGTTCTTGGGGCTGACAAGTACCCACCCACACTGTTCTCATCCTGCTCCCTGCCATTGCTTTGTCACAAAAAAGGGACTGAGCATGTGAAAGCGACTTTTGAACCAGCTTTGTGACTCTAGAGTGTATTTGGGTGATGAACCACCATGGTCCCCAGCAACTTTTCCCATCCTGTGGTTCTCTGCATTCATGAGCACTCAATATGTCTGAACACCTGCATTCATTAGCCTGTTTGAACTTTTGCCTCTGCCTGAAAGTTACAACTACAGTAATTACAGCCAGCCAGTTCTGAGGGAAAGCAGTCATACCCAGTCGGTGTCCTACAGTTGAGACCTCTTCATTCATTTACAAGAACGTTCTCACTCACGTCTTAAAACCCTCACAGGCCAAATCCAGGCCAGGGAGTGCACTTGGACAACAGCAGCACTGAGTGACTTTTAGACAGGGCTCACCCCTGGGCATGTTTAGCACAGAGGTAATTCTGAAGATCATGATGGGCTGTGGGGAGCTGTGTTCTCCAAACTCTTCTATCAGCGGGGTGCAGCATGAGAACGGTGGGTCAGTCATGGCCAATTTCAGTGACCACCAACAGGAGAAATCTTGAGGCCTTATTGCTCTCTGATGTCTCAGGAAGGAAAGAACCCTTAACACCACCTGTAGGTAAGTTTTGGCTTTGAAGTTCCTCCTGAGGCAACTCAGAGAATTACTTAGATGGAGTCATCTCCAGAGCAGCCAGGGCTGCTGCCAGTTTGCTTGTTGCTGGACTATTTAATGAGCATATTAGTTAGATAAAAGGTTAAACAAAGTATCAATTGGCTCAGCTGCCATCATCAGCACTGAGAGCTTTTACTCTCCTGCTCTCTGTGATCTACTCCTGCTGTTTAGGCTCCTTGCTACTCCTCCCCTCAGGCCCTTTGGAGGGAAGGAAAGCTGATGTTGCTGGATGGTTCATATGTCCTTGCATCAGGACAATGGCAGGTGTTACCCATAAGAAGAATTCATGCTGACAAAAAAAATGGATTCCTTTTCTCTCTGTAATACCAAACCCATCCTGCAGCAATGGCACCATCATTGCAACACTGTTGGCTTCCTCACAGCCACTGAGTTATCTTCAGGTTTAATTATATTGTGTGCTTTTCTCTGATCCATTTGTTTTAATTGAATATTCCTTGGTCTCATTGTGTCATTAGACACTTGTTAAGTTGCTGTTCCATTTTGGGTTTGCCTCAGAAAATTAAGATATATATATAGCCAGGACATATAGCCAGACAGACCCAGGATTTTCTTGCTCATTGTGGGGTGAAGAATATAGCACAGGTATTCCAGGGAACTCCACAGGACAAGCTATTATTAAGCGTACACATCAAGTACTGAAAGGACTGCTTGATAAACAAAAAAAGGGGGAAGATGGGTTGAGCTTAAGGGATAGAGTACTGAAAGCAGTCTATGTTATGAATCATTTATGCTTAGTAGATAATTGTAGTGAAAAACCATCAATAATATATGACTCAGGTTTGAAGCAAGATTTTTAATTGGTACAGCATGGACAAAAAGTAAGTTCTAAAAATCCTGGGACAGCCTTATGCGAAGGACATGCAGATTTACTAAAGGAGAAGGGGTTATATTTCTATCATTACAAAGAACCCTCTTAGACAGCAGTGAAATTGGTTTATCTCTGGCTTGAGAAGGACAATCTGATCCCTAATATCAACAATGGACCAACAACCAGCGCTACCTGAAAATAGCAATTGTCCTCAGAATTGTGAATACTTTTTATTATCTTTGGGTGAGATTAAAATATGTGGCTTGTGGATCAGATAGGCGATGTGAATTTAAAGGAAGGAATTTCCCAAGGTGTAGAGAGTGCAGACATCAGTACTCCCAAAAATTTAACACCTGTGTGGTGTTATCCCAAATGACAGGAATAACAGTTAAATACCCTGTCAAGAAGGACTGAATTTTTGTGAGTGTTGGGAGCAATTGGGACAGGCTTTTCAATGTTGTCATAACCAACTTCTGAAGCTCAAGAAGAATGAGAGAGAAAACAAGATCAAAGCCATTGAAAGCGGGAAAGGAATATTTATTTCTGGGACATAGGGAGTTAGACCTGAGCAGTGGGAACAAACAAAGAGAAGGTGAGAGAAGAACAAAAGTAGACAGAATAGGAGAAGAGCGCAAAGAGCAAAAAGCAAAGTTAGTTTTGATTTTATCTCCCCTCTCATAGTGGAAAGGTTCTTTACCGATGTTAAGGATGACAAAGAATCTTAAATTAGACATGCATTGTTTTGTAAATCTCTCTCTGTTATATGTGGCAACATCTGTAGTGCAGAAACCTGCCGGGATGGCATTGACAAAATAAGTAGTTTACTTGGGCCAATGCTACTGGGGTGGACTTTTTTTTGTTTATCCTTAGCCATGCCAGGAGACCCTTTCATCACATGCTTAATTGGTATCCCAATAAGTAACTTCACTGGTTTTGCAATATTGATAGGGGTTGGAGGAAAACCATTTGTGAAAGAAAATAAACCAAGCGATAGAGTAACACAAGCAAGGGTGGCACAAAACTGGACATATGCTGAAGGCTGAGGATTAAGCTAAAAGGCTTCCAATCAGGTAAAATAGCACAATCACAGAATGAAAGAGTGGGGCTTAGAGCCCCAAGAATTACAATTGTTGGGATCAGTACCTGGAAATTATTGCCTGCTTTTAAAGTACTCTTTAAACTCAAAATCCAGTTATGAAATCAATGTCCTAATCCCATAATGCAAAAATAATAGTGTCATCCTTACCTGCAATTATCCATTGTATCAAAATGTGACCAAATATTGCCAGAAGTAGATTTATCATGGAAATGCTGGTGCAAACATGAATATAAGAAAACTTCCACACAGTTTCTTTTTAATCTCTGAGGATAGAGGATGGCCTGCTTTAAAGCTGCCAGCAACTAGGACGCTGCAAGTCACTAGAGCCCCAAACACCACCTTAAATATGACACCCAGACGCTGGGGAAATGACTTCTTTTTCCCACGGAAAATGGCCTCTCTTTGCCATTCCGATTAAGGCGTTTAATGACCCTTGCTACTTAGGAAAAAAAAAATGTTTGCTGAATCAAATTATTTGGAGAGAGAGACATAGCAAGGGAACTAAAAGTACAATCACACGCTTAAGACCTGATTATGAAAATTGTGTAGAGTTTTGGGGCGTTCCAGCAGGAATACTATGACTCTTTACTCTAGGCGTTAGTACTGCTCAAGATTTGGCTATGCTCAATTAGTCAGGATGCTGGATGATAAAAACTCTAAAAGTAATATCAGCTATTTTAAATCAGATGCTCACGGAAGCAGTGAGCATTAAACATGCACATTGCAAAAAACAGCCACTATTGAGATTTGGGTTGTAACCACTTGAGAACAAGTGGGAGGGGTGTAAAGGGACGTGTGGTACAAAGCTCTCTGACCATTCAAAATCCATTCACAGGCAATTGAAACAATTACAAGATAGCATGAAATAATTGATGATGAAACAGAGCGGTATGGGTGAATGGTTTGAGAAATGGAGAAAAAAAAATCGTGCAAGAGCAGAACAATTATTAAAGGGGTCAGTATTAGATTGCAAATTACTATTCCATGCAGCATTATTTGAAAATTTGTGGGATATCTCCAAAACTAAAGCTGCCAGCTACTGGGACCCTGCACGTCATAAAAGCCCCAAAGGCCAGCTTTAAACTGATACACGGACCCTGGGGAAATTACTTCTTTTTCCCTTGGAAAAGAGCCTTGGTTTGCGGCCACCCGGCCTGGCCAATAGTGGGTGCCAAGCCAGGAATTGGCCAACTTTGCTGGATTTCTCCAAAACTAAAGCTGCCAGCAACTAGGACCCTTCACATCCTTAAAGCTCCAAAGGCCAGCTTTAAACTGATACTCAGACCCCCGGGAAATGACTTCTTTTTCCCTCTGAAAATTGTCTCCATTTGCAGCCACTCGGCCTCGCTGATAGAGGGTGCCAACCTGGAAATTGGCAAACTTTGCTGGATATCTCCAAAACTAAAGCTGCCAGCAACGAGGACCCTGCAAGTCCTTAGAGTCCCAAAGGCCAGCTTTAATCTGATACCCAGACCCTGGGCAAATCGTCCCTTTTTCACAGGGAATATGGCCTCCGTTTGCAGACACTCATCCTAGCCGACAGGGCGGTGCCAAGTGAGAAATTTACAAATGTTGCTGGATTTCGCCAAAACTAAACATGCCAGCAATTAGGACTCTGCAAGTCCTTGGAGCCCCAAAGTCCACCTTCATCTGATACCCAGACCCTGGGGAAATTACTTGTTTTTCCAATAGAATATTGTCTCTGTTTGTGGCCACTGGCCATGGCCAACAGGGCGGTTCCAAGCTAGAAATTGGCAAACTTTGCTGGATTTCTCCAAATCTAAAGCTGCCAGCAACAAGGACCCTCAAAGTCCTTAGGGCCTCAATGGCCACTTTTCATCTGATACCCAGACCCTTGGGAAATTACTTCTTTTTCCATGGAAAGTGGCCTCTGTTTGCGGCCACTCCCCCTACCCGACAGGGTGGTGCCAAGCAAGAAATTTACAAACTTTTGTGAATTTTTCCAAAACTAAACATGCCAGCAACTAGGACCCTGAACATCCTTAGAGCCCCATAGGCCACCTTTAAACTGATTTCTTGACCCTGCGGAAATGTCTTCATTTTCCCTCGGAAAATGGCTTCCGTTTTTGGGCACTCACCATGGCCAAGAGTGCGGGGCCAAGCGAGAAATTTGCAAGCTTTTCTGGATTTCCCCAAAACTAAAGCTGCCAGCAACTAGGACTCTGCAAGACCTTAGAGCCCCAAATGCCACCTTTAATCTGATACCCAGACCCTAGGGAAATGGTTCCTTTTTCCCACAAGAAGAATGGCCTCCGTTTGCGGACACTCATCGTGGCAGACACCGCAGCATTCCATGCATGAAATTTGCAAACTTTTCTGGATTTCTCCAAAACTAAAGCTGCCAGGAAGTAGTACTATGGATGTCCTTAGGGCCCAAAACACTACCCATGAGCTGATACCCAGACCTTGGGAAAACGGCTTCTTTTTCCCAGGGAAAATGGCCTCTGTTTGGGAATGCTCGTACTGGCTGACAGTGGAGTGGCAACCTGAAAATTTGCAAACTTTGCTGGATTTCTCTAAAATTAAAGCTCACAGGAACTAGGTGCAAGCATTCCCTTAGAGCCCCACATGCCACCTCTGAGCTGATATCCAGACCTTGGGGAAATTTTTTCCCCACAAGGAAAATGGCCTGCTTTTGTGAGCACTCACACTGATCAATACTGAGCTGCAAGGCGAAAAATTTCACAAACTTTGCTGGATTTCTGAAAAACTAAAAACCCGTACTTAAAAACAGAGGCCAGACAGAATTAAGGGAATAGAAATTGATATATTTATTGAAGGGTCTTCACATAAATTAAGGGCAGATGAAGCCTCCCCAAGGGGCTACGCCTAAAACGGAGGATAGCCAAAAGCTTTTCAGATACAAGTTTGGTCTATTTATATATCAGTGGTTAATCCTCCAAATACAGATTCAGGTAATGAAGTCATATACCCCCAGTTCCACATGTGAGGAGCAAAATCTGTACCGAGGAGGGTCCTGAGGCCTTTCTTCCACCAGAGGTAATCTGCCTGAGAGATATGGGCACAGGGGAGCTCTCGAGGCTTCCAGCGCTGGAAACACCAACAGGTTTCTTATGCTGCTGGCCTTGCACTAGGGAGGTCGGGACACGTCCTGTTCCGCGGCAGCAGAAGGCTGCAGCCTGTCTTCGGGGAGTGAATCAAGCAGGAAGTCCTGAGTGCAGGAATGGAGACCCT
The DNA here is from genome assembly GCF_963513975.1 of Fringilla coelebs. Lineage (NCBI taxonomy): Eukaryota > Metazoa > Chordata > Aves > Passeriformes > Fringillidae > Fringilla > Fringilla coelebs. The sequence continues at coordinate 156,058 of NW_028167515.1, read as the reverse complement.
GGGGTTCTGTGCACCTGATTCTTGAGGAATTTGGCCCTGCTCCTTCTCTCCTTCCTCGCTGCTTTACACATCCCTCACGGACCTGGGCCGGCTGCTCGCATGGCCAGAGCTACTTGTGGTGCCGAGACCTGCTGCTCTTCTCCAAAGCCTTCCTTACGACAAGCCCGGCCCAGCACGGCGCGGCGCCCGCCGCTACTTCCACCACCACTGGGCAATGGGGCAGCGCAGGAAGCACGCCCTGCGCAGGCGCGGAGTCTCTGAGTGTGCACGGGCCTAGACTCCATTTCCCAGAGGGCATAGGGCTCTCATCATCGCCGTTCGTGGGCGTCATTTCCGCCGCGGTGGCGCTGACTCGTCTTTGCGGCGTTGGCGGCGGGAGAGATGGTGAGGGGCGGGAGGCCCGGGGCGGCTGGAGGTCGTGTCCTCGGGCCTCGGGACGGAGCGGGGGGCGCTGGGAAAGGTCCGTAGGAGAGGATCGCTCGTGGGCTCTCAGGGGCCAGGAAGGACCGGCCGGTTTCTGGCGCTGGAGCGTCAGAGTCGGGGTCTTCCGCGGGCAGCGCGGGTGAAACGGGGCGGTTCCCTGTTGAGAGGTGTCCTTGAGCCCCTCTGGGCCCCTGGGCTTCGTGCGTGGGCAGGAGCAGCCTGGGCTGCGTGCGCTGCTGTAGCAGGGCAGGACTGGGGGGAAGGAAGGGCTTCTGGGTGCGTGCCAAGGCCGGGAGGTTCAGCGAGGCCAAGGGCAGGTGCTGCACCTGCATCGGGGCAACCCGAAATACAAACAGCCTGGGGGAGAATGGATGGGGAGCAGCCCTGGGAAGGATGTGGGGGCATGGGACGTTGACGAGAAGCTCAGCATGCCGTGCACTGGGAGCCCAGGAAGCCAACACTGTCCTGGGTTCATCCCCAACAGCGTGGGCAGCATGTGAGGGGGGGATTCTGCCCCTCTGCTCTGCTGAGACCCTCCCCTGCAGAGCTGCCTCCAGCTCTGGGGCCCGAGCACAAGGAGCTGCTGCAGTCAGTCCAGGGAGGCTGCAGAGGTGATCCTGCAGCCCCTCTGCTCTGGACACAGGCTGGGAGAGCTGGGGGTGTTGAATCTGGAGAGGATTCCAGGGAGACCCTAGAGCCCCTTCCAGGGCCTACAGGGGTTCCAGGATAGTTGGAGAGGGACTTTGGACAAGGGCCTGGAGTGAGAAAACAAGGCTTCCCCCTGCCAGAGGGCAGAGTTAGATGGGATATTGGGAAGAAATTGGTGCCTGTGAGGGAGGTGAGTCACTGGCACAGGTTATCCAGAGAAGCTGTGGCTGCCCCGTCCCTGGAAGCGTTGAGAGCCAGGTTGGATGGGGCTTGGAGCGACCTGGTGTAGTGGAAGGTTTCCTTGCCCATGATAGGGGGGTGCAATTGGTCTTGTTAGCGTTTGGAAACACATAATCACAAGAATGATTATATGCAGGTGCTTGTATTGAAGAGCTCTGGGTGTCAGGGGTACAAACCCAAATCTCCGACCATACAGTTGAGATAAACATGTTTTTATATTCTATCGTTATATAACTTTCATGTTAATTATTAAACTTATATTGTTCTATTGTATACATAGATTTCAGCTAAGCATAGCCCCCCATAAATTTCCAACATAGTTTCTCATTATTCTTCTTATGATTATATAATAATTATATTTAATTACTAAACAATCATCACATCTAACAATTATATCATTTATCATACTGCCTCTGCAGGTGCAGTTGATCTGGGAAAACACAAAGCCTAACATTTTCAGATTCTATCTTTAACATTTTCCAGGGCTCCACTCTCAGTCTACAGTCTTGTCCAACCCCAAGCACCCTGTGACTGTGGAAGACAGAGGCCCTGATATTTCAGCAGTTTTTGCATTTAAAAGCCCCACCAAGTGTCCTCACTGGTCACATCTGTAGTGTTCCTCTTGTCTCCTTGTCCTCTCAGCAGAGTGGCTGCAGAGGCACTGTGTTTGGATAAGTCAGACTACGTGGCTTGAAGCAGGGACCTGTGCAGAGGATCCATAAAAGCCACTAGAGGGAGTTGGTGGTTCTCAGTGGCTGGAAATAGGGAACAATAATGTTGGAAGTGAGGAGCTGTGCTTTCTAAGAACTAATTCTGTTGTGTAAGACAGCACTGGAAAGTTGCCAGGCTTTGCAAGGCAATTAGCCATTAGTTGCTAAAACTGATGAAATTGTTAATTACCAAAGGTTTTGCTCTGGAAGTTACTAGAAGAGGCTTAGTGATCTGAAAGCTTTGCCCATTATTAAGATGTGCAGGGCCAGGGCTTGAACTTGATAATCCTTTTGGGTCTCTTTCAACTCAGGATGTTCCGTATTCTGTAAAAGGGAGTGGTACTTGCCAGGGCTTTGAAAGGGGAGAAGACTGTGAACTTTTCTTCCATGGCTGCAGATCTGGGACACTGCTTTGCCAATTCTTACATCCTCACAGGCAAGTTCAGAGATTTCAGATGATCAATTCCATTTCTTTGTGTTTCTAGATGAAGCTCCCGCTTCTTGCAGTGTTTGCCCTGGTGTCTGTGGCTCACTGTGAGGATGGTGCCAGGCTCCTGGCCTCTAAATCCCTGTTAAACAGATATGCAGTGGAGGGCAAGGACTTGACTTTGCAGTACAACATCTACAATGTTGGCTCCAGGTAAGCCCTGTCCAGGCTTCAGTAACGAAGCAAATGTTCTCTGTGTGGCTGCAGGGTACAAGGCAATTTCTGAGCTCCGTGATATGCTGTTGCTTTTGTTCCCTGTAACTCTGAGCTTTCCAGCAACACCTGAAGGATTGGCCCTGAAATTTGCCTATTCCTTCCTCTTCCATTGTGCCTGCTTTCACCTCATGGCTGCTCAAGCTGTCAGTCCAGCACGGTATAGTTCCTGTGGTGTCCTGTGACACTCTGTTCCCCACACATGCAACTCCCTTTCTTGGCTTTGTGAGCTGTTTTTCACATTTATTCTTTTTAATGAAAATTCCTTTTTGCTATCAGGACTTAACTAACGACCTGTCAAAGATAAAACAGAACTCCCACCATGCTGGTAAAAAGCTTCATTTGCAGAATGAAAAGCTGACTGAACAAAAAGTAGGACACTATTAAAGGGCTTTGAGATCTTGATTTTTTAGATTTTTTTTTTTTAAGGCAGAGTAATGCATACTGAGTGCAGTACTGCTAACAGAAGAATATATGATGCTGTAATGTTGAATTGATACATTATTGAGATCCTGTAATTTTATATGTGGGATTTGGTTATTATTTAGGCCAGCATGTGTATCCATGGGATAGTATCTGAAGTTCAGCAAACTGCCAAATCGTGTTGTGGAAAAAATGGTGGTTTTCCTGTCCTTGAAGTTGTTTCTCTCAGCTTTGCCTTCCTCCCTCTGCAGTCTTCCTGTAAGACACCTCAACTCTCCTCCCCATCTTCTGCTGGTAACATTTCATCTCTCAAAAATCAATTCTTCCATTTGGTCAAGATGGAACTGTCAGTGCACTTTGCTGCAGAGCCTGTGAGCAGATGGCAAAGCTTTAAGATTCCTGTCTCATCCATCTCTTTGTTGTGCTCAGTGCTGCTCTAGATGTGGAGCTGTCGGATGATTCCTTCCCCCCAGAAGACTTTGGCATCGTCTCTGGCATGCTCAGCGTCAAGTGGGACAGGATTGCTCCGTATCTTTTCATGTTTTGAAATTTCTCCCAACTCTCCTTCTTGCCCCTGAGCATCCTGCAGCTTTGTCCTATCTTCATCTGTTGTCCCTGAAATTCCTTCCAGAGCCTGGACAGGGTGCCAAATCCAAACCCCTCCTCTTCTGGATGGTGCAGTGTACAAACAAAGTTCCTTGCAGACAGGAGCAGGTGCTGGGGTAGTTCCTCTGCCTGTGGAGGAGCAGCTGGGTCAGCCTTGGGTGGGTCTGTGACCATGAGCACTGAGATCTGTCAGCAGCACTGACTTTGGCACCTGGCTCCTGGTTGCTTTTTCCCATCTCCTCACTTTTCTTCCTGGGATGAAATACAGCAGTGTTCCTTAACGTCCAGCTCCCAGAGCCAGCAATGTGTCCCACACCGTGGTTTTACGGCCTCTCAAGGCTGGGTACTTCAACTTCACCTCTGCCACCATCACGTACCTGGCACAGGAGGGTGCCCAGGTGGTGGTAAGTGGCTGATTTATGGAATCCCTGCAGACACACCTGACCACGCTCCCGGAGCTGCATGGTCGAGGTGATGCTTGTCTGTGTTGCTCTCACCCTGCCCAGTTCTGGAGCGAGCAGGAAAGGTGGCAAAGCCTGTCTTTTCCCTGCCTTTTCCAGGTTGGCTTCACCAGTGCTCCCGGGCAGGGAGGAATCCTGGCTCAGCGTGACTTCGACAGGAGGTTCTCCCCTCACTTTGTGAGTACCTTTCAATTGACAATGGAAAAGTGCATCACGACAGCTACAGCCCAGTGTGGTGGCTTCCTGCTTGCACATGGTGTGTGTGGCTTGCCCTGAAGTCACCTGGAGAGCTCCAGAGGGAGCTGAGTTAGTTCCTGTCAGTTCTCCAGCGGACTATCACAGAAGCAGCTGAGTTTCCATCCCAGCTCCCTCTGTGAAAAGCTTTGTAGCATTTGAGGCAGAAAATCTGAGAGTAGAATCTTAGAGTCTCCTGGGCTGGAAGGGACCCACAAGGATTGTGGAGTCAAACTTCTGGCCCTGCAGAGGACAACCCCAGGAATCCCAACCATGCGCCTGTCAGCCCTATCCAAACTCCTTGAGCTCTTGTCAAGTTTGGTGCTGTGACCACTTTTCTGGAGAGCCTCTTGCAGTGCCTGGGAGACCATCCTCTGAGAGAAAGCCTTTTCCTAATATCCAGCCTTAATGTCGGCTGTCCTGACACAGCTGTGGGCACTCCCTTGGATCCTGCCACTGGTCACTGAAGGCAGAGGTCAGCACCTGCCCCTCTGCTTGCCCATGTGAGGAAGCTGCAGACAGTGTGAGGTCTCCCCTCCCTCTCCTCCTCTGACCTCATTGCTCTAAGACTTCCCTTGCCTGGATTGTTTTGACTTTTCTCTTAACAATTTCTCCCTCTAGCTGGACTGGGCAGCATTTGGCGTGATGACCCTGCCCTCCATCGGGATCCCTCTGCTGCTCTGGTACTCGAGCAAGAGGAAGTATGACACCCCCAAGAACAAAAAGAACTGAGCAGAGTCCAATGCTAGCAGCAGCCCAGAGCTCGGGAAGGGACATCCCTGAACCCCCAAGAATAGCGGCTGGGTCGGGATGGCGCCATCCCCCGCGAGGTGCTGCCTGCGTCGTGCTTCAGCCCTCTGTGCAAAGGATTCGGTGGCTGCAGCAGCAGCTGTGAGGTGTCCTCTGTGTTCTAATGGAGAAACAAGCAAACAGAAGAAAGAACAACCAGAAGTCCCAAACTGCCTTGTCCAGCCCCTTTGGAGGCAGAACCCCTCTCTCCTCTGCAGCTGCAGCAATCTGAGCAGCACAGCATGTTAGTGCCCAGAGGGGCCTGTCTGTGGGGCTCTACCCCCCGTGCTGCCTCCAGCTCCCATTTGCTTGCTGCAGTTTTCTGCTGGGTGTCATATCTCAGGGTCCCCTCCAGGTGCTGCCTGCCCTGTGGGACAGAGATTGCTCTGGTGGAAACCACAAACCTGATTTGATAGAGGATGTCACAGCTGCTGCTTTGTCCTGTTGATGCTGTTCTCTGATCCACCAGCCTGCCCACGTCCATGATGGGCTTGTAAAGCCATGAGGGTGGAGTTCAGGGAGGAGGATCAGGGTTAAATTCCTCAAGAATCAGGTGCACAGTCTGGGAAACCCCCTGCACTGGGGATGCTCTGCTTAACTGCATTCACCGACAACCCCCTCCCCTAGACAGGCTCCAGCTTTCTGCTGACAGTGGATCAGGACATGTTCTCTGCCATCACCTCTTTTCCTGTGGCTTTCTCTGACCTCTCTCCCTTTGGATGACAGTGAATCACCTGGGACACAAAATGGCCATTGGTGGCTGAGGAGGGCTAAGGGTCCTGCTAAGAGGGAACACTGCAGCCCAGGGCATGCACTCAGGTGGTTCCAGCAGCAGCTGGATCCAGCATTCCCAGTCTGCAGGAGGGGACTTTGCTGAGGCATGGAGCCAAGGGTGGGGAGCTGAACCACAGCAGCCTCACCAAGCCTTGCTGTGTCTTGAGCCACTACAAGGTCCTGGGGGGGCTCCCCCTTCTTGTTTTCTGTAATTCCCAAGCCTGGGAGACATGCAGTATTGTCCTTCACATGCTTGTGGCTGTGTCAGGGGTCTTCCCACTGAAAGACTGAAGTCCTCATGTTTGTGGACAGCCCTTTTGGAATTGTTCTTCCAGCCCTGGCAGCACAGTGTCACTGTGTCCCCCTCCAGCACTGCCTGTAGCAGCATCTGCCACACCATCCAGTCTGAGGGACATGGGACCTGTCACACCTGATGTCACCAGTGACCACCCATTGGGTAACATCCAGCACACTGGAATGCTCTGGGATGTCCCCAGAGCAGGGGACAGGCTCTGGTCACACCAGGGGGGTGACACATGAAGCTGAGCTCACCCACAACCTTTGGGGTCCCCACGGGTGCCAGGCTGGGGACACTAATGCCCCTCACCATCTGACACTCTCGTGGGGAGGGCTGACCACTGCCAGGTCTGTAGCACATGTAGTTGCCACTCTTGGTGACAGTGAAGTTGTCACATCCCTCCTGCTCCCACTACCCCCCCCTTCTTGTACCAGGAGGTGGCACCAGCGGTCCCCGAGTGCTGGCAGGTCAGTGTCACCCAGTCCTACAGCATCAGTGTCCAGGGAGGCTCCATGAGGAGCTGGGTGGTGTGGGTGCCTGTGGGTGACAGGGGACACCAGCCTGCCAGGGCCAGTTTGGGGCTGGGGACAGTGCGTGGGGCCATGGCATTCCCTGAGGACTCACCAGCAAGGCTGAGGATCTGGGCTGGAAGGCAGAAGGGAAGGGCAGGGTGGAGGTGGCACCGTGAGGACAGAGACACGAGGGCATGGGGTGTGGGGGCTGTCCACAAACTGTCCTTGTGTGTCCCTCGGAGACAGGGACACTGCAACCACCCTATAGTGAAGCAGGGCATAGGGACACTGTAGACACCCCTGAAATGGGGATGCCATGACCACTCCATACTGTCACAGGCCACCAGCCCCTTGATGCCTCCCCAAATCCCACCATCAATGTCCCCACCTTCCTGCCCCTATGATCCCAGTTACCTCGCACACAGGCTCTGCTGCCATTGGGGACTTAAGGGAACCCTGTAGTCCCCCTGTGCCAACTCCCCTCCCTATCCCTAGGGCACAAGGCCTGTGCCAGGGGTGCTCACCCCACGGGAGCAGTGCGACCATCCCGGCCATCCTGGTGTCCCCAGCCATGTGGACTGGCTGTCACTCACTGCTGTGGCTGCCGCTCCCCTGGGTGGTGGCTCTTCAGATGAAGAGGAAGGAAGCGAGGTCACATCTTGACCCCACGTGTAGGTGGCCCTTGGTGAGGGCAGGGTGAACACCTTGTGGGACATGGGGGTGATGGTGGGACATGGTGGGGATACGGTGTTGCCTGAATTTGGAGGCTGAGGCAGTGTAAGGAGCCAGTGATGGGTGTCCAGGGGAATGGGGTTCCTAGGGATGGGGTCTCATGGAATGGGGGTCACAGTGGTTGGGTGGACTCAGATGTGGGTATGAGGGTCCCAGAACTACATGGCCTCCAGGGATTTGTGATCATGGGGTGGGGGCTGAGGGATGGGCCAGGGGAAAGGAGGAACTCCTGTGAGAATCAAGGTCCTGGGGGAATCAAGGGAGGGGGTGTCCCAGGGTCTGCAATTACTGGGATGCGGTTCCTTGGGAATGGAGATCCTGAGGAATTGCAGTCCAGGGTTGGGGGCCCCAGGGAAGGGGAGACAGAAGGAAATGAGGTCCCATGGTTGGGTTCCCAGGTGAATGAGGGTGCCAGGGATGGGCAGTGGCTGGGTGGGCCCATGGGTCACAGCTCCTTCCCTGGGTGCCTCAGATTTTGGAGTGACCCAGGGCCCAGCACTGCCTCCCTGGGGTGCTCGTTTCCTGTGCATTCATCACATGGGGGTCCTGGGTAGCTCTGCCTCTGTGCCCTTCCCTGCTGTTGTCCTTCTCTTTATTTCTGCTTTTTAATTTTTCCTCATTTTTGTGCCATGTCCCCTCTTCCCTCATTCCTGGCTCAGCAATCCTGGGAAGCACCTGAGCAGAGAATGGGTTGGGGGGACCCAGGGGAGGGGGAAAATGGGGAGAGGTAGTGCAGGGAAGGTTGGGCAGGCTGTGGGGGATGGAGGTATTGGGCTGTGCCCTCTCAGCACTTTCTTTTTCCCGGACAAGAAGGAAGAGGCCGGTTGTGCTGAGAGTCAGATGGGAAAGGGGAGTGGACTCTGTCCTGGGAAGGGGACACATGCAGGGGGGTCCTGTCCTGTGAGGTCCCTTTTCTGGGGGTGACCTTGGGGAAACCATTCCAGGGGGTGACACATCATGGCATGGGGGGGTCCTGTCTCAGGGAGTGGTGGTGCCACCTGTCGAACAGGTGGCACATCTTTGGGACCCCTGTCTATCCAAGGGTGGGGCCAGCCATGGCCCAGCCCCACTGCACAGGGATGGCCATTGCCCAGCCCTGCTCTGGCCAGCCCCAGGTGGCAGTCAGCACCTGAGGGTCCTCCCTGCCCTTTTGGCTTTGATTCTGGCAGCTTTAGAGCTGCTGCAAAGGTAAGAATTCTGTGGGTGGAAAAGGCCTGTCTGTGGTTTGCTCAGCCCTGAAAGAAGCACAAAACCCAAACTGAGCCCAAGCAGTGGCTCTGTGAGGGCCTTTGATGGTTTTCAGAGCAGGACTGGATGGAAACCCCCTATGCAAGGGTAGCTGTGAGGGAACCAGTCTGGAAATGCAGCAATTGATCATTTGTTCCCTCTTGCCAAGGGACTGAGAGAACCACAAAACTACTGAAATCCCACAACAATCTGCTCAACAGCCTGACCTGGACGCTCCTCCTCCTTCCTGCTTCGCCCTGCACCCACCACAGCCACTCTCTCACTGCCCTCCACATCTGGATGGGGAGAGAAAATTGAGCAAAGAGTTCCTGGTTTGAAACAAGGATCAGGAGAGATCACTCATCAAATCCTGTCATGGGAAATGCAGGTTCAAAATTAGTAATATGAATTGAATATTTTGCTGACAAAATTAGAGCAGGATAAGGAGAAGTCAAATAAACCCTTCAAAACACCTTCCCCCCCACCCCAAACTCTTCCTCCTTCCAGCAGTGCAGGGAGATGGAAACGGGGTCCCTGGGCAGTTCATCACAGGTTATTTCTGCTGCTGCTCAGCCAGAGTAGTTGCAGTCCTTGCCCTCCTCCACCAGGGTGGGGTCCCTGCCTTCCACGGGAGTCTCTTCTCCAGGGATCTCTCTAGCGGGAATCCTTCCTGCGGGCTGCTGCTCTGCCCCAGCTGCTTCAGGCTGGGGCCCTTCCTTGCCTGGGCTCAGTGCCTCAGGAACTGCTCAAGCAGGGACTTCCCATGGGCTCACAGCCCCCTTCGGGCATCCTCTGCTCGGCCGGGGGCTCCTGCAGGGTGGCAGGGGGTGTCTGCTCCCCAGGGACACCCAGAGGCTTCAGGCAAATCTCTGGAGACCCTTGTGCCCCTCCTTCCTTCCTGCAGGGCTGTTCCTCTCGCAGCCTCAGAGTGAAAACCACATTTAAAAATTTTAATAAAGGACAATAGGAGACAAGGACCATAAAACAAAGGTTGGCACTCAGCCAAGAGCACACTGTTCTCTTCGGGGATACCCCTTAAATATCTTTTCCCTTATATCAGCCTGTTGCGTATTCAGAGACCCTTATGCATAGTAAACTTTCCCCCCAAACTAGTTTACATGTTCCAAGAATTGTTCAGCATATCTCCTCCTTGGATCCACTTTTTTAGATCATGTGTATTTCTGGGTTGTGCTTTTACTCCTTTTTTATCATCGTCTTCAGTTTTGGGTCTTGGTCCACACTGTCTTCAGATGGTGAGTGCTGATAGTTGGCTACCTGTAGCAGGTGTCCTCATCCTGTGTTCATTGGATGTTATACAATCCAAGCAGGCATTTTAACACAAGCATACTTGTATCAGCTATTTCACTACTATGTCTAAGATTAATTAATACCAGAAATAAAAATGATATCTTTATAAAGTTACTTTCACATCTTACATATAAAATCCATTTTAATATTTGCAAAAAAGCCAATATTATCATATGTATCTATAACACTCAGGCTCCTCTTGGCTGCCGCAATATCATCTCTGCCTTCACTTGGATTGCCCTTCCCAGCTCTCGGAGCTTCTGCACCAACATCCCCGGTCCCCCATCCCCCATCTGCTCCAGGACATCCTGTGAGTCCCGGGAGCTGTTGGGGGCGCTGCCATGGCAACAGTCGTTCCCGACATGACTCGAGAGTGGCTTTGGGCACGTTGTCACAATCGGTACAGACACATCCCAATCGTCGGTCCCGTTACATTGGGATGTCGGCTCCAGGACATTGTCACACCTCCCACATTCTATGATAGCGCCATGGCAGCCGCGACTACTGGCTCGGGATCTCGGTCCCTCCGCCCCGGATTCTCCTCCCCAGGATCCCTCCTCCCGCGTCGTCGGCAGCTTCGCCCACCAGGATTGCAGTCCCTCCTTCCCAAGGTCTGCCCCCGGTCTTCCTCTGACCCCCCAGCCCCTCCAGCCCCTTTCCGTCGTGCCCCCGAGGGCATGTCCCGACTGAGGGTCCAGAGCTCCTCCCAGGATCAGTTGGTGTCCAGGGAGCACTGAGTGTGGGGATTTCGGATACCTCACATTGTCCTTTCCCACAGGTCACGGGCTCCAGCAGCCCTATTGTGATCCTTCACGATGTGCCCAAACAGCCTGCATCACAGCCCTCTGTCAGATACAAACCAAAGACCACCAGAATCATCACCAGGGACCTGATCCGGGACCTCATGTAAGGCTGTACCCGAGCCCTGAGGGGTTTTGGAGGAAAGGGTGTCAGTGCAGCATCCCAAAATCTCAGGGGAGCAGGGATTGGCAGTGTGTCCTGGCCACCCTCGGGGATCCTGCCCCCTGCATCTCAGCCTGGTGCCACTTTCACCACACTTTCCCTTCCTGCCTCGCCCCAAAACAAGAGAGCTGGGTCCCCACGGCTTCCCCAGCGCTTCCCACATTGATCTGGGCTAGCTTGGTGGCTGAGTGGGCAGCTCAGGGAGCACAAGGACCTGTTGGGGTCTCCATGCCCAACTGAGTGCTCTCCCTGTGCTCCCCAGCATTCCCCAGGAGAAGCCCCAACCGTGTCTCATCATTGGGGAAAAGGAATACAAGAGGATCAAGGAATCAGCTCGAGCCTCGACTGAGGTGGAGCGTTGGGACAGGCTGAAGACCCTGAGAGCCAGACAGGATGCTGCTTTTGTAGGCATTTCCCTTCCTGCTTCCCCCTTTTCCTGCTCTGCAGCTGGGTTTGAGGGGTGATGGCTCCCGCAGGGGGTCCTCCCTCTGTCCACCACATTTTGGGGCACAGTGAAAGCTGCAGGGCTCAGGGCTCCACTGAGAGCTGGTCAGCATCCCTGAAATTGTGCCCAGCACTGCCAGCCTACCAAGGGCATGGGGTGTCTACCCAGAGGTGTGGGGAGGGGTGCCCATGGCTGTGCCAGGGCCCCAGGAGCCCAACATGTTCCCACTCAGTGTCGGGAATGTGGCACCTGAAGTGTGACCCCTGCAAGCTCTCAGGAAGGTGCCCAGGATTGAGCAGTGCTCTCTGTCTCCACAGGAAGCCCTGAAAAAGGCCCAGATCGAGGAGCAGAGAAAGGCAGAGCTGGAGGCCAAGAGGGACCATCGGAGAGATGTGGAGGAGGAGCTGCAGCAGGAGGAGCAGAAGCTGCTGCAGCGTGCGACGAGGATGAGGCTGGAGCAGGAGGAAGACATGCGGGAACTGAACGCGGTAGGGCTGGCACTCCCCTCTGTCACCTGGCACTGCTGAGCCTCCCCTGCTCCTCGTGCTCCCAGGCTCTTCCTCTCCTTCCCTGGCCCTCCCTGCTCCGTGTCCCAGTGCAGTTCCGAGCCACAGACACCTCTTGTCCCCACAGCTGTTCCTCAATGCCAAGTGCAACATGATCCGGGACAAGCAAGTCCTGGAGAAGCGGATGATCCACAAGGAACTGGCGGAGGAGGAGAAGCGCCTGGACAAGATGATGCAAATGGAGTGGGAGAAGGGCGTGGAGGTCCAGGAGGAGCTGGAGCGCCAGAGGAAGCAGGAGCTGATGAGGTGGGCAGAAGGCTCCCTCTTTCCCATGGAGGCATCTGGCCCATTCCAACCACACCAGCCCTGTCCATGCCAGCGTTCCCACAATGGGGAGTAGGATGGAGCCACAGAAAACCCTTCTGCTCTTGTATTCCCAGAGCCCGGCAGGACATTGTGAAACAGATGGAGCAGAATGCAGAGGAGCGGGCGCTGAGGGCTGAGGAGCTGTACCAGGAGGGCCAGAGGCAGCTGGAGAGACTGGAGCAGATGAAGAGGGAGGATCGGAAGGTGGGAGCAGGGAACGGGGTTGCAGGGAGGTTTCCACCTGGCTAGAAAGGGATTGGCTGAGCTGGATCAGCCACACTTAGGGAGTGGGGACAGCAGCTAGCAGGATCAGAGCTCTGGTCCATTGGGGACATTGTGACATCCCAGGGAGGTGGCCCAAAGCCTGCCTGCCCTGAGTGACGAGGATGGAAAAGCACTCAGCTGGGTGGTCTCCAACCCTGCATGGCATTTCCAGGCCTGGGAGCAGAAACAGGAGCGACTAAAGCAAATCCATGCTGATATTAAACGTTTCAATGTGGAGAGCCAGAGGCTGAAGGATCAACAGCGGGAGCAGGAGAGGCTGGAGGATGAGTGGGTGCTAGAGCAGCAGCGTCAGAAGGCAGTAAGAGCAGCGGGCTCCTGATGGGGTGGGCAGGGGCTGCAGGAGCTGTCCTGGGGCTCTGTCCCATCCTGGGACTCTGTCCCCTGTAGGAGCGCGAGGCTGCCTTGGAGGCGGAGCGACAACAACTGCGCCTGGAGAAGGAGAAGGAGTTGGCCCGGCTCAGGGCCACACAGGAGCGGGCCCAGGACTGGCAGGCAGAGCAGGTGAGTAGCCCAGGAACAGGTGACGTGCTCCCCTGCCACCGTCCTTGTCCCCAGACTGGCAAAAGGGCAGTGCCCCTGAATGTGGGGGGTCTGTAGGATCAGCCCCTGGAGCCAGGGGATGTCCTGGAGTGGTGCTGGCAGAGCCAAAGCCACAGCCAAGGGCTTCCATAACTGGCCCTGAGAGAAGCCCAGCACTGTCCCCTATTTGGGCAGGATGCTCTGAGGGCCAAGAGGAACCAAGAGGTCGCAGACCGGGAATGGCGGCGGCAGGAGCTGGAGAAGGCGCGGAAGAAGGCTGAGCTGGAGCAGCAGCTGAAGCAGGACCGGCTGGAGCAGGTGGCCCAGAAGGAGCAGTACCTGGCCATGCAGGTGCAGCAAGACCGCCAGGAATTCCAGAGAGTGCTCAGGTGAGGCACACAGGACTGAGGGATGGCTGAGGCAGTGGCCAGGGGGCTCCCAGTTCCAGCTGGTGGCTCTGGGGACTCCAGTGCCAGCCCAGGTGCTGTGCCAGCTGTTGGGGGGCTGTGGCAGGGTCCCTGAGCCAGCCCAGCTCGTCCACAGGGCCCATCAGGAGCAGCTGGAGCGGGAGAGGCTGGAGCAGGAGGAGAGGGAGCTCCGGCAGCGCGCCCATGCTGAAGATCTCCGGCGGCAGATCCAAGAGCTGCAGCAGCAGCGGCAGCGGGAGCGGGCAGCCGCCATTGAGGAGGGCCGGCGGCAGCAGCAGGAGGTCCAGCAGCGCAGCCAGCGCCTCGCCCAGTTCAGGCAGCAGAAGCTGCAGGAGTTCAGGTCAGGGGCTGCCAGCGCTGCTTCCCTGGGCTCCCTGAGTTCTTCCTGGTGTCCCAGCCGGGGCCACCTCCCAGCTCCCTCTGCACCCTCAGCAAACGGGACCTGCTGTGGGGCCACGGTCCCAGATCCATTGGGAGCCTGATGGATTCTTTCCTCTGCAGAGCCACTGGAATGCCCGAAAAGTACTGTGCCCAGGTGGAGCGCAAAGCCCAGAGCCAAGCCAGCAGGGGCCTCTCCTAGGCCTAGCCCCACCAGGAACCAGCTCCAATTCCCCATGGATTTGGGGTTCCATTTGCATTGACTAAATTTTCCAATAAACTGTGTTTCTGAGAAGATGGTGTTTTCTGTCCTTCCCTGGCCTCAGGGCTGTTTGGGAGGAGCTGCCCACAGGGCTGGAGGAGCCTTGAGTTACCTTATCCCACCTGTCCTACTCTAGGTCTGTGTTACGGGTTTAGTCTTATTAGTGAATTTTTCATCTGAAATATACTGGAAGAAAGAGGGGGTGATGCCCCATGGATGGATGGCAGGTGAGTGAGTTCACAAAAGAAGCAGGTAATCACTCTGGCTGACTACCTGTTATAAACAATCCAGACCACAAGTGGGAATGAGTTATAGAGGTTTTACTGAGAACAAAAAAAATCAGCAAAGCAAAAGGGACAGTGCTTGGGAGCATAGCTAAACGCCAGAGGCTCATGCACAAAAATGGTGGGTCTGTCTTTTACACCCCTGATATTGCATCAGCTTTATGCACATTTATGCATATTCCCTGACTGGGAAGGACTGGCAGAAACACTCCATTCTAAGTGGCTCAGATGCCCCATGGATCCTGGGCATTGCCTACCTCAGGAACAGGTACTTCAAAGACCCAAAGGGAAGTTGATGGGCTTTTGGAATCGCTGCTGTGGAAACAGAAGGATTGAGCAACTGAACACCTTGCCTGGACTGTCCAGTTGGTTCTGGACTGTTGGGGAAGATGAAACAGGAAAGCCTTACAAATATGATTGCCTGGCAAAAAATTTTGAGAATATAGAAACTATAAGCAAGATGGAAATGAAAGCAAGCTTTCATTAGTTACTGAACAACAGGAAAACAATGGTGTGGCTGGCTGAAGGTAATCTCTTTGGATGAAACAATACCCTCTGCTTGCAGACAGGTCCAAGGGTCAGAGCAGACCCTGCCAGCTTGGCAGAAGGAGTCTGAAGAGTAGTTTTAAGAGTTTAAAATGTAGCACAGTATGGTAATGTAGTGATTTTTATAGGCTGTATGTAAATGCTATAGGATTTGTATGTTGTACTGGATTGGTTAGTGAGAATCAGAATATTCAACACAGAAGATGATTTATTGTATTGTAACGGGAACTTCTCTTCTTCTTGCTCTCGCTCTCTTACTCTTTACTTTTCTATGCTCTTAGCTCTTGCCTTTTACATTCTTACCCTCTCATCCTCTCTACCTACCCCTCTCTTCTCTCGGGCCTGCTCCGAGCTGCAGCTGGCAGCTCCCAGCAGGGCCCTGCACCCACGCTCTTTGCAATAAAACCGCAAATTCCACGACCTGGCTTCAGATATTTCTCGTCTCCGTCCGTCCGTACCGTGCTATCCCCCGTCTCGCCTACAGACTGGCACCCAACTTACGTGCTGACAGACTGACGCCCAGACATGTTTAAAGGGCCAGTTCAGCTTTTCCACCTGTGGGAGACTTCTCTATGCACGGTAACTAAAGACCAGTTATAGCCACCTAAAAGGTGTCATGAGAACGGCATACCGTTGCTGCGCAGCGTGAAAGCCGGAAATCTTAAATTGTGCTGAGAGGCAAACCTCAAGCACGGGGAGTCGTCACTCTGTAGCGATTACCTGTAGCTCCCAGAGGAAATTGCCTGGCGGTCCTCGAGCACGGGTGGCCGCTACTGCGCAGCAGCTACCTGGAGCTCTTTGAGGAAGTTTGCCGTGGTATTCCCTCGAGCACAGAGACACTGCTGAGCAGCGTTGACCGGAGCTCTAGGGAGGGACTCTGCCACGAGCTGTGAGCTCAGGCGAGCGTTGCAAAGCATCGCCCGCACTGGAGCTGTGAGTGCAGACCTGTCTGCGAGGTCCTGAGCACAGAAAGTCGCCGCCAAGCAACGTCTAAAACCGGAGCTGAGAGGAGGGACCTGAACGCAGCGTCCTGGGCCCGACTGGAGTGCGAGGCCAGTCCCCCGCAACGGAGCTCTGATTGAGGACACGGCTTCTGCGACATCGAGGTTGGTAACACATTGGTCTAATAATGGGACAAACTCACTCTGCCCACGACAGAGATCTCTATAAGCAACTAAAACATTTATTAAGTTCTATGCCAGGTCAATTACCGAAACTGGAGTTAAAGGACCTCTTAGAATGGATTTTAATTAATTTCTCAAATGCTGACCGTTCAGCCTTCTTTACCAGAGACTTCTGGGACACAGTTGGAATTAAGCTCTTTAATAGTATCTCCAGCCGGGATATAGCTGCCGCTGAGCTGGTCCCAGCTTGCAGGGCGCTGGTTGAACTCTTTGCTGCACGGGGGACGCCCGCAGCAGTCGCCCCGCCGAGCTCTGCTCCTGCTGCAAGTTCGCCCCTTGGCGCCGCGAGTCGAGAACAGGACACGACCCCCACCTCCCCGTCGGACCGCACGGCCCCGATACCCGCGGTCTTGCGCACCTCTGCCGCCCCGCCCTCCGCCCTCGCGGTCCCGACACCCGTCCCCCCGGCCCCTCCCACCGCTCCCGCCATGCCCGCCTTTGCCATCCCGCCGATCCCGGCTACCGCGGCCCCCCCCCGCCCCCGGTTTCGCCATCCTCGCGGCCCCGCTCTCTAATCACGCCTCTACGAGCCCGCCTACCAGCGTCACCGCGGCCGCACGCTCCCCTGTCCCCGTTGAGCCTGCCGCTTCCCCCCAGCTACCCGCGAGTGCGGCCGCTCCTCCCGCCCCCGAAGTACCCCTCGCCCCCACCGACCCAGCGCCTGTGGTGATCCAAGTCCCGTGCGCCGCATCCGCGCTGGCGTCCCCAGCGCCATTTGTGCACGTTACCGCAGGAACCCTGCCCCCCTATCCTGCCGTTCAAGCGCATACAGCACACTCTGAGCTGCCCACGGGCCCCACGGCAGGGCAGACGCCCATGGCTAACCCCGTCCCTGCTGGCGTTTTGGCGCAATCCCCCAGTCCCGGCGCAGCGCTGCTTGCGCTGGGACCGGGGCGCCCCAACCCCGCAAGCCGTCCCGTGCCGGCGCCGCGGCGGTTACACCGGTGGCTGCAGCCCCTCCCGTGCCTGCCGCCGCTCCTGCCCAGCCTCCCCTCAGCGCCACCCCTGCCCGCCGGGGCGGCACCACCCCAGCCCAGCTTACGAGCTCCCAGCAGATGCACGCCGCGGTCCAGCCACCGCTCGCCATGGCCCCCCCACAGCAGATTCCCGCCGCCTCTATGCCGCTTCTCCTGCCTCCCGCCACCCCGGGATCATCTCCTGCTGACGAAGCTGCCCCACCGCCACCCGTGGTCTCCTTCCCGCTCCTGCCGTCGCCGCCCGCCACCGCAGCCTCGGGCCAACCCATGCCTTCCCCACCGCAGCCTCCCGCTTCCGAGCTGCTGGATGGCGCGGC
The DNA here is from genome assembly GCF_963513975.1 of Fringilla coelebs. Taxonomy (NCBI): domain Eukaryota; kingdom Metazoa; phylum Chordata; class Aves; order Passeriformes; family Fringillidae; genus Fringilla; species Fringilla coelebs. Next base: position 138,513 of record NW_028167515.1, on the reverse strand, counting down.
TCCGCCGCCTACTGCAACCACTGATGTCCCATCGTTCCCTTCCATGAGCACAGCCGCAGCCCCATCTCCCGTTTCCGCAGCTCCGCCACCTCCCGCACTCCCTGGCCTACCCGCCACCGCCATCATGACTCCTCACGCTGACCTAGTGACACAACCCACGCATGCGCAGTTGCTAAACCCCCCCGTACCTACAATATCACTCCGTGCCGCCTCATCCAATCACAGCACTGCTTCCGGGATCAGCCACACGCAACAGTTCCATCTCCACGGCCCCGCTGCCACCAGGTCTACACACGGCACCACGGCATTCTGATCCTTCAGCGGCTTGATTGTATCCTTCCGCGTCGCTCCCTCTGCCGGAGCTTGAGGACGCGGGCGCGGCCACATCACCGAGAGACCTACCGCAGCGCGCAGCCCTGCACAACCGATGCCTAATATCCCTCCGCTGCCACCTGCTGCACCTCCGCCGCCTGCTTCCCTGCCTCCGCCGCCGCATCCCGCAGCCGACCAAAGCAGCACCGGACCACAGCCGCATCTCCTCGAACACCCAACGGCGTTTTCTCCTTCCACTCTCCCAGCGCCGAGTGGGACTACCTTGTATCACGATTCGTCCGCACAGCCACAGCCATGCACACAAACCGTGCAACGAGGAGGGGGAGGGTGGAATATGACAGCTGCTTTAATAAATCCAGGAGAGACAGAAAATTATTTTGCCCCTGGAAATGTTAACCCTCTGATCCCAACACAAAAGAATTTCGAAAAAGAACTGTTCCCAAATAGCTCCAAACTCCCTCCAGTGTTTGGGACAGATTTCTCAAAGCAAAATGAGACACTAAACCCTGAAAATCCGCTAGCATTAATCCAAAAATTAGAAAATTCACAAAAATCTTTTGATAATTTACAACTAACAGACTGGCACGAAGTCAGATGCCAGGTTTGCAAAGAAGAAAGTCTAAATCCTTTAGCTATGCCTGTGCTATTCAGCCAGCAAGCTGGTGGTCCTAGAACATGGGTGGCTATCCCACCTCATGAGATAAAAGAATTGCAAAAAGCTATAAGGGATAGTAGTATCTGCTCCCCATATTTTAAGCAACTGCTGAAAAGTACTCTGGAAGGACATATACTCACACCAAATGACTGTAAAAATCTTGCTAGTATAATTCTCACAGACTCATAATATATGCTATGTGAAATCAAATGGAAAAGACTGATTACAGGGGTACTAGCCACTTATAGACAAAGTACTGATGCAGACCTTTGTACCCTTGTCATGTCTAAGCTGACTGGTGACCCTCCTGATGATCAGAATGATAATCAAGTGAATTTACCCAAAACAGCTGTGCATGTCTGCCAGCATTTTTCACAAGCTTTTTCCTATCTGGGTGTCCCCCAAGAAGTTAAAACTGATAATGGTTCTTCGTATGTTTCACAAGAAGTAGCTGCATTTTTAAATGCCTGGGGTGTTCATCATACATTCGGCATTCCCTACTCTCCCACGAGTCAAGGAATGATAGAAAGAACACATCAAACTCTAAAACGCATTTTAGATCAACAAAAAGGGGGGGAGAGCCCAGGATACACCTCAAAGGAGGTTGAATAAGGCTTTGTATGTTTACAATTTTTTTAATAGCTCTGCAGAAGAGCCCGATCCCCCCATTTACAGGCACTTCTTGAACAGCAAAAAGGCAAAACTAAAAGAGCACCCCCTAGTTTTGATAAAAAATTTAGATTCAGGACAAGTAGAAGGACCATACAATCTTATAACATGGGGAAAGGGATTTGCCTGTGTTTCCACAGGTGGAGGGCTCAAGTGGGTTCCAGCAAAGAACGTGAAGCCCGACCACACATCGAAGCCCGCTGATGCCCCCACATCAGCCAGAGACTCCGCGAGTGGAAACCAGGAAGCAAGCACCCAGACCTGAACTGCGCAGAATCATCAGGAGAAAGTGATCTGCCAGAAAAAGCTCAAGAAAAGAATGGGGTTTTATCATGTGCGCAAATGCATGTTGCTTTTATTCTTTTGTTTTAGTTTTTGTAGTGAAGCTTTACCTGTAAATCAACCAAAGACGAATGTCTGGGTTGCTTTAGCCAAGTCAGCAGGCTCCGATACTATCTGTCTATCTGACACAAGCCCTGACAAACCTTTTTCAACCTGTTTAGTTGGAGTACCTTTCCCAGAAGGTTTTGATAATGTTACTTTTGAGAAATATTGGCCATATGATGATCATCATGTATCTCCAACTTCCAGCCAGAAACACCAAACTTATATTGATAATTCTAAAGTTGATAAATCTGACCTTCAAGAGCTAGAAATCCTAGGCTTATTAACTATGGATACCTGTTACTACTTTCGTTTCCTAGGAGAAGATGGCCCTCATTTAAATGTTACCCCATATCAACCAGCTTATAGCAATATGACTTCTTGGTGTAATCAAACTAAGCTTTTTACATATGACGAACCTCATGCAGATCATTTTAACAAACTTCCAATTCGATTCCCTAGAGGAATCTGGCTCATCTGTGGAGACAGGACCTGGCAAGGTATACCCTCAAAAACAGATAGTGGTCCTTGTGCCTTGGGACAACTTACAATAATTGCTCCCAGTGTCAAAAAGGTAGTCAAAAAGAAAAGCAGAAAGATTATGTCCTCCTGGGGACATCAATATGAAAGCAACTGTGATAGTGATATTCACCCTTGGAACTCTGGAAAATCAATTGTTGCAAGCATTTTTCTACCTCAGGGGGTTCCTCAGCTGCATTGACACAATTAAACAAGTTAGGGTGTTGGCTCGGCAAAGAAGTAAAATGCCACCTCTACTGCAATCAGCGACTTGTTGACAGATGAAGAAGCGGTCAGATATGCCACTTTACAAAACAGCTGCCACTGATTTTCTTTTACTAGCACATGGGCATGGTTGTGAAGATTTTGAAGGATTGTGCTGTATGAACTTATCTGACCATTCTGTTTCCATTCATAAACAGTTACAAAACCTAAAAGATTTAGCGAATAAAATTACAGTAGATGATCCATCTTGGCTAGACAGTTTGATGGTTGGAGCTTTGCACCTTGGCTAAAGGAACTCTTTAAAATAGGCTTCGTTATTCTGATAGTAATAATTGTAGTTTTAGTAGCAGTACCCTGTATACTTCAGTGTGTGCAAAAAATTACAAGTAAGACAGTGTCAAATATTTTAGTTGTTCATCAGAACGGGGGAGATGTTGGGGAAGATGAAAGAGGAAAGCCTTAAAATATGATTGCCTGGCAAAAGATTTTGAGAATATAGAAACTATAAGCGAGATGGAAATGAAAGCAAGCTTTGAGATCCCTTAGTTCCCTTACTGAACAACGGGAAAACAATGGTGTGGCTGGCTGAAGGCAATCCTCTTTGGATGAAACAATACCCTCTGCTTGCAGACAGGTCCAAGGGTCAGAGCAGACCCTGCCAGCTTGGCAGAAGGAGTCCGAAGAATAGTTTTTAGGGTTTAAAATGTAGCACAGTATGGTAATGTAGTGATTTTTATAGGCTGTATGTAAATGCTATAGGATTTGTATGTTGTACTGGATTGGTTAGTGAGAATCAGAATATTCAACACAGAAGATGATTTATTGTATTGTAACGGGAACTTCTCTTCTTCTTGCTCTTGCTCTTGCTCTTGCTCTTACTCTTAGTCTTGCTCTCTTACTCTTTACTTTTCTATGCTCTTAGCTCTTAGCTCTTGCCTTTTACATTCTTACCCTCTCATCCTCTCTACCTACCCCTCTCTTCTCTCGGGCCTGCTCCGAGTTGCAGCTGGCAGCTCCCAGCAGGGCCCTGCACCCACGCTCTTTGCAATAAAACCGCAAGTTCCACAACCTGGCTTCAGAGATCTCTCGTCTCCGTCCGTCTGTACTGTGCTACCCCCCGTCTCGCCTACACTGGACATCACCAAACGAGAGAAGTGGCCAAAGCTCTCCCTCTGTGCTGACTCATGGATGACAGCTGATGCTCTGTGGAGGTGGCTGGACAGATGGAAAGAGGTCAATCGACAATGTAAAGAGAAACACATCTGGGCTTCTGAAACGTGGCAAGATATCACCATCCAGGTGGAGAAGCCGATTGTGAGAGTCCACCAAGGAGATGCACACGTGCCTAAGAGTTGAGCCAACAAGGAACATCGGAATAACGAACTCACAGACCAGATTCCCCCAGTCAAAGCATCACAGGTAGATCTGTGGGACTGGCAGCACAAGGGAGAGTTGTTTCTGGCTCTATGGGCCCACGATGCCTCAGGTCATCAGGACAGAGATTTCACTTCTAAGTGGGCACAAGGCCAAGGGGTGGATTTAACCATGGACACCATCTTCCAGGTTACCCATGAGTGTGAGACATGTGCTGCTGTTAAGTAGGCTGAGAGAGTAAAGCCTCTGAGGAATGGTAGGCATTGGAATAAGTACAGGTATGGAAAGGCCTGGGAGTTTGATTACATCACACTGCCATAAACCCACCAAGGTAAGTACTGTGTGCTCACCCTGGTGGATACAACCACCAGATGGCTGGAGGTGCACCCACTGCCTCACACTACTGCCCAGCACACCATCCTGGGCTTGGAAAAACAAGTCCTGTGGTGACATGACACCTCAGAGCTAATTGAGCCAGATCGTGGAACTCATTTCAGGAGTAGCTTAGTTACTACCTGGGCACAAGAACACGGTGTTGAGTAGGTGTATCACATCCCCTACCATGCACTAGCTGCTGGGAAGGTTGAACAGTGTTATGGACTGTTGAAAACCACTCTAAGGCATTGCATGGGGTGACCTTCAAGCACTGGGATCAGCACTGAGCAAAGGCTACCTGGCTAGTCAACACCAGAGTCCCTTCACACTGTAGATGAAGTCCCTGTGAAAAATGCCAATCACTTGTTTTTAAAATTTTAAAAGTTTAATAGTAATAAAATGGTTGTAAAAATAGTAATACAATTAGAGTAATATTAATTTGGACAGTTTGAATTAGTACAATATGAGACAATGGAAACAAAGAGTTACAGACGTCTGGGTACTTTTTTCTGGGCAGCATAAGTCCGAAAAAGGATACCCATTAACAAAGGATTAACCTTAAAAACAATAGCCTGTTGACTATTCATACATCTCATACATGATGCATAAATTCCATTCAAATACAGGATTCTGTCTGGTCATCATCAACTTCTTCCTCATAATCCTAAAGGCGTCTTTGATTTATTAAAATTATAGATATTGATCTAGTACTGATATCCAACTGTAACTGCCAAAGACTCTCTAACAGTTTAAAGTTAGAAAGTGTATGTTTATTGCGATGCCGGGCAATGTGCAGGATGGCTCCCAAATTCACACCGCAATTTACAGGTTATTACAGAGTCCTTTTATCTATACAAGTATTGAATACCCAAAATACAAATGCATAGTCATAACTTTGGTACATCCCATTCCCCGCTTTGTATGGTAATTAAGCATGCGTAGTTTGTTCCCCAAAATGGGTTGGTGGTCCTTTTCATGGGGAGGGGTCCCAAAATGAGGAAGTAAATGAAGTCTTCCTTGTTCTGACCTTTCTACCTTTTCAATGCAAATATGACAAATGAACCCTTGGTAGAACTCCCATTCTCTGTCCTCAGTTAGTTTCAGAACAGAGAAGGCCTACAATTGTCTTATGCTCCTAAGAGCTGTTTATCAGTTTCTATATTCTTCATTAAAAACCTAGCTAAGCAAACATCATGTTGACAAGCAATCAATTATTAGTTAACTACCAACTCTTAACTTCATCAGGGCCTACCCATTTATTTTGATTATTTCTAATAAAGCTTATCTCTAACTAAAACCTCACACTTCTAACATCTCTAAACTCCTTAAAGTTTATGTCTCATCTTCCTACCTCAGTGAAGTGGGAAGAAGTTAGTTTCTCCTGATTATGGAGCAATAAATTCTCTTTCTTTGAAAGACTGAGGTGTCCTGTGGCTGCTATCTCGGTGCGAGTCCTTTCTTTAGAAAAAAAGTATCCTACATAGCATAGGTTCTATTTTAATATTTTGTTATAACCTAAAACTATATTTAACAAAATACTTAAGAGAATTAATACAGCATTACTTTCCAATACAACACATATAATATTAATTTTAATATTTGCAAAAAGCCAGTCATAAAATACACACTTTTCACAGTCCCTGTGGTACAGCTGAGAGGCCTGTTAGGGAATACAGTTTGGATTACCCATGTCTCAGGAAATGGCAAACCCCCTGATGGGATTGTTTTTGCTCAAGGACCAGGTTGCACCTGATTGGTGACACAAAAGTCAGAGAAACACGATGTATCTCTCAAGGAGATCTTATCTTTAAGGGTGAACTGTCTGTGATGCCACTGCACCTGTAGCTGTATCTTGATGTGTGTGTGTATATATATGTATATATATATATGTATATAAATAAATATATAGAATTTGAATAATGCATGTATGTATACAGTTGAAAAGTCTTAAGTTCAGTGTTGATATGGGAAAAAAAATTCAGGATGGCTAATATTATGGGTTTAGGGTTCTCAGTGAACTTTTTCCCATTGTCATCCTGAAGGTGCTGGGAGCGGGAGGGGGTGATTCCTAGATGGACAGCCAGCAGTCAAGTCCCATGGAAAGAGTGGCTGATAGCCCTGGCATTCCAACAGAATCAGAGGGGAATAAACCTTTTAAATTTTAAAAGCGTGGAGTGGTTTCCCACAATGGGGCACTCGTCTGGGATATAAAATCTCTTTTATGGCCCAAGAGATTTCAGACAAATGGCACGCCCCTACTGATCAAACGACCTCTCCTGCAAGCATTAGTGATTTCAGGTCGGCACCATGGAGACAACAAAGGCTAGATTACGGAAAAAGAGGAGGGAGAAGATAAAAACCCCCTGAAAACTGCAGATCTAGAAGACTGTGAGTACTAGTGCATGTAAGAGCTGAGAGTATGCTTAAAGTGTGAGTGAAGTAGTGTGCTTGTGTGGGTATGAGACTTAGAAGATCCTCATAACTATTTTTAGCCATATTGTAATTTCCATAATCCCGATGTATAAAAGTCAGCTTCAGACAATAAATTGGACCTGTCCTGGTCTGTTGAAGCTTTAAGATATTGAACAGTTGGAAGAAAAAGAATGGAAGGACGCATGGTGGGGGAAGAAAGTGGGGATCCTGTGGGCTGGTGGGATGCATGTGAAAGAGGGAGTGAGAAGCTGCAGGCAGGATGCATAGAAGAGGAAAGCAGGGAACCTGTGGCCGGCAGGATGCATGAAATTGAAGGATTTGTAGTGGCTAGAGAGGAGCACCTGAGGGTTGCCAGGTTGAGAGTCACAGTGTTAGAGTGAGAGCAAAAGTTGCCATTCAGTAGAGACAGTGCTCATGTGGAGGTGAGTAGTCGAGGCAACTTTCCCAACCTGCCAGCATGACCGGGGGGGGCGGGGGGGGGGCGGCACGGAGGGAGAGCTAAAGTTATAAAAGGCAGAGCATCCATTTTGTAGAGGACTACGTGGCTGATGGTCACAGGGACTCCCAGTGCTGAAAACTTTTTCCTTATTCAGTCCTTTTGTTGTAATTTTTGTTAAGGTTTAATAAACATTTTAAATTTTAAAAGTGAGCAGTCATTTCTCACACCCTGGAAACCCAAGCACTTTCTCCTCCCAGGGAGCTTTTCCCCATGCCTGTTTGGAGCTGGGTGTCACGATCTGCTAGTACAAGTGGGGGTTGTGATGGTTCCTTAACTGATCTCAGAGTGCAAAAAACAATGCAGAGGGGATTTCAGTATTAATCAAAACAAATTGCACCTTTTATTGAGTGCCCACAGCAAATGTGATAGAAGGATTAGAAAGGAGATAAAGGATAGCGAGAGAAAGAAAGAAAGAAAGAAGGGGAAGGGGAATATAGCTACCAATGGAGAGATGAAATCCTTGTGGTCCAGCCAATAAATCTGCCTTGTCACATTGGGGAGAATCTCAAAGTCTTTGTTAACTCAGGAGTCTATTATAGTCCTCCACCGAAAGGGGAACAGGTACAGGACCGTGGAGAATAAGTCTGTAGAGAACAAGTACAGACAGTCCAGTTCAGGACCCATTGTTTCAGGACTAGTTTATATGGGAAAGCAGTCTTGGTCCACCTGCAGGCAACACTTGGCAACCATCCTGCTTCAGTCAGGCCAGCACCCCCTGTGTTAGAATTGTAGGGGTCTCAAGTCTCAGTCCTAGGGAGAGAGCTTCAATCTCTGTCTGTCATAATGGTCATGAGGCAGATGAGGGATTTTCCATGGGGGATCACCAAAATTACCCATTTGGCCAAGAGATGGGAAAATTCACAGGCTATTGTGATGAGCAGGGATCGTGAAGCAGGTGTAAGCGTACAGAGCAAGCTGGTCCTGGCTAGGCCCTGCTCGAAGCAGTGCACCATGCTGGCAAAGCAAACACACCTGTAAACAATCACTTGGCAAGCATCCATCTCAACCAGGCCCAGATCTCCAGTCAGGGTCTTCATGGTCTTTGTCTTTGTGATGATCATGAGGCAAATGAGGGAAACTTCGGATCATCTCTTACACTGGGCTGCAGCTACCCAGCCTCTGCTGTTTTTCCACCACTGCCCAAGGTTTCTTTGCTATACTGTAGTCCCTCCACCCCCTGCCTTGGTGGGACACCCTGTGGCTCCTGCTACAGCTGCAAAGTTTATGATATATCTCATCCACCACTCTTGGACTTTGCTCATCCCTGAATTCCCAGCTTGCTACTCCGGGGCTCCTCCTACAGCTTCTTTTGCTGTCAGAGTGATAGTATATAAAAATGTGTATATATATATATATATATATATACACAAATGTATATACATATATATATATACATATATACATATATATACATATATACATATATATATATACAAATGTATATACAAAGTATATATAAAATGTTTCTAAAATCATGGGATATTCAGGGGAGTTGGAAAGAAATGTTGGGCCTGGTAGGTCCTGGGAAATTGTTAGGGTAGGCCCTGGGAAAATGTTGGGCTTTACTGGATCATGCGAAACTGCACCTCTATAATCCTTTAGTGACTATGATAAATTATATGATTGTTATATGATAAATGATATGATTGTTAAATATGTTGATTGTTTGGTAATTGGATATGATTATTGTTTATTCGTAACAGGAATCACCAGAAACTATGTTTGGGGGTTTGATGAAGATTGCAAGAATCCATGCTTGTATTCATTGATCAATGTATATAATAGAACAATATAAGTTTTATAATTAATATGTAGTTATATAACGATAAGGGTATAAAAAAGTGCTCATCCCGAACCCATGTCAGAGTCAGATTTGGGTCTGTACCCCTGACATTCTTCAATAGAAGCACCTGCATGTAATAATTTAGTGATTATGTGTTTCTGAACGCTAACAAGAGGGCCACTGGCATCGACTCCTCCTGTGAGTTTGTAAAGGAAGCCTTTTCCCCATTCATTTCCGCTGTCTCCGTCTGACATTACCCCACAGAGGGAGATGGCTGAAGCTCACGCCACAGTGCCCCCTGCAGCCGCGGGGGAATCATCGCACCCGCTCTGCCTGGCCGGGAGCCAGCAGTGCCCCTGCTGGCTGTGCCTGGGACTGCATGGAAAGGGAAAAGTGCCTTGGGCCAAGAAACGGCTGGGACTGAATTTGTGGTTCTGCTTGTTGTTGCTGCCATTGTTGTTGTTTGTTTGTCTTGTCATATATATTCCAGTAAAGAACTGTCATTCCTTTTCCCATATCTTTGCCTGAAAGCCCCATAATTTCAAAGCTACAATACTTTGGAAGGAAGGGGGTCATATTTTCCATTCCAAGGGAGGCTCCCACCTTCCTTGACAGACACCTTTAAAGCAGGATACCATCCCTTTGGCAGCAGGGGACAGGGCACAGTTTACCTTGACTTGGAAGGGTGTCCAGAGATCCTGGAACTGACTGGAAACTCAGCCTCACCCTGTGCCATGGACTTATTCCTAAAAAAATTGAAGGTTCTAGAGCGCCCACAGGGCATTGATGACACCATTGTGGGGGGGAACATGGCATAGGAGGTGTTTGGGACAGGGGACAAGAGAATCCAGAGCTTCCTGAGGGCCACTTTGACCATCAGAGCAATGCAGGTCCAGGGCTCTGCCAGGTTCCTCTGATGGACGAAATGTGCCGGAGGAAGAGTCCGGGGTTTGTTCCTTCTTGGGGGCTTTCCCTGGAAATTGTTTCTTTTGTGACCTTTTGGATTCTGAATGTTGTTGCTGTTGCTGTTGGTTTTGTTCTCTCATTGCTGTGTCAGGAAATTGTTCTTCTCTCAGTCCTTTGGGACTTTTGTGCCTTCACTGGGAGAGGAAGGGGCAGCAGCCACTGGTTTTTAGTGGCAGCCCAAAATTGAAGAATCCTATTCCTAAAGCCTGACAGAGCTGAACAAAGAAACACCATTTCTGCCAGTGTAACCGAAAAGCTTCATTGTGGTGCAACTAACAAGGAAATGGATTCCATGTTCCCTGGCACTGGGAAGGAGAATGGGCAGCATTGGCCATTCTGTGAAGCCCCACATGGAGCCCCTGCTACTGATGATCACCTCCCCAATTAGGTTGGGCACTCACAGGGGTGGGGAGAAAAACACAGTTGTGGGTGCCCATGGATGGGGACCTTCAGTAAACCCCAGTGCGCTCAGTCCCCTCAGAGTCACGACACATTCTCATAGATGTCACTGGGGCTTTGCAGTCACTCATGGGGTCTTGGCAGCTCCTCGTTGGTGCCTTTGTGGCTCCCAGGTGGAGGGAGCATGCTGGACCCATCTGGGGGTCCTGCAAGAGGCAACAGTTGGGAGGACTTAAGTAGGGGGTGACACACCCATGGGTAGCATGTCCCTGGTACCTCCCCTGTACTCACCCTCTGCCTGCTGTGTGCCCACAATGTCGATGTCCAGCACCAGCACCTCCCCCTCCTTTGGGGGGAGCAAGGGCTCCAGGGGGGCCCTGCAGCAATAAAGGGGTTTGGGGGTGTGGTCTGGGGAGGGGGGAAAGGGGACTCATGGCCAGAACTGCCTACTCACCTGTCCTGGGATTTCCTGGTGGCTGCAAGGCAAAGGAGATTGGGCTGTGATTGTGGGAACCCCAGGGCATCTGACCCCCTAGGTGACCCCTGAGCCCTCACTGTACCTGTACCCCTGATTCCCTCTAGGAACTCTGAGCACCACCGAAGCCATCATAACCCCAAACATAGCAGAGACAGAAACTCCCCCGGCATCCCTGAAGACCCCCCCAACATCCCTGCATAATCCTACAGCAGGGATCTCAAAGATCCCAGGATCTCCTATTGCCAGCCCAATATTCCTTAAGGGTGTCCCTCCCTGGGACACCCCAGAACACTCCAAAATGCCCCCAAGACCCCCAGGACCCTGAGAAAGGACCACTGAGGACTCAGCCCCACTGTGTCAGGGCTTTGATCACTGCCCCATTGCCCCCCAAACCTGGGGACTTACCATTGCCCTTTAGGAGCCCATCCCCCTCCTCTTGCTACCCACCCTGGCGGTGCCACTAGTGACAGCCTGTGATGACAGCCAGGAGCAGGACCAGGAACAGGGGGGTCCTGCTGATCCCCACAGCTACTGCTGCAAACAGAGGGGGGACACATGACACATTGGGGTCACCTGTCACCTCAGGGGTCCTACACCCCCGGTGACCCCATGTGACCCCACCTGTGTCCATGCCGGTGGTGTCACCTCCAGGGCCAGCTCTGGGCTGAGTGCCTGGAACATGTGGTGCCCATCCAGCTGGTTGGTGGCCATGCACTGGTAGGTGACCAAATGTTCCACATCGACCTCCCCAGTCTCCAGGAGGGGACCCCAGGCCACCTCTCAGCCATCTTGCAGCCAGGTGAAAGTGACAGGTGCTGAGTCCACCTGCACCAAGCAGTGCATGGTCAAGAGGTTACCTGTGAGCACCTGGTTTGACAGGGGACCGGGACTGATGGTGGCATTGGCCACGGGCACTGCAGGGGGAGAGATGGGACTGAGGCTGGAGGGAGGGGCTAGCACCCAGTGTTGGGTAGGGGTACAGGGATGGAATCAGGAAGATATGGGAGACTGTGGGTGAAAGACACCCAGAACCAGAAGGTCCTGCTCACACAGAACTGTGTCTTTGGTGGCAGCCATTACTTAAAGTGGGATGCAATGTGTGGAGTGACGGTGGGATGGCTGCTATGGAGGAGTGCTGTGGGTCCTGCACACCCAGGATGGTGACATTCAGGGGGACACTCTCAGCCACTCTGTCCCCATCACTGGCCTGGCAATGATAGTGGCTACTGTCCTTGTCCCCAAAGTGGCACAGCTCCAGGCAGGAGCTAGTGCCCAGCGGTGCCCCCAAGTCCCCCTACAGTGCCAGGAGAAGGTCAGGGGACATGTCTATGCAGCCACCACGCAGCTGAGCACCAGACAGTCCCCAGTGCCACCTGTGCCCTGGGGGCCTTCACCCACAGGGACAACCCTGAGAGTGGGACCCCTGTTGGGGGAGACTACATGGTTGGGGGATACAGGGAGATGCAGGCGGGGTTGGGGTAGGAGGGGAGTAAATGGAAGCCCAATGTGGGAGAAGGGACCCCAGGGAGGGCTTTGGTGACCCAGCCAGTGACAGGGAACAAAAGAATGGACAGAGGGGATTCAGGGAGAGACATGGTGGGCTCAGAGAGGTGTGGGGGGTCCCCAGGGTTGAACGAGGGCACCGGAGAAAGAATGGAGAGAATTTGAGGAGGTTCTCAGGTAGGGCTGGTAGCGATTTTGGTGTGGGGCCTCCTGCCCATCCCCGCACTCACTGCACACTGTGACGTGGAGCCGGGAGCTGCTCTTCTGCATGGCCCCACAACTCGGACGCACCTTGCAGATGTAATTCCACAAGTGGGAGACCCTTACAGTGGACCTCTGCGGGCCCCCCAACACCTGCTCGTCCCAGTAGAACACGTGCAGAAAGGGGGAATCAGGGCCACAGGGGTCTGGGGGTGCTGAGGCAGCTGAGAGTCAGGCAGGACCCCTCAGTGGGCTCGGAGGGACCCTCCAGCACTAGTACAGGGAAGAGGTCAGGGCAGGAGATTAGGAGCAGTGAGGACGGTGACCCTGAGTTCCTGGGAAGGGGCGGTGGGGGTGTTGGGGTGGCGGCTGTGGGGTGCTCACCGTGCACTGTCACTGTCACCAGCAGTGACTCCTGCCACCTCCAGGATTTCCCTGGGCCCTTGCAACTGTAGTGGTCACTGAGGTGCAGAGGGGACAGCTCAGTCCCATCAAGGAAGACCCCCAGTTCTTTCTCCTCATGTAGAATGACACCGAGGTGACCATGCTGTTCCACCAGCCCCGGCAGTGCAGTGTTATCATGTCTTCCTGCAGCAGCACCTTCACTGGCACCTTCAGCACCAGTGGGTCTGGGGGACAAGTGGGTCCTGTCACATCACAAGGGCCTGGGGGGTACCAATGGCACTGAGACCCCCGTTGGGTCACATCTAGCTCACCAACGGTCCCTAATTCCAACACAGGGTCCCTCTGCACAGGGATGATCTGGGATGTTCTCAGACAAGGGCACAGGCTGTGGTCACACCAGGTGGTGACCTATAGAGTGGAGCCTACCCAGAGCCCTTGGGTTCCTCATGGGTGCCAGACTGGGGGACACCCAAACCCCCCTCACCCTCTGAAATGCTCAGGGAGGGCCGAGCCTGGTGCTGGGTCTGTCCCACATGTAGTTACCACTCACGGTGACATGAGGTGGTCATGTCCCTGCTGCCATAAGTGCTGCTTGTCCTTGCACCAGGTGGTGGCACCGGCGGTCCCTGAGCCCTGGCAGGTCAGTGTCACCCGGTCCCACAGCACCGCCAGCCTCCAGGGGGGCTCTACAAGGATCTGGGTGGTCTGGGTGTCTGCGGGTGATGTGGACACCAGCCTGCTAGGGCCAGTGTGAGGCTGGGGACAGTGGGGTGGAGACACAGCATCCCCTGAGGACTCACCAGCGAGGCTGAGGGTCTGGGATGGAAGGGAGAAGGGACAGGGCTCAGTGGGTGTGGCCCTGCAGGCACAGAAGCACCAGGATACAAGGTGTTGTGACTGTCTCCAAACTGTCCCTGTGGGGACAGCGGTTCTTGTGACAAAATGCATGGGGGGGGGTCCCCAAATGTTTTGGAGAGGCGGGGGGATATGTCTGTGTCATAGCCACCCATGCACCACATCCCTGTGGCACGGCCACCTTGGGAACAGGGACACTGAGGCCACCCTGGGCTGAGACCATGGAGACACTGTGGACACCCTGGGCATGAGGACACCACGGACATAGCTCATGCTGGCCCAGGTCACCCCCACCAGCTCATGATTATATCCCCATGATCCCATCCCCATGGCCACATCCTCACCGTTCTTGTCCCCTTCTGTCCCCGTATCCCAGTTCCCTTGTCCCTATCCCCAGAGCTACCTAATTCCAAAGGTGCCAGTCCCCACATTCCTGTCCCCACATCCCCATCCCCAAATCCTGTCTCCTGTTCTTGTTCCCAAAGCCACCCTACATTGCCAGTCACACCAAGGTCCACTGTGGGTAACATGGAGTGGCACTGCTGGCATTGGGGACCTCAGGGGACCCCACAAGTCTCCCCTGTGCCCCTTCCCCACAAGTCTCTCTGCCTCACCAGGGCCCATCCCCAGGGTGTCAGGCCCATGCCCAGGGCACTCACCCCACAGCAGCAGGGCCACCTTCTTGGCCATACCAGTGTCCCCAGCTGTGTAGACTGGCTGCCGCTCGCTGCTGTGCCCACAGCTTTGCTGGCTGGCAGCTCTTTGGATGAAAAGCTGGTTACTATCCGCACTAGGCATGGAATTGCACGTGGTAGGACTATTACACTTGCTAGTGAACACACCCCAAAGAAGGCTAATTTCTTCCACCATTTACCATTCCATTGCCATTACTATTACTTCCATTACCATTTACCAGGTGAACAAGTGTCCCACCAATCAGATTCTCCAAACAGGGGGTCCATTTTTGTATTCCAACATAGGGTAGTTTTCTAATATTTTGAGTAATGTTTTTAATTACATGACTTTGGTCATTGATCTCTAGGCAGCATTCTGAAGTATTAAACTTGCCGCAGATTCCTCCTTCCTCTGCAAAGCGGTAGTCCACTGCCAATTCGATCTGATAAATTACTGATCGTGTTTGTTGTTGCTGATGGTTTAAGAGATCAATCAGTCAGAGTTGTTTGATTGGAAATTATTTCAAGTACTCTTTGTAAACAGATGATTCAATTGAGCATATATACTGGGGTTCTGTACCCCCAGAATCCATCTTGGGCTCAGGTAGTCGGGCCGTAAGTATTGATTATCTTTTGTGGAGTCCAAATTTCATTGTTCCAATTTTGGGTTCTGCCAAATAAATTCATTTTCTTTCTGGCCAGATCATCATATACTAGGGTTCCCAAGTTTGATTTTGCATCCTTAGGCAGTAAGAAAAAGGATGGTTTTATTGTTCCAGTTGTGTAACTCTTGGTCCACCTGAGACAGAGTAGAAATTTTCCAGGGTAGAAATCCATTTTGATTTAGGTGAAATGTACATCTTTGAAGTAAGTCTGTAGCTTGCTGTTTAGTCTCACTGCCTGTTCTCTTGAAGGAACTGTGCTTAGAGAGACTGCTTCAGCCAAAGGACAAGAGATAAGGGGAGAAGAGGGGAGCAGACAGAGCAGCGCAACCTGACCCAAGAGTTCCTTTTGAAGAATTAGTAGCAAGTGTCACATGAAATCGGTAGAATGAATATGCAAATATGCCAAAGGACAAGAGATAAGGGGGGAAGAGGGGAGCAGACAGAGCAGCGCAACCTGACCCAAGAGTTCCTTCTGAAGAATTAGTAGCAAGTGTCACATGAAATTGGTAGAATGAATATGCATGAACCTGTTGTGAAATTATATGCATATGTATTTGAGAGAGACATAAAAAGAGACCTGAAGTTCGCAGAGGTACGCATGCCTTTTGAGGGGAGTAATCCCTGCATGCGTCCAGTGCTGCAATAAACATACCGACTTTACAACTTTCACAAATTGTGGAGGTTTTGATCTTTTCTGCAAAACACACCCTCCCAGTAACTTCACATATGCCCTATTACCACATATCCAAAATAAATTTTTAGGTGCATCCCAGAAATTAGAATCTTGATTTGTTGTATGTTTCCAATATTTGGATAGCGTTTCTATTGCCCAGAATGTGTTAATATAATCTAAGCATTCAAGCATTTTTTCCTTTTTCACTGTATACACATCTACTTTCAGTTTTTTATATTGACCAAATATGAGTGGAGGTTTTCTGGGATCCACCTGGTGTGTGTGTCATTTGCTACTAGATATCTTTTACATGGTGTTTCTCCTACTTCTATAGTATACATTTTCCCTTTTCTTGCTTTTCTTCATAAACACTCTTCCCCTATTATTGTTGATTTAACTTCCACTCTCCTTCCCTTCTTTTGAGAACTACCATGCTTTGTTTTGATGTAATCCATTTTAAAATGTCTATGGGACCTAAAACTGATACCATCCCACGGCCAAATCTCACTTAACTGTGTCCCTGCCAACAATCAGTCAAAGTAAATTCTTTTGTAATCTTTTCCACCACATTGATAAAAAAGATTCTTACCATATATTTGTCCCTCTCTACCCCTTTGTCTTTTCAATTGCATTTCTTTCTCTTTGAATGCATCCTCTAGGTTGGTTTCACTTTCTTGTTCAAAACATGCCCATCTTTCTTTCAGGGCACTCTCCTGACATCCTCTGAGTTGGATTTGCAATATTTTTAGCTAGACAACATATTTTATTATCTTCTTTACAGGTTGTCAACTGGGTGTGATCAATACATTTGGGATTCATGTTTGTGTGTACTCTGATTAATACACTTACAGTATCTCCTCTATACAAGGGATAGTAACACTTCTCACAAGTGTTTCCTCCACTTTCTCCAAAGTGGATGAGTAGTAGCATTGCTACAAGTGGGAGTCTGGTACGGGTTGGCCCCTTCACCTCTCAAGCCACAGAGGTTTTCTCAGTGCCCAGAGAGTATTTCCCAGAGGTAGTTCCCAATACAGTCTTGCCTCCCACCTCTGGTTTTCTGTTCTTCTGGAGACATTCTGCCATGACCCTTACTGTACTGAGTCTCTTCCCTCAATTTGGTCCCAATTTGGGCTGCAAGGAGAGTGGTCTATGGAGCAGTACTGGAAACTGAGATGTTATTTTGATTGTCAATTCTTAGCTAAACAAAACTTAAATTTATGCTATAACTATAACAAACATTAACAAACTTAAAGGATATAAGGATAACAATGCAGATGTTTCCCATGGCGGGGGGTGTGTTCAGGGTTGCACTTCTTTCAGTGTTTTCCTCAGGACCAATTTCAAGTCTTTATCATCTCTGCTGCCTATAGTCCATTTGCTTGCTTCAGCTGGGAGTTGTACTGGCCCCTTCACTCAACTTGCATGAGTCCGCCCCCACTCCTTTGTTCTTACTGTGGTGTTTGTTGTAAGCAGCACCTGGAAGGGGTCTTCAAAGCGAGCAGTTAGTGGAGGGTTCTTCTATGATTTAACCAATACCCAGTCTCCTAGGTTAATATCATGTATTTTACAGTTCAGTGGGGAAGTTTGGGGAAGGTAGCCCTTTTTCCTTAATTCTTCTACGGTTGTTGTTACTGTTTCTATATATTTGTGCATTGTTGTTCCCCCCTCTAGATGTTCCCCAATACTGTATGGGGTAAGCAAGAAAGGCAGCCCAAACAACATTTCATAAGGAGAGACCTGTAGCAGACTTGGAGCTAGCAAGAGCCCCATGGAGGACGGAAGCCTAGAGATTAGAAAATGCCAAGTCATCGTAACTAAGCCAGAAGCCCTCTCTCTGGTCCTCCAGACCCTAGCTTATCTCTCTGTGACCCCATAGGTTACTTTCCCCTAATCCCTGCAATTGGACAGTTTCTGATCTCTTCTACCCCTCTATAAGGGGCTACTTTAGCCCATTCTGGTTAGAAGAGCTGTCGCCAGAACCCTTCACGGACCTCCCAATAAACCATCGCCATGGAACCACCGAGGCTGCCTTCTCCCTCTCTCGCTGTCTGCTTGCCCAAGAAGCCATTGCTAGCCAAAGTGCCTTTAGCAAGCTAAGAGCTGAATACTGTAAAAGAGCTGAAAATCACAAAGAGCTGATAATCACTTAAGCTTGCTAAGGTAGCTGTGGCTGATAGAAGCTTGGGTTTCTGGACACCCAGCCTCCAAAAGGCTGAGGCTATCTGGCCCAAGCCTGCCTGCTTGCCTGGGGCACACAGACTCTGCAGGTAGCCAGCTATCTGGCTACAAGTGGCCTCCATGGCTTTTAGAGACCCCTAGATCTGTTCTGGCTCTGGTTTGTAATAGGGCTAGTGGTAAACATTTGACTCAATTTCATTTGGTTTCTAAGACCAATTTTGTTAAAATATTCTTTAAGGTTTGATTCACCCTCTTGACCCTCCCAAAACTCTGAGGGTGCCAAGGGGTGTGCAACTCCCACTTTTTTCTCAGGGCCCTTATGACTTGTTGCAGCACACTGGATATAAAGTGGGGGCCATGCTCCGAATCAATAATATTTACTTGTCCGTATCTTGGAATAATTTCTTCCAAGAGAACTTTTGTCACAGTTTGAGCTGTCTCCCTTCTCATAGGGAATGCTTCAACCCAATGGGTTAGATGGTCAACTATGAGCAATAGGTGTTTATATACTTGGGCTGGAGTTAAGTCAGTAAAATCAACCTGAGTACTCTAGAAAGGTCTTATGGCTAATTTCTTCCCTCCCAGAGTGGTTTTTCACATCACCTTTTTGTTGACTTTTTGAAAGGTTAAAGATTCTCTTGTGTTGGATCTGGCTATTTCATATATTCCCATCCCCATGTAATATTTCAGAAAATGATCACATATTCCTTGTGTTTCCCAGAGAGTTAATCAGTGTATCTCTTCCATCACTTTCTTGGTTATTATTCGGTTGAATATTTGTCACGCATCTGTGGTCCACCACTTTCCGTCCTCTGTTTTTACCCCTCCCATTTTCTCTATTTCTTTTAGCTCCTTGTCATTGAAAATTGGTGCTCCCTCTTCCCTTATTTTTCCCCAATCTTCTTTTACTGTTAGGACTATGACTGGGTCCCCCATTTCTAAGGCTGCTTCTTTGGCCACCAGGTCTGCTAATTTTTTTCATTGGATTTCAAGGGTATCCCCTTCTTAGTGGCCTTTAATATAGACTATGGCAATTTCTTTTGGTCTTCTGAGGGATTCGAGTACTTCCCTGATCAGACTTTCATGTGCCAGATTTTCCCTTTTGAGTTAAGGTATCTCCTTTCTTGCCAAATTTTTCCAAAGGTACAAGCTATCCCAAAGGCATATCAAAAATCTGTGTAGATTGTCCCTATATTGTCTGCTAATAAACCTAAACCTCTCTTGAAGGCACATATCTCGCAACTTTGTGCAGACCAATTTGAGGGTAATTTCCTTTTTCTTTGATTTCCCTTGCTTCAATAATGGCATATCCTGATGCCCTTTTCCCCATTACAATTCAAAAGGATCCATCTATATACAGGACCCTTCCATATGGTAAAGCATCTTCTTCTAGGTCTTCTCTTACTTTTGTTTGTATGTCAATTAGCTCTATGCAATTATGCTCTTAATTTTCCATCAGTTTCCCACTTAAGAATTGAGCAGGATTTAAACATTTTGAGGTGACAATCTCTAGATTCTCAATATACTTCAGGGTTATTTCATACCTTAGGAGTCAGCTGTCTGTTAGCCTCTGAGAAGCTTTTTGGCTTAACACTGTCCTCAAGTCATGGGGTGGGTATACTCGAATCCTCCCACTGAATGTAAGATTTAGAGTGTCTTCTAATAAGGTAGCTGTGCCTGCTACTGCTTGAATACAGGCTGGCCACCCTCTTGCAACTAGATCAAATAATTTTGACAGATAAGCCACCAGCTTCCTGCTTTCCCCCCAGTCTTGGGTTATTACTCTACATGCTATCCCTTCATTAACACTAACAGACTGATCAAATAGTTTTCTTAAATTAGACAGACTCAAAACTGGGGCTTTTGTTAATCAAGCCTTTAAGTCTTGAAACTGTTTTGTATCCTCTGGAGTTCAGGCTACAGGTTCTGTGCTTTTTAATTTTTCATATTTTACAGTTTGAGTACACTGATCAATCCATAATTTACAATAGCCCATTAGACCTAATAACTTTCTTACATCTTTTTTAGTCTTTGGTGGTGGAATTGACAGGATCCTGAGAGAGAGTGGAAATTTTCCAGAGTAGAAATACATTTTGATTTAGGTGAAATGTACATCTTTGAATTAAGTCTGTACTTGCAAACATGCAAACATAGCTGTTTGGTCCAACTGCATGTTCTCGCAAAAAGGTGCTTCAGCTGAAGGACAGAGATGAGGAAGAGCCCTTTCAACTCTGAAACAGACAGAGAGGCTGCTGAGGGACACAGGGCAAGATGACCCAGGAGTTCTTTCTGATAAAAAGAACTAGTGGCAAATATAACCTGAAATGGGTAGAATGAATATGTATGAATGTATATGTATGAACCTATTGTATGCATATGGATTATAAAGGGAGATAAAAAAGGGTCTGTTATAAATGATTGAATCCGCAGCCAAATTTTAAAAAAATTGACAAAGATGTATTATATTAATTACAAATTGTCAAAATTCTACCACAGCCAAGACAGTGTCAACTCCGGAATGTTGCACTGGGTGAACCTGGATCCGACAGACAGAGTGCCAGCGTTTCCCCGGAGGTTCACCCCGACCATCTCATACAGCTTGCTTATATACCCTATATTCTCCCCGAGGCCTGAATAACACAGGATGTCCCTTGTGTTTCTTCATATGTAGAGTTAGAACATAGGGATGCAAACGTCAGTCCCGGTACTTCTACAACCATCTAGGTCCTTCCTGGATGTTCTTTTCACATGGATAACCAAGTCCATATGGATGCAAAAGGCGTGCCTCAATGTCTGTATATTTTTCTTTCACATGTACTCGGGTGGTGCCGGTGTTTTGGGACAGCTGATGTAATCTGCTCCTGGCGTTGTTCTCTTGAATAGTCGAGGAAGACGACGTTCATGGCCCGGGAAGGGTTGGTTCTTAGGCTAAAGACTTGATATTATCTTTAGCGTGTTCCGGGAACTGATTGAATAGGAATGGGACCATGCTCCCGGCCAGAGTGGTCAAGGGCATGTGGTAGATTAATGTAATATTTTATACATACACATATTTACTTACAGCATGAATTAACCATACATATATAACAGATCTGGAGTTCTCAGAGGAACTCCATGTCATTTTAAGGGGGAATGATCCCCACATGCGTCCAGCATTGTAATAAACATACCAGCTTTACAACTTTCACAAAAGTTGTGGAGTTTGTTTGCTTCCACAAATCAATCCCCACAACTCTTTCAGGACTGAGCTTTTTGCACCCTTTTCCAATGATTTCTGTTCTTTATCTTTTTTTAGTTTGTATACCTTAGAACCTCCTAAGAATTTGACCCAGCAAGTAACATACTCTACTTCTTCTGAATTAGGGCTTTCTTGACTACACACTTGCTGACATAATAAATTACATAACCACTTATCTTTACTTCCATACCAGGGCTGCTTTAAGGATTTTTGTTGTAATTTCCTCTTTGGCCAATGTTCCACACAATAATAAACCATCTTTACTTGATCCAACTTTTTAGCTGTTTCCCAGTTATTCCAGTCATCTAGTATATCACCAAGGAGGCTTCCAGGAAGAATATTCTTATTCTTTTTCTTTGATTTCCCACCTTGTCTACTGTGGGTCTGAGCCCTAGTGACTTTTAGTTTCTATAAGCTTTCAGGCTGGTAAATAAAACTGCTTACTGTTACTGGCCATTTAGAAGTTCTGTTTTACTCTTTTTTTTAACTTAAGTGTGAAAAGATCTCCTCCTAATCTCTTTCTGTTTTTGCAGAAAGTTCTCCTTGAAGAAATTGGCTTTGGTGCCCCTGGGCACTCTTATCTGGTGTTCTTATCTAAGGAGCATTTACTTTTTGTCACTCACACACAATCTGCAGGAGAGATACTCTTATCTCACATTCATTCACACCATTCATTCACACATCAGGCCTGTTCATTCATACTGACTTATGCTTAGCTGAGTTTTTGGTTCTTGTGCCTCACCCACCCAGACTACTCAAGGTACCTTTTTTTTGAGACCCCAGATGTTGGGGAAGATGAAACAGGAAAACCTTACAAATATGATTGCCTGGCAAAAGATTTTGAGAATATAGAAACTATAAGCAAGATTGAAATGAAAGCAAGCTTTGAGATCCCTTAGTTACTGAACAATGGGAAAACAATGGTGTGGCTGGCTGAAGGTAATCCTCTTTGCATGAAACAATACCCTCTGCTTGCAGACAGGTCCAAGGGGCAGAGCAGACCCTGCCAGCTTGGCAGAAGGAGTCTGAAGAGTAGTTTTTAGGGTTTAAAATGTAGCACAGTATGGTAATGTAGTGATTTTTATAGGCTGTATGTAAATGCTATAGGATTTGTATGTTGTACTGGATTGGTTAGTGAGAATCAGAATATTCAACACAGAAGACGATTTATTGTATTGTAACGGGAACTTCGCTCTCTTACGCTCGCTCTCTCTTACTCTCTTACGCTCTCTCTCTTGCTCTTACTCTTGCTCTTGGCTCTTGCCTTTTACATTCTTACCCTCTCATCCTCTCTACCTACCCCTCTCTTCTCTCGGGCCTGCTCCGAGTTGCAGCTGGCAGCTCCCAGCAGGGCCCTGCACCCACGCCCTTTGCAATAAACTGCAAGTTCCATGACCTGGCTTCAGAGATCTCTCGTCTTCGTCCATCCCGACCGTGCTACCCCCCGTCTCGCCTACACCCAGAACCTTAAGTTTCCCCACTGACCTAGGTTCAGCACCCTAGAATTTCCCTTTTATTTTATTGAACAGAGGAAGGAAATATTAGCAAACCTCTTAGAATTACACAAAGCGGATCCCTGTTGCCAGAGAATCACTGTCTGTGTGGGCCCCCACTATTGGTATTTACCAATATTGCACACAGGATGTGCCTTGGCTTGTCTGGCTCTTGCTGCTGAACGAAATAGCAGCAACTGTGTTGTTTCACCCCACAGACACTTTTGGTTAGCCGTGTGTTGCAGCTGGGCACGTGGAGACAAGTCCAGGCATGCCGAGGCTCTGGTGCTGCCAGGATGGACCTTCCTCCCGTGGAGGGGTCCACTCCTCAGGTTTTCCTCTGATGGAGAAGGCGATGGTGAAGGAAAGGAGTTGGTTCTGATGGAGGGTTTTAGTCCAGAGCTTTTATTCTGGCCCACAGGTCTCTGAATCCAGCAACAGCTCCAACAGAACTCCCAGATCATGTGGTTGCTCGCCCTTTTACCGGGGGAAGAGGGGGAGGGAAGGGATAGGAAGCTCACCAACCAGGTACAGGAAAGGAGGTCTTAAGGGACAAAGGATACCTGGATGGCCCAGTGCCCCCCCAGGGGGGTAGAGGGCATCCTTTGAGTCTGCCAATTACTTGATGCCCTTCTGGAATTCCAGGATTGACAGAGAGTGCTCAGCAGGGGTCAGGGAGGGGAAAGGAGAAATGATTGACACGCCTGGGAGGGAATCTTCAGGGGAGGGACCCAGGGTTCTGAGGCAAACCATGAAATCACACCTCAACATCCCACCCTGACCCCTTCCACCTCCTCCTAGGTTTGGCTATCCCTCTTCCCTAGAGATAGACTCAGAGTCAGGGGTTCAGACCTCCGCACCTTGCCCAAGATGGACTTCCACCCCTCTCCGTACCTTTGAGGGAATGGGTCACATGACTACCCCTCGCAGCTGCAGTGCTAAAAGGTTCTGTGATACTGTAGGCTCCCCTCGCCTTGGGGTCAGCCTCTCCGGGCTTCAGTACCGCCAGACCCGAAACTGGTCACCTCTGGTGTCAGGTCACCTGTGAGGTTGTCTGCGTGTGACTCACTCTCTCTCTCCCCACAGTCCCCACATACCCAGGGAACACTGGCTTGTTTGCAGGTCACATATACCTTTTGCCACAGCCCCCTACCCACCTGGAAAGCAGAAGCTGATTTTGTGTTTGAGTCACTCCCATACACACACAACAAGACAACAATAAGGTACCTTTTACTTTCAAATCACTTGTTAAAATCTCAGATGTTATTGGCCATTTCATGGTGCTCTTGGATCCGCCACCCCTGAGTCTCTAGTGTTTGTTACTCTCAACCTAGCAGCTTTTAAGCCTAGATGCTCTTGAGTTTGCTACTCTCAGCCTAGCAGCTTTTAAGCCTAGGTGCTATTGACTTTGCTACTCTCAGCCTAGCAGCTTTTAAGCCTAGGTGCTATAGAGTTTGGCACTTACAAGATTCTTGTGTGGTTTTTGAACCTCAACCAAGCAAAATTTCTAGGGGCCCCCTGCACTTTTTATCCCACTTTCCCAGTGGATTGTGCCAGGAAAACCCATGGCTCCCTCTCTCCCAGAAGACCAACCCCTTCCTTGAGACTCAGTCCCAGTTACCCAGGAGGATTCTCTCACTCCTTTCATCTCTCACTTCATCTCTTTACTGGCCGTTTTTCTCGTGAAAAGACAGAACCAAAGAGGAAGACTTTTTCACTCACTTAGCAGGTCTGGGGTAACCAGCCTGCCTCTCATTTATACACACATTCATCACCCCCCCTCCCCCCTTGCAATCCTTTTTTCTTTCTGGGTTTTCAGGTACACTACTAGTCTTAGGAGGCCAATTACCATGGTTTTAGGGAGTCTTTTCCCTTTTCTTTGTTTTATTGCCTCTTTTTGTCCGCTGGGTAAGTACCTGCTTTTGCTGATCATGCCAGAAGAAACAGAGCAAGGCTGCCAAAGTTGACAGGGCACGCCTGGGTTTTGGCAGTGAGGTGTTATATCTGAGGCGCGACACTAATTGTGAAAAACACCATGCACTTGTGTTAAAATTGTAGAAGTTCAATGGTAATAAAAATAGTAATAAAAATTAGGGCAGTAAGAGACAATAAAAAGCAGAGAATTATGGAGATCCAGATGCTTGGCACTCAGCCACAAAGCACACCTTGCTAACAAAGGATTACCCCTTAAAAGCAATAGCCTATTGTGTATTCATATATCTCATACATGATTCAAACATTTCTTTCAAACTAGGGTGTTTCTGCTTAATTTCGGCTTCCCCCCCTCTACTTGTAAATCAATTTTCTTGATTCCTTGAAGTGTGAGTTTTCCGATAAGGGAGGCAATAATTCTTTTCTAAGATTTTGGTGTCTTGTTGCTGTTGTTATCTTTGCAAAGAATTTCTTGATTATCTTTTCCATTCCTTGAGTTAGTTACAAAATGTATTTTACATCACATAGTTTCTATTTTAATATTATGCTATAGCCTAAAAACTGTATTTACTACACTACTCAAAAGAGATTAATACAACATAACTTTCCAACATAACATGTATAGTATTCACTTTAATGTTTGCGAAGAGGCAATCACATAATATGTATTTTTCACACTGTGCACAAACACACAGCTCCGCTGCCTCTCCTGGGGATTTTGGGATGCTGTGGCAGCATTGGAGACAATTTGGGGGTCAGATGCCCCTAACTCTGTCCAGAAGGAGCTTTTTTAGCTTCAAGGAAGGTTTACTGGTGGTTTTTGCGGATGCTGGGGACAATTCAGTGCCTGTGCCATGTGGCTGCTGCTTCACACTGGCTGAGCAGGAAGGTCGAGCTGGAGCAGCAGCTGAGGCTGGAGCATCTGGAGCAGGTGGCCCACGGGAACAGCTTGTGGTGGTGTTTGCAGGGGTCCCAGGACGAGGGAAGAGATGGGAATCTTGACTCCATGTTTCAGATGGCTGATTATTATTTTATGATAGATATAATATTAAAAGAAAAATATATACTAAAGCTTTACTAAAAGAAGAAAGGATTTCATCAGAAGGCTAGCAAGGAAAGGAGAGGAAAGCAATGATAATAAAATCTTGTGACTGACCAGAGAGTCTGAGACAGCTGGACTTTGGCCATTAATTAAAAACAACCACATGAGACCAATCAAAGATGCACCTGTTGCATTCCACAGCAGCAGATAATTATTGTTTTCCTTTTCCTTTGAGACTTCTCAGCTTCTCAGGAGAAAAAATTCTAGCAAAGGATTTTTCACAAAATATGTATGTGACAAAGATCACCTGGCCATGCAGATGGAGCAGGAGCGCCAGGAATTCTGCAGGGTGCTTAGGTGAGGCCCAGGAGGCTGGGCCATGGTGGGGCCAAATGTGTTCCGCCACTGGGCCTCTTCTAGCTGGATAGTGAGACGGGTCCAGGGTTCCTTCAGGCGAGCAGTCTCGGGCCGGGCAGCTCAGCCTTCAGCAGGCCGAGTGTCCGAGCCGTAAGTGCCCTTTAGCCTGACACCTTAGCGAGCTCAGTGATTATCAGCTCTTAGTGATTTTCAGCTCTTTTAATTTCAGCTCTTTGCTTGCTAAGATGCGGCCTCAGTTGCATCCACAAAGCAGATGGAGAGAGAGGAGAAGGCAGCCTCAGAGATTCCACAATGGTTTATTTGCAGGGGGTTCACGAAGGGTTCCGACGGCAGCTCTTCTACCAGAATGGGCCAGGGAGGCTACCTATATAGGGTTAGGGGGGATTGAAAACTGACCAGTTGTAAGGGTTAGGGAAAACTAGCCTATAGGGTCACAGAGATAAGCTAGGCCAGAGGACCTAGGTGAAGACTCCAGGCTTAGCTATACTGACTCAGCAAATGCTTATCTCAGGCTTACATCCTCCACGGGGCCCTAGCCATCTCAGTGTCCACTACAACTCCACTTTCTGTTTTTAGAAAAAAGACATTCCCTATATGTTCTTTTGAAACAGTGAACAAAGCATGAGAACATAGCTAATACAATAACAACTACAATAAGAATCCACAACATTCCCTTAACCAAAGATGCAACCCATCCAATTAATCCCCATTGACTGAAAAAGTCATTGACCCAGTCAGGGGTTTTTTCTACTTTCAAGTCCTTCATGAGATTCTTCAGTTTCTGGATGTTTGCATGGATAGATTCCGAGCGAGAAGAGAGATTGAAGCAACACATTCCTTCGAAGTTTTCACAACCATGTCCATGGGCAAGCAGCAGAAAGTCAATTGCAGCTCGATTCTGGAGTGAAACATGTCTTGTGGTTTCTTCTTCCTTTAAGAGATCACTCAAAGCAGCAGATGTAGCGTTAGCTTGCTTACTGAGCCAGCACCCAAGGTGATTTATTTCACCAAGGGCTTTAGCTGCAGCTACCCATGGTAGGAACAGGGAGATAGCAATCTTTTTGGATTTGTTCCAATCATATAGTTTGGGATCACAATTTTCATCAAATTCAGTGTAGGACCTTTTGTGGCAATTTGATTCACTTTCTTTCCTCCAATTATGTAACAGGGTAATGTTTGGAGTGAGGGTAGAAAGTTTTCCAAGGGTACAGGGACCTCCCTGTAGTTGGGAAGGGATCCCAGCCCACACTTTGTCACCACAGATGAGAAACGTTCCCTTGGGTAATACTTTGGGGTGGAGAGAGGACACAGATATCACTCGAGCAGTGTAATTACACCAATCGGGATAGTTATAGGCTTTGTTAATTGGTGATATGTCTTTTCTATATGTGTTTTTTGTCTGATCAATTTCTGGCCAATTGTTTTTTGGGCATCTAAAGTAAAATTTGATACAGTATGCCGCCTTGGAGGACCCCAACAGATCCAATTCCTGGGGTTCCTCTAGAGCGTTGGGCAGCATTTTTGTCCACTCGTCCCATGTATCTACTAGGTTGGGTCTCTTACCTGTGGTGTGGAGGAGCTCTGAGTTATAGACAGGCCAATCATCTGCTACGAAAGGAATTCCTACTAGACATGTGGAAAGTGGGTTATCAATGCTTCCCATGGATAGACACAGGTTATCCTGTTTTAATGTCTTTGCTAAGGTTACCCAAACATTATGGCTAGGCTGTGGGCTAATCCAGCCGAAGGCACACGGTATGGTGAAGAACATCCAGGCAGCAGTGAGAGCAGCACCAACAGAGATATTTTTCATCTTTGGACAGGAATCGCCCTGAGATTTTAGAGATAATTACAAACTGGCTGGAAAGTGAAGACTTTAGTCTTGCTGATGAAGAAGAACAAGAGCAATTGACACGTGCCGAAGAAGCTCCACTGTACAACCATCTACCAGCAGAAGAAACACGCTACGCTCTTTTCACTGACGGTTCCTGTCGCATCGTAGAGATGAACCGGAAATGGAAAGCAGCTGTATAGAGCCCCACACGACAAGTTGCTCACGCTACTGAAAGAGAGGGTAGACCAAGTCAACTTGCTGAACTCAAAGCTGTTCAGCTAGACATTGCTGAGAGAGAGAAATAGCCAAAGCTCTATACTGATTCGTAGATAGTAGCCTATGCTCTATAAAGCTGGCTGGAAAAGTAGAAAAAAGCCAGCTAGCAACGTAAGAGAAAACCAATCTGGGCTGCTGATGAATGGAAAGACATTGCCACTCAGTTAGAAAAGCTACCCATGAAGGTCCGCCACGTAGATGCCCATGTCCCCAAGAGTCGGGTTAATGAAGAACACCAAAACAACCAACAAGTAGATCAAGCAGCAAAAATAGAAATGTCAAAGGTAGACTTAGATTAGCAACATAGAAGAGAATTATTCCTAGCTCAATGGGCCCATGATGCCTCAGGTCATCAAAGTAGAGATGCCACCTATAAGTAGGCACGAGACCAAGAAGTGGATTTAACCAAAGACAGTGTTTCTCAAGTTATCCATGACTGTGAGACGTGTGCTGCCATCAAGCAGGCCAAAGGAGTGAAGCCCCTGTGGTACGGTGGGCGGTGGTCCAAGTACAGGTATGGAGAAGCCTGGCAGATCGACTACATCACACTGCCCCAGACACGCCAAGGCAAGCGCTACATGCTGACCATGGTAGAAGCCACCACGGAATGGTTGGAAACCTACCCTGTGCCTCACGCCATTGCCTGGAACACCATCCTGGGCCTTGAAAAGCAAGTCCTGTAGAGACATGGAACCCCTGAGAGAATTCAGTCGGACAAAGAGACCCATTTCAAGAACGGCCTTATCAACACCTGGGCCAGGGAACATGGTATTGAATGGATATACCATATCCCATATTATGCACCAGCTGCCGGGAAAGTTGAATGGATCAATGGACTACTCAAGGCTACCTTGAAGGAACTTGGTGGGGGGACTTTTAGAAATTGGGTAATGAACTTAGCAAAGGCCACCTAGATGGTCAACACCAGAGAGTCCATCAATTGAGCTGGTCCTGCCCAGTCTGAACCCCTGCGCACTGTGGATGGAGATAAAGTCCCTGTTGTACACATGAAAGGTATTTTAGGAAAGACTGTTTGGATTACTCCCACCTCAGGCAAAGACAAACCCATCTGTGGAATAGTTTTTGCTCAAAGACCTAGTTCACTTAGTGAGTAATGCAGAGAGATAGAGAAAGCCGTTGTGTACCACAAGGAAAGCTATTCTTAAGTGAGAACTGTGTTAAAGTTTCATTGTGATGCAGATGGAAATAGAATAAGAGGTAGATAATGTTCCAGATTGCAAGGCAAGATGTATTCTATTGCCATCTGTATGGCAGTTGTCTGGTGTCAAGTGGGCAATTCTCCTTATCTCTCTTCCTGAGTCATCATAATCAACAAGGGGCATCTGCTGATAAGAGGCTATTGAATGTCACCACATGACTGATAAGAACTATAACATCCCATTGTGAAGTGCTCTGCCCAGAGGGAGGAGCCAAGCATTCCAACCCAGATATAACTGGGAAGATTCTGACACCAGCACAGCTCTTCTCCACTAGACTCCCCAGAGGAACAGCAGCTGCTTCTACTTCCACGGATCCGCAGAGGAGGAATACACCCCTTTTCTACAAGACCCCCCTGCTCCAACAGAACCACGCCTGATGCTCCAGGAGGACTGCAGCCCCTTTTCCAACTGAACTGCTACCAACACCCTGACCAACAGGGTGTCAGGTTGTGTTCTGACTCTGTCAGTGTTGTTCTAGTGTATTGCATTGTTTTATTTTATCCTTTTATTTTTTCCCTTCCCTATTAAAGAACTGTTATTTCCTGCTCCCATATTTTTTGCCTGAGAGCCCCTTATTTAAAATTCATCCTAATTCAGAGGGGTGGGGAGGGTTTGCATTCTCCATTTCAGGAGAGGCTCCTGTCTCCTTTAGCAGGCACCTGTCTTTCCAAACCAAGACAGATTTTGGCGCCCAATGTGCGGCATGAGGGCACATAAACAAAAAGAGAATAACAGTTCTTGAATAATCTATTTTTTTTGTGTGTGGCTATAGAAACCTTGCTAGGCGACACCATGTAGTCCAGCGTACCCTGGTTTGGGTGGCACGTGATTGTAGCTGTATTTCTCCCATTTCTAGGCCCTTATCTAAACATGGGTCCTATAATGAAAGCTACTGTAGCTATTATCTGTTTTTTCTTATAGGTGAATAAGGTGAGAAATTAATAGATTTTTAACTTCCTCTGGAAAGCAGGCACATGGATTCACAGCTATCACACACTAACTATATGTTTTTGGGGTTACTTTAATAATGCCACCTTCTGTAAGGAAATGACACCGCGGGAAATCTTCTCCCAACCCTTTAACCATCTTTTCGAGTCCACCCCACCAGTTTTTTAAGAGATCAGATCCACTCTAAATATTAATGATATCATACAGTGGCTGGTGTTGCTGATAGGCCTGTTCTATTTAGCATTTAGAGAAAAGAGGAGACTAACCTGGATAACTACCCTGACGCCTACCCCAGAACTTAACATGCCACCAGAGTCTAGGGCTGCTGCTGCCCCAGAGTCTGACCCTACCCCACAGCCCACCTCAGATGTGAACTACCCAGATTGGATGAGGGGTCTAGTGAAGGAGATATGTGAGAGGGGCCATATGCTGAAGAAATACACTTCCCCAGCTGGTGAGAAGCCCTCCCCCTGCCTTGAAGAGGGAGAGTCTAATAGTGCAGCAGCAGAACCCACAGATGTTACAACTGTCCAGGTTCCAGCTGAACTGCAGAGGCCATCACAGCCAGCAGCAGTTGCCCCTGTAGAAACAAAGAGTTCGAAGACAAAAGCAGAGCACCCAGATAGGGGAGGGCCTCACAACCCACAAGGGAGCCAGAGGTTGCAATCGTCACTGAGTCTCTGACGTACAAAAGTCTCTGTAATCTGCACAAAGACATTGTACGACGGGGACGTGAAGCTTATACAACCTGGCTTCTTCGGGTCTGGGATCTCATGGTGTCCAGCTGGATGGTGGTGAAGCAAAGAATCTGGGGCCCCTGACTCAGGACTCAGGTATCAATCAAATTTCTGTAAGTGAGCCAGGGTCCCTTTCCCTCTGGGAGTGGCTTTGAATAAGTGTCAGAGAGAGGTTTGTCCACAGGGAAAGAATGCAGGAGCAGCACCATAGAATGCACTGGAAGATTCTTGAGGAAGGGATCCAACAACTAAGAGAAGTGGCAGTATTGGAGGGACTCTTTGGGAGGGATGGACAGCACGATAATGACCAGGTCAGATGCACAGGGCAAATGCTGTGGAGTCTGGCAAATCTAGGGCCATCTCAATACACCACCTTCATTGCCACAATTAATGCTGATACCAACCGAGAGACAGTGAGTTCTGTTGCAAATAAGCTTAGGAATTATGAAAGTATGATCGATGGCCCCATGCAGGCTCACGTCTCTGCCATAGTCCAAGAACTCAGAGAAGAGATGAGAGAGATGAAAGAGGCAGTGAGAAGGAACAATCCCCACATTGCACCAGTGCGAGTGACAGGCCCCAGATTCAGAGCCCAACGTTCTCCAGCTAGAGAGAGAGGTTACATCCCACGGGCTGACCTGTGGTTCTTTCGGTGGGACCATGGAGAAGATATAGGAAGGTAAGATAGAAAACCCACTTCTGTCCTGGCAGCACGGGTGCGTCAACTCAAGGAGAGAAACACTAACCGAGAGAACTCCAGTAAAGTGAAGGTAGCCTCTACCTCTCATGACCGAGCTGCTGAGTATGATATGTCAGATCCCCTTGAGGGTACTTCTACCATGTGTGCACAGGAAAGAAATAATAACCAGGGTTAGAGGGGCCCTGCCTCTAGCCAGGGAGAGGCATGGGAAAATCGGATTTTCTGGACGGTGTGGATCTGATGGCCTGGCACATCAGAACCACAAAAATACGATGCTTTAGTTGATACTGGTACGCAGTGTACCCTGATACCATCGGGACATGTGGGGGCGGAACCTGTTTCCATTGCTGGGGTGACAAGGAGATCTCAGCAACTGAACCCTTCTGGAAGCTGAGATGAGCCTGACTGAGAAAGACTGGAAGAAACATCCCATTGTGACTGACCCAGAGGCCCCATGTATTCTAGGCATAGACTTCTTCCAGAATAGCTATTACGAAGACCCAAAAAGACTCAGATGAGCATTTGGCATAGCTGCTGTAGAGGCAGAAAACATTAAGCAGTTGAACACCTTGCCTAGACTGTCAGAAAACCCATCTGCAGTCGGTCTCCTGAATGTGGAAGAGTAACGAGTGCCAATTGCCACCTCGACAGTGCACCACTGGCAGTATTGGACGAATCGAGATGCGGTGATCCCCATCCACAAAATGATTTGTGAGCTAGAGAGCCAAAGGGAGGTCAGCAAGACCCACTCACACTTCATCAGTCCCATCTGGCCTGTGCACAAGTCTGACAAAGAATAGAGATTGACTGTAGATTATCGTGGCTTGAATGAAGTGACTCTGCCGCTGAGCGTTGCTGTGCCGGACATGCTGGAACTCCAGTATGAGCTGGACTACAAGGCAGCAAAATAGTACGCCACTGTTGACATTGCTAACACGTTTTTCTCCATTCCTCTGGCAG
Source organism: Fringilla coelebs (assembly GCF_963513975.1). NCBI lineage: Eukaryota > Metazoa > Chordata > Aves > Passeriformes > Fringillidae > Fringilla > Fringilla coelebs. The sequence goes on along the minus strand of NW_028167515.1, from coordinate 105,509 downwards.
CAGAATGCAGGCCTCAGTTTGCTTTTACCTGGAGGGGCGTGCAGGACACCTAGAACCGACTGCCCCAGGGGTAGAAGCACAGCCCTACCATCTGCCATAGACTGATCCAGACTGCACTGGGAAAGGGTGAGGCTCAAGAACATCTGCAATACATTGATGACATCATTGTGTGAGAGAACATGGCAGTGGAAGTGTTTGAGAAAAGAAAGAAAATCATCCAGATTCTGCTAGAAGCCAGTTGCGCCATCAAGAAGAGCAAAGTCAAGAGGCCTGCCCGAGAGATCCAGTTCCTGGGAGTAAAGTGGCAAGATAGACGGCGTCAGATTCCCACTGAGGTCATCAACAAGATCACCGCTATGTCTCCACCAACTAGCAAGAAAGAAACACAAGCTTTCCTGGGTGCCATAGACTTTTGGAGGATGCACATTTCCCAAGTACAGTCAGATTGTGAGCCCTCTTTACCTGGTCACCTGCAAGAAGAACGAGTTCCACTGGAGCCCTGAGCAACAGCAAGCCTTTGCCCAGATCAAGCAAGAAATTGCTCATGCGGTGGCCCTTGGCCCAGTCAGGACGAGACCAGAAGTGAAGAACGTGCTCTACTCTGCAGCTAAGAACCATGGCTTGTGCTGGAGCCTTTGGCAAAAGGTGCCGGGGGAGACTCGAAGCTGACCACTGAGATTTTAGAGTCAAAGCTACAGAAAGTCCAAAGCCAACTACACTCCCACAGAAAAAGAAATCTTGGCTGCCTACAAAGGAGTTCAAGCCGCCTCAGAAGTAATTGGCACAGAAACACAACTCCTCCTGGCACACCAACTACCAGTACTGGAGTAGATGTTCAAAAGAAAAGCTCCCACCACCCACCATGCCACTGATGCTACATGGAGTAAATAGATTGCTCTGATCACACAGCGCGCCTGTATTAGAAACCTGAATCGCCCTGAGATTTAAGAGATAATTACAAACTGGCCGGAAAGTGAAGACTTTAGTCTTGCTTCAGGCTGGTCATCTGTGGATCCCGAGGTGGGACAAGCAGGGGGACACCTGTGGGGCCCCTGAGAGTGGCGCTGTTAATATGGACCTCGGTGGGGGGTGACACCCATGGGTGAGCTGTCCCTGTCGCCCCCAGAATCCTCCCACTGCCCACTCAGTGTCCAAGGTGTGGTTGCAGCATGTCCCCCTCCTCTGGGGGGGTCCTGTTGGGATAAGGGGGGTCTGGGTGGTGTCTGGAGAGGGGGAAAAGGAAATCCCAGCCCGAGCCCACCACTCACCAGTCCTGGGGCTTCTTGGCAGCTTCAAGGAAAAGGGGAGGGGGTGACCGAGGGGACTCTGGGACCCCTGAACCTTCCTGGGACCTCAGCAGCTCCAACCACCCATGGACCCCCAAATCCCGACTGCAGCCCCAATTCCCACTGGATCCCTGATCTTTGCCCCCACTCTCGGGGCTTCCCCTTACTCCAGGAACCCCCAATCCCACCACTGTCACCCACACCAGCGGTGCCGCCAGTGACAGCCCCCGATGACAACCAGGAGCAGGAGCAGGAGCAGGAGCAGGAGCAGGAGCAGGAGCAGGAGCAGGAGCAGGAACAGGAGGGTCCTGCCGACATTCACAGCCACTGCTGGGGACAGAGGGGACACACTGGGGTCATCCTGAACCTTGGGGTCCCTGAACACCCCGGTGATCCCGTTGACCCCTCCTGTCACTCAGGGTGTGCCAGGTGTCACCTCCAGGGCCAGCTCAAGGCTGAGTGCCCAGAACACGCGGTGCCCGTCCTGTCCCAGCTGGTTGGTGACCATGCACTTGTAGGTGCCTGAATGTCCCACATCGATGTCCCCGAGCTCCAGGAGGGGACCCCGGGCCACCTCCTGCCCGTTGTGCAGCCAGGTGAAGGTGACAGGGGCTGAGCCCACCTGCACCGAGCAGTGTAGGGTCACGTTGTCACCTGCACGCACCTGGTGTGACAGGGGACTGGGGGTGATGGTGGCATTGGCCACGGGCACTGTGGGGACACAGATGGAGCTGAAGGCACAGGGAGGGACTGGCAGCTGGTGTGGGGGATATAGGGATGGGAGGAATAGGTGTGATGGGGGATGTCTGGGATGGGGTCACAGCATGGAGGGATGAGGGGACACCGGGGAGAGGCATAGAGACACAAGAAAGGCATCTGGGGCTCATGGAGATGCCCAGGCGGGGACCCAAGGAGGCTCTGGGGGCTCCCTGTGCCCATCCCCGCACTCACTGGGCACCGTGATGCGGAGCCAGGCACTGCTCTTCCGCATGGTCCCGCCCTCGGAGTGCACCTGTCAGCTGTAATTCCCTGAGTGGGAGACCCCCACAGTGGGCACCAGCAGCTGCGGGGACCCCGGCGGGCCCCCCACCATCTGCCGATCCCAGTAGAACATGTGCAGAAGGGGGGCTCGGGGCCACAGGATGCTGGGGGTGCTGAGGCAGTTAGGAGTCATGGGGAAAACCCTCAGTGGGCCCAGTGGGACCCCACAGCACCGGCACCGAGAAGAGCTCTGGGAAGGAGAGGGGAGGTGAGAACTGTGACTCTGAGTCTACTGGGAAGAGGCTTTGCGGGTGTCAGGAGATTGGAGTTCCATCCGTGGGGATGCTCACCGCGCAGTATCACTGTCACTGGCACTGACTGTGCCCACGGTGACACTTTGGAGCTCACCCGACCCCTGCGCCTGTAGTGGCTGCGGTGCTTCTGCTGCAGAGGGGACAGGGACAGCTCGGTTAAATTGAGGGATCTTCCCACTTCCTGGTCCGCATGGTAAAATCGCAGCTCGGTGACCGTGCGCTTCTGCCAGCCCTGGCAGCGCAGTGTCACCATGTACGTCTCCAGCAGCGCCCGTGCTGGCACCTGCAGCACCAGCTGGTCTGTGGGACAGGAGGGTCCCATCTCACTGAGGGGCTTGAGACAGCTCCGAGGTGGGTCCCCATGGTGTTGGGGACAACTGGGTGCACTGAGATGTCTCTGTGTGCAGGGCAGACGCTCACATCACTTGAGGGGTGTGAGGCCACCCATGGAGTGGAGCCCACCCAGACATATCAGGGGACACCCAGATCATTTAAGATCTCCCCTCACCATCTGAGACAGTCACAGGGGGGCTGCACCCAGTTTCGGGTCTTTCACACGTGTAGGTGCCATTTGCAGTGACAGTGAGGCGGTCACGCCACTGCTGCACCCATTGCAGCCGGCTATTGTACCAGGTGGTGGCACTGGTGGTCCCCGAGCCTTGGCAGGTCAGTGTCACCCGATCCCAAAGCACCACCATCCTCCAGAGGGGCTCCACAAGAAGCTGGGTGGTCTGGGCACCTGTGGGTGACAGGGGACATCAGCATGCCAGGGCCAGCGTGGGGCTGGGGACAGTGGAGGGGAGCCATGGCATCCGCCGAGGACTCACCAGCGAGGCCAAGGGTCTGGGCTGGAAGGGAGAGGGGACAGGGCTGGGTGGGGGTGACACTGCAGGGACAGCAGCATGGGGGCAAAGGGTGTGGGAGCTGTCCCCAAACTGTCTCTGCGTGGACAGCAGTTCTTGTGGCAAAGGGTATGGGGGTGATTCCCAAAAGATCTGACGAGGCAGGGGGACATGTCTGTGTCGCAGCCACCCGTGCATCACATCCCTGTGTCACAAACACCTTGGGATCAGGGACACTGAGGCTACCCTGGGCTGAGGCAGAGCATGGGGACACTGTGAACAGCCCGAGCACAAGGAGGACACCACGGACACCTCCCAGGCTGGCCCAGGTCACCCCCACCAGCTTGTGGTACCATCCCCATGATCCCATCCCCATGGCCACATCCTCACCGTTCTTGTCCCCTTCTGTCCCTGAATTCCAGTTCCCTTGTCCCTATCCCCAGAGCTGCCTGAGCCCAAAGGTGCCAGTCCCCCACATTCCTGTCCCCACAGCCCCATCCTCAAATTCCTGCCCTCTGTTCCTGTCCCCAAAGCCACCCTACATCCCCAGTCCCACCAGGGTCCTCTGTGGGTAACATGGACTGGCACTATTGGCATTGGGGACCTCAGGGGACCCCAAAGCCACCCTGTTCCCCCTCCCCATCCTTGGGCTATCCGTTCCATGCCCGGGGAACTCACCCCACAGGAGCCGTGCAACTTTCCCGGCCATCCCAGTGTCCCCAGCCATGTGGACTGGCTGTCACTGGCTGCTGTGGCCACCGCTCCCCTGGCTGGCGGCTCTTTGGATGAAGGGGAATAAATCGAGGTCAGGTCTTGTCCTCATGCGTAGGTGGCCCTTGGTGGGGGCAGGGTGGCCATGAGCTGGGCACAGGATGGTGATGAGCGTGCGTGCTGCAAGGTGGGGCATGGGGTTCCCAGGAGTTGGGGGGCTTGGTGAGTTTGGGAAGCCAGGGATGGGGTTCCTGGGAAATGGGGGTCCAGAAGATGGGGAGTCACTGGGAGTGGGGTGCCATGGGAATGGGGGTCCCCAGGGCTGGGGGGGTCTCAGGGATGGGAGTTCCAGAGGAACATGGGCTCCAGGGATTTTGGGTCATGGAATGGGGGAATGGTGGGTCCTGAGAGAACCAAGGTCCTGGGGGAAGGAGGATTGCAGGGATGGAATGAACAGGAGAGGGTTCCTTGGGAAAGGGGTGCTGGGCCATGGAGATCCTGGGGAATGTCAGTACTGGGATGGGAGACCCAAGGATGGGGAGACCTCCGGAATGGGCAGCGCCATGGTTTGATTTCTGGGGGAATGGCAGTGCCAAGGGATGGACAGTGGCTGGGTGAGCCCATGGGTGCCAGCTTCTTCCCAGGGTGCTTCAGATTTTGGGGACAACTAGCACAGCCCCCACAAGGTGCCAGTGGTTTGGGAGGGTCACCGCAGGTTGATTCCAAGAAGTCTGGGCCAAGAAGTCACCCCCAGTGACTTTCCCCTCCCTTTTTTCCATTTCCATCATTTCACCCCTCAATTTCACAACCGGCCCTGTTCGTGCCTTGAAGATCCTGGAAGGCACCTGAGCAGGGAATGGGTTGGGGGAAGCCCAGAATGGGGGAAGCAGGGATGAGGGGTCTGCAGGGAGGGCTGGGGAGGCTGTGGGCATTGGGGATGTCCACTTTCCCTCCCCAACACTTTCACTTTCTCTCTCCTGCAGAAGAAGGAAGAGGCCATTTGACACCTTGGTCACACGAGGGGGGCAAGTTCTGTCCTGGGCAGGCACATCTAGGAGGATACTGTCCTGAGGGGATGCTGTCCCAGGGGGGCCACATGCTGGACAAGGGGGTCCTGTCCTGGGCCATGGCAGCTCCAGGGGGCGTCCAGATTTCTCTGTTCTTGCTCATTCCCTGCAGAATCTGAGCTGGCAAGAGCAGCTGGGGAATGGAGCCGCAGGCAGGAAGGAGCTCCCAAACTCCTGCTACTTGAAGCCAGGGCCCATCCAACGGTGGGGCCCAGCCATGTCCCAGCCCCACTGCACAGGGATGGCCATTGCCCAGCCCTGCTCTGTGCAGCCCCAGGTGGCAGCCAGGACTTCAGGGTCCCTCCTGACCCCTTGCATTTGATTCTGGCAGCTTTAGAGCTGCTGCAGAGGTGAGAATTCTGTAGGGGGAAAAGGCCTGCCTGTCGTTTGCTCAGACCTGCAAGAAAAAGCACAAACCCCAAAGGAAGCCCAAGCAGTGGCTCTGGGAGGGCCTTTGATGGTTTTCAGAGCTGGGCTGGCTGGAAACCGCCCCTGCAGGGGCAGCTGTGAGGGAACCAGTGCGGAAATGCAGCAATTGATCATTTTGTCCCTCTTGGTAAGGGTCTGAGAGAACCATAAAACTACTGCAAATCCCACAACAATCTGCCTAATAACCTGCCTAGGACATTTCTTCTTGAACAAAACCTACAGCCTTCTAGAACTCCATGGAAAGAATGTTTTGGTTCTGACTGTGGCAGGCAGACAAGAGGGAAAAGTGTGGAAATATCAAGCAGGGGCACTGCTGACGGCCATGGTGGGGCTGTGGGGGAGTGACCCTGTCTGGATTCCAGCTGTCTCCAGAGCTGTTCCATCCCTGCTGTCCTCACCCAAGTTAAAGGCTGAGGGTTTGCAGGAATTCTGGCATAAAGCCACCAGAGGTGCTGCTGTGGACCCGAGACCTGCCTGGGGTCAGGCGCTGCCTTCCTTCCATCCGGGATCATGGAGAGCGGTCGCAGGTTTTGCTCAGGGTGTGTGTCTGGCCCCGGGACACTGCTATGCTGCCAGTGGGCACTGGGATCCAACCTGCTGCCTTGGCGGCTTCTGCCCGCTGCCGGTGGTGGTGCCAGGAGCGATTGGTGCCCGTGAGTTTGCAAAAGGAGCGATTTCCCCTCCTGCTTCCCGCCTGAGGCCGCCATGGCCCCTGAGGGGATGGAGCTGGACCGGGGCGCCCCCTGCTGGCCGGGAGTGCTCCCTGCAGCGCTCCCTGCTGGCCGTGGTTATCACTGCCACAAAAACGAACAGCACTGAGAGGGAGGGAAAGTTCTGGGTTTATGTGTTTTGTTCTGTTCTGGTTTATAAATTTCCCAGTAAAGAGCTGTTATTCCTTTTCCTACACTTTGGCCTGGATGCCTAATCATTTTTAAAATTAAATAAACTTTTACAAATGGGTCTTCTTTCCATTCCAGGAAGGTTCCCACTTTCCTTGGCAGATATTTCTCATTTAAATGAGTTGCCAAATCCTGGGATCCAGCATAGATGGGACAGACACCTCAAGAGAAGACAGGGCCAGGGACTTGGCCACCTCATGCTCTGCCTTTTAAGCTAGTTGGGCCACCAAGGGCCCTTTCCCCGCATGGTACTTCTGGTCACCCAGCCACTCAGGAGCTGGCTTTGGCAGAGCTTCACATTGTGCCCAGTGTGCCATGGCTGACAGACTGATGGACAGACGGGGCCCTGTCTCACCAAATGCAATGCCTTACCCACCCCTGCCACACACAGCTCTTCCAAAATGTCTCTAGACATCAAACTTTTCCTGTCTCTGACACCCCACCCTGTGCCATGGCCTGATCCCCACTGCCCTGGCAAAGGGGGAGGTGCTGAAACCCCCACAGGGCCTTTGTGAAATCCTGGTGTGCGGTGGCAGAGGAGGGGTTTGGGACAGGGGACAAGTGAATCCAGAGCCTCCTGAAGGTCACATTGACCCTCAGAGCAAGGAAGGCCCAGGGCCATGCCAGGTTCCTCAGGTGGAGGAAACTTGCTGGGGGAAATGTCTGGGGTTTGTTCCTTGTTGTGGCTTTCCCAGGAAATCATTCCTTGTGTGACAATTTGGCCTCTGAACCCTGTTGCTGTTGCTGTTGGTTTTATTCTCTCTTGTTGCTTTTTCAGGAAATTGTTCTTCTCTCATCACTTTGGGATCTTTGTGCCCAAACAGGGACGAAGAGGGGCAGTATTGGTGGCAGTACACACACAAGTGGTTGCCCATGGGTGGGGCCCCCCAGTGCGCCCCAGTTCCCCCCAGTGTCACAGCACATTCCCGTAGATGTCACCAGGTTCCTGCGGCCACCCCCGGGGTCCCCGCAGCTCTGTGTAGGTCACCTGGGGATCCTGGAGGGTGGTGGCATGGGGGGGCGCTGCAAGAGACACTGGCTGTGGGATCTGGGTGGGGTGACACTCGTGGGTGACGTGTCCCTCTGCGTGTGTCCCCCCTGTACTCACCCCCTGCCCTCTTGTTGGCCACAATGTGGGTGTACAGCACCTCCCCCTCCTCTGGGGGGGGTGGGAGATTCGGGGGGGCCCTGAGGGAATAAAGGGGATTTAAGGGAGGGAATGGGAGATCTTGGGGGTAGGGGTAAAAGGGGAGAGTGTGGTTTGAGCCCCCCACTCACCTTTCCTGGTTCTTCCTGGATGCTGCAGTGGAAAGAAGGGAGGGGTGACTGTAGGGTCCCAGGGCCCGGACCCCTCTCAGGATTCCTGAACCCCCATGGGACACCCAATTTCCCACAGGACCCCCAAGCATTCCTGGAGACACCAGAATTCAAGAACCACCCCGGTGCCCTCAGCCAACTCAGCCTCAAGAAGCCCAGTAAAGCCCTGCAGGGATAGAGCACCCCCTAAACACCCCCAGGGCCTCTGAAAGAACCCCCAACATCCCTGCAGGACCCTCCAGCATTTCCCCAAACCCTACAGGACAAAGAGCCAAGGTCACAATTCTGGGGCTGTTGGTTCTGCCCTATCATTCCCCTACTCTGTGGGTCTCTACAGCTCCCTGGGACTCCCATACCCCAATTGTCACCCACCCAGGTGGTGCCTCCGGTGCCAGGACACAATGACACCCACGAGCAGGAGCAGGACCAAAATGGCCCCACCAAACCCAGCGGCCACTGCAAGGAACAGAGGGGGACACATCAGGGTCACCAATCATCCCGGGGGTCCTGAACCACACAGGGACCCAAAGGGACCCCCCACCTGTATCCTTGTTTGTCCTTGTGTCCTGTGGAGTCACCCTCAGTGCCAGCTCAGGGCTGAGTGCCTGGAACACATGGTGCCTGTCCTGTCCCAGCTGGTTGGTGGCCACGCACTGGTAGGTGCCTGAATGTCCCACATCAATGTCCCTGAGCTCCAGGAGGGGACCCTGGGCCACCTCCTTCCCATTGTGCAGCCAGGTGAAGGTGACAGGGGCTGAGCGCACTTGCACCGAGCAGCGCAGGGTCACAGGGTCACCTGCAGGCAGCTGATGTGACAGGGGACCGGGGGTGATGGTGGCATTGGCCACGGGCACTGCAGGGACACAGAAGGGGCTGGCACCAGGTGAGGTGGGATGGGGGTGCCATGGGTGGGGTCACCCCAAGCCCGAGGGTCCCGCTCACCCAGGATGGTGACATTCAGGACATCACTCTCAGCCACGCTGTCCCCATCGCTGAGCCGGCACCGGTACTGGCCGCTGTCATTGTCCCCAACGTTCCACAGCTCCAGGCAGGGGCCAGTGCCCAGCAGTGCATTTGAGCCCTCCCAGTGCCAGGAGAAGGACAGGGGACCTGTCCCTGCGGCCACCTTGCAGCTCAGCACCAGGCTGTCCCCGAGTGCCACCTGTCCCCCGGGGGGCTGCGCTGACAGCGAGACCCCCGAGGGCGGGACCCCTACAGGAGGAGGGGACAGCAGGGGACAGTGAGGGACCCGGGGGGCTTGGGCAGGGACAGGGGGACACCAGAGAGAGAGAGGGGGGTGCAGTGATTGGGGGGGTGTTGGAAAGGAACCCCGAGGGATAATGGGGAGTTCAGGGAGGGGACACCTGGAGAGGGAGGGGGGTGACACAAGGAAGGGGACCCAGGAACCCAGGGAGGGAATGGTGGGACCTGGGGAACCTGCAGGGACCTCAGAGAGGGGTGAGAGGACCGATTTAGGGATGGGGGGACACAGGCCAGGAATTGGGGACCTGAGGTGGGACATGGGGCAGGGATGGCAGGACCCAGAAAAGGTGTCAGGGAAGGATGGGGGTTCCCATGTAGGGTTGGGGGACTCAGTGAATGACCTGAGAAAGTGTCATGGTTTGACCTGGAAGTGAGTTTTTTTGGAAAGTTATGGTCAAACCAATCAGTGGCCAGATGTGAAATTGGCATTTGGTGTGGCCACTGAGGACTTGGGTACGCCTCCGAGAACACACTCAGGGGTTAAAAGCAGAAGATTTAGAGAAGGACTTCCTCTTTGGAGTCCGGCCGGTGAGTTGCTCTGACCTCTCCCCTGCCCAGCTGGGTCTGGGTGGGGGAGGGGAGGCCATGCGGCCTGAGAAGGAAGGCCGGAGCCCCGGCAAGGTGCAGGGGTGGAGGAGTCCTGGGATGGTTTGGGCAGCCCCCCTGGGAGAGAGAATGATAGAGACTGTGCAGGCTGGAAATTTGTTATCTTGTGCTGGGAGCACAGCCAGGAGGAGAAAGTGGGGGGGGGGGCAAGGTGCCCAGCTGCCAGCAGACTGGGCCAAGCTTTTAACCTTTTTGAACCTTTGGAAGCTTTAAAAACACTGATCCTCCCCAGCTGAGGAGTGAGAGGGGACGGAGGATGGGAAAGAAGAAGTAGTTTGACTAGGTGAAGAAATGCCAGCAGATGAGAGTGCCCTAGGTGGAGGAGATGATTGGAGTGGCTTTGGCTGGACTTTTCTCTTACACAGCCACGGGCAAAACCAAGTTCTTCTGATAATACAGAGACTGCTTCTTGGGGGGAGGCGGTTGGCTAGAAGCCAGGAGTGACAAGGCCGCGAGGAGAAGCAGAGAGAACAGAGACTGAGGGGGAGGGTGTGGTGGAGCCCTCTGCCTTCAGCGAAGGATCTCTGCTCCTGAGAGCCCCAGGCCCCAGGGGAGTGAATATGGGGGGGACAGGTGTCCCAAATGGTGAGAGGCGGCCACTTCTTGGAACTGGGCAAAGCATTCTTAAAAGGACCTAAGGAGCAGTTTGGATCCATGGACAGTGGTGAGAGCGCTGGACATGGAAGGAAGATGGTCACCACTGCAGATTTTCTTCGGGCGGCTGCAGTGTGTGACATGGAAGCACTGGAGACTTTACAGTGTTTTCCTGGGGAGGCCCATGGTGTGAGAGGAAGACTTCTCTCTCCTGATGTACTGGGGAGAGTGTGTGTGAAGGAGGGTATTGGACTGAGAATTGATGTGTTACAGGGGATTTGTTTGTTGGAGAGGTGGGGAGGAGGAGGAGTGTTTTTGAAGATGTTCCATTGTAGATTGTTGTGTGTGGTTTTTTTCCCTTTTCCCCTTTTGTGTCTATGTAGATTAATAAAATGTTGTCTTTTTTCCCTCCATTCCCAAGTTGGAGCCTGTTTTGTTCTGTTCCTGGGTCACATCTCACAGTAACCATTTTGGAAATACACCTTTCATGGGGGCACTGGCACTGTGCCAGGGTCAACCCATGACAGAAAGGAGCCGGTGGAGCCACGGCAGGATCCAGGAAAGGTTGGGGGCCCCAGGGCAGGTGTCAGGAAGGACTTGGGATCCCCAGTCAGTGCTGAGGGAGCCTAGGGGTCCCCGTGCCCATCCCCACACTCACTGCGCACCGTGATGCGGAGCCGGGCGCTGCTCTTCCGCACGGCCCCGCCCTCAGAGCGCACCTCACAGCTGTAATTCCCTGAGTGGGAGACCCCCACGGCGGGCACCAGCAGCTGCCTGGACGCCTGCGGGCCCCCCACCACCTGCCCGTCCCGGTAGAACACGTGCAGCAGCGGGGCTCAGGGCCGCAGGGGGCTGGGGGTGCTGAGGCAGCTGAGAGTCAGCGGGGATCCCTCGGTGGGCTCGGTGGGACCCTCCAGCAGCGGCACCGAGAAGACCTCTGGGAAGGAGAGGCGAGGTGAGGACTGTGGCTCTGAGTGTGCTGGGAAGGGGCTTTGGGGGTGTCAGGAGATTGGAGTTCCATCCGTGGGGGTGCTCACCATGCACTGTCACTGTCACTGTCGCTGCTGCTGACCGTGGCATAAAGGACCCCACCAAGCCCCCGCAGCTGTAGCAACTGCTGTGGTTCAGCTGCAGAGGGGGCAGGGACAACTTGGTTCCCCTGAGGGGCCTCCCCAGATCCTTCTCGTCCTGGTAAAATTGCACCCAGCTGACGGGGCTGGTCCACTGGCCCCGGCAGCGCAGTGTTACCATATCCCCCTCCAGCAGAGTCCCTGATGGCACCTGCAGCACCAGCCGGTCTGTGGGACAAGAAGGGGACTCAAGACCGGTCCAGTGTTGGTCCCCAAGGGCCTGGAGACATTTTGGTGCTCTGGCATTCACTGGAATGCACTGGGATGTCCCTGGAGCAAGGCACAGTCTCTCACCACAAAAGCAGTGTGACGCCACTGAAGGAGTGGATCCCACCCAGACCTGTCAGGGGCCACCCAGAGCATTTAAGATCCCCTCTCACCATTTAAGACTCTCACGGGGGAACTTAGCCCACTACTGGGTCTGTGACACGTGTAGGTGCCACTTGCGGTGACAGTGAGGCAGTCACGCCACTGCTGCACCCATTGCAGCCCGTCCTTGTACCAGGTAGTGGCACCGGCGGTCCCCGAGCCATGGCAGGTCAGTGTCACCCGACCCCAAAGCACCGCCAGTGTCCAGGGGGGCTGCACGAGGAGCTGGGTGGTCTGGGCACCTGCGGGTGACAGGGGACACCAGAATGCCAGGGTCAGAGCAGGGCTGGGGACAGCAGGGTGGGGCCATGGCATCCGCCGAGGACTCACCAGAGAGGCCAAGGGTCTGGGCTGGAATGGAGAAGGGACAGGGCTGGGTGGGGCTGGCACTGTGGGGACAGCAACATGGGGGCACAGGCTGTGGGGGCTGTCCCCAAACGATCCCCATGGGGACACAGTTCTTGTGAGAAAGTGTTTCAGGGTGGTCCCCAAAAGATTTGAAGAAGCAGGGGGACATGTCTGTGTCACAGCCACTCATGCACCACATCCCTGTGGCACAAACGCCTTGGGAACAGGGACACCGAGGCCACCCTGGGCTGAGGAAGAACATGGGGAAACTGCGGGAACCCCGGGCACGCAGACACCATGGACACAGCCCAGGTCACCCCCACCAGCTCATGATCCCATCCCCATGGCCACATCCTCCCCGTTCTTTTCCCCTTCTGTCCCTGCATTCCAGTTCCCTTGTCCCTATGCCAAGAGCTACCTGAGCCCAAAGGTGCCAGTCCCCACATTCCTGTCCCACATCCCCATCCCCAAATTCCTGCCCCCTGTTCCTGTCCCCAAAGCCACCCTACATCCCCAGTCCCACCAGGGTCCTTTGTGGGTAACACAGACTGGCACTGCTGGCACTGGGGACCTCAGGGGACCCCACAGCCCCCCTGTGCCACCTCCCCATCCCTGGGGTGTCAGGCCCGTGCCCAGGGCACTCACCCCACAGGACCAGCGCCACCTTCCCGGCCATCCCAGTGTCCCCAGCCATGTGGACTGGCTGTCACTGGCTGCTGTGGCCACCGCTCCCCTGGCTGGCGGCTCTTTGGATGAAGGGGAATAAATCGAGGTCAGGTCTCGTCCTCATGCGTAGGTGGCCCTTGGTGGTGGCAGGGTGGCCACAAGCTGGGCACAGGAAGGTGATGAGCATGCGTACTACAAGGTGGGGCATGGGGTTCCTAGGAGTGAGGGGCTCAGGGGGTTAAGGAAGCCAGGGATGGGGTCCCTGGGGAATGGGGGTCCTGGAGAGGGGGAGTCACTGGGAGTGGGGGTGCCCTGGGTATGGGGGTCCCCAGGGCTGGGGGGACTCAGGGATGGGAGTCCCAGAGGAACATGGGCTCCAGGGATTTTGGGTCATGGGATGGGGGAATGGTGGGTCCTGAGAGAACCAAGGTCCTGGGGGAAGGAGGATTGCCGGGATGGAATGAACAGGAGAGGGTTCCTTGGGAAAGGAGTGCTGGGCCATGGAGATCCTGGGGAATGACAGTACAGGCATGGGAGACCCAGGGATGGGGGGACATAAGGAATAGGGCTCCCATGGTTTGATTTCTGGGGGAATGGTAGTGCCAAGGGATGGACAGTGGCTGGGTGAACCCATGGGTGCCAGTGTCTTCCCGGGGTGCCTCAGATTTTGGGGACACCCAGAGCAAACACAGCCCCTACAAGGTGCCAGTGGTTTGGGAGGGTCACCGCAGGTTGATTCCAAGAAGTCTGGGCCTGTGTCCCCACACCCCCAGTGACTTTCCCCTCCCTTTTTTACATTTCCATCATTTCAACCCTCAATTTCACAACCACCCCTGTTGGTGCCTTGATGATCCTGGGGGGCACCTGAGCAGGGAACAGGTTGGGGGAAGCCCAGAATGGGGGAAGCAGGGATGAGGGGTCTGCAGGGAGGGCTGGGGAGGCTGTGGGCAATGGGGATGTCCACTTTCCCTCCCCAAACACTTTCACTTTCTCTCTTCTGCAGAAGAAGGAAGAGACCATTTGTACTAATTGTGTCACATGAGGGGAGCACATTCTGTCCTGGGTGGGCACATCTGGTGGGCTCCTGTTCTGGCGGGATGCTGTCCCAGGGGGGCCACATGCTGGACAAGGGGGTCTTTGTCCTGGGAGTTGGAGGGTCTGGGGGGGTCCAGATTTCTCTGTTCTGGGTCAGTCCCTGCAGGATCAGAGCTGGCAGGAGCAACAGGGGAATGGAGCCCCGGGCAGGCGGGAGCTCCTTAACTCCTTGAAGCCAGTGGCCACCCAAGGGTAGGGCCCAGCCATGGCCCAGCCCCACTGCACAGGGATGGCCATTGCCCAACCCTGCTCTGGCTGGACCAAGGTAGCAGCCAGCACCTCAGGGTCCCACCAGCCCCCTTGCCTTTGATTCTGGCAGCTTTAGAGCTGCTGCAGAGGTGAGAATTCTGTGGGGGGAAAAGGCGCTGCCTGTGGTTTGCTCAGTACTGCAAGAAGCCCAAACCCCAAAGGGAGCCAACACAGCGGCTCTGGGAGGGCCTTTGATGGTTTTCAGAGCAGGGTTGGCTGGAAACCGCCCCTGCAGGGGCAGCTGTGAGGGAACCAGTCCGGAAATGCAGCAATTGATCATTTTGTCCCTTGCAGCAAGGTTGTGAGAGAGCCCCAAAACCCCGGCAAAGACCACAACAATCTGTTCAAAAACCTGACCGGATGCCTCTTACTTTCTGTCTCAAACCTGCTGCCTTCTGGAATGGCATGAGAAAAATGTTTCGGTTCTGATTGTGGCAGGCAGACAAGAGGGAAAAGTGTGGAAATATCAAGCAGGGGCTCTGCCGGCAGCCATGGTGGGGCTGTGGGCAGTGATCCTGTCTGGATTCCAGGTGTCCCCAAAGCTGGTCCATCTCTGCCCTCCTCACCTGAGTGAAAGGCTGAGGGTTTGCAGGTATTGTGGCGTAAAGTCACCAGAGGTGCTGCTGTGGACCCGAGACCTTCCTGGGGTCAGGCGCTGCCTTCCTTCCATCCGGGATCATGGAGAGTGGTCGCGGGTGTTGCTCAGGGAATGTGCCTGGCCCCGGGACACTGCTACACTGTCACTAGGCACTAGGATCCAACCTGCTGCCTTGGTGGCTTCTGTCCACTGCCAGTGGTGGTGCTGGGAGTGATTGGTGCCTGTGAGTTTGCAAAAGGAGCGATTTCCCCTCCTGCCTCCCGTCTGAGGCCGCCATGGCCCCTGAGGGGATGGAGCTGGACCGGGGCGCCCCCTGCTGGCCAAGAGTGCTCCCTGCAGTGCCCCCTGCTGGCTGCGGTTATCACTGCCACAAAAACGAACAGTGGTGAGTGCGAGGAAAAGTTCTGGGTTTGTGTTGTTTGTTCTGTTCTGGTTTATAAATCACCTGATAAAGAGCTGTTATTCCTTTTCCTAAACTTTGGCTTCTAAGCCCCATAATTTTTGAAATTAAAATAAATTTTAGAGATGGGTGCCCTTCCCATTCCAAAAATGTTTCAATTTTCCTTGGCAGATATTTCTCATTTAATTGATTTTCCAACTCCTGGGTTGCAGCGTGGATGGGACAGACACGCCAAGAGCAAACACGGTAAAGGAAATGGCCACCTCACGCTCTGCCTTTTAAGCATGTTCAGCCACCAATGGCCCCCTCCCCGGGTGGCACTTCTAGTCACCCAGCCACTCAGGAGCTGGCTTTGGCAGAGAATCACAATGTCCCCAGTGTGCCACGGCTGACAGACTGATGGACAGTTTGGTCCCTGTCTCACCAAAAGCAAGGCCTGATCCACCCATGCCACACACAGCTGTTCCAAATTATCTCCAGACATCAAACTTTTCCTGTCTCTGACACCCCCCCCGGTGCCATGGCCTGATCCCCACTGCCCTGGCAAAGGGGGAGGCTCCGGAACCCCCACAGGGCCTTTGTGACATCCTGGTGTGGGGAACAGGGCAGAGGAGGGGTTTGCGATATGGGACAAGAGAATCCAGGGCCTCCTGAAGGCCGCTTAACCATCAGAGCAAGG
This sequence comes from Fringilla coelebs, assembly GCF_963513975.1. NCBI lineage: Eukaryota > Metazoa > Chordata > Aves > Passeriformes > Fringillidae > Fringilla > Fringilla coelebs. Next base: position 89,666 of record NW_028167515.1, on the reverse strand, counting down.
AAGGTCCAGGGCCATGCCAGGTTCCTCTGGTGGAGAAAACGTGCTGGGGGAAATGTCTGGGGTTTGTTCCTTGTTTTGGCTTTCCCAGGAAATCGTTCCTTGTGTGACAATTTGGACTCTGAACCTTGTTGCTGTTGCTGTTGGTTTTATTCTCTCTTGTTGCTGTTTCAGGAAATTGTTCTTCTCTCACCCCTTTGGGATCTTTGTGCCCCCACCCTCATGGAGGGAGAAGGGCAGTCTTGGTGGCCGAACACACACAAGTGGTTGCCCATGGGTGGGGACCCCCAGTGCCTCCCAGTTCCCCCCAGTGTCACAGCACATTCTCGTAGATGTCACCAGGTTCCCGTGGTCGCCCCTGGGGTCCCTGCAGCTCTGCGTAGATCACCTGGGGATCCTGGAGGGTGGTGGCATGGGGGGATGCTGCGGCAGGCACGGGCTGTGGGATCTGGGTGGGGTGACATTCGTGGGTGATGTGTCCCACTGTGTGTGTCCCCCCCGTACTGACCCCCTACCATCTTGCTGACGATGACATGGGTGTACAGCACCTCCCCCTCCTCTGGTGGGGGCGGGGCATTCAGGGAGGGCCTGAGGGAATACAGGGGATGTGGAGGAGGGAATGGGAGGTCTTGGGAGTTCGGGTAAAAGGGGAGAGTGTGGTTTGAGCCCCACACTCACCTTTCCTGATTCTTCCTGGCAGCTGAAGAGGAAAGGGGGGAGGGGTGACTGTGGGGTTCCAGGGCCCCGTCCACTCTCAGGATTCCTGAACATCCACAGGACCCTCAAATTCCCTCAGGACACCCAAGCATCCCTGAAGCCCCCCAGATTTCAGGAACCTCCCCAGTGTCCTCAGCCAAGTCAGCTTCCAGAACCCAAAGCCCATCAGAGACAGAGACCCCCCAAACACCCCCAGCATCCCTTAAAGAACCCCCAAAGTCTCTGCTAGACCCTCCAGCACCTCCCCAAACCCTATAAGACCCCCAGCCAAAGTCACAATTCTGGGGCTGTAGGTGCTGCCCAAACGCTCCCCAGTTCTGGGGGCATCTACAGTTCCCTGAGACCCCTATCCCCCCATTGTCACCCACCCACTCAGTGCCACCAGTGCCCGGCCACAATGACACCCACGAGCAGGAGCAGGAACACAAGGGCCCCACCAACCCCTGTGGCCGTGGCAAGAAACAGAGGGGACAGATCAGACTCACCCATCACTCCAGGGGTGCTGAACCACACAGTGACCTCATGTGACACCCACCTGTATCCATGTGTGTCCTTGTGTCCCGGGGTGTCATCTCCAGGGCCAGCTCAGGGCTGAGTGCTCGGAACACACGGTGACAATCCTGTCCCAGCTGGTTGGTGGCCACGCACTGGTAGGTGCCTGACCGTCCCACATCGATGTCCCCGAGCTCCAGGAGGGGACCCTGGGCCACCTCCTTCCCGTTGTGCAGCCAGGTGAAGGTAAAAGGGGCTGAGCCCACCTGCACCGAGCAGCGCAGGGTCATATTGTCACCTGCACGCACCTGGTGTGACAGGGGACCGGGGGTGATGGTGGCATTGGCCACGGGCACTGCAGGGACACAGACGGGGCTGAAGGCACTGGGCGAGGTGGGATGGGGGTTCTGTGGGTGGGGTCACAACCAGCCCGAGGGCCCTGCTCACCCAGGACGGTGACATTCAGGGCATCACTCTCGGCCACACTCTCCCCGTCGCTGACCCAGCACCGGTACTGGCCACTGTCATTGTCTCCAATGTGGCGCAGCTGCAGGCAGGGGCTGGTTCCCAGCAGTACCCTGGAGCCCTCCTGGTGCCAGGAGAAGGACAGGGGACCTGTCCCCGTGGCCACCCCACAGCACAGCACCAGACTGTCCCCGAGTGTCATGGGTTGACTTTGGCACAGTGCTAGCGCCCCCATGAAAGGTAGATTTCCAAAATGGTTACCGTGAGATGTGACTTAGGAACAGAACAAAACAGGCTCCAACTTGGGAATGGAGGGAAAAAAAACCCAACATTTTATTAATCTACATAGACACAAAAGGGGAAAAGGGAAAAAACTACACACAACAATCTACAATGGAACATCTTCAAAAACACTTCTCTTCCCCTCACCTCTCTAACAAACAAATCTCTTCTAACACATCAATTCTCAGTCTAATACCCTCCTTCACACACACTCTCCCCAGTACATCAGGAGAGAGAAGTCTTCCTCTCACACCATGGGCCTCCCCAGGAAAACACTGTAAAGTCCCCAGTGCTTCTATGTCACACACTGCAGCCGCTCGAAGAAAATCTGTAGTGGTGACCATCTTCCTTCCATGTCCAGCGCTCTCACCACTGTCCATGGATCCAAACTGCTCCTTAGGTCTTTTTAAGAATGCTTTGCTCAGTTCTAAGAAGTGGCCGCCTCTCACTATTTGGGACACCTGTCTCCCCCATATTCTCTCCCCTGGGGCCTGGGGCTCTCAAGAACAGAGATCCTTCGCTGGAGGCAGAGGGCTCCACCACACCCTCCCCCTCAGTCTCTGTTCTCTCTGCTTCTCCTCGCGGCCTTGTCACTCCTGGCTTCTAGCCAACCGCCTCCCCCCAAGGAGCAGTCTCTGTATTATCAGAAGAACTTGGTTTTGCCCGTGGCTGTGTAAGAGAAAAGTCTAGCTAAAGCCACTCTAATCATCTCCTCTACCTAGGGCACTCTCATCTGTAAGCATTCTTTCACCTAGTCAAACTTCTTCTTCTTTCCTATCTTCTTTCCCCTCTCACTCCTCACCTGGGGAGGATCAGTGTTTTTAAAGCTTCTAAAGGTTCAAAAAGGTTAAAAGCTCGGCCCAGTCTGCTGGCAGCTGGGCACCTTGCCCCCCCCCCCCCCCCCCCCACTTTCTCCTCCTGGCTGTGCTCCCAGCACAAGATAACAAATTTCCAGCCTGCACAGTCTCTATCATCCTCTCTCCCAGGGGGGCTGCCCAAACCATCCCAGGACTCCTCCACCCCTGCACCTTGCCGGGGCTCCGGCCTTCCTTCTCAGGCCGCATGGCCTCCCCTCCCCCACCCAGACCCAGCTGGGCAGGGGAGAAGTCAGAGCAACTCACCGGCCGGACTCCAAAGAGGAAGTCCTTCTCTAAATCTTCTGCTTTTAACCCTTGAGTGTGTTCTCGGAGGCGTACCCAAGTCCTCAGTGGCCACACCAAATGCCAATTTCACATCTGGCTACTGATAGGTTTGACCATAACTTTCTAAAAAAAAAACTCACTTCCGGGTCAAACCATGACACCGAGTGCCACCTGTCCCCTGGGGGGCTGCAATGACAGGGACACCCCCGAGAGAGGGACCCCTGCAGGGGGACACAGGAGAGATTGGGGACCCAGGAGGGGCAGAGGGACACTGGAGGGGAAAGAGGCGGATTGGAAGGGAGCAGAGAGGATCCCAGTGAGCACAAGGGGACCCTGGGAGGCAGGCTGGGATCTGGTGACAATGGCGAGACCTGGTGGAAAGGGAGAGAGACCCGGGCAGGGATGGGGAACCAGACAAGAGACTGAGGAGACTCAGGGAATGATTTGGGGTTTTGATATGGGCCCAGGGAGGACCCGGGGCAGGAAGGGAGAGCAGAGGGTAGAGCAGGGACCTTGGACGGGGTGGGGAATCCAGGGAGGGCTGGGGAGGACAAAGAGAGGGATGAGGGATCTGCAGGTGGAACTGGTCAGTCATGGGGAAAACCAAGAGGGACTTGGGCCATTTTGGGTGACCCAGGGAGGAGTAAAGGGAGGGATGAAGGATTCAGGCAGTGGTCGGGAAACCATCGGATGATGTCGGGATCCCTGTCTCCATCCCTGCACTCACTGAGCACTGTCACTGTCATGGGCTTCGACTCGCTCCAATGTGACACCACCCAGAACTTGCAGCTGTACTTGCCGCTGTGTCTTAGCTGCAGAGGGGACAGGGACAGCTCGGTCCCATCCTGGGGCCCCTTCAGATACTTCTCTTCACAGTAGAAGTACACGTCTGTGAGCAGTTTGGTTCCCTACACTGGCAGGGCAGTGTCACCATATTCCTCTCAGGAAGTGCCCATGTGGGCACCTGCAACACCAGCCAGTCAGTGGGACAGAGCGGTCCTGTCACACCAGGGGCGTCAGGAGGGTCATGATGGCACCAGGTGGAACCAGGGGCCAGCCAATGTGAGAGACAAGTCTCCCCGCTCTGGGATGCTCTGGGATGTCCCCAGAGCAGGTGACAGGCTCTGGTCACACAGGAGGGGACCCATTGAGCAAAATCCACCCAGAGCCCTCAGAGCCCCTATGGGTGCCAGGCTGGGGAAACCCAAACCCCCTTCACCATTTAAGACTCTCACGGAGGGGCTGAGCCTGGTTCCAGGTCTGTCACACTCGTAGGTGCCACTCTCGGTGACAGTGATGTGGTCGGCTCCCTTCGGCCACCAGCGCCGCCCATCCTTGTACCAGGTGGTGGCACTGGCAGTCCCCGAGCCCTGGCAGGTCAGTGTCACCCGTTCCCACGACACTGCCAGCCTCCAGGGGGTCTCCACGAGGAGCTGGGTGGTCTGGGCAACAGCGGGTGACAGGGGACACCAGCCTGCCAGGGCCAGCATGGGCTGGGGACAGCGGGGTGGGGCCAGGACATCACTTGAGGAGTTGCTAGTAGGCCAAGGGTCTAGGCTGGAAGGGAGAAGGGACAGGGCTGGGTGGGGGTGGCACCACAGGGACAGAGGCACAGGGACACGGAGTGTGGGGGCTGTCTCCAAACTGCCCTCATGGGGACAGCAGTTCTTGTGAGAAAGTGTGTCTGGGTGGTCCCCAAAAGATTTGGAGACTCCAGGGGAAAAGTCTGTGTCACAGCCACCCATGCACCACATCCCTGTGGCACAAACACCATGGGAACAGGGACACTGAGGCCACCTTGAGCTGAGGCAGAATATCGGGACACTGTGAACAGCCCGAGCACGAGGACACTACAGACACAGTCAATGCTGGCCCAGGTCATCCCCAGCAGCTCATGATCCCATCCCCATGATCCCATCCCCATGGCCACATCCTCACAATTCTTGTCCCCTTCTGTCCCTGAATCCCAGGTCCCTTGTCCCTATGCCCAGAGCCACCTGAGCCCAAAGGTGCCAGTCCCCACATTCCTGTCCCCACAGCCCCATCCCTAAATTCCTGCCCCCTCTTCCTGTCCCCCTACATCCTCAGTCCCACCCAAGTCCACTGTGGGTAACACAGACTGGCACTGCTGGCACTGGGGACCTCAGGGGACCCCGCAGTTCCCCTGTGTCCCCTCCTCTCCTCATCTCCAGGGTGTCAGGCCTGTGCCCAGGGCACTCACCCCACAGGAGCAGCGCCACCTTCCCAGCCATCCCGGTGTCCCCAGCCATGTGGACTGGCTGTCACTGGCTGCTGTGGCCACCGCTCCCCTGGCTGGTGGCTCTTTGGATAAAGGGAAAGGAAGCGAGGTCATGTCTGTCCCCATGTGTGGGTGGCCCTTGATGAGGGAAGGGTGGCCACAAGATGGGCACAGGATGGTGACAAGGCTGGGTGGGACAAGGTGGGACATGGGGTTCTCAGGAGTGGGGGGGTTCAAGGGGTTTGGGGAGCCAGGGATGGGTGTCCAGGGGAATGGGGGGTTCCAGGGATTGGGTCCATGGGAAATGAGGGTGCTGAAGAGGGGGAGTCACTGGGAATGAGGGGGGCCATGGGAATGGGGGTGCCCAGCGTTTGCTTATGGCTAACACAGAGTGTGGAATCTCCCTGATTCTCCAAGAGCTCCATGGGATTGTTCCCTGCCTGCTGGGCAGCAATTCAGCCCCCAAGGAAGCTTTTGCTTGGGCCATATTTAGGAACTCTTCCCATTTTTCTCATCCCAACCTTGAAACTTGATTGACTTCCCATGGAGGAACGGGCGGGAGCTCTGTCCATCCTTGGAACAATGTACAAGAACCTGTGGAAATGCCCGTGTGTGCCTCAGGGAATATAGCACACATACCAGGTGCTTCCCTGGTAAATCCTCCCCACCCTTCCTGAATTCCCCTGCCTGGGCACTCCCTGCTCCTGCTGTGACGCCCCTGCTCCCCAGACCCTTGTGTGCAGCCCCTGCTCAATATTTCCACACTTACCCCTCTCTTCTGGTGTGCACATCCTGAACCCAAATATTCTTTCTGGAAGATTCCAAAGGGTTGCAGGTTTTGTTCAAGGAGAAGGGTCTCAGGCCAGGTTGTTGAGAAGATTGTTGTTGTCTTTGCAGGAGTTTTGCGGTTTTCTCAGTCCCCTGGACAAAGGGACAAATTGATCAATTCCTGCAGTTCCGCATTTGTTCCCTCACAGCTGCCCCTGCAGGGGGGGTTTCCATCCAGCCCTGCTCTGAAAACCATCAAAGGCCCTCCCAGAGCCACTGCTTGGGCTCCCTTTGGGTTTTGTGCTTCTTGCAGGGCTGAGCAAACCACAGCCAGGCCTTTTCCCCCCACAGAATTCTCACCTCTGCAGCAGCTCTAAAGCTGCCAGAATCAAAGCCAAGGGGGACTGGGGGGACCCTGAGGTCCTGGCTGCCACCTGGGGCTGGCCATAGCAGGGCTGGGCAATGGCCATCCCTGTGCAGTGGGGCTGGGCCATGGCTGGGCCCCACCCTTGGGTGGCCACCTCAACAACATCAGGCACTCCACAATACATATCACTGTCCCAACACTAACATCACAATATTTAATCAACAATATAATCATGATTGTAATATCAATTCATATAATATCCAGCAAAAGTCAACTTCCATTAACTTGTTTCTCAATATACACACCAGTAAAGAACTGTTATTCCTGTTCCCACATCTTTGCCTAAAAGCCCTGTAATTTCAAAGTTATAATAGTTCAGAGAGAAGGTTAGGGTCGTATTTTCCATTCCAAGGGAGGTTCCCACCTTGTTCAGCTTCCTTGACAGAGCTCAACAAAGAAACACCATTTCTGCCAGTTTAACCAAAGAGCTGCAATTTTGTCCCAGGAGCAGGGAACGGGGTCCTGTGCCCCCTTGGAACGGGGATGGGGAGCAGTAAGCCACCTCACTGGGAGCACTGGGAGGGGGATTGCAGAGGCACTAAGCACATGGGGGTTAAGAGGAACAAATCTGATTTGGATTTATGTCTCAACATATGCTACACATGAGGTGAAAAATGACTCTGTGGGTTGTACATGTGCTGGGAACCCTGTCCCCAGTGAGGCTTCATGAAACAGAGGATCAGGGAGAGAAAGCTTCCGTGATGGGGTTGTGAGTGAGCCCTGCTAGCTGGTGGGACAGATGCCTGAGAAAAATGTATGTGAAAAAACGCCCAGGAAATCGGGCTGTGGGCGGAGCATTTGCAAATAAAAGCAGCAAACTGTGCCACAACAGAAGCAATTGACTTTGGGTTCCTTGGAGGGATCAGGGGCTCACTCGGAGAGTCAGCTTGGCCCTCCTTCCCTCTGGGATTCACCTTCTCTGGACTTGGGAGAAGCAGTGAGAGAAGCAAAAAAAGATTCAAACAATTCTTATCTCATTTACTGCTGCTGTGTTGTTCACAAGTGGAATGCCTTGTGCACGATTGTTTACCTGAAGGGAATTGATGATTGGATTCTGGTGTGAGTGTTTTGATTCTCTGACCAATTGAATCCAGGTGTGTTTGTGTTGGGACTGTTGGCTGACAGTCATGAGATTCTGTTCAGTGGAGTGAAGCTGAGTGCTTGGCAGATTCAGTTTAGGTGTAATGTAATATAATATAGAATAATATAGTACAATAAAGTAATTAATTAGCCTTCTGAAAAGATAGAGGCAGATGCATCATTCCTCCCGGATGTCAGATAAAAATATCACTGATGCTCCCCGCTCTTGCCTTTTCCTCCTGGTGGTTCTTCTTCCCTGTCCACACCCGTTCTTCCCTGCTTCGCTGTTTCCACAGAGCAGCTCATTCCTGCTCATTCTGGACATTCCTTCATTGCTTCCCCAATGGAGCGGATGCTGCCTGAACCCGCCCGCCGCCTGTGCTGCGTTTCCCGTGCTGCCCACAGCACCGAGCCTGCTGCACCTGCCCACAGCAGCACCAGCCCACAGCAGCCAGCCCAGAGCCACCAGTGCCACAGCACCGGCCTGCAGCAGCCAGCCCAGAGCCACCAGTGCCACAGCACCAGCCCATGGCAGCCAGCCCAGAGCCACCAGTGCCGCGGCACCAGCCCACGGCAGCCAGCCCAGAGCCACCAGTGCCACAGCAGCCAGCCCATGGCAGCCAGCCCAGAGCCACCAGTGCCACAGCACCAGCCCACGGCAACCAGCCCAGAGCCACAAGTGCCACAGCACCAGCCCATGGCAGCCAGCCCAGAGCCACCAGTGCCACAGCACCAGCCTGCAGCAGCCAGCCCAGAGCCACCAGTGCCACAGCACTGGCCCGCAGCAGCCAGCCCAGAGCCACCAGTGCCACAGCACCAGCCCGCAGCAGCCAGCCTGCAGCCATCGCCCGCCGGTGCCAGAGATACGCAGGTGCCGTCCTTGGAGATCACACCCAGCCACTCACAAAAGCCATGTGGGCTCGCCCTGGCTTGCAGCACACACACTCCATCTGCCGAGCTGATGCCCACAGAGCGCCCAGGCTTCTTGCGGTAACGCTGTCCCTGTCTTCTGTTTCTCTCTTTATCCTTTTCCCTTCTTACGCCCTTCTCTCCCCCTTCGGTACGAGCTCTTACCCTCCTTATCAATAAACACTTCTCAGATATAACATTGCCCCATTTGTGCTTCATTTTAATCCGAGAAACCTTTCAGGAAGAATCCTCCCTGACTCCCCCTTTTACAGCGGGATGGGACAGGGGTAGTGGGAGGGGGAATGGGGAAGCCCTGGGTGTCCTGCCAGCAGTGTGGGGAGAGAGTGGGGCAGTCACTGAGGGTTCTTGGGCACTTGGATGGGGCTGGGGAGCCCCTGCAGGTGCGAGGGAAGGGAAGGGGGAGCCCTTGGGGGTACTGGGAGAGGAAATGGGGAGCACAGGGTGCCCTGGGTAGCCTCCCCCTGACCCATGACCACCTCCCTTGGAAGGATGGGCGACCAGAGGAGCCATGGAGGGAGCACCCCCAGTGTCACCCAGCGCCTCCTGCTTCCCAGAGCATCACAACTTTTGGTGTAGGCTGTCATAGATGTCACTGGGTTCCCATGGTTGCCTTTGCAGCTCCATGTACGTCCCCTGAGGATCCTCCACTGGGTGTGCCAGGGGGTCTGGGGGGGTCCTGTGGGAATAAGGGGGTGTGTGGAAGGGGATGGGAGTTCCTGGGGGTTTGTGTAAAAGGTGGCTCATGGCTGGAACCTGCACTCACCTTTCCTGGTGCTTCCTGGCATCTGCAAAGGAAAACTGGAGGGATGACTTTGGAGATCCAGGGACCCCCATCCACCCTTGGGAATGCTGAACCACCACCAGACACACAATTCTACCCAAGCCCGACCCCCCCCCCCCCCCCCCCACCATATCACTGATGCCTCCCCAGTATTCCTGATGCCCTCCCAGCATCCCTGACGCATCCCTCTGACACCAACACCCTGAGCCCGCAGAACCCTGAGCCTGGCAGGGAGGGGGACCCCTGATAGAACCCCCAACATCCCTGCACAACCCCGCAACAGCTCCCCAGAACTCTGAGCCATGGTCACTGGGGGCTCAGTCCCTCCAAAACCAAGGGGCTGTGGGTGCTGCCCTATGGCACACCCTCTCTGGGGGCCTTCCCACACCTCTCCATGACCCCTGTCCTCTCATTGTCACCCACCCACACGGTGCCACAGGTCCCACAGCACAATGACAGCCAGGAGCAGGAGCAGGAACAAAATGGCCGCACCGACCCCTGTGGCCACTGCAAGAAAAAGAGGGGGACACAATGGGGTGACCCTAAACCCCAGGGGTCCTTCACTCCCTGGTGAACCCGTGTGACCCCACCTGTGACCCAGGGCGAGCCAGGTGTCCCCCCCAGGGCCACCTCAGGGCTGAGTGCCCGGAACACGCGGTGCCCGTCCTGTCCCAGCTGGTTGGTGGCCACACACTGGTAGGTGCCCGAATTTCCCACATCGATGTCCCTGAGCTCCAGGAGGGGACCCCGGGCCACCTCCTGCCCGTTGTGCAGCCAGGTGAAGGTGACAGGGGCTGAGCCCACCTGCACCGAGCAGCGCAGGGTCACGGGGTCACCTGCATGCACCAGGTGTGACAGGGGACCGGGGGTGATGGTGGCATTGGCCACGGGCACTGCAGGGACACAGACAGGGCTGGCACTGGGCGAGGTGGGATGGGGGTGCCATAGGTGGGGTCACCCCCGGGCCGAGGGTCCCGCTCACCCAGGATGGTGACATTCAGGGGGTCACTCTTGGCCATGCTGTCCCCGTCGCTGACCCGGCACCAGTACTGGCCGCTGTCATTGTCCCCAACGTGGTGCAGCTCCAGGCGGGGGCCGGTGCCCAGCAGTGCCCCCGAGCCCTCCCGGTGCCAGGAGAAGGACAGGGGACCTGTCCCTGTGGCCACCTTGCAGCTCAGCACCAGGCTGTCCCCGAGTGCCACCTGTCCCCCGGGGGGTAGTGCTGACAGGGACACCCCTGAGGGCGAGACCCCTGCGGGAGGAAGGGACAGCAGGGGACAGTAAGGGACCCGGGGGGCTTGGGGAGGGACAGGGGGACACCAGAGAGAGAGAGGGGTGCAGAGATTGGGGGGGGGGGCTTGGAAAGGAACCCCGAAAGTGGATGGGGAGTTCAGGGAGGGGACACCTGGAAAGGGAGGGGGGTGACACAAGGAAGAGGACCAAGGAACCCAAGGAGGGGATGGTGGGACCTGGGGAACGTGCAGGGACCTCAGAGAGGGGTGAGAGGACCTTGTGAGGGATGGGAGGACACAGGCCAGGAATGGGGGACCTGAGGTGGGACATGGGGCAGGGATGGCAGGACACAGAAAAGGTGTCAGGGAAGGATGGGGGTTCCCATGTAGGGTTGGGGGATTCAGTGAATGACCTGAGAAAGAGAGGGGCCGCCAGGGAAGAATCCAGGAAAGCTTGGGGGTCCCAGGCCAGGTGTCAGGAAGGACTTGAGATCCCCAGTCAGTGCTGGGGGAGCCGAAGGGTCTCTGGGGGCTCCCCCTGCCCATCCCTGCACTCACTGTGAACCGTGATGCAGAGCCGGGTACTGCTCTTCTGCACGGCCCCGCCCTCGGAGCGCACCTGGCAGCTGTAATTCCCCGAGTGGGAGACTCCCACGGCGGGCACCAGCAGCTGCGGGGACACCTGCGGATCCCCCACCACCTGCCCGTGCCGGTAGAACACGTACAGGAGTGGGGCTCGGGGCCGCAGGGGGCTGGGGGTGCTGAGGCAGCTGAGAGTCAGAGGGGACCCCTCAGTGAGTTCAGTGGGACCCTCCAGCACAGGAACCGAGAAGAGCTCTGGGAAGGAGCGGGGAGGTGAGGACTGTGACTCTGAGTCCGCTGGGAAGGGTCTTTGGGGGTGTCAGGAGACTGGAGTTCCATCCGTGGGGGTGCTCACCGTGCACTGTCACTGCCACTGCTGCTGACCGTGACATAATGGACCTCACCATGCCCTTGCAGCTGTAGCGGCCGCTGTGGTGCAGCTGCAGAGGGGACAGGGACAGCTCGGTCCCCCTGAGGGTTCCCCCCAGATCCTTCCCGTCCTGGTAGAATCGCACCCTGGTGACCGGCTGGTCCTGCCGGCCCCGGCAGCGCAGTTTCACCCTGTCCCCCTCCAGCAGCGCCCGTGCTGGCACCTGCAGCACCAGCCGGTCTGTGGGACAGGAGGGTCCCATCTCACTGAGGTGCTCGAGAAAGGGTGCCCATGGCACTGGGGACATCAGAGTGCACTGGGTGCACTGGGATGTCCCTGTGCGCAAGGCACAGGCTCTTGCCCCTTGAGACCTGTGAGGTCACCCACAGAGTGGAGCCCACCCAGACCTGTCAGGGGCAACCCAGATCATTTAAGGCTCCCCCCTCACCATCAGAGACCATCATGGGTGAGCTGCGCCCAGTGCCAGGTCTGTCACACTCATAGGTGCCACTCTCCGTGACAGTGACATTGTTCCATCCCTGCTGCCCCCATTGCTGACCGTCCTTGTACCAAGTGGTGTCACCAGCGGTCCCTGAGCCCTGGCAGGTCAGTGTCACCCCGTCCCACAGCACCGCCGGCCTCCAGGGGGGCTTCACGCGGAGCTGGGTGGTCTGGGCACCTGCGGGTGACAGGGGACACCAGCCTGCCAGGGCTAGGGCAGGGCTGGGGACAGCAGGGTGGGGCCATGGCATCCCCCGAGGACTCACCAGCGAGGCCGAGGGTCTGGGCTGGAAGGGAGAAGGGACAGGGCTGGGTGGGGCTGGCACCGTGGGGACAGCAGCACGGGGACACGGGGTGTAGGGGCTGTCCCCAAACTGTCTCTGTGTGGACTGCCGTTCTTGTGAGAAAGTGTTTCAGGGTGGTCCCCAAAAGATTTGGCGAGGCAGGGGGACATGTCTGTGTCACAGTCCCCCGTGCACCACATCCTTGTGGCATGAACGCCTTGGGAACAGGGACACTGAGGCCACCCTGGGCTGAGGCAGAACCTGGACAGACACTGGACAGCCCGGTCACGAGGACACCATGGACACAGCCCATGCTGGCCCAGGTCACCCCCACCAGCTCATGGTGCCATCCCCATGATCCCATCCTCATGGCCACATCCTCACCATTCTTGTCCCCTTCTCTCCCTGCATCCCAGGTCCCTTGTCCCTTTCCCCAGACCTACCTGAGCCCAAAGGTGCCAGTCCCCACATTCCTGTCCCCACAGCCCCATCCCCAAATTCCTGCCCCCTGTTCATGTGCCCAAAGCCACCCTACATCCCCAGTCCCACCAAGGCCCACTGTGGGTGACACGGACTGGCACTGCTGGCCTTGGGGACCTCAGGGCACCCCGCAGCCCCCCTGTGCCCCCTCCCCATCACCAGGGTGTCAGGCCCGTTCCCAGGGCACTCACCCCACAGGAGCAGCGCCACCTTCCCGGCCATCCTGGTGTCCCCAGCCATGTGGACTGGCTGTCACTGGCTGCTGTGGCCACCGCTCCCCTGGCTGGTGGCTCTTCGGATGAAGGGGAAGGAAGCGAGGTCACATCTTGTCCCCACGTGTGGGTGGCCCTTGGTGGGGGCAGGGTGGCCACAAGCTGGACACAGGAAGGCGAAGAGAGTGGGTGGGACAAGGTGGGACATGGGGTTCCCAGGAGTGGGGGCTCAGGCGGTTTGGGGAGCCTGGGATGGGTATCCAGGGAAATGAGGTGTCCCAGGGATGGTGTCCCTGTCTATGGGGGTCCTGAAGAAGCGGAGTCACTGGGAGGAGGGGTGCCAGGGGAAACGGGGTCTCCAGGGTTCGGGGGGCTCAAGGATGGGAGTCCCAGGGGAATGTGGGCTCCAGAGATTTGGGGTCATGGGATGGTGTTCAGGAGTAGGGTGCTGAGGGAATGGGGGTTCCTGAGAGAACCAAGGTTCTCGGAGAAGGAGGATTGCAGGGGATGGAATGAACAGGAGAGGGTTCCTTGGGGATGGGGTGCTGGGCCATGGAGATCCTGGGGTATGTCAGTACTGGGATGGGGGTTCCAGGGATGGGAGAACATAAGGAATGGGGGTGCCATGGTTTAATTCCCAGGGGAGTGGAGGTGCCTGGGATGGGCAGGGGCTGGGTGAGCCCGTGGGTCTCAGCTCCTTCCCTGGGTGCCTCAGGTTTTGGGCAGACCAAGAGCCCAGCACAGCCCCCACAAGGTGCCTGTGGTTTGGGAGGGTCACCTCAGGTTGATTCCAAGAAGTCTGTGTCTGTGTTCCCACACCCTCAGTGACTCTGCCCTCTCTTTATTTCCATTTCCATCATTTCACCCCTCAATTTCACAACCCCCCCAGCTTGTGCCTTGATGATCCTGGAAGGCACCTGAGCAGGTAAGGGGTTGGGAGAAGCCCAGGGTGGGGGAAGCAGGGTGAGGGGTCTGCAGGGAGGGCTGGGGAGGCTGTGGGCAATGGGGATGTCCACTTTCCCTCCCCAACACTTTCACTTTCTCTCTCCTGCAGAAGAAGGAAGAGGCCCTTTGACACCTTGGTCACACGAGGGGGGGCAGGTTCTGTCCTGGGCGGGCACATCCGGGGGGCTCCTGTCCTGGGGGGATGCTGTCCCAGGGGGGACAGATGCTGGACAAGGGGGTCCTGTCCTGGGCCATGGCAGCTCCAGGGGGGTCCAGACTTCTCCATTCTTGCTCGTTCCCTGCAGGATCTGAGCCAGCAAGAGCAGCAGAGGAATGGAGCCCTGGGCAGGAAGGAGCTCCCAAACTCCTGCTCCTTGAAGCCAGTGGCCACCCAAGGGTAGGGCCCAGCCATGGCGCAGCCCCACTGCACAGGGATGGCCATTGCCCAGCCCTGCTATGGCCAGCCCCAGGTGGTAGCCAGCACCTCAGGGTCCCCCCTGCCCCCTTGCCTTTGATTCTGGCAGCTTTAGAGCTGCTGCAGAGGTGAGAATTCTGTGGGGGAAAAGGCCTGCCTGTGGTTTGCTCAGCCCTGCAAGAAGCACAAACCCAAAGGGAGCCCAAGCAGTGGCTCTGGGAGGGCCTTTGATCGTTTTCAGAGCAGGGCTAGATGGAAACTCCCCTGCAGGGGCAGCTGTGAGGGAACCAGCCCGGAACTGCAGCAATTGATAATTTCGTCCCTTTGCCCAGGGGACTGAGAAAACCACAAAACTCCTGCAAAGAAAACAACAATCTGCTCAACAGCCTGAACTGGACCCTCCTTCTTGAACAAAACCTGCAGCCCTTTAAAACCTTCCAGAAAGAATGTTTGGGTTCTGGATGTGCACAGAATAAGTGAGGGAAAAGTGTGGAAATATTGAGCACACGAGGGGCTGGGGAACAGGGGTGTCACAGCAGGAGCAGAGAGTGCCCAGACAGGGAAATTCAGGGCAGGCTGGAGTGGATTTACCAGGGAAGCAGACCCTGAGGCACACAAAGACATTTCCACTGGTCGGTGCAGGTGGGCTCAGCCCCTGTCACCTTCACCTGGCTGCACAATGGGCAGGAGGTGGCCCAGGGTCCCCTCCTGGATTTATCAGGGTATCAGACCCTGAGGCACACAGGGGCGTTTCCGCAGATTCCTGTGCACTGTCCCAAGGATGGACAGAGCTTCTCCCCTTCCTCCATTGGAAGTGAATCAAGTTTCATGGTGGGAATGAGAAAATGGGAAGAGTTCCTAAATGTGGCCAAGAAAAAGCTTCCTTAGGGCTGGGTTGGTGCCCAGCAGGCAGAGAACAATCCCATGGAGCTGTTGGACACTGAGGGAGATTCTACATTCTGTGTTAGCCACAAGCAAACCCTGGGCACCCCCATTCCCATGGCCCCCCACTCCCACTGACTCCCCCACTTCAGGACCCCATTTCCCATGGACCCAATCCCTGGGACCGCCCATTTCCCTGGACACCCATCCCGGGCTCACCAAACTCACTGAAACGCCCACACCTGTGAACCCCATGCCCCACCTTGTCCCACCCAGCCTTGTCCCCATCCTGTCCCCAGCTTGTGGCCACCCTGCCCCCATCAATGGCCACCTACACATGGGGACAAGACATGACCTCGCTTCCCTCCCCTTCATCCGAAGAGCCACCAGCCAGGGGAGCGATGGCCACAGCAGCCAGTGACAGCCAGTCCACATGGCTGGGGACACCAGGATGGCCGGGAAGGTGGCGCTGCTCCTGTGGGGTGAGTGCCCTGGGCACGGGCCTGACAGCCCGGGGATGGGGAGGGGGCACAGGGGTGCTGCGGGGTCCCCTGAGGTCCCCAAGGTCAGCAATGCCACTCCCTGTTACCCACAGTGGACCTTGGTGGGACTGGGGATGTAGGGTGGCTTTGGGACAGGAAGAGGGGGCAGGAATTTGGGGATGGGGCTGTGGGGACAGGAATGTGGGGACTGGCACCTTTGGGCTCAGGTAGCTCTGGGGAAAGGGACAAGGGACCTGGGATGCAGGGAGAGAAGGGGACAAGAACAGTGAGGATATGGCCATGGGGGTGGGATCATGGGGATGGCACCATGAGCTGGTGGGGGTGACCTGGGCCAGCATGGGCTGTGTCCATGGTGTCCTTGTGACCAGGGTGTCACCAGTGTCCCCAGGTTCTGCGTCAGCCCAGGGTGGCCTCAGTGTCCCTGTTCCCGAGGTGTCTGTGCCACAGGGATGTGGTGCATGGGTGGCTGTGAAACAGACATGTCCACTGGGAGTCTCCAAATCTTTTGGGGACCACCCAGAAACACTTTCTCACAAGAACTGCAGCCCCCATAATGGCAGCGTGGACACAGCCCCCACACCCCATAACCCGGTGCTGCCGTCCCTGCAGTGCCACCCCCACCCAGCCCTGTCCCTTCTCCCTTCCAGCCCAGACCATCGTCCTCGCTGGTGAGTCCTCAGGGGATGCCATGGCCCCACCCCGCTGTCCCCAGCCCTGCTCTGGCCCTGGCAGGCTGGTGTCCCCTGTCACCCACAGGTGCCCAGACCACCCAGCTCCTCGTGGAGCCCCCCTGGATGCCAGTGGTGCTGTGGGATCCGGTGACACTGACCTGCCAGGGCTCGGGCACCGCTGGTGCCATCACTTGATACAGGGATGGGTGGCCTTGGTGGCAGCAGGGACGGGACCACTTCACTGTAACCGTGAGTGGCACCTACGAGTGTGACAGACCTGGCACTGGGCGCAGCCCCCCCGTGAAAGTCTTAAATGGTGAGAGGGGTGTGGGTGTCCCCAGACTGGCACCTGCAGGGACCCCGAGGGCTCCGGGTGGGGTCTGCTCCATGGGTCACCTCCTGTGTGACTAGAGCCTGTCCCCTGCTCTGCGGACATCCTAGAGCATCCCTGTGCATAGTGAGTTCTCTCTCACATTGGGTGGCCCCTGGTGCCTCCTGGTACCATCATGACCCTCCTGGTGTGAAAGGACCCCTCTGTCCCACAGACCAGCTGGTGCTGCAGGTGCCAGCACGGGCACTGCTGGAGGGGGACACGGTGACACTGAGCTGCCGGAGCAGGGACAACAAACGGCTCATGGAGGTGTACTTCTACCATGAGGAGAAGCCTCTGAAGAGGCCCCAGGATGGGACCGAGCTGTCCCTGTCCCCCCTGCAGCTGAGCCACAGCGGCAACTACAGCTGCAAGGGCTGGGTGGCGTCACATTGGAGCAAGTTGAAGCTGGTGACAGTGACAGTTCCCAGTGAGTGCAGGGATGGGGACAGTGAAGCCCGACATCCTCCGAGGGCTTTCCCCACCACTGCCTGAATCCTTCATCCCTCCCTTTACTCCTCCCTGGCTCACCCAGAATTGCCCAAGTTCCTCTTGGTTTCCCCCATGACTGCCCAGTTCCCCCTGCACATCCCTCATCCCTCTCTTTGTCCTCCCCAACTCTCCCTGGATTCCCCAGCCCTTCCAAGATCCCTGCTCCACCCTCTGGCCTCCCTTCCTTCCCTGGGTCCTCCCTGGGCCCATCTCAAAACCCCAAATCATTCCCTGAGTCTCCTCAGTCAGGTTCCCCATCCCTTTACTGGGTCTCTCCCCCTTTCCATGGGGTCTCGCCATTGTCGCCAGGTCCCACCATGCCTCCTAGGGTCCCCTTGTGCTCACTGGGATCCTCTCTGCTCCCCTCCAATCCTCCTCTTTCTCGTCCAGTGTCCCCCACCCCTCCTGGGTCCCCAATCTCTCCTGTGTCCCCCT
Organism: Fringilla coelebs; assembly: GCF_963513975.1. Lineage (NCBI taxonomy): Eukaryota > Metazoa > Chordata > Aves > Passeriformes > Fringillidae > Fringilla > Fringilla coelebs. Next base: position 71,972 of record NW_028167515.1, on the reverse strand, counting down.
GCAGGGGTCCCGCTCTCGGGGGTGTCCCTGTCAGCACAGCCCCCTGGGGGACAGGTGGCACTCGGGGACAGCCTGGTGCTGAGCTGCACGGTGGCCACAGGGACAGGTCCCGTGTCCTTCTCCTGGCACTGAGAGGGCTTGGGGGCACTGCTGGGCACTGGCCCCAACCTGGAGCTGCACCACAGTGGGGACAATGACAGCAGCCAGTACTGGTGCCGCGTCAGCAATGGGGACAGCGTGGCCAAGAGTGACCCCCTGAATGTCACCGTGCTGGGTGAGCAGGACCCTCAGGCTGGGGGTGACCCCACCTATGGCACCCCCATCCCACCTCACCAGGTGCCAGCCCTGTCTGTGTCCCCGCAGTGCCTGTGGTCAATGCCACCATCACCCCCGGTCCCCTGTCACACCTGGTGCGTGCAGCTGACAACGTGACCCTGCGCTGCTCGGTGCAGGTGGGCTCAGCCCCTGTCACCTTCACCTGGCTGCACAACGGGCAGGAGGTGGCCCGGGGTCCCCTCCTGGAGCTCAGGGACATCAATGTGGGACATTCGGGCACCTACCAGTGTGTGGCCACCAACCAGCTGGGACAGGACGGGCACCACGTGTTCCTGGCACTCAGCCCTGAGCTGGTCCTGGGGGGGACACCTGGCTCACCCTGGGTCACAGGTGGGGTCACAGGTGGGGTCACCAGGCAGTGAAGGACCCCATGGGTTTAGGGTCACCCCATTGTGTCCCCCTCTTTTTCTAGCAGTGGCTGCAGGGGTCGGTGTGGCCATTTTGTTCCTGCTCCTACTCCTGGGTGTCATTGTGCTGTGGGACTTGTGGCACCGTGTGGGTGGGTGACAATGAGGGGACAGGGGTCATGGGGAGGGGTGGGAAGGCCCCCAGAGAAAGGGGGCCATAGGGCAGCACCCACAGCCCTTGGCTTGGGAGGGACTGAGCCCTCAGTGACCATGACTCAGAGACCTGGGGAGGGTTGGGGGGTTGTGCAGGGACTTTGGGGGTTCTATCAGGGGTCTCACTCCCTTCCAAGCTCGGGATTCTGGGGGCTCAGGGTGTTGATGTGAGTGGGGTGGTTCAGGTATACTGGGGAGGCATCAGGAATACTGGGACGGCATCAGGGATACAGGCGGGGGGCCTGGGGAGAATTGTGTGTCTGGTGGTGGTTCAGCATTCCCAATGGTGGATGGGGGTCCCTGGATCTCCAAAGTCACCCCTCCAGTTTTCCTTTGCAGATGCCAGGAAACACCAGGAAAGGTGAGTGCAGGTTCCAGCCATGATGCTCATTTTACCCAAAGCCCCAGGACCTCCCATCCCCTTCCAGACAGCCCCTCATTCCCACAGAACCCCCCCAGACCCCCTGGCACACCCAGTGGAAAATCCTCAGCGGACGTACATGGAGCTGCAAAGGCAACCATGTAAACCCAGTGACATCTATGACAGCCTAGACAAAAGTTGTGATGCTCTGGGAAGCAGGAGGTGCTGGGTGACACTGGGGGTGCTCCCTCCATGGCTCCTCTGGTCGCCCATCCTTCCAAGGGAGGTGGTCATGGGTCAGGGGGAGGCTACCCAGGGCACCCTGTGCTCCCCATTTCCTCTCCCAGTACCCCCAAGGGTTACCCCATCCCTTTGCTCATACCTGCAGGGGCTCCCCACCCCATCCAAGTGCCCAAGTACCCTCAGTGACTGCCCCATTCTCTCCCCACACTTCTGGCAGGACACCCAGGGCTTCCCCTTTCCCCCTCCCACTACCCCTGTCCCATCCCGCTGTAAAAGGGGGAGTCAGGGAGGATTCTTCCTGAAAGGTTCCTCAGATTAAAACGAAGCACAAATGGGGCAATGTTATATCTGAGAAGTGTTTATTGATAAGGAGGGTAAGTGTTCTTACGGAAGGGGGAGAGAAGGGAGTAGAAAGGGAAAAGGATAGAGAGAGAAACAGAAGACAGGGACAGTGTTACCACAAGAAGCCTGGGCGCTCTGTGGGCATCAGCTCAGCAGATGGAGTGTGTGTGCTGCAAGCCAGGGTGAGCCCACATGGCTTTTGTGAGTGGCTGGGTGTGATCTCCAAGGACGGCACCTGCGTGTCTCTGGCATCATCGAGGGATGGCTGCAGGCTGGCTGCTGCGGGCCAGTGCTCCGGCACTGGTGGCTCTGGACTGGCTGCCATGCGCTGGTGCTGCGGTGGGCAGGTGCAGCAGGCTCGGTGCGGTGGGCAGCATGGGAAATGCAGCACACACGGCGGGTGGGTGCAGGCTGGATCCACTCCATCCGGGAAGCAATGAAGGAGGCCGGCTGAGCAGGAATGAGCTACCTCGTGGAAGCAGTGAAGCAGGGAAGAACAGGTGTGGACAGGGAAGAAGGACCACCAGGAGGAAAAGGCAAGAGCGGGGAGCATTGGTGATATTTTTGTCCGACTTCCAGGAGGAATGATGCATCTGCCTCCATCTTTTCAGAAGGCTAATTAATTACTTTATTGTACTATATTATTCTATATTATATTACATTACACCTAAACTGAATCTGCCAAGCACTCAGCTGCACTCCACTGAACAGAATCTCATGATTGTCAGCCAACAGTCCCGACACACACACACCTGGATTCAATTGGTCAGAGAATCAAAACATCCTCACCAGAATCCAATTATCAATTCCCTTCAGGTAAACAATCGTGCACAAGGCATTCCACTTGTGAACAGCACAGCAGCAGTAAATGAGATAAGAATTGTTTGGATCATTTTTTGCTTCTCTCTCTGCTTCTCCCAGGTCCAGAGAATGTGAATCCCAGAGGGAAGGAGGGCCAAGCTGACCCTCTGAGCGAGCACCTGATCCCTCCAAGGAACCCAAAGTCAAAGGCTCCTCTTGGGTCACAGTTAGCTGCTTTTATTTGCAAATGCTCCTCCCACAGCCCGATTTCCTGGGCGTTTTTTCACATACATTTTTCTCAGGCATCTGTCCCACCAGCTAGCAGGGCTCACTCACAACCCCATCACGGAAGCTTTCTCTCCCCTGATCCTCTGTTTCATGAAGCCTCACCAGGGACAGGGTTCCCAGCACATGTACAACCCACAAAACCATTTTTCACCTCATGTGTAGCATATGTTGAGACATAAATCCAAATCAGATTTGTTCCTCTTAACCCCCATGTGCTTAGTGCCTCTGCAATCCCCCTCCCAGTGCTCCCAGTGAGGTGGCTTACTGTTGCCCATCCCAGTTCCAAGGGGGCACAGGACCCCGTTCCCTGCTCCTGGGACAAAATTGCAGCTCTTTGGTTAAACTGGCAGAAATGGTGTTTCTTTGTTGAGCTCTGTCAAGGAAGCTGAACAAGGTGGGAACCTCCCTTGGAATGGAAAATACGACTCCCATCTCTCTGAACTATTATAACTTTGAAATTACAGGGCTTTTAGGCAAAGATGTGGGAACAGGAATAACAGTTCTTTACTGGTATGTATTGTGAGAAACAAGTTAATGGAAGTTGACTTTTGCTGGATATTATATCGATATCACATTAATGATTATATTGTTGATTAAATATTGTGATGTTAGTGTTGGGACAGTGATATGTATTGTGGAGTGCCTGATGTTGTTGAGGTGGCCACCCAAGGGTGGGGCCCAGCCATGGCCCAGCCCCACTGCACAGGGATGGCCATTGCCCAGCCCTGCTATGGCCAGCCCCAGGTGGCAGTCAGCACCTCAGGGTCCCCCCTGCCCCCTTGCCTTTGATTCTGGCAGCTTTAGAGCTGCTGCAGAGGTGAGAATTCTGTGGGGGAAAAGGCCTGGCTGTGGTTTGCTCAGCCCTGCAAGAAGCACAAAACCCAAAGGGAGCCCAAGCAGTGGCTCTGGGAGGGCCTTTGATGGTTTTCAGAGCAGGACTGGCTGGAAACCACCCCTGCAGGGGCAGCTGTGAGGGAACCAGTGTGGAAATGCAGGAATTGATCATTTTCTCCATTTACCCAAGGGACTCAGAAAACCACAAAACTCCTGCAAAGAAAACAACAATCTGGTCAACAACCTGGCCTGAGACCCTCCTTCTTGAACAAAACCTGCAGCCCTTTAAAACCTTCCAGAAAGAATGTTTGGGTTCAGGATGTGCACAGAATAAGTGAGGGAAAAGTGTGGAAATATTGGGCACACGAGGGGCTGGGGAACAGGGGTGTCACAGCAGGAGCAGAGAGTGCCCAGACAGGGAAATTCAGGGCAGGCTGGAATGGATTTACCAGGGAAGCAGACCCTGAGGCACACAAAGACATTTCCACTGGTCGGTGCAGGTGGGCTCAGCCCCTGTCACCTTCACCTGGCTGCACAATGGGCAGGAGGTGGCCCAGGGTCCCCTCCTGGAGCTCGGGGACATCGATGTGGGACATTCGGGCACCTACCAGTGCGTGGGCACCAACCAGCTGGGACAGGATGGGCACCGCATATTCCGGGCAACCAGCCCTGAGCTGGCACTGGAGGTGACAACTGACTCAGCCTGGGTCACAGGTAAGATCACACAGGCTCACCAGGGAGTGTAGGACCCCTGGGGTGATGGGTGACCCTGATGTGTCCCCCTCTGTTTCTTGCAGTGGCTGCAGGGGTCAGTGGGGCCCTTTTGTTCCTGCTCCTGCTTGTGGCTGTCATTGTGGCCTGGCACCAGTGGCACCACCAGGGTGGGTGACAATGGGGGAATGGGGTCCCAGGGAGCTGTAGAGGCCCCCAGAGTTGAGGAGTGATAGGGCAGCACCCACAGGTCCAGAACTGTGACCTTGTCTGGGGGTGCTGTAGGGTTTGGGGAGGTGCTGGAGGGTCCTGCAAGGATGTTGGGGGTGCTTCCAGGGGCCCTGGGTGTGTCTTGGGGGGGTCTCTGTCCCTGGTGGGCTTTGGGCTCTTGAGGCTGAGTTGATCAGGGATACTGGGGAGGTTCCTGAATTCTGGGGCACTCCAGAGATGTTTGAGAGCCCTGTGGGTAACTGAGGGTCCCATGGGGGTTCAGGAATCTTGAGAGGGGTCAGGGCTATGGGACCCCACAGTCACCCCTCCACTCTTTCCTCTGCAGCATCCAAGAAGAACCAGAAAAGGTGGTTCTTTGGCGGGCTCAAACCACAGTCTCCCCTTTTACCCCAACCCCCAAGACATCCCATTCCCTCCCTTAAATCCCCTTTATTCCCTCAGGGCCCCCCCGGATCCCCTGGCCACCCCAGAGGAGGGGGAGGTGCTGTACACCCACGTCGTGGTCACCAAGAGGGCAGGGGGTGAGTACAGGGGGTGACACACACAGAGGGACACGTCACCCACGAGTGTCACCCCACCCAGATCCCACAGCCCGTGTCTCACACAGTGTCCCCCCGTGCCACCACCCTCCAGGATCCCCAGGTGACCTACACGGAGCTGTGGGGACTCCAGGGGCGACCGCAGGTACCCGGTGACATTTATGGGAATGTGCTGTGACACTGGGGGGCACTGGCGGTCCCCACCCATGGGCACCCACTCGTGAGTGTGCTGCCACTAAAAACTGCCTCTCCCTGTTTGGGCACAAAGATCCCAAAGGGCTGAGAGAAGAACAATTTCCTGAAACAGCAATGAGAGAGAATAAAACCAACAGCAACAGCAACAAGGTTCAGAGTCCAAATTGTCACACAAGGAATGATTTCCAGGGAAAGCCACAACAAGGAGCAACCCCCAGACATTTCCCCCAGCACGTTTCCTCCACCTGAGGAACCTGCCAGGGTTCTGGACCTTCCTTGCTCTGATGGCCAATGTGGCCTTCAGGAGGCTCTGGATTCTCTTGTCCCCTGTCCCAAACCCCCGCTCTGCCCTGTTCCCCACACCAGGATGTCACAAAGGCCCTGTGGGGGTTCAGGAGCCTCCCCCTTTGCCAGGGCAGTGGGGATCCGGCCATGGTACAGGGTGGGGTGTCAGAGACAGGAAAAGCTTGATGTCTGGAGACATTTTGGAAGAGCTGTGTGTGGCAGGGGTGGGTCAGGCATTGCATTTGGTGAGACAGGGCCCCGTCTGTCCATCAGTCTGTCAGCCATGGCACACTGGGCACAATGTGAAGCTCTGCCAAAGCCAGCTCCTGAGTGGCTGGGTGACCAGAAGTACCAGGTGGGGAAAGGGCCCTTGGTGGCCAAACTGGCTTAAAAGCCAGAGCATGAGGTGGACAAGTCCTTGACCCTGTCTCCTCTTGCGGTGCCTATCCTATCCATGCTGAAACCCAGGAGTTGTCAACTCATTTAAATGAGAAATATCTGCCAAGGGAAGCGGGAATATTCCTGGAATGGAAAGAAGACCCAGGCCTAAAACTGTTTTTAATTTTAAAGATGATGGGGCTTCCAGGCCAAAGTGTAGAAAAAGGACTAACACCTCTTTACTTGCAAATTTATAAATCAGAACAGAAAAAAGAACACAAACCCAGAACTTTCTCTCCCGCTCAGCGCTGTTCGTGTTTGTAGCAGTGATAACCGCGGCCATCAGGGGGCGCTGCAGGGAGCACTCCCGTCCAGCAGGGGGCGCCCCGGTCCAGCTCCATCCCCTCAGGGGCCATGGCGGCCTCGGGCGGGAGGCAGGAGGGGAAATCGCTCCTTTTGCAAACTCACGGGCACCAATCGCTCCAGGCACCACCACCGGCAGCGGGCAGGAGCCGCCAAGGCAGCAGGTTGGATCCCAGTGCCCACTGGCAGCGTAGCAGTGTCATGGGGGCCAGGCACACGCCCTGAGCAACACCCGTGACAGCTCTCCATGATCCCGGATGAAAGGAAGGCAGTGCCTGACCCCAGGCAGGTCTCAGGTCCACTCCAGCCCCTCTGGTGGCTTTACACCACAATTCCTGCAAACCCTCAGCCTTTCACTCAGGGGAGGAGGGCAGGGATGGAGCAGCTCTGGTGACACCTGGAATCCAGACAGGGTCAATCCCCACAGCCCCGACATGGCTGCCGGTAGAGCCCCTGCTCGAGATTTCTGCACTTTTCCCTCCTGTCTGGTGACCATAGCCTGAACCCAGACATTCTTTCCATGAGGTTCCACAGGCTGCAGGTTTTGTTCTAGAAGAAGTGTCCTAGGCAGGTTGTTGAGCAGATTGTTGTGGGATTTGCAGTAATTTTATGGTTCTCTCAGACCCTTACCAAGAGGGACAAAATGATCAATTCCTGCATTTCCTCACAGGTTCCCCCACAGCTGCACTTGCAGGGGCGGTTTCCTGACAGCCCTGCTCTGAAAACCATCAAAGGCCCTCCCTGAGCCACTGCTTGGGCTCCCTTTGGGCTTTGTACTTCTTGCAGGGCTGAGCAAACCACAGGCAGGCCTTTTCCCCCACAGAATTCTCACCTCTGCAGCAGCTCTAAAGCTGCCAGAATCAAAGGCAAGGGGGCAGGGGGGACCCTGAGGTGCTGGCTGCCACCTGGGGCTGGCCAGAGCAGGGCTGGGCAATGGCCATCCCTGTGCAGTGGGGCTGGGCCATGGCTGGGCCCCACCCTTGGGTGGCCACTGGCTTCAAGGAGCAGGAGTTTGGGAGCTCCTTCCTGCCCAGGGCTCCATTCCTCTGCTGCTCTTGCTGGCTCAGATCCTGCAGGGAACGAGCAAGAATGGAGAAGTCTGGACCCCCCTGGAGCTGCCATGGCCCAGGACAGGACCCCCTTGTCCAGCATCTGTCCCCCCTGGGACAGCATCCCCCCAGGACAGGAGCCCCCCGGATGTGCCCGCCCAGGACAGAACCTGCCCCCCCTCGTGTGACCAAGGTGTCAAAGGGCCTCTTCCTTCTTCTGCAGGAGAGAGAAAGTGAAAGTGTAGGGCAGGGAAAGTGGACATCCCGATCACCCACAGTCTCCCCAGCCCTCCCTGCAGACCCCTCACTCCTGCTTCCCCCACCCTGCGCTTCTCCCAACCCATTCCCTGCTCAGGTGCCCTCCAGTGTCATCAAGGCACGATCAAGGGGGTTGTGAAATTGAGGGATGAATTGATGGAAATGGAAAAAAAAAGGGGGGGAAAAGTCACTGAGGGTGTGGGGACACAGACCCAGAGATCCTCAGAATCTGTCTGGGGTGACCCCCCGGTTGCCAGCACCTTGTGGGGGCTGTGCTGGGCTCTGGGTCACCCCAAAATCTGAGGCACCTAGGGAAGGAGCTGAGACCCACGGGCTCACTCAGCCCCTGCCCATCCCTGGCGCTCTCATTTCCTGGGAACCAAAACATGGGACCCCCATTCCTTATGTCACCCCCTCTCTGTAACCCCCATTCCAGTACTGACATTCCCCAGAATCTCCACGGCCCAGCACTCTTGATTCCCAAGGAAGCCTCCCATGTTCATTCCATCCCCTGCAATCCTCCTTTCCCCAGAACCTTGGTTCTCCCAGGAACACCCATACCCCCTGCACCCCATCCTTACCAGGATGACCAACTCCCATGACCCCAAATCCCTGGAGCTTACGCTCCCCTGGGACTCCCAACCCTCAGTCCCCCAGCCCTGGGACCCCCCTTCCCTTGGCCGCATCGCTGGTGACTCCCCCTCCTCAGCACCCTCATTCCCAGGGACCCGATCCCTGGGACCCCCCGTTCCCCGAGTCAACCATCCCAGGCTCCCAAAACCCCTGAACCCCACACTCCTGGGAAACTGTATCACACCGTGTCCCACCCAGCCTTGTCCCCACCCAGCCCACAACTTGTGGCCACCCTGCCCCCACCAGGTGCCAGCTACGCACAATGGGCGAGACCTGACCTCGCTTCCTTCCCCTTTGGCCAAAGAGCCACCAGTGAGGGGACAGCCAGACCTGGCAGCCAGTGACAGCCAGTCCACATGGCTGGGGACACCGGGATGGCCTGGAAGGTGGCTCTGCTCCTGTGAGGTGAATGCCCTGGGTACGGGCCTGACACCCTGGCGATGGGTAGTGCAGGGGGCACAGGGGGGCTGCGGGGTCCTCTGAGGTCCCCAATGCCAGTAGTGCCAGTTCATGTTACCCACAGTGGACCTTGGTGGGACTGGGGATGTAGGGTGGCTTTGGGCACAGGAACAGGGGGCAGGAATTTGGGGATGGGGCAGTGGGGACAGGAATGTGGGGACTGGCACCTTTGGGCTCAGGTGGCTTTGGGCATAGGGACAAGGGGACTGGGATACAGGGACAGAAGGGGAAAAGAACGGTGAGGATGTGGCCATGGCGATGGGATCATGGGGATGGCACCATCAGCTGGTGAGGGTGAGCCGGTCCACCATGGGCTGTGTCCGTGGTGTCCTCATGCCCGGGGTGTCCACAGTGTCTCCAGGTTGTGTGTCAGTCCAGGGTGGCCTCGCTGTCCCTGTTCCGAAGATATCTGCATTACAGGGATGTGGTACATGGGTGGCTGTGACACTGGCTTGTCCCCTGGAGTCTCCAAATCTTTTGGGGACCACCCAGAAACACACTTTTCCACAAGAACTGAAGCCCCCAGAAGGGCAGTGTGGAGACAGGCCCCACACTCCATGTCCCCGTGCTGCTGTCCCTGCAGTGCCACCCCCACCCAGCCCTGTCCCTTCTCCCTTCCAGCCCAGTCCTTCAGCCTCGCTGGTGAATCCTCGGGGAATGCCATGGCCCCACCCCACTGTCCCCAGCCCTGCTCTGGCACTGGCAGGCTGTTGTCCCCTGTCACCTGCAGGAGCCCAGACCACCCAGCTCTTCGTGGAGCCCACTGGATGCTGGCGGTGCTTTGGGACTGGGTGACACTGACCTGCCAGGGCTCGGGGAGCGCCGGCGCCACCACTTGGTACAAGCACAGACAGTGGTTGTGGCAGAAGGGACCTGACAACCCCACTGTCACCAAGAGTGGCATCTACGAATGTTACAGACCTGACACTGGGGTCAGCCCCCCGGTGAAAGTCTGAAATGGTGAGGGGGTTTTGGGAGTCCCCAGGCTGGAACCCACAGGGACCCCGAGGGCTCTGGGTGGGCTCTGCTCCATATGTGACCAGAGCCTGTCCCCTGCTCTGGGGACATCCCAGAGCATCCCTGTGCGAGGAGACTTCTCTCTCACAATGGGTGGCCCCTGGTGCCTCCTGGTGCCATCATGATCCTTCAGATGTCCCTGAAGTGATAGATCTCCTCTGTCCCCCAGACGATCTTGTGCTGCATGTGCCAGCACAGGTGCTGCTGGAGGGGGACACAGTGACACTGCGCTGCCAGCACGGGGACAACAAACTACTCACAAGCGTGTACTTCTACCATGAAGAGAAGAAGTTGAGGGGACCCCAGGATGGGACCAAGCTGTCCCTGTCCCCCCTGCAGCTAAGCCACAGCAGCCTCTACCACTGCAATGTCCGGGTGGCGTCACATTGGAGCGAGTCAAAGCGGGTGACAGTGACAGTGCACAGTGAGTGCAGGGATAGGAACAGTGAAGCCCGACATCCTCCGAGGCTTTCCCCACCACTGCCTGAATCCTTCATCCCTCCCTTTACTCCTCCCTGGCTCACCCAGAATTGCCCAAGTTCCTCTTGGTTTCCCTCATGACTGCCCAGTTCCCCCTGCAGATCCCTCATCCCTCTCTTTCTCCTCCCCAACCCTCCCTGGATTCCCCACCCCTTCCAAGATCCCTGCTCCACCCTCTGGCCTCCCATTCCTTCCCTGGGTCCTCCCTGGGCCTATCTCAAAACCCCAAATCATTCCCTGAGTCTCCTCAGCCTCCCTTGTGGTTCCCCATCCCTTTCCTGGGTCTCTCCCCCTTTTCATGGGGTCTCTCCATTGTCGCCAGGTCCCACCATGCCTCCCAGGGTCCACTTGTGCTTACTGGGATCCTCTCTGCTCCCCTCCAATTCTTCTCTTTCCCCTGCCATGTCCCGCTGCCCCTTCCTGGGTCCCCAGTCTCTCCTGTGTCCCCCTGCAGGGGTCCTGCCCTAGGGGGTGTCCCTGTCAGCACAGCCCCCCAGGGGACAGGTGGCACTTGGGGACAGCCTCGTGCTGAGCTGTGCGGAGGCCAAGCAGACAGGTCCCCCGTCCTTCTCCTGGCACCGGGAGGGCTCGGGGACACTGCTGGGCACCGGTCCCCACCTGGAGCTGCACCACATTGGGGACAATGACAGCGGCCAGTACCGGTGCTGGGTCAGCGACGGGCACAGCATGGCCGAGAGTGACCCCCTGAATGTCACCATGCTGGGTGAGCGGGACCCTCGAACTGGGGGTAACCCCACCCACAGTGCCCCCATCCCACCTCACCCGGTGCCAGCCCCATCTGTGTCCCCACAGTGCCCGTTGCCAAAGCCATCATCACCTCCGGTCCCCTGTCACACCAGCTGCCTGCAGGTGACACCGTGACCCTGCGCTGCTCAGTGCAGGTGGTCTCAGGCCCTGTCACCTTCACCTGGCTGCACAATGGGCAGGAGGAGGCTGTGGGTCCCCTCCTGGATCTTGGGGACATCGATGTGGGACATTCAGGCACCTACCAGTTCATGGCCACCAACCAGCTGGGACAGGACGGGCACCGCGTGTTCCAGGCACTCAGCCCTGAGCTGGCTCTGGCTTTGACACTCCAGGGGCACTGCAACAAAGATGGGGTCACACAAGGTCACCAGGGAGGGCAGGACCCCTGGGGTGATGGGTGATCCTGATGTGTCCCCCTCTGTTCCTTGCAGTGGCTGCAGGCGTCAGTGTGGCTTTTTTGTTCCTGCTCCTGCTTGTGGGTGTCATTGTGGCCTGGCACCAGTGGAAGTGTGTGGGTGGGTGACAATGGGGGGATGGGGGTCCCAGGGAGCTGTAGAGGCCCCCAGAGTTGGGGAGCGATTGAGCAGCACCCACAGCCCCAGAGTTATGACCTTGTCTGGGGGTCCTGCAGGGATTGGGGAGGTGCTGAATGGTCCTGCAGGAGTGTTGGGGGTTTATTCAGGGGCTCAAGGCGTGTTTGAGGAGACTCTGTCCTTGCTGGGCTTTGGGTTCTTGAGGGTGAGTTGGCTGAGGACACTGGGATGGTTCATGAATTCTGGGGGGCTTCACGGATGCTTGGGGGACCCGAGGAAATTTCAGGGATCCTGAGAGGGGTCAGGGTCCTGGGACCCCACAGTCACCCCTCCAATCTTTCCTCTGCAGCTGCCAGGAAGAATCAGGAAAGGCGAGTGGGGGCCTCAAACCACCCTATCCCCTTTGACCCAGACCCTAAAAATCTCCCATTCCCTCCCCTATAGGAATAATATTCCAATATTACCAGATGGAACCAGGGTCTCAGATCTCTGAATATGGTAACAGCTACAGTAGAATCCCCGCCACATGGTCCCAGGTCCTTTTAAGCTCAGGGGGAGGGGGAAGGGAGAGGATAGGTGAGCTACCAACCAGGTGGGAGAGGGCGAGTCTCATGGGACAATGACACTTAGACAGGCCAATGACCGCAGGGCTGAGAGGCATCTTTTGAACTTCTGCCAATCACATGATGCCCTTGCTGGAAAGTTAAGCTAGATGGACATCACTTAGGATGAGAAAGGGGGAGGGGAACAGAGAAGCTATTGCTACCTGGGAAAAGTTTGGGGAGTCTGAAACAGGAAATTGCAACACACTACAACACTCCCCCACATTCCTTTTATTCCCTCAGCCCCCCCCCCCCCCCCCCCCCCCCCCGCCCAGGATCTCCCAGCAGCCACAGAGGATGGGGAAGTGCTGTACACCCATGTTGTGGTCTCCAAGGTGGCAGATGGTGAGTATGGGAGTATGGGGGGACACATGCAGAGGGACACGTCCCCCACGAGTGTCACCCCACACAGATCCCACAGCCCGTGTCTCTCACAGCGTCCCCCTGTGCCACCCCACTCCAGGATCCCCAGGTGACCTACGCAGAGCTGAGGGGACCCCAGGGGCGACCACGGGAACCCGGTGACATCTACGGGAATGTACTGTCACACTGGGGGGCACTGGGGGGCACTGGGGGTCCCCACCCATGGTCACCCACACATTTGTGAGCTGCTACTAAAAACTGCTGCTCTCCTTTCCTGTGGAGGCACAAAATCCCAAAGGGGTTAAGGAAGAACAATTTCCTGAAACAGAAACGAGAGAGAATAAAACAAACAGCAACAGCAACAAGGCTCACAGTCGAAATTATCACACAAGGAACAATTTCCAGGGAAAGGCACAGCAAGGAGCAAACGCCAGACATTTCCCACAGCACGTTTCCTCCACCAGAGGAGGGTCCTGCCAGGGTCCTGGACCTTTCTTGCTCTGATGGCTAAAGCGGCCTTCAGGAGACTCTCGATTCGCTTGTCCCCTCTCCCAAACCCCTCCTCTGCCCTGTTCCCCACATGGGTATGTTGCAAAGGCCCTGTGGGGTTCTGGAGTCTCCCTCTTTCCCAGGCAGTAAGGATCCGGCTATGGCACATCGTGGGGTGTCACAGACAGGAAAAGTTTGATGTATGGAGACATTTTGGAAGAGCTGTGTGTGGCAGGGGTGGGTCAGCCCTTGCTTTTGGTGTCACAGGGCCCCGTCTGTCCATCAGTCTGTCAGCCATGGCACACTGGGCACTGTGTGACTCACTGCCAAAGCCAGCTCCTGAGTGGTTGCGTGACCAGAAGTGCCACGCGGGGAGAAGGCCCTTGGTAGCCTAACTGGCTTAAAAGGCAGAGCATGAGGTGGCCAAGTCCCTGACCCTGTCTTCTCTTAGGGTGTCTGTCCCATCAATGCTGGAATCCAAGAGTTGGCAACTCATTAAAATAAGAAATATCTGCCAAGGGAAGCGGGAATATTCCTGGAATGGAAAGAAGACCCATGCCTAAAAACTTTTTGTATTTTAAAACTGATGGGGCTTCCAGGCCAAAGTGTAGGAAAAGGACTAACACCTCTTTACTGGGAAATTTATAAACCAGAACAGAACAAACAACACAAACCCAGAACTTTCCCTCCCGCTCAGTGCTGGTTTTTTTTGTGGCAGTGATAACCACGGCCAGCAGGGGGCGCTGCAGGGAGCACTCCCGGCCAGCAGGGGGCGCCCCGGTCAAGCTCCATCCCCTCAGGGGCCATGGCGGCCTCAGGCGGGAGGCAGGAGGGGAAATCGCTCCTTTTGCAAACTCACGGGCACCAATTGCTCCCGGCACCACCACCGGCAGTGGGCAGGAGCCGCCAAGGCAGCAGGTTGGATCCCAGTGCCCACTGGCAGCATAGCAGTGTCCCGGGGCCTGGCACACACCTTGAGCAAAACCCGCCACCACTCTCCATGATCCCCAATGGAAGGAAGGCAGCGCCTGACCCAGGCAGGTCTCGGGTCCACAGCAGCTCCTCTGGTGGCTTTACACCACAATTCCTGCAAACCCTCAGGTGAGGAGGGCAGGGATGGAGCAGCTCTGGGGACACCTGGAATCCCCTCATGATCATTCCCCACAGCCCCACCATGGCCGCCATCAGAGCCACTGCTCAATATTTCCACACTTTTCCCTCTAGTCTAGCAGTCGTGGTCAGAACCCAAACATTTTTCCCAGGCTGTTCCAAAAAGCTGCAGGTTTGAGACAGAAAGAAGGAGGGACCCGGTCAGGTTATTGAACAGAATGTTGATGTCTTTGCCGGGTTTTTGGGGCTCCCTCAGAACCTTGCTGCAAGGGACAAAATTATGAATTCCTGCATTTCCAGACTGGTTACCTCACAGCCACCCCTGCAGGAGGGTTCTCCAGCCAGCCCTGCTCTGAATACCATCAAATGCCCTCGCAGAGCCACTGCTTGGGCTCCCTTTGGGTTTTGTGCTTCTTGCAGAGCTGAGAAAACCACAGGCAGGCCTTTTCCCCCACAGAATTCTCACCTCTGCAGCAGCTCTAAAACTTCCAGAATCAAAGCCAAGGGAGCAGGGCAGGCCCCATGTGGGGGCTGTGCTGGGCTCTGGGTCATCCCAAAATCTGAGGCAGCCAAGGAAGGAGCTTTGACCCATAGGCTCACCCAGCCACTGCCCATCCCTGGCACACTCATTTCCCTGGAAACCAAAACATGGGACCCCCATTCCTGATGTCACCCCCTCTCTGAAACCCCCAACCCAGTACTGACATTCCCCAGGATCTCCATGGCCCAGGACCCCATTCCCAAGGAACCTTCTCCTGTTCATTCCATCCCCTGAAATCCTCCTTTCCCCAGAACCATGATTCTACCAGGAACACCAATACCCCCTGTACCCCATCCTTAGCAGGATGACCAGCTCCCATGACCCCAAATCCCTGGAGCCCACATTCCCCTGGGACTCCCAACCCTCAGTCCCCCCAGCCCTGGGAACCCCATTCCCATGGCACCCACCAATCCCTGGGTGCCCAAATTCCCTGAGCAACACCCCCCTCCCCCCACTCCTGGGAAACTCATGGGAAACTCATGTCCTAACTTGTTCCACCTAGCTTTGTCCCCATGCTGTCCCCACCCTGTCCACAGCCTGTCCCCAGCTTGTGGCCACCCTGCCCCCAGCAAGGGCCACCTACGCATGAGGACAAGACCTGACCTTGCTTCTATCCCCTTTGGCCAAAGAGCCACCAGCCAGGGGACAGCCAAACCTGGAAGTGAGTGACAGACAGTCCACATGGCTGGGGACACCGGGATGGCTGGGAACGTGGCACTGCTCCTGTGGGGTGAGTGCCCCGGGCACAGGCCTGACACCCTGGTGATGGGGAGGGGCGGGGGCTGAGATGGGCTGCGGGTCCCCTGAACTCCCCAATGCCAGCAGTGCCAGTCCATGTTGCCCACAGTGGACCTTGGTGGGACTGGGGATGTAGGATGGCTTTGGGGACAGGAACAGGGGGCAGGAATTTGGGGATGAGGATGTGGGGACAGGAATGTGGGGACTGGCACCTTTGGGCTCAGGTAGCTCTGGGCATAGGGACAAGGAAACTGGTATGCAGGGACAGAAGGGGACAAGAATGTTGAGGATGTGGCCATGGGGATGGGATCATGGGGATGGGATCATGAGCTGGTGAGGGCGACCTGGGCCAGCATGGGCTGTATCCATGGTGTCCTCATGCCTAGGGTGCCCACAGCGTCCCGATGTTCTGCCTCAGCCCAGGGTAGCCTCAGTGTTCCTGTTCCCAAGGTGCCTGTGCCACAGGGCTGTGCTGCATGGGTGTCTGTGACACTGATAAGTCCCCCTGCCTCGCCAAATCTTTTGGGGACCACCCCACACTCCTTCTCACAAGAATTGCTGTCCCCACAGAGACAGTTTGGGGACAGCCTCCCCACCCCTTGCCCCCGTTCTGCTGTCCACATGGTTCCACCCCCACCCAGCCCTGTCCCCTCTCCCTTCCAGCCCAGACCCTCGGCCTCGCTGGTGAGACTGTGGGGGATGCCATGTCCCCACCCCACTGTCCCCAGCCCAGCTCTGGCCCTGGCAGGCTGGTGTCCCCTGTCACCTGCAGGTGCCCAGACACCGCAGCTCCTCATGGAGCCTTCCTGGAGGCCGGCGGTCTCGTGGGACTGGGTGACACTGGCCTGCCAGGGCTTGGGGACCCCCAGTGCCACCACCTGGTACAAGGGCAGGCAGCCCTGGGGGCAGGTGGGACGCGATCACCTCAATGTCACCGAGAGTGGCACCTACGACTGTGACAGACCCAGCACTGGGCGCAGCCCCCCCCGTGATTGTCTTAGACGGTGAGGGGGGATCTTAAATGATCTGAGTAGCCTCCGACAGGTCTGGCGGGCCCAACTTCATGTGTGGCCGCACAGCTCTCCAGGGATGAGAACCTTTGCCTTGCACACAGAGACATTCCAGTGCATCCCAGTGCACCCAGTTGTCCCCAGCGCCATGGGCACCCACCTCAGAGCTTTCTCGAGCCCTTCAGTGAGATGGGACCCTCCTGTCCCACACACCAGCTGGTCCTGCAGGTGCCAGCACAAGCTCTGCTGGAAGGGGACATGGTGACACTGCGCTGCCGGGCCCAGTGGAACAGCCAGGTCAGCTGGGTGCGATTTTACCAGGACAAGAAGGATCTGGGGGGCGTCAGGGGAATCATGTTGTCCCTGCCCCCTCTGCAGCTGCGCCGCACCGTGGCAGCTACAGCTGTGAGGGCATGGTGGGGTTCAGGCAGTCATGGTCAGCACTAGTGACAGTGACAGTGCACAGCAAGCACCCCCATGGCAGGAACTCCAAATCCTGACACCCCCAAAGCCCCTTCCCAGCAGACTGAGAGTCACAGTCCTCATCTGTAGTTGTAGTGTGTTACAATTTCCTGTTTTAGACTTCCTAGGCCCTTCCCAGGTTGCAATACCTTCTCTGTTCCACTCCCCCTACATTCCAGAAGGGCGTCGTGCGATTGGCAGAAGTTCAAAAGGTGCTTCTCAGCCCTGGGCCATTGGCCTGTCTAAGTGTCATTGTCCCATGAGACTTGCCCTCTCCCACCTGGTTGGTAGCTCACCTATCCTCTCCCCCCTCCCCCTGGGCTTAAAAGGACCAAGAGACCATGTGGCCAGGATTCTACTGTAGCTGTTACCAAGATTCAGAGATCATAGACCCTGGAATAAAGCTCTGGATTAAACCCTGCGGTAGAATCCTCTCCTTTCTTCTTCACCTAGCCTAAGGACTTTTACCAGAGGTAAAGCTGAGTTCTTACCAGCCTGGACTTGTTCTCAGTGTCTAGCTGCTACATCCAGCTAGCCAGGGGGATCTCTGTGGTGAAACACCACCACCGCTGCCTTTGGCCGAGCAGCAAGGGCTGGACGAGGCCAGACACGTTCCACCCGGTAATATTGGAATATTATTCAAAAACCCTCCTCTCTCCTTCCATGGGCTCTTCATGGTGCCGGTGCTGGAGGGTCCCCCCAAGCCTACTGAGGGGTCCCCCCTTACTCTTAGCTGCCTCAGCACCCCTAGCACCCTGCGGCCCTGAGCCCCCCTCCTGCACCCATTCTTCCAGGACAGGCAGGTGGTGGGGGCCCTGCAGGGGTCCCTGCAGCTGCTGGTGCCCGCAGTGGGGGTCTCCCCCTTGGGGAATTACAGATGCCATGTGAACTCTGAGGGGGCGACCGTGACAAAGAGCAGCGCCTGGCTCCACATCACGGTGCACGATGAGTGCGGGCATGGGCACTGGGAACTCCCAGAGACCCCTCAGTTCCGCTATCACTGCCCGGAGACTTCCATCAGAGCCAGGAGACCCCATCCCTCACTAGGTCAGTTCACCCCTCCCTAGGTTCCCTCACTCCTCTCTGAAGTCCCATCACGTTCCCCAGGTCTCACCATCCCCTCCCTTATGTCCTTGTACCCTCCCTGATGTCACCCACCTCCCTCACCAGGTGTCCCCTCTCTGAACCCACCATCCTTCCTTGGAGTCCCTTTGAAGCTCCGCATCTCTGAACCCCCCTCTCCCTCACTGGGGTCCCCCTGTCGCTCCCCGACCCCCCCGGGTGCCTCACTGTCCCCTGCTGTCCCGCTCTCTCACAGGGGTCCCACTTTCAGGGGTATCCCTGTCAGCACAGCCCCCTGGGGGACAGGTGGCACTCGGGGACAGCCTGGTGCTGAGCCGCACGGTGGCCAAGGAGACAGGTCCCCTGTCCTTCTCCTGGCACCGGGAGGGCTCGGGGGCACTGCTGGGCACCAGCCCCCGCCTGGAGCTGCACCACGTTGGGGACAATGACAGTGGCCAGTACCTGTGCCAGGTCAGCGATGGGGACAGTGTGGCCGAGAGTGACCCCCTGAATGTCACTGTCCTGGGTGAGCGGGACCCTCGGGCTGAGGGTGACCCCACTCATGGCACCCCCATCCCACCTCACCAGGTGCCAGCCCCGTCTGTCTCCCCACAGTGCCTGCGGCCAATGCCAGCCTCACCCACAGTCCCCTGTCACACCTGGTGCATGCAGGTGACTCCATGACCCTGCGCTGCTCAGTGCAGGTGGGCTCAACCCCTGTCACCTTCACCTGGCTGCACAATGGGACGGAGGTGGCCCAGGGTCCCCTCCTGGATCTTGGGGACATCAATGTGGGACATTCAGGCACCTACCAGTTCATGGCCATCAACCAGCTGGGACAGGACGGGCACCGCGTGTTCTGGGCACTCAGCCCTGAGCTGGTCCTGGAGGTGACACCTGGCTCACCCTGGGTCACAGGTGGGGGCACAGGGGATCACCGGGGTGTTCAGGGCCCCCAGGGTTCAGGGTGACCCCAGTGTGTCCCCCTCTGTCTCCAGCAGTGGCTATGAATGTCCCCAGGACCCTCCTGTTCCTCCTGTTTCTGCTCCTGGCTCTCTTCGCGGGTTGTCACTGGTGGCACCGCCTGGGTGGGTGACAATGTGGGGGGATGGGGGTCCTGGAGTGAGGGGCGGCCCCCAGAGTGGGGGCAGAGATCAGGCATCCAGTGGGAATTAGGGCTGCAGTTGAGATTTGGGGGTCCATGGGTGGTTGGAGCTGCTGAGGTCCCAGGAAGGGTCAGGGGTCCCAGCATCCCCTTGCCACCCCCTCCCCTTTCACTTGCAGCTGCCAGGAAGCCCCAGGACAGGTGAGTGGTGAGCTCGGCCTGGGACTCCCGTTTCCCCCTCCCCTGATACCACCCAGAGCCCCCCATATCCCCACAGGGCCCCCGGATGAGGGGGCAGTGCTCAACACCAACGTCGTGGGCACTAAGTGTGCAAGGGGTGAGTGCAGTGGGTTACACTGGGCCATGTCACCCACAGGTGTCACCACCCAGCCAGGTCCCCACAACCAGTGTCACTCTCAGGGCCCTCATGCGTGTCCCCCAGCCTTGCCCCACCTCAGGATCCACAGGTGACCAATGAGGAGCTGTCAGAACTCTCCGAGGGACAGCAGGACCCCTGTGACAATGAGAATGTGCTGTGACACTGGGGACACGGGGGGCCCTGGGGGGCATGAATGCCCATCATGGGTCTCTTCTTCCTCTCCCCAGCACCCCACGGGGCTCCTCATTCCCCCTCCTGGTGCTGGGGGTTCACATGACGTTTTTCTCTCTTATTGCACACAAAATTCAGTTTTTTGGTCAAACTCTGTGACAAACAAGGCTCAATTATTAAAATTTTTAAGTGTTTAATAAGGGATAAAAGGGTCAGTAAGCTGGGGGATTTCCAGCCAGCCCTGTTCTGAAAACCATCAAAGACCCTCCCATAGCCACTGCTTGGGCTCCCTTTGGGTTTGTGCTTCTTGCAGGGCTGAACAAACCACAGGCAGCGCCTTTGTTCCCCACAGAATTCTCACCTCTTCAGCAGCTCGAAAGCTGACAGAATCAAAGTCAAGGAGGCTGGGGGGACCCTGAGGTGCTGGCTGCCACCTGGGGCTGGGCAGAGCAGGGCTGGGCAATGGCCATCCCTGTGCAGTGGGGCTGGTCCATGGCTGGGCTCCAGCCTTGCATTGACAGGGTCCCCAGGATGTGCCACCCTTGGGACAGGATCTCCCCAAGACAGGACCCCACCCTTTCCCACCTGACTCTCAGCATAAACAGCCTCTTCCTTCCTGTACAGGAAAAAGAAAAGTGTTGAGGGGGCACAGCCCAACCCCTCCATCCCCTACAACCTCCCGACCCTTCCCTGCACCCCCTGCTTTCCATTTTCCTCTCCCCTGGGTACTCCCAACCCATTCCATGCTCAGGTGCTCCCCATTGTTATATATGTATGGTTAATTCATGCTATAAGTAAATATGTTTATGTATAAAATATTACATTAATCCACCACATGCCCTTCACCACACCGGCCAGGAGCATAGTCCTATTTCTTTTCAATGAGTTCCCAGAACACGCTAAAGATAATATTAAGTCTTGAACGTAAGAACGAAGCCTTCCCGCGCCATGAACGTCGTCTTCCTCGACTATTTGAGAGAACGAAACCAGGACCTGATTACATCAGTTGTCCCGAAACACCAGCACCACCCGAGTACACGTGAAAGAAAGCTATACAGACATAGAGGCATGCCTTTTGCATCTTTATGGACTTGGTTATCCGTGTGAAAAGAACATCCAGGAAGGACCTAGATGATTGTAGAAGTACCGGGACTGACTTTTGCATCCCTATGTTCTAACTCTACATATGAACAAGCACAAGGGGCATCCTGTGTTATTTAGGACTCAGGGAAAATATAGGGTATATAAGCAAGCTGTACGAGACAGTCAGGATGAACCTCTGGGGAAACACTGGCACTCTGTCAGTCGGATCCAGGTTCACCCAGTGCAAAATTCCAGAGTTGACGCTGTCTTGGCTGTGTGTTGCCTTCTGTTACAAGGCAAGGCGACCTGGTCCTATGGAGCAGCACTGCGACCCACACTTCTCAGGGTCGCTCGGGCCAAAGACAGACGCTGGCATCACTGTGATGGACGGTCAAAAGCGTTTATTGTCTCATCTCATCGGGCTATATAGGTTTGGGGGTCTGCACTACGTCACCTACGGGTCTTGCATTACCTTCTATGATTAGTAAGGAGTGGAAATTTACTGTGGTTAGTGGAAAGTTACTGGGACGGGGAGAGTTACATTCCTTGGGTTGATCTCTTATCTTAGGGGGTTGGGGGGAAAGGAATTCCTAGCTTTCCGTCACATCGCGAAATCTTCTGTACTCCTTGCCCTAACTACTACGTCTCCCCCCCCCCTTTTTCACAAATGAATGAGGTAGTCATATACATAGGCACTGAAATGAGGTATAAGGTTGTGATTTGACAAGGGAAAGGGTTTTGGGAAACCTGAGTATGTTTTTTCCTGGCAAGTTTTCTTCACAGCATCTTTCGCCGGCCTATGAACAGGACATTAGTCCGTTCTAGGCGGGCCTGACAAATGATACTAGCTTATTCAGCAGGCATGGTCCGAAGGTGATAGCTAGAAGTAGCATTGCCAATGGACCTATTAGGGTAGAAATTAGGGTGGTTAGCCATGGTGATTGATTGAACCAGGACTCGAACCAACCCTGTTGGGCTTCCCTGTCTTTCTGTCTCTGAGCTAGTCTGTTTCGGAGTTCTGCCATGGAGTCTCTAACAACTCCCGTGTGATCCGCATAGAAGCAGCATTCCTCTTTCAAGGTGGCACACAGGCCTCCTTGTTGCATGAACAGGAGATCCAGTCCTTGCCTGTTCTGCAGGACCACTTCTGAGAGTGAGGAAACCGATTTCTCTAGAAAGGAAATGGATTTCTCGATCCTTTGCAGATCCTCGTCGATGGTCATTTGCAGCTGAGACAGTCCTTGGTGCTGGGTCGCTAGGGCTGAGATACCCGTGGCCGTTCCAGCTGCTCCTAGGCCGAGCAACATTGCGATAGTTATACCTGTCATCATTTCTCTTTTGTGGAGCCGGCTGGGTTCTTCTAAAAGGTGATACACCTGTTCGTCTGAGTGGTATAGGACCCTAGGAACAATCAGAACTTGGACACAAAAGTCGTTAAAGTCATTGAGTTTTGCAAGGAACACACAAGGACTCACTCCAGATCGCTGGCAAACCCACATCCCAGATGCGGATGGGACTACCCACTTATTGTTCTTCCTGTCGGGCTTAACAACTTTGGTGCAGACGTTGCCTTTTCGCTTAGCTAGGGTTGCATTGCCAAAGCATCTGCCCTGGCCTGTGACTTGACTCAGAGTAATTCCTTTGCGGGGGGTGTCCCACCTGCACTGGTGAGGGGCGTTGGCTGTGGAGTAACTGAAAGGGGTATTTAAAGCGACTCCTTCCTAAAAAGGGGGTTTAACATCGTAACAAAGCCAGCAGGAATCGGTTAGGTTCGGGTTGGATTCGTTCAGGGAAAGGAAGGTAGCTTCTAGCATGCGAAGGATTGGGTCCGATTCCGACCTGGCTAAGTGGTCTATCTGAAAGGCTTCCGCATGGCCGGTCGGGGTATCAGCGACCTTTGTGGGTAGGGTTTTGGGGTAGGTTGTGTTTCTCCCTTTCTGCGAGCTTTTAATCACTTTGTTGGGCCCAACTGCTCGGGGTGCTGACGGTTGGAGCCTGATAATTTGCACATTCACCCACTCTTTCGACCCTTGAAGGACTACTGTCCACATTTTGCCTATGGCCCAACTAGGGTGATTTGGCTGCAAAACTGTCATGTTGTAGTGAGTGTACTTCTGAAATTTTGGGATTTTATGACGGTTTCGATAGAAATTTCCCTGGAGGAAGACGGGTGTTTCGCAGCTGGTGGGTGCCCAGGTGAACTGTAAGAATTTGTCGGGCTCTTGTGGATCCCACCCCGGCCCTGATGGTCTGGCATCTGTGACAATGGTTTCACAGCCCCAGTGCCCACAATATCCCCACCCCGGGTGATTGCAGTAGCTTTTTCCTGGGTTTGAGGCTGGGCACTAGTAGGATAGGTACATGTGTGTGGCGTGTGAGGAATAGGGGTCTACCTTTGGTCGTCCTGGAAACAGGTTGGTAATGCGAAGCACGAAGCATGGGGTGTTTGGTGTGCTGGTTTCTTTGAGCACCTTGTCACTACTAAGATGTCGCATGACCCACCTGAATGTCTGATGGGGGTAGTGGTCTGGGCTGGCTTGTCCTCTGGCGACAAGCCCCAACAGCAAAATTGCACAGAAACACCGTTGATGCTTGGGTCTCGCCTGTGCAAGTCTCTCGGGCGCTGCCTGTCAGGTTGGTGGTCTGTCACTTTCCTCCGGAACGGGGGTGTACGCGTTACGAGGACGCCCCACAAGCATGTCCTGTAAACAGAAACTCGCAATTCTCATTAGTCTCATTCTGCTCATTGTGAAGATCGGGCTTGATTGACCTAAGTGGACACTATCTGATTTTGCCGTCCTTTTTAACTGCTGCGTACCCTCCCCCCGTAACATCAGCCTCCAGCCCCGTTCCCATTCGCCTAGTTCATTTCTAATCACAACCTGCGGGCCCTCCTCTGGCACTCGGCTGGCCCAGTGTTTTTGAACGGGACTGTTTGTTTCATCTCCCCTGGGGAATTGATTCAATGCTAGCAGGGCGGTTGCCAGCATACGTGCTTGATCTCCTGGGGGAATGGAATTGGCAAAGCCCTCAGCTTTTGCCAATATCTCTAGCTTGATTTTCAGGGTCTGATTTGCTCGCTCAACTATGGCCTGTCCCGTACTGTTAAATGGGATACCTTGAACTAATGTGATGCCCCACTTTGAGGCGAATTCTTGCACTGGTTTGGAGGTGAAATTGGAACCGTTGTCAGTTTTGATCTGCTGGGGATACCAAGCCATGCCATGGCTGTCAGCCAGCGGTGAATTGTGGCCTTAGAGTTAGTTTTGTGATGCTGTGTGGCCACGATTGTTCCGCTGTACCGGTGTGGCTTGTGGCCCCGCCCATCCCTCGCGTCCCCGGTGCCATGATCCGGAGTGTATGGCGGTGGCGGCCGCCTAGCCGGCACATCTGTGCTGGCCGCCCCCTCAGAGTTCCGGGCCTCCCACGCCAGCCCCCCCCAAAAGGATTTCGCGCGCTGGTGCGCCTCCTGCACTGAATTGCTGACCAGTGGCGTAGGGACTGGCTGGGAAACGGCGGGTCTTTCAAAAGGTTGTGCAGGGGATCTAGGACCCGGCGGGCTCCACAGGACGGTCGGGGGGTCCCCTGGGGGGTCTCCTGGGGGCTCCGGGGGCTTTGGGCTTGGGCTCGGAGAGGAGTGAAACACGCTCAGTACCAGTGTATCCCTGCTTTCGATCGAATCGCTCTCCGAGACGGTGTGTGTTGCGACACCCACCCTCAACTGCGGCATGGCTAATAAACAATTTCTCACCACTTTCCAAGTTTCTTGCTCTTGCCAAGCTTTTTGCAGAGCCTGGCTGACTCTGCCCCACGATTTTAGGGCCTTCCCTGAGCCCGTGGACATTGTGTCCTCGGCTACGATTGTCGTGCACTTAGGCCACGTCTCCGGATGGAGAATGTCTACCGGGCTCTCTATAGCCCCAAGCTAAATCAACCTCGGTACTATAAGGCATCAATATTTGAGCTCACACTCTACACTCCACTACGCCCACTGCGCGCGGATCCCACTTACAACCTTCGCGATGGCTTCCATGCCCCTCGCTGGTCCCAGAGGGCATCCCCTCTTCGCTGCAGTCGGTCACGCTGCTGCAGCCGCTGTCTCCTGTCCAGGTGAAACCTGTCACCCGAGCTTTTTTCTTCTTTCCTTTCTCGGGTTTCGACACCAGTTATGTTGCCTTCTGTTACAAGGCAAGGCGACCTGGTTCCATGGAGCAGCACGGCGACCCAAACGCTCCAGGGTCACTCGGGACAAAGACAGACGCTGGCACCAATGTGGTGGACGGTCAAAGGCCTTTATTGTCTCATCTCATGGGGTTATATAGGTTGAGGGTCTACACTATGTCACCAGGGGTCTTACAGTACCTTCTATGGTTAGTGAGGAGTGGAAATTTACTGGGGTTAGTGGAAAGTTACTGGGGCTAGGGCGGTTACATTCCTTGGGTGATCTCTTAGAGGATTAGGGGGAAAGGAATTCCAGGCTTTCCGTCACATCGCAAGCTCTTCTGCGCCGCCTGACCCTAACTACTACAGCCCCCCAATGCCCTCCAGTGCTCCCCAGTGCCCACACTGTCCCCCAATATGCCCCAGTGCTCCCCAGGGCCCATAGTGTCACAGCACATCATTGTAGTCATGGGGGTCCCTTTGTCACTTGCAGGGTCCTAACAGCTCTGCGTTGGTCACTTGTGGATCCCGATGTATGGCAGGGCAGGGGGACACCCCTGGGGGCCCTGAGAGTGACACCGCTTGTGGGAACCTGGGTGGGAGGTGACACCCGTGGGTGATGTGTCCCTGTCCCCACCCTGAATTCTCCCCCTTCCCACTCAGTGCCCACGATGTTGGGGTCCAGCATGGCCCCCTCATCCGGGGGGTCCTACGGGGATAAGGGGGATCTGGGTGGTGTCTGGGGAAGGGAAAAGGGGAGTCCCAGCCTAAGCCCCCCACTCATCTGGGTGAGTCCTGGGTCTTCCTGGCAGCTGAAAGGTAAAGGGGAGGGGGCGACTGAGGGGACACCGGGACCCCTGAACCTTCCTGGGGGCCTCAGCAGCTGTAACCCCCCCCAGGACCCCCAAGTCCCCACTGCACCCCCGATTCCCACCAGATCTCTGATCTCTGCCCCCACTCTGGGGGCTTTCCCCCCACTCCAGGACTCCCATCTCCCCCTATTGTCACCCACCTCGGTGGTGCCATCAGTGACAGCCCCCGAAGACAGCCAGGAGCACGAGCAGGAACAGGAGGGTCCTGCCGACATTCACAGCCACTGCTGGGGACAGAGGGGGACACACTGGGGTCTCCCTGAACTCCAGGGGGCCCTGAACACCCCGGCGACACCATGTGACCCCACCTGTGAGCCAGGGTGAGCCAGGTGTCACGTCCAGGGCCAGCTCAGGGCTGAGTGCCCGGAACACGCGCTGCCCGTCCTGTCCCAGCTGGTTGGTGGCCACGCACGGGTAGGTGCTCGGATGTCCCACATCGATGTCCCAGAGCTCCAGGAGGGGACCCCGGGCCGCCTCCTGCCCATTGTGCAGCCAGGTGAAGGTGACAGGGGTTGAGCCCACCTGCACTGAGCAGTGCAGGGTCACGTTGTCACCTGCAGGCAGCTGGTGTGACAGGGGACCGGGGGTGATGGTGGCATTGGCCACAGGCACTGTGGGGACACAGACAGGGATGGCACTTGGTGAGGTGGGATAGGGGTGCCATGGGTGGGGTCACCCCCAGCTCGAGGATGCCACTCACCCAGGATGGTGACATTCAGGGCGTCACTTTCGGCTATGCTCTCCCCGTCGCTGACCCGGCACCGGTACTGGCCACTGTCAATGCCCCCAACGTGGTGCAGGTCCAGGTTTGGGCCAGTGCCCAGCAGTGCCCCTGAGCCCTCCCAGTGCCAGGAGAAGGACAGGGCCCCGTGGCCACCTTGCAGCTCAGCACCAGGCTGTCCCCGAGTGCCACCTGTCCCCCAGGGGGCTGTGCTGACAGGGACACCCCTGAGAGTGGGACCCCTGCAGGGGGTCAAAGGAGAGATTGAGGACACAGGAAGGGTGGGGGACACTGGAGGGGAAAGAGGAGGATTGGAGGGGAGACGAGAGGATTCCAGTGAGCAGGAGGGGACCCTGGGAGGCATGGTGGGACCTGGGGACAAAGGCGAGACCCTGTGGAAAGGGGGAGAGACGCAGGCAGGGATGGGGAACCACAAGGGAGGCTGAGTAGACTCAGAAAATGATTTGGGGTTTAGAGATGGGCAGATGGACCCAGGGATGGAAGGAAGAGGTGGGGAATCCAGGGAGGGCTGGGGAGGACAAAGAGAAGGATGAGGGATCTACAGGGGGAGCTGGGCAGTCATGGGGGAAACCAAGAGAGACTTGGGAAATTCTGGGTGTCCCAGGGAGGAGTAAAGAGAGGGATGAAGGATTCAGGCCACGGTGGGGAAACCCTCAGTAGATGTCGGGCTTCCCTGTCCCCATCCCTGTACTCACTGTGCACTGTCACTGTCTCCAGCACCGACTCCTTCCAGTGTGACACCAGCCAGCCACCGCAGCGGCAGAGGCCGCTGTGGTGCAGCTGCAGGGAGGACAGCGACAGCTGGATTCCATCCTGGGGCCCCTCCAGTTTCTTCCCATCGTGGTAGAAGTACATGATTCTGAGCCATTTTTTCGGCCTCCTCTGGCAGCGCAGTGTCCCCGTGTCCCCCTCCAGCAGTGCCCGTGCTGGCACCTGCAGCACCAGCCAGTCTGGGGGACAGAGGGCACCTGTCACACCAGGGGCCTTAGGAGGGTCATGATGGCACCAGGAGGCACCAGGGGCCACCCAATGTGAAAGAGAAATCTCCTTGCACAGGGATGCTCTGGGATGTCCCCGGTGCAGGGGACGGGCTCTGGTCACACAGGTGGTGACCCACAGAGCAGAGCCCACCCAGAGCCCTTGGAGACCCTCTGGGTGCCAGCCTGGGGACAACCAAACCCCCCTCACCATCTGAGATAGTCATGGGGGGGCTGAGGCGGTGTCGGGTCTGTAACACTCGTAGGTGCCACTCTTGGTGACAGTAATGATGTCGCGTCCCTCCTGCCACCAGCGCCATCTGTCCCTGTACCAGGTGGTGGCACCGGAGCTCCCCGAGCCCTGGCAGGTCAGTGTCACCCGGTCCCATAGCACCACCGGCCTCCAGGGGGGCTGCGTGAAGAGCTGGATGGTCTGGGCACCTGCGGGTGACAGGGGACACCAGCCTGCCAGGGCCAGCACAGGACTGGCGACAGGAGGGTGGGGCCATGGCATCCCCCGAGGACTCACCAGTGTGGCTGAGGGTCAGGGCTGGGTGGGGGTGGCACTGCAGGGCCAGCAGCATGGGGACACAGAGTGTGGGGGCTGTCCCCAAAGTGTCCTTGTGTGACATGGACCCCTTGGGGACAGGTGCACCTTCTTTAGCCCTTGCTCAGTCAGGACACCAGGAGACTGTGCACACCCCTGAACTGGGGACACCATGGCCACCCCATGCTGGCCCAGGTCACCCCCACCAGCCCCATGATGCCTCTCCAAATCTCTGTCCCCTTTTTAATGTCCCCACATTCCTGTCTCCTTTCCCATGTCCCCACAGCCACCCCAAGACCCCAGTCACCTCATGCTCTGGCTCTGCTGGCCTTGGGGACCTCAGGGAACCCTGCAGCCCCCCTGTGCCTCATCCCCGGGTGTCAGGCCTGTGCCCAGGGCACTCACCCCACAGGAGCAGTGCCACATTCCTGACCATCCCGGTGTCCCCAGCCATGTGTGGGACACTGCCAGGGGTGACTGTTCCCTTGCTGGTGGCTCTTTGGATGAAGGGGAAGGAAGAGAGGTCAGGTCTCATCTTCACAAGTTGGTGGCCCTTGGTGGGTGCAGGGTGGCCACAAGCGCAGGATCATGGGGATATGGCTGTGAGGACAGGCTGTGGGAACTGTGGGAATAGCCTGGGGACAAGGCTGAGTGGGACATGGCAGGACATGGGGCCCTCAGCAGTGGGGGGCTCAGAGGGTTTGGGGAGCCAGCGATGGGTGTCCAGGGGAATGGGTTACTGAACAGGGGGAGTCACCAGGGATGGGGGGGCTATGGGAACAGGGGTCCCTAACTCTGGGGAGACTCAGGGATGAGAGTCCCAGGGGAATGTGGGCTCCAGGGATGTGGGGCCTTTGGATAGGGATGCTGGAGGAATGGGGGCTCCCATAGGAAGGGGGGTCCTCAGAGAATAAGGGTTCTGAGGGAAGGAGGATTTCAGGGGATGGAATGAACAGGAGAGGGTTCCTTGGGGATGGGCGGCTGGGCCATGCAGATCCTGGGGAATGTCAGTACACGCATGAGGGTCCCATGCAAGGTGGGACCAAAGGAATGGGGGTGCCATGGTTTAAATTCTGGGGGAATGGCAGAGCCATGGATGGGCAGGGGCTGCGTGAGCCCGTGGGTCTCAGCTCCTTCCCTGGGTGCCTCAGATATTGGGGAGACCCAGAGCTCAGCGCAGCCCCCACAAGGTGCCTGTGGTTTGGGAGGGTCACTGCAGGTTGATTCCAAGAAGTCTGGGCCTGTGTCCCCACACCACCAGTGACTTTTCCCTCTCTTTATTTCCATTTCAATCGTTTTATCCCTCAATTTCACAACCCCCCCAGTTTGTGCCTTGATGATCCTTGGGTGCACCAGAGCGGGGAAGGGGGTGGGGGAAGCCCAGGCAAAGGGAAGCAGGGGTGAGGGGTCTGCAGGGAAAGTGGGGAGGTGGTGGGGGATGGGGATGTCACTTTCCCACCCCAACACTCTCACTTTCTCTCCTCTGCAGAAGAAGGAAGAGGCCAATTGTGCTAAATGTGTCACACGAGGGGGGCAGGTTCTGTCCTGGGCAGGCACATCAGGGGGGCTCCTGTCCTGGGGGAATGCTGTCCTGGGGGGGAAACATGCTGGACAAGGGGCTCCTGTCCTGGGGGATCGAGGGTCTGGGGGGGTCCAGATTTCTCCATTCTTGCTCGGTCCCTGCAGAATCTGAGCCAGCAAGAGCAGCAGGGGAATGGAGCCCCGGGCAGGAAGGAGCTCCCAAACTCCTGTTCCTTGAAGCCAGTGGCCATCCAAGGATGGGGCCCAGCCATGGCCCAGCCCCACTGCACAGGGATGGCCATTGCCCAGCCCTGATCTGGCCAGCCCCAGGTGGCAGCCAGGACCTCAGGGTCCCACCCTGCCCCCTTGGCTTTGATTCTGGCAGCTTTAGAGCTGCTGCAGAGGTGAGAATTCTGTGGGGGAAAAAGGCCTGCCTGTGGTTTGCTCAGCCCTGCAAGAAGCACAAAACCCAAAGGGAGCCCAAGCAGTGGCTCTGTGAGGTCCTTTGATGGTTTTCAGAGCAGGGCTGGATGGAAACCCCTCCTGCAGGGGCAGCTGTGAGGGAACCAGTCCAGAAGTGCTGCAATTGATCATTTTGTCCCTTTGCCCAAGGACTGAGAGAGCCCCAGACCTACTGCAAATCCCACACCAATCTGCTCAACAGCCTGACCTGGACCCTCCTCCTCCTGCCTGCCTTGCCATGGATGGACAGTGGCCAGATGCCCTGCACCCACTACAGCTGGTCTCACTGCCCTCCACACCTGGATGGGGAGAGAAAATTGAGCAAAGGGTTCCTGGGTTGAGACAAGGACCAGGAGAGATCACTCATCAAAACCTGTCACAGGTAAACCTACCTTGGAATTAGAGATATGAATTGAATTTATTGCTGACAAAATCAGAGCAGGGTAAGGAGAAGTGAAATAAACACTTCAATACATGTTCCTCGTGTTATGAATGACTATGTAGTCATTGCCTTTCTCTATTATATCGGGTTTTGCAAATTATTTTGATATAATTCTGTTTGTAATCACTTTTTAACTGCTTTTGATATACTACAATTGTCACCCTTTTAACCCTAATCCCTGTGTAGAATATATATTTCAGCATGATAAATATATTAGAGTTTAGGCTATCCCAAAATATCAAGATAAAGACAATGTGTTGTGTATTATAGCATTAACTGTTGCAGATCTAGCTAATGCCTTTATTAGTGTATCTAAGGGACAATGGTGAGAATAACTCAGATAATTGTGTGAAATAGCTAATGTTGATTTAATGTACTGGTGGAGTGTCTCATCTGTATGAGAAGAACACATTGAAAAGTAGCAAGTAAATAAATAGCAAAAGAAAGAATGCAAAGTGGGATTTACTACAGACCCTTCGGTTATCAAGAACTGTCAAACCACAGAACAGGGGGGCCTAGTGAGGACATAAAATATATAAATTCAATCTGCAGTATGGCATATACTTTATGAAAATGAATCTAGGATCAAACGAAGCAATAGAATTCCAATAATATGTAAACAGGAAAAATTGTTTGAATATGTATTACCCTCCTGAGCATATATTTAACCAATACGATGAAAAAGTGTGTAAGAAGAATTGTTGTAGCTAATGGTGTTCCTCTGGTAGTTTCCAAGCACCCAGCCCACTGTTTACTGCCCCTTTTATTTGTTATTAAACATTTACAAATTTTAACGAGTGAGCCTTGTTTCTCACACAGTTTAATCAAAAGCTGCATTTGGATACAATAAGAGGGAAAAATGTCATGTACTTCTGCGGCACTGGGAGAGGGAATGAGGAGCCCCATGGGGTGCTGTGAAGAGGAAGAAGAGACCACTGAGGGGTACCAATGCCCCGCAGTGCCTCCAGTGCCCCCAGTGTCACAGCACGTCATCGTAGTCACGGGGGTCCCGCTGTCCATCATAGGGTCCTGACAGCTCCACGTTGGTCACCTGTGGATCCCAAGGTGGGGCAGGGCTGGGGGACACATGTGGGGGCCCTGAGACTGACACAAGTTGTGGGGACCTGGCTTGGTAGGGACACCTGTAGGTGACATGCCCCAGTGTAACCCACTGCAGGCACCCCCTGCACACTTGGTGCCCACGACATTGGTGTTGAACACAGGCCCCTAATCCAGGGAGTCCTGTGGGATATGGGGGGCTCTGAGGGTGTCTGGGGAGGGGGAAAGGGGAGTCCCAGCCCGAGTGCACTGCTCACCTGTCCTGGGGCTTCATGGTGGCTGCAAGGAAAAGGGGAGGGGGTGACAAGAGGACTCCGGGACCCCTGAAGGTTCCTGGGACCTCAGCAGCTCCAACCATCCATAGACCTCCAAATCCCTACTGCAGCTCTGATTCTCACTGGATCTCTGATCTCTGCCCCCACTCTGGGGGATTCCCCTCACTCCAGGACCCCCATCCGGCCCCATTGTCACTCACCCCGGAGGTGCCACCAGTGACAGCCCCCGATGACAGCCAGGAGCAGAAACAGGAAAAGGAGGGTCCTGCCGACATTCACAGCCACTGCTGGGGACAGAGGGGGCACACTGGGGTCATCCTGAACTCCAGGGGGCCCTGAACACCCCGGTTACTCCGCTGACCCCACCTGTGACCCAGGGTGAGGCAGGGGTCACCTCCAGTGCCAACTCTGGGCTGAGTGCCTGGAACACGCGGTGCCCGTCCTGTCCCAGCTGGTTGGTGGCCACGCACTGGTAGGTGCCCGAATGTCCCACATCGATGTCCCCAAGCTCCAGGAGGGGACCCCAGGCTACCTCCTGCCCGTTGTGCAGCCAGGTGAATGTGACAGGGGCTGAGCCCACCTGCACCGAGCAGCGCAGGGTCACATTGTCACCTGCAGGCAGCTGGTGTGACAGGGGACCGGGGGTGATGGTGGCATTGGCCACCGGCACTGTGGGAACACAGACGGGGCTGAGGCCACCAGGTGGGGCTGGCAGCCGGGGTGGGGGCATAGGGACAGGAGGGATGGGTGTGGTGGGGGATGTCGCGGATGGGGTCACACCATGGAGGGGCAAGGAGACACAGGACAGAGGCAGGGGGTCAGAAGAAAGGTGTCTGGGGAACATGGAGGTCCCCAGCCAGGCGACCCGAGGAGGCTCTGGGCGCTCCCTGTGCCCATCCCTGCACTCACTGCGCACGGTGATGTGCAGCCGGGCGCTGCTCTTCCACAGCGCCCCGCCCTCGGGGAGCACCTGGCACCTGTAATTGCCTGAGTGGGAGACCCCCACGACAGCACCAGCAGCTGCGGGGACCCCAGCGGGGCCCCCCACCATCTGCCTGTCCCGGTAGAACACATTCAGGAGGGGGGCTCCGGGCCGCAGGAGGCTGGAGGTGCTGAGGCAGCTGAGAGTCAGGGGGGACCCCTCAGTGAGTTCGGTGGGACCCTCCAGCACAGGTATTGGGGAGAGCTCAGGGAAGGAGAGGGGAGGTGAGGACTGTTACTCTGAGTCTGCTGGGAAGGGGCTTTGGGGATGTCAGGAGATTGGAATTCCAGCCGGGGGGTGCTCACCGTGCACTGTCACTGTCACTGGGGCTGACTGTGAAATAAAGGACCCCACCAAGCCCTCGCAGCTGTAGCGGCCGCTGTGGTGCTGCTGCAGAGGGGGCAGGGACAGCTCAATCCCATTGAGGGACCCCCCCACATCTTTCTCGTCCTGGTAGAATCGCAGCTCAGTGACCGTGCGGTTCTGCCAGCCCCGGCAGCGCAGTGTCACCGTGTCCCCCTCCAGCAGCGCCCGTGCTGGCACCTGCAGCACCAGCTCATCTGTGGGACAGGAGGGTCCCATCTCACTGAGGGGCTCGAGACAGGTTCGAGCTGGGTGCCCATGGCACCGGGGACATCTGGGATTCTCTGGGATGCACTGAGATGTCTCTGTGTGCAAGGGACAGGCTCTCACCACTACAGGGGTGTGAGGCCACCCATGGAGTCGAGCCCACCCAGACCTGTCAGAGGCCACCCAGATCATTTAAGATCCCTCCTCACCATCTAAGACAGTCACGGGGGGGCTGCGCCCGGTGCTGGGTCTGTCACACTCGTAGGTTCCACTCTTGGTGACAGTGAACTGGTCCTGTCCCTGCTGCCCCCATTGCCGCCCGTCCTTGTACCAAGTGGTAGCAGAGGCGCTCCCTGAGCCCTGGCAGGTCAGTGTCACACGGTCCCACAGCACCGCTGGTCTCCAGGGAGGCTCCACGAGGATCTGGAGGCTCTGGGCTCCTGGGGGTGACAGGGGACACCAGCCTGCCAGGGTCAGTGCAGGGTTGGGGACAGCAGGGTGGGGCCATGGCATCCCCCGAGGACTCACCAGTGAGGACGAGGGTCTGGGCTGGAAGGGAGAAGGGACAGGGCTGGGTGGGGCTGGCACTGCAGGGACAGTAGTACCTAGGACATGATGTCTCCAAACCGTTGCCATGGGGACACAGTTCTTGTAAGAAAGTGTTTCTGGGTAGTCCCCAAGAGATTCAGCAGGGCAGGGGGACATGTCTGTGTCACAGTGACCTGTGCACCACATCCCTGTGGCACAGACACCTTGGGAACAGCCACTCCCAGGCCACCCTGGACTGAGGCAGAACATGGGGAGGCTGTGGACACCCCAGGAACAAGGACACCATGGACACAGCCCATGCTGGCCCAGGTCACCCCAACCAGCTCATGATCCCATCCCTATCATCCCATTCCCATGGCCTCATCCTCACCGTTGTTGTTCCCTTCTGCCCCTTCATCCCAGCTCCCTTGTCCCTATGCCCAGAGCTACCTGAGCCCAAAGGTGCCACTCCCCACATTCCTGTCCCCACTGCCCCATCCCCAAATTCCTGCCCCCTGTTCCTGTCCCCAAAGCCACCCTACATCCCCAGTCCCACCAAGGTCCACTGTGGCTAACAGGGACTGGCACTGCTTTCATTGGGGACCTCAGGGCACCCCACAGCCCCCCTCAGCTCCCTCCCCTCCCCATTCCCGGGGTTTCAGTCTGTGCCCAGGTCACTCACCCCACAGGAGCAGCACCACCGTCCCAGCCATCCTGGTGTCCCCAGCCATGTGGACTGGCTGTCACTGGCTGCTGTGGCCACCGCTGCCCTGGCTGGCGGCTCTTCGGATGAAGGGGAAGGAAGCGAGGCCACATCCGTCCCCACGTGTTGGTGGCCCTTGGTGGGGGCAGGGTGGCCACAGGCTGGGCACAGGAAGGGGACGAGCGTGGGTGGCACACAGTGGGTCCTGGGTTTCCCAGGAGTGTGGGGCTCAGGGGGTTTAGGGACCCGGGGATGGGTGTCCAGAAGAATGGGGTGTCCCAGGGATGGGGTCGCTGGGAGTGGGGGTGCTAAGGAGGGGGAGTCATAGGGAGTCGGGATGCCATGGGAGTGGGGGTCTCCAGGTCTGGGGGCACTCAGGGATGGGAGTCCCAAGGGAACGGGGGCTCCAGGGATTTGGGATCATGAGATGGCGGTGGTCAGGAATAGGGTGCCGAGGCAATGGGGGTTCCTGAGAGAACCAAGGTCCTGGAGGAAGGAGGATTTCAGGGGATGGAATGAACAGGAGAGTGTTTTTTGGGAATGGAGTCCTGGCCCATGAGATCCTGGGGAATGTCGATACTGGGATGGGGGTCCCAGGGAAAGGTGGGACAGGAGGCATGGGTTTCTCATGGTTTGAATTCCAGGGGAGTGGAGTTGCCAGGGATGGGCAGTGGTTGGATGGGCACAGGGGTCCCAGCTCCTTCCCTGGGTGTCTCTGATTTTGGGGTGACCCAGGGCCCAGTACAGCCCGCTGGGGTGTTCATTTCTTGCCCAGGCATCACATGGGGGTGCTGCGTAGCTCTTCTTTTGTGCCCTCCCCTGACCTTGACTTTTTTGTCTCTTTATTTCTCTTTTTCCTTATTTTCCTCACTTTTGTACAATATCCCCTCAGCCCCGGTTGCTGGCTCAGCAATCCTGGGGAGCACCTGAGCAGGGAATGGGTTGTCAAAATGCAGGGGAGGAGGAAAATGGGGAGTAGGGGGTGCAGGGAAAGGTGGGGAGGCTGTGGGGGATGGAGGTGTTGGGCTGTGCCCCCTCAACACTTTCAATTTCTTTTTCCTGGAGAAGAAGGAAGAGGCCGTTTGTGCTGAGAGTCAGATGGGAAAGGGGGGAACTTCTGTCCTGGGGGGGACATCCAGAGGGGTCCTGTCCGGGGGGGATCCTGTCCCAGGTGGTGACACAATCTGGCATGGGTGGACCTTTACCAGGAGGTTGCAGTTCCAGAAATGTCCCTACACATTCCTGGCCGGGTGCCTGTCCCAGGGGTGGCACATCCTGGGGACCCCTGTCAATCCAAGGGTGGGGCCCAGGCATGGCCCTGCCCCACTGCACAGGGATGGCCATTGCCCAGCCCTGCTCTGGCCAGCCCCAGGTGGCAGCCAGCACCTCAGGATCCCCCCTGCCCCCTTGCCTTTGATTCTGGCAGCTTTAGAGCTGCTGCAGAGGTGAGAATTCTGTGGGGGAAAAGGCCCTGCCTGTGGTTTGCTCAGCCCTGCAAGAAGCACAAACCCAAAGGGAGCCCAAGCAGTGGCTCTGCGAGGGCCTTTGATGGTTTTCAGAGCAGGGCTGGCTGGAGACCCCTCCTGCAGGGGCAGCTGGGAGGGAACCAGTGCAGAAATGCAGGAATTGATCATTTTTTCCCTTTGCCCAAGCAACTGAGAAAACCACAAAACTTCTGCAAAGAAAACAATCTGCTCAACAACCTGACCTGGACCCTCCTTCTTGAACAAAACCTGCAACCCTTTGGAACATTCCAGAAAGAATGTTTGCGCTCAGGATGTGCAGACAAGAAGAGAGGGAAAAGTGTGGAAATATTGAGCAGGGGCTGCACACAGTGGGCTGGGGAACATGGGTGTCACAGCAGGAGCAGGGAGTGCCCAGGCAGGGGAATTCAGGGCAGCCTGAAGTGGATTTACAAAGGAATCAGACCCCTAGGCACACAGGGGCATTTCCACAGATTCCTGTGCACTGTCCCAAGGATGGACAGAGCTTCTCCCCTTCCTCCATGGGAAGTCAATCAAGTTTCAGGGTGGGAATGAACAAAATGGGGAGCGTTCTTAAATGTGGCCAAGAAAAGGCTTCCTTAGGGCTGGGTGGCTGCCCAGCAGGCAAGGAGCAATCCCATGGAGCTGTTGGACACTCAGGGAGATTCCACACTCTGTGTTAGCCATAAGCAAACACTGGGCACCCATGCCCCCACACATTCCCAGTGACGCCCGCTCTTCAGGACCCCATTTCCCATGGACCCAATCCCTGGGACCCCCCATTTCCCTGGACACCCATCCAGGTCTCCCCAAACTCACTGAACCCCCCACACCTGTGAACCCCATGTCCCACCTTGTCCCACCCAGCCTTGTCACCATCC
Source organism: Fringilla coelebs (assembly GCF_963513975.1). Taxonomy (NCBI): domain Eukaryota; kingdom Metazoa; phylum Chordata; class Aves; order Passeriformes; family Fringillidae; genus Fringilla; species Fringilla coelebs. Next base: position 34,987 of record NW_028167515.1, on the reverse strand, counting down.
TGTCCCCAGGTTGTGGCCACCCTGCCCCCATCCAGGGCATCCCACACATGGGGAAAAGACGTGACCTCGCTTCCTTCCCCTTCATCCGAAGAGCTGCCAGCCAAGGCAGTGGCGGCCACAGCAGCCAGTGACAGCCAGTCCACATGGCTGGGGACACCGGGATGGCTGGGAAGGTGTCACTGCTCCTGTGGGGTGAGTGCCCTGGGCATGGGCCTGACACCCCAGGGATTCGGGAGGGGGCTGAGGGGGGCTGCGGGGTCCCCTGAGGTCCCCAATGCCAGCAGTGCCAGTCCCTGGTACCTACAGTGGACCCTGGAGGGACTGGGGATGTAGGGTGGCCTTGGGGACAGGAACAGGGGGCAGGAATTTAGGGCTGGGGCTGTGGGGACAGGAATGTGGGGACTGGCACCTTTGGGCTCAGGTGGCTCTGGGCAGAGGGACAAGGGATCTGGGATGGAGGGATGGAAGGGGACAAGAATTGTGAGGATGGGGCCATGGGGATGGGATCATGGGGATGGCACCATGAGCTGGTGGGAGTGAACTGGGCCAGCATGGGCTGTGTCCGTGGTGTCCTTGTTCCTGGGGTGTCCACAGCCTCCCCATGTTCTGCCTCAGCCCAGGGTGGCCTCAGTGTCCCTGTTCCCAAGGTGTCCATGCCACAGACATCTCCCCCTGCCTCATCAAATCTTTTGGGGACCACCCAGCCACACTTTCTCTTAAGAACTGCTGTCCCCACGGGGGCAATTTGGGGACAGCTCCCACACCCTGTGCCCCGTGTTCCTCTGTCTCTGTGGTGCAACCCCCACCAAGCCTTGTCCCTTCTCCCTTCCAGCCCAGACCCTCGGCCTCGCTGGTGAGTCCTCAGGGGATGCCATGTCCCAACCCCACTGTCCCCAGCCCCGCTCTGGCCATGGCAGGCTGATGTCCCCTGTCACCCACAGGAGTCCAGACCACCCAGCTCCTCGTGGAGCCCCCCTGGAGGCCAGCGGTGCTGTGGGACTGGGTGACACGGACTTGCCAGGGTTCAGGGACAACCGGTGCCACCACCTGGTTCAAGGATGGGTAGCTCTGGGGGCAGCAGGGACACGACAACTTCACTGTCACCAAGAGTAGCACCTACGAGTGTGACAGACCTGGAACTGGGCTCAGCCCCTCCGTGAGAGTCTTAAATGGTGAAGGGGGTTTGGGTGTCCCCAGCCTGGCACCTGCAGGGGCCCCGGGGGCTCTGGGTGGGCTCCACTCCATGGGTCACCTCCTGTGTCGCCAGAGAGCATCTGTGTGCATGGAGACACCTCTCTCACATTGGGGGGCCCCTGGTGCTTCCCGGTGCCATCATGACCCTCCTGATGGCCCTGTGTGACAGGACCCCTCTGTCCCTCAGACCCACTGGTGCTGCAGGTGCCAGCACGGGCACTGCTGGAGGCGGACACGGTGACACTGTGCTGCTGGAGCTGGCAGAAAAACAGCTCACAGATGTGTGCTTCTACCATGAGGAGAAGCAGCTGGGGGGGCCCCATGATGGGACCGAGCTGTCCCTGTCCCCCCTGCAGCTGAACCACAGCGGCAACTACAGCTGCAAGGGCTGGGTGGCGTCACATTGGAGCAAGTCCAAGTGGGTGACAGTGACAGTGCACAGTGAGTGCAGGGATAGGGACAGGGAACCAAAAACATGCCCCAGGGGTTTCCCCACCACTGCCTGAATCCTTCACCCCTCCCTTTACTCCTCCCTGGGTCACTCAAAATTGCCCAAGACCCTGTGGGTTTCCCCATGACTGCCCCGTTCCCCCTGCACATCCCTAATCCCTCTCTTGGTCCTCCCCAGCCCTCCCTGGATTCCCCACCCCTTCCAAGGTCCCTGCTCCACCCTCTGGTCTCCCTTCCATCCCTGGGTCCTCCCTGGCCCCATCTCTAAACCCCAAATCATTCCCTGAGTCTCCTCAGCCTCCCTTGTGGTTCCCCATCCCTGCCTAGGTCTCTCCCCCTTTCCACGGGGTCTCGTCACTGTCCCCAGGTCCCCCCATGCCTCCCAGGGACCCTTCTGCTCACTGGGATCCCCTCCACTCCCCTCAAATACTTCTATTACCCCTGCCATGTCCCGCTGCCCCTTCCTGGGTCCCCAATCCCACCTCCAGGGGTCCCGCCCTCGGGGGTGTCCTTGTCAGCACAGCCCCCTGGGGGACAGGTGGCACTCGGGGACAGCCTGCTGCTGAGCTCTGTGGAGGCCAAGGGGACAGATCCCCTGTCCTTCTCCTGGCACCAGGAGGGCTCGGGGGCACTGCTGGGCACTGGCCCCCGCCTGGAGCTGCACCATGTTGGGGACAATGACAGCAACCAGTGCCAGTGCCAGGTCAGCGACGGGCACAGCGTGGCCGAGAGTGACCCCCTGAATGTCACCGTGCTGGGTGAGCGGGACCCTCGAACTGGGGGTGACCCCACTCACATGGAATGGAAAGAAGACCCATGCCTAAAACTAATTTTAATTTTTAAACTGATGGAGCTTCCATGCCAAAGTGTAGGAAAAAGAATAACAGCTCTTTACTGGGAAATTTATAAACCAGAACAGAACAAACAACACAAACCCAGAACTTTCCCTTCCGCTCAGCGCTGGTCACATTTGTGGCAGTGATAACCGCAGCCAGCAGGGGGCGCTGCAGGGAGCACTCCCGGCCAGCAGGGGACGCTGCAGGGAGCACTCCCGGCCAGCAGGGGGCGCCCCAGTCAAGCTCTGTCCCCTCAGGGGCCATGGCGGCCTCGGGCGGGAGGCAGGAGGGGAAATCGCTCCTTTTGCCAACTCATGGGCACCAATCGCTCCCAGCACCACCACTGGCAGTGGGCAGGAGCCGCCAAGGCAGCAGGTTGGATCCCAGTGCCCACTGGCAGCGTAGCAGTGTCCCGGGGCCTGGCACACACCCTGAGCAACATCCGCGACTGCTCTCCATGATCGCGAATGGAAGGAAGGCACCGCCTGACCCCAGGCAGGTCTTGGGTCCACAGCAGCACTTCTGGTGGCTTTATGCCACAATTCCAGCATACCCTCAGGTGAGGAGGGCAGGGATGGAGTAGCTATGGGGACCCCTGGAATCCCCTCGTCGTCATTCCCCACAGCCCCACCATGACCGCCATCAGAGCCACTGCTCAATATTTCCACACTTTTCCCTTTAGTCTGGCAGCTGTGTTCAGAACCCAAACATTTTTCCCAGGCTGTTCCAAAAAGCAGCAGGTTTGAGACAGAAAGTAAGAGGCACCTGGTCAGGTTATTGAACAGAATGTTGCTGTCTTTGCCGGATTTTTGGGGCTCCCTCAGAACCTTGCTGCAAGGGACAAAATGACCAATTCGGGCCTTTCCAGACTGGTTCCCTCACAGCCGCCCCTGCAGGAGGGGTCTCCAGCCAGCCCTGCTCTGAATACCATCAAATGCCCTCGCAGAGTCACTGCTTGGGCTCCCTTTGGGTTTTGTGCTTCTTGCAGAGCTGAGAAAACCACAGGCAGGCTTTTCCACCCACAGAATTCTCACCTCTGCAGCAGCTCTAAAACTTCCAGAATCAAAGCCAAGGGGGCAGGGCAGGCCCCATGTGGGGGCTGTGCTGGGCTCTGGGTCACCCCAAAATCTGAGGCAGCCAAGGAAGGAGCTTTGACCCATGGGCTCACCCAGCCACTGCCCATCCCTGGCACACTCATTTCCCTGGGAACCAAAACATGGGACCCCCATTCCTGGTGTCACCCTCTCTCTGAAACCCCCAACCCAGTACTGACATTCCCCAGGATCTCCATGACCCAGCACTCTTGATTCCCAAGGAACCCTCTCCTCTTCATTCCATCCCCTGCAATCCTCCTTTCCCCAGAACCATGATTCTCCCAGGAACACCCATACCCCCTGCACCCCATCCTTAGCAGGATGACCATATCCCATGACCCCAAATCCCTCGAGCTTACGCTCCCCTGGGACTCCCAACCCTCAGTCCCCCCAGCCCTGGGAACCCCATTCCCATGGCGCCCCCCCAATCCCTGGGTGCCCAAATTCCCTGAGAAGCACCCCCCCTTCCCCCCACTCCTGGGAAACTCATGGGAAACTCATGTCCTAACTTGTTCCACCTAGCTTTGTTCCCATGCTGTCCCTACCCTGTCCACGGCCTGTCCCCAGCTTGTGGCCACCCTGCCTCCAGCAAGGGCCACCTACACATGAGGACAAGACCTGACCTTGCTTCCATCCCCTTTGGCCAAAGAGCCACCAGCCAGGGGACAGCCAAACCTGGAAGTGACTGACAGCCAGTCCACATGGCTGGGGACACCGGGATGGCCGGGAAGGTGGCACTGCTCCTGTGGGGTGAGTGCCCCGGGCACGGGCGTGACACCCTGGGGATGGGGAGGGGTGGGGGCTGAGGGGGGCTGCAGGGTCCATTGAGGTCCGCAAGGCCAGCAGTGCCAGTCCGTGTTAGCCACAGTGGACCTTGGTGGGAGTGGGGATGTAGGATGGCTTTGGGGACAGGAACAGGGGGCAGGAATTTGGGGATGGGGCTGTGGGGACAGGAATGTGGGGACTGGCACCTTTGGGCTCAGGTAGCTCTGGGCATAGGGACAAGTGACCTGGGATGCAGAGACAGAAGGGAACAAGGACGTTGAGGATGTGGCCATGGGGATGGGATCATGGGGATGGCACCATGAATTGGTGGGGGTGACCTGGGCCACCATGGGCTGTATCCGTGGTGTCCTTGTGCCCAGGGTACCCACAGTGTCCCCATGTTCTGCCGCAGCCCAGGGTAGCCTCAGTGTTCCTGTTCCCAAGGTGCCTGTGCCACAGGGCTGTGCTGCATGGGTGTCTGTGACACTGACAAGTCCCCCTGCCTCGCCAAATCTTTTGGGGACCACCCCACACACTTTCTCACGAGAATTGCTGTCCCCACGGAGACAGTTAGGGACAGCCTCCCCTCCCCTTGCCCCCGTGCTGCTGTCCACATGGTTCCACCCCCACCCAGCCCTGTCCCCTCTCCCTTCCAGCCCAGACCCTCGGCCTCGCTGGTGAGACTGTGGGGGATGCCATGTCCCCACCCCATTGTCCCCAGCCCAGCTCTGGCCCTGGCAGGCTGGTGTCCCCTGTCACCTGCAGGTGCCCAGACACCGCAGCTCCTCATGGAGCCCCCGTGGATGCCGGCGGTGTCGTGGGACCGGGTGACACTCACCTGCCAGGGCTCGGGGACTGCCGGTGCCACTACCTTGTACAAGGGTGGGCAGCCCTGGGGGCAGGCAGGACACGATCACCTCAATGTCACTGAGAGTGGCACCTACGAGTGTGACAGACCCGGCACCGGGCACAGCCCCCCCGTGACTGTCTTAGATGGTGAGGGAGGTCTAAATTGTCCTGGTGACCCCTCATAGGTCTGGCGGGCTCAACTCCATGTGTGGCCGCACAGCTCTCCAGGGATGAGAGCCTTTGCCTTGCACACAGAGACATTCCAGTGCATCCCAGTGCACCCAGTTGTCCCCAGTGCCAGGGGCACCCACCTCGGAGCTTTCTCGAGCCCTTCAGTGAGATGGGACCCTCCTGTCCCACACACCAGCTGGTCCTGCAGGTGCCATCAGGGACTCTGCTGGAGGGGGACATGGTGACACTGCGCTGCCGGGCCCAGTGGAACAGCCAGGTCAGTGCGATTTTACCAGGACAAGAAGGATCTGGGGGGTGCCAGGGGAATCAAGTTGTCCATGCCCCCTCTGCAGCTGCGCCGCACCGTGGCAGCTACAGCTGCGAGGGCATGGTGGGGTTCAGGCAGTCATGGTCAGCACCAGTGACAGTGACAGTGCACAGCAAGCACCCCCATGGCAGGAACTCAAAATTCCTGACACCCCCAAAGCCCCTTCCCAGCAGACTCAGAGTCACAGTCCTCATCTGTAGTTGTAGTGTGTTACAATTTCCTGTTTTAGACTTCCTAGGCCCTTCCCAGGTTGCAATACCTTCTCTGTTCCCCTCCCCCTACATTCCAGAAGGGCATCGTGCGATTGGCAGAAGTTCAAAAGATGCTTCTCAGCCCTGGGCCATTGGCCTGTCTAAGTGTCATTGTCCCATGAGACTTGCCCTCTCCCACCTGGTTGGTAGCTCACCTATCCTCTCCCCCCTCCCCCTGGGCTTAAAAGGACCAAGAGACCATGTGGCCAGGATTCTACTGTAGCTGTTACCAAGATTCAGAGATCTGAGACCCTGAAATAGAGCTCTGGATTAAACCCTGCGGTAGAATCCTCTCCTTTCTTCTTCACCCAGCCTAAGGACTTTTACCAGAGGTAAAGCTGAGTTCTTACCAGCCTGGACTTGTTCTCAGTGTCTAGCTGCTACATCCAGCTAGCCAGAGGGATCTCTGTGGTGAAACACCACAGCTGCTGCCTTTGGCCGAGCAGCAAGGACTGGACGAGCCCAGACACGTTCCATCCAGTAATATTGGAATATTATTCCAATAACCTCCCCTCTCCTTCCCTGGGCTCTTCACAGTGCCGGTGTTGGAGGGTCTCCCCAAGCCCACTGAGGGGTCCCCCCTTACTCTTAGCTGCCTCAGCATCCCCACCACCCTGCAGCCCTGAGCCCCCCTTTTGCACCCATTCTTCCAGGACGGGCAGGTGGTGGGGGGCCCCGCAGGGGTCCCTGCAGCTGCTGATGCCCGCCGTGGGGGTCTCCCACTTGGGGAACTACAGCTGCCATGTGAACTCTGAGGGGGCGACCGTGACAAAGAGCAGTGCCCAGCTCCACATCACGGTATGCAATGCGTGCAGGCATGGGCACTGGGAACTCCCAGAGACCCCTCAGTTCCTCTATCACTGCCCGGAGACTTCCATCAGAGCCAGGAGACCCCATCCCTCACTGGGTCAGTTAACCCCTCCCTAGGTTCCCTCACCCCTCTCTGAAGTCCCATCACATTCCCCAGGTCTCACCATCCCCTCCCTTGTGTCCCTGATGTTACCCGCCTCCCTCACCAGATGTCCCCTCTCTGAACCCACCATCCTTCCTTGGCGTCCCTTGGAAGCCCCCCATCTATGAACCCCCCTCCCCCTCACTGGGGTCCCCCTGTCCCTCCCCAACCCCCCCGGGTCCCTCACTGTCCCCTGTTGTCCGATCCTCTCACAGGGGTCCCACTTTCGGGGGTGTACCTGTCAGCACAGCCCCCCAGGGGACAGGTGGCACTCGGGGACAGCCTGGTGCTGAGCTGCGTGGTGGCCAAGGGGACAGGATCCCTGTCCTTCTCCTGGCACTGGGAGGGCTCAGGGGCACTGCTGGGCACCAGCCCCCGCCTGGAGCTGCACCACGTTGGGGACAATGACAGCGGCCAATACCGGTGCCAGATCAGTGATGGGGACAGTGTTGCTGAGAGTGACCCACTGAATGTCACTGTCCTGGGTGAGCGGGACCCTCAGGCTGGGGGTGACCCCACTCGTGGCCCCCCCATCCCACTTTACCAGGTGCCAGCCCTGTCTGTTTTCTCCACAGTGCCCGGGGTCAATGCCACCATCACCCCCGGTCCCCTGTCACACCAGGTGCACACAGGTGAAAATGTGACCCTGCGCTGCTCAGTGCAGGTGGGCTCAGCCCTTGTCACCTTCACCTGGCTGCACAATGGGCAGGAGCTGGCCCGGGGTCCCCTCCTGGACCTCAGGGACATTGATGTGGGACATTCAGGCACCTACCAGTGTATGGCCACCAACCAGCTGGGACAGGACGGGCACCGCCTGTTCTGGGCACTCAGCCCTGAGCTGGTCCTGGAGGTGACACCTGGCTCACCCTGGGTCACAGGTGAGGGCACAGGGGGCCACCGGGGTGTTCAGGGCCCCCAGGGTTCAGGGTGACCCCAGTGTGTCCCCCTCCATCCCCAGCACTGGCTATGAATATTGCCAGGACCCTCCTGTTCCTGCTCCTGCTCCTGGCTCTCTTCACGGGTTGTCACTGGTGGCACTCTTGGGTGGGTGACAATGGGGGGGGATGGGGGTCCTGGAGTGAGGGGCGGCCCCCAGAGTGGGGGCAGAGATCAGGCATCCAGTGGGAATTAGGGCTGCAGTTGAGATTTAGGGGTCCATGGGTGGTTGGAGCTGCTGAGGTCCCAGGAAGGGTCAGGGGTCCCAGCATCCCCTTGCCACCCCCTCCCCTTTCCCTTGCAGCTGCCAGGAAGCCCCAGGACAGGTGAGTGGTGAGCTCGGCCTGGGACTCGCCTTTCCCCCTCCCCAGACACCACCCAGAGCCCCCCTTATCCCCACAGGAACCACCCTGGTGAGGGGGCCGTGCTCAACACCAACGTCGTGGGCACCAAGTGTGCAGGGGGTGAGTGCAGTGGCTTACACTGGGCCATGTCACCCACAGGTGTCACCGCCCAGCCAGGTCCCCACAACCAGTGTCACTCTCAGGGCCCTCATGCGTGTCCCCCAGCCCTGCCTCACCTCAGGATCCACAAGTGACCAATGTGGAGCTGTCAGAACCCTACGAGGGACAGCAAGACCCCTGTGACTATGAGAATGTGCTGTGACACTGGGGACACTGGGGGGTACTGGGGGGCATCGGTCCCCATCATGGGTCTCTTCTTCCTCTCCCCAGCACCCCACGGGGCTCCTCATTCCCCCTCCCAGTGCTGGGGGTTCACATGAGGTTTTTCTCTTCTATTGTCCACAAATTTCAGTTTTTTGGTCAAACTCTGTGACAAACAAGGCTCAATCATTAAAATTTTTAAGTGTTTAATAAGGGTTAAAAGGGTCAGTAAACAGCAGGCTGAGTGCTTCGAAACTGCCAGAAGCACACCTTTAACTACAAGAGTTCTTCTTACAGAACTTTTCATTGTATTGGTTAAATACACACTCAGGAGGGTTATACATATTCAAACATTCTTTCCATTTTACATGTTACAGGAATTCTTTTGCTTGTTCTGATCCTAGATTCATTTTCATAAAGTACACACCATACTGAAGATTGAATTTATATATTTTATGGGCTCACAAGGCCCCCCTGTTCTGTGGTTTGACAATTCTTGATGACCGAAGGGTCAGTGGCAAATCCCACTTTGCAGTCTCTCTTTTGCTATTTATTTACTTGCTACATTTCAATGTGTTCTTCTCATACAGATGAGATCTTCCAGAAGTACATTAAATCAACATTAGCTATTTCACACAATTATCTGAGTTATTCTCACCATTGTCCCTTAGTTACACAAACAAAGCCATTAGCTACTTCTGTAACAGTTAATGTTGTAATACACAACACATTTTCTCTATCTTGATATTTTGGGAGAGCCTAAATTATAATGTATTTATCACGCTAAAATATATATTCTACATAGGGTTAGGGTAAAAAGGCTGACAATTTGTAGTGTATCGAAAACAGTTAAAAAGTGATTACAAACTGAATTATACCAAAATAATTTGCAAAACCCAATATAATAGTGAAAGGCAATGACTACATAGTCATTCATAACAGGGGGAAGGTGTATTGAAGGGTTTATTTGACTTCTCCTTACCCTGCTCTGATTTTGTCAGCAATCAATTCAATTCATATCTCTAATTCCGAGGCAGTTTTACCCGTGACAGGATTTGATGAGTGATCTCTCCTGGTCCATGTCTTAATCCAGGAACCCTTTGCTCAATTTTCTCTCTCCATCCAGGTGTGGAGGACAGTGAGAGAGTGGCTGTGGTGGATGTGGGGCATCCGGCCATTGTCCATCCAGGGCAAGGCAGGGAGGAGGAGGAGGGTCAAGGTCATGATTTTGAGCAGATTGATGTGGGATTTGCAGTAGTTCTGGGTGTCTCTTTGTCCCTTGGGCAAAGGGACAAAATGATCAATTGCAGGAGTTCTGGGCTGGCTCCCCCACAGCTGCCCATGCAGTGGGGACTTTCCATCCAGCCCTGCTCTGAAAACCATCAAAGGCCCACCCAGAGCCACTGCTTGAGCTCCCTTTGTTGTTTGTGCTTCTTTCAGGGCTGAGCAAACCACAGGCAGGCCTTTTTCTCCCACAGAATTCTCACCTCTGCAGCAGCTCTAAAACTGCCAGAATCAAAGCGGGGGGAACATGGGGGACCCTGAGGTGCTGGCTGCCACCTGGGGCTGGCCAGAGCAGGGCTGGGCAATGGCCATCCCTGTGCAGTGGGGCTGGGCCATGGCTGGGCCCCACCCTTGCATTGACAGGGGTCCCCAGGATGTGCCACCCCGGGGACAGGCACCTGGCCAGGAATGTGCAGGGACATTTCTGGAACTGCAACCTCCTGGTATAAGTCCCCCCATGCCAGGATGTGTCATCCCTGGGACAGGATCCTCCCAGGACAGGACCCCGCTGGATTTGCACCCCCAGGACAGAAGTTCCCCCCTTTCCCATCTGACTCTCAGCACAAACGGCCTCCTCCTTCTTGTCCAGGAAAAAGAAGGTGAAAGTGTTGTGGGGGCACAGCCTAATACCTCCATCCCCTACAGCCTCCCCACCCTTCCCTGCACCCCCTACTCCCTATTTTCCCCCTCCCCTGGGTCCCCCCAACCCATTCCATGCTCAGGTGCTCCCCAGGACTGCAAAGCCAGGAAACAGGGGGGAGGGGACCTGGCATAAAAGTCAGGAATATAAGGAAAAAGAGAAATAGAGGAAAAAGTCAAGTTCAGGGGAGGGCACAGAGGGCGACCTACCCAGGACCCCCATGTGATGGCTGGCCTTGAAACAAGCAACCCAGGAGGGACAGCACTGGGCCCTGGGTTACCCCAAAATCTGAGGCACCATGTGAAAGAGCTGTGACCCCTGTGCCGACGCAGACATTGCTCATCCCTGCTACCCCCATTCCCCTGGCACCACAGCCATGGCACGCCCATGGCCTTGGTCTCTCCTCCCTGGGGACCCACATCCCAGGGCTGCCATTGCCCAGCACCACCATTGCCTTGATCCCATCCCATGGGATGCTCCTTCCCCCAGAACCCCTACTGCTGAGGATCCCCTTTTTCCCCCTGCACCCCCAACCCTGGCACCCACATGCCACAACCCCAAATCCCCGAGGACCCTGTTCCCACAGCACCCCTGTCCCTGAATCCCCCCAGGCATGGACACCCCAATTCCCCTGGATCCCCCCATTCTCCTAGACAACCAACCTTGGTTCCCTACATCCCCTGAGACCCCCACTCCTGGCAAAACCATCCCCCACCATGTCCCCAGACTATCCCATCATGTCCCCAGCCTGTGCCCAGCTTGTGGCCACCCTCCCCCCACCAAGTGCCACCCACACGGTAGACAGACGTGACCTTGCTTCCTTCCCCTCCATCCGAAGAGCCACCAGCCAAAGGAGCGGTGGCCACAGCAGTTGAGTGACAGCCAGTCCACATGTCTGGGGACAGCGGGATGGTCAGGAAAGTGGCCCTGCTCCTGTGGGGTGAGTGCCCTAGGCACAGGCCTGACATTTTGGGGACAGAGAGGGGAGGGGGCAGGGGGTGGTTGCGGGGTCCCCTGAGGTCCCCAATGCCACCAGTTCCAGTCCCTGTTACCCACAGGGGACCTTGGTGGGACTGGGGATGTAAGGAGGCTTTGGGCACAGGAACAGGGGGCAGGAGTTTGGGGATGGGGCATGTAGGGACAGGAATGTGGGGACTGGCACCTTTGGGCTCAGGTAGATCTGGGGATAGGGACAAGGGAACTGGGATGCAGGGACAGAAGGGGACAAGAACGGTGAGGCTGTGGCCATGGGGATGGGATCATGAGCTGGTGGGGGTGACCTGGGCCAGCATGGGCTGTGTCCGTGGTGTCCTTGTGCCAGGGGTGTCCACAGTGTCCCCATGTTCTGCCTCAGCCCAGGGTGGCCTTGGTGTCCCTGTTCTCAAGGTGTCTGTGCCACAGGGATGTGGTGCACAAGTGACTGTGACACAGACATGTCCTGCTGCCTCGCCAAATCTTTTAGGGACCACCCCCCACACTTTCTCACGAGAACTGCTGTCCGCAGGGGGACACTTTGGGGACAGCCCCCACGCCCTGTACCCCAGGTACCACTGTCCCCACAGTGCCACCCCCACCCAGCCCTGTCCCTTCTCCATTCCAGCCCAGACCCTCGGCCTCGCTGGTGAGTCCTCGGGGAATGCCATGGCCCCACCCCACTGTCTCCAGCCCCGTGCTGGCCCTGGCAGGCTGGTGTCCCCTGTCACCCACAGGTGCCCAGACCACCCAGCTCCTCGTGGAGTCCCCCTGGAGGCCGGCGATGCTGCGGGACCAGGTGACACTGACCTGCCAGGGCTCTGGGACCATCGGTGCCACCACCTGGTACAAGGATGGGGAGATCTGGGGGCAGCAGGGTCATGACCAGTTCACTGTCACTGAGAGTGGCACCTATGAGTGTGACAGGCTTGGAACCAGGTGCAGCGCCCCCGTGAGAGTCTTAAATGGTGAGGGGGGTTTGGGTGTCCCCAGCCTGGCACCCACGGGGACCCCGAGGGCTCTGGCTGGGCTCTGCTCCATGGGTCACCTCCTGTGTGAACAGAGCCCATCCCCTGGTCTGTGGACATCCCAGAGCATCCTTGTGCGAGCAGATTTCTCTCTCATATTGGGTGGCTCCTGGTGCTTCCTGGTGCCATCATGACCCTCCTGATGCCCCTGGTGTGACAGGACCCCTCTGTCCCTCAGACCCACTGGTGCTGCAGGTGCCAGCACACGCTCTGTTGGTGGGGGACACGGTGACACTGCGCTGCCGGCACAGGGACAACAAACGGCTCATGGAGGTGTACTTCTACCATGAGGAGAAGCCTCTGAAGGGGCCCCATTATTGGACTGAGCTGTCCCTGTCCCCCCTGCAGCTGAGCCACAGCGGCAACTACAGCTGCAAGGGCTGGGTGGCGTCACATTGGAGCAAGTCGAAGCTGGTGACAGTGACAGTTCACAGTGAGTGCAGGGATGGGGACAGTGAAGCCCAACATCTTCCGAGGCTTTCCCCACCATGGCCTGAATCCTTCATCCCTCCCTTTACTCCTCCCTGGGTTACCCAGAACTTTCCAAGTCCCTCTTGGTTTCCCCCATGACTGCCCAGTTCCATCTGCAGATCCATCATCCTTCTCTCTTGGTCCTCCCCAGCCCCCTCCGGATTCCCCACTCCTACCAAGGTCCCTGCTCCACCCTCTGGTCCCCCTCCCTTCCCTGGGTCCTCCCTGGGCCCATCTCTAAACCCCAAACCATTCCCTGAGTCTCCTCAGCCTCCCTTGTGTTTCCCTATCCCTGCCTGGATCTCTCCCCCTTTTCAGGGGGTCTCGTCACTGTCCCCAAGTCCCACCATGCCTCCTAGGGTCCTCTTCTGCTCACTGGGATCCTCTCTGCTCCCCTCCAATCCTCCTCTTTCCCCTCCCCTGTCCCTCACCCCTCCTGGGTCCCCAATCTTTCCTGTGTCCCCCTGCAGGGGTCCCACCCTCGGGGGTGTCACCGTCAGCGCAGCCCCCCAGGGGACAGGTGGCACTCGGGGACAGCCTGGTGCTGAGCTGCAAGGTGGCCATGGGGACAGGTCCCCTGTCCTTCTCCTGGCACCGGGAGGGCTCGGGGGCACTGCTGGGCACTGGCCCCTGCCTGGAGCTGCACCACATTGGGGACAATGACAGTGGCCATTACTGGTGCCGGGTCAGCAACGGGGACAGCATGGCCGAGAGTGACCCCCTGAATGTCACCGTCCTGGGTAAGCAGCATCCTCGGGCTGGGGTGACCCCACCCACAGCACCCCCATCCCACCTGGCCCAGTGCCAGCCCTGTCTCTGCCCCCACAGTGCCCGTGGTCAATGTCACCATCGCCTCTGGTCCCCTGTCACACCCAGTACATGCAGGAGACAATGTGACCCTGCGCTGCTCAGTGCAGGTGGGCTCAGGCCCTGTCACCTTCACCTGGCTGCACAATGGGCAGGAGGTGGCCAAGGGTCCCCTCCTGGAGCTCGGGGACATCGATGTGGGACATTGGGGCACCTACCAGTGTGTGGCCACCAACCAGCTGGGACAGGACGGGCACCGCGTGTTCCGGGCACTCAGCCCTGAGCTGGCCCTGGAGGTGTCACCTCACTCACTCTGGGTCACAGGTGGGGTCACACGGGGTCACCAGGGTGTTCAGGACCCCCAGGGCTGAAGGTGGCCCTTATATGTCCCCCTCTCTTGCCAGCAGTGGTGGTGAATGTCAGCAGGACCCTCCTGTTCCTGTTCCTGCTCCTGGCTGTCATCGGGGGCTGTCACTGGTGGCACCACCGGGGTGGGTGACAATGGGGGAGGATGGGGGTCCTGGAGTGAGGGGGGGCCTCCAGAGTGGGGGCAGAGATCAGCAGCACCCAGGGCCCCTGAGCTGGTGGAAACTGAGCCTGCAGTTACCTCGGCTGGGGGTCCTTGGGAATTTGGGGGGAATTTGGAGGGTCTTGGTTGGGCTCCAGGGCCATCACTGGGTGGGCTTTGAGGAATATTGGAGTGGCACAGGGAGCTCCTGGAGGGTTTGGGGAGTTCCTGGAGATATGTGCAGGATGTTGGGGGATCTTTTTTGGGATCCTGGGGAAGTTTGAGGGTCCCCCTCCCTGCCAGACTTGGGGTTCTCAGGGCTCAGAAGATGGTGGACACCAGGGGGGGTTGGGGGCCCTGAGGTGATGCAGAAGTTCTGGGGGGGTTCAGGGCTGTTCAGAGTATCCAGGGGGAATCAGGGATGCAGAGGGAATCAGGGCTGCAGTGGGGATTTGGGGGTCCATGGGTGGTTGGAGCTGCTGAGGTCCCAGGAAGGTTCAGGGGTCTCAGAGTCCCCTTGGTCACCCACTCCCCTTTTCCTTGCAGCTGCTAGGAAGCTCCAGGACAGGTGAGTGGAGGGGCTCGGGCTGGTACTCCCCTTTTCCACCTCCCCAGACACCGCCCAGACCCCCCTTATCCCCACAGGACCCCTCCAGAGGAGGGGGCAGTGCTGGACCCCCACGTCATAGGCACCAAGTGGGCCAGGGGTGAGTAAGGAGGTGGGGAGGAGACAGGGACATGTCACCCATGGGAGTCACCCCCCAACCCAGGTCCCCATAACCGGTGTCACTCTCATGGTCCCCATGGGTGTCCTCCAGCCCTGCCCCACCTCAGGATCCACAAGTGACCAATGCAGAGCTGTCGGGACCCTACGAGGGACAGCAGGCCCCCCGTGACTACGATAAAATGCTGTGACACTTAGGGGGCTATGGGGGGCATCGATTCCCCTCATGGGTCTATTCTTCACAGCATCCCACAGGGCTCCTCATTCCCCCTCCCAGTGCCATGGAAGCACACGACATTTTTCCCTGTTACTGTACTCAAATGCTGCTTTTTGATTAAACTGTGTGAGAAACAAGGCTCACTCATAAATTTTTAAATGCTTAATAACAAATAAAACAGTCAGTAAACAGCGGGCTGGGTGCTTGGCAACTGCCAGAAGCCCACCGTTAACTACAACTGTTCTTCTTACACACCTTTTAATTGTATTGGTTAAATACATACTCAGGAGGGTTATACATAGTCAAACATTCTTTCCAGTTTACATGTTATTGGAATTCTTTTGCTTGGTCTGATCCTAGATTCACTTTCATAAAGTACACACCATACTGCAGATTAAATTTATATATTTTATGCGCTCACAAGCCCTGCCGTGTTCTGTGGTCTAACAGTTCTTGATGACCAAAGGGTCAATGGCAAATCCCACTTTGCAGTCTCTCTTTTGCTGTTTATTTACTTGTTACTTTTCAATGTGTTCTTCTCATACAGATGAGATCTTCCACCAGTACATTAAATCAACATTAGCTATTTCACACAATTATCTGAGTTATTATCACCATTGTCCCTTAGTTACAAAAATAAAGGCATTAGATACTTCTGTAACAATTAATGTTGTAATACACAGCACATTGTCTCTATCTTGATATTTTGGGAGAGCCTAAACTATAATATATTTATCACACTAAAATATATATTCTACACAGGGATTAGGGTAAAAAGGCTGCCAATTTGTAGTATATCAAAAGCAGTTAAAAAGTGATTACAAACTGAATTATACCAAAATAATTTGCAAAACCCAATATAATTGTGAAAGGCAATGACTGCATAGTCATTCATAACAAGGGGAAGGTGCATTGAAGGGTTTGACTTCTCCTTACCCTGCTCTGTTTTTGTCAGCAATCAATTCAATTCATATCTCTAAATCCGAGGCAGTTTTACCTGTGACAGGATTTGATGAGTGATCTCTCCTGCTTTGTGTCCCAACCCAGGAACCCTTTACTCAATTTTCTCTCCCCATCCAGGTGTGGAGGGCAGTGAGAGCAGCTGTGGTGGGTGCAGGGCATCTGGCCACTGTCCATCCAGGGCAAGGCAGGGAGGAGGAGGAGGGTCCAGGTCAGGCTGTTGTTGAGCAGATGGTTGTGGGATTTGTAGTAGTTCTGGGTCTTTCTCAGTCCCTTTGGCAAAGGGACAAAATGATCAATTGCAGGAGTTCTGGGCTGGGTCCCCCACAGCTGCCCACGCAGCAGGGGCTTTCCAGCCAGCCCTGCTCTGAAAACCATCAAAGGCCCTCGCAGAGCCACTGCTTGGGCTCCCTTTGGGGTTTGTGCTTCTTGCAGAGCTGAGCAAACCACAGGCAGGCCTTTTTCCCCCACAGAATTCTCACCTCTGTAGCACCTCTAAAGCTGCCAGAATCAAAGCCAAGGGGGCGTGGGAGGGTACACTGAGGCGCTGGCTGCAACCTGGGTCTGGCCAGAGCAGGGCTGGGCAATGGCCATCCCTGTGCAGTGGGGCTGGGCCGTGGGGCTGGGCCATGGGTGGGCCCCACCCTTGGGTGGCCGCTGGCTTTTAGGAGCAGGAGTTTGGGAGCTCCTTCCTGCCCGGGGCTCCATTCCCCTGCTGCCCTTGCCAGCTCAGATCCTACCAGGGATGAGCAAGAATGGAGAAGTCTGGACGCCCCCAGACCCTCCATAGCCCAGCACAGGACCGCCTTGTCCAGCCTGTGTCACCCCTGGGAAAGCATCCCCCCAGGACAGGAGCCACCCAGATGTGCTTGCCAAGGGCAGAACCTCCCCACTGTCCCGCCCCCCCCCCCCCCCCCCCCCCACCCCCCACTCCTTGTGTGACACATTTAGCACAAACAGCCTCTTCATTCTGCTGCAGGAGAGAAAGTGAAAGTGTTGGGGGGGGAAAAGCTGGAAACCCCCATCACCCACAGCCTCCCCAGCCCTTCCTGCAGACCCCTCACCCCTGCTTCCCCCACCCTGGGCTTCCACCACCCCCTTCCCTGCTCAGATGCCCCCAGGATCATCAAGGCACGAACTGGAGGGGTTTTGAAATTGAGGGGTAAAATGATGGAAATGGAAAGAAAGAGAGGGAAAAGTCACTGGGGCTGGCGGGGACACAGACCCAGACTTCTTGGAATCAGGCTGGAGTGACTCACCTGAACCACAGGCACCTTGTGGGGGCTGTGCTTGACCCTGGGTCACCCCAAAATCTGAGGCACCCTGGGAAGGAGCTGCAACCCATGGGCTCACCCACCCACTGCCCAACCCTTGGTACCCCCGTTCCCCCAGAAATCAAACCAAGGGAGCCCCATTCCTTCTGTCCCCCCATCCCTGTGACCCCCATCCCAGTACTGACCTTCCCCAGGATCTCCATGGTCCAGGACCCCTCATTCCCAAGGAATCCTCTCCTGTTCATTCCATCCCCTAAAATCCTTTTTCCCCCAGGACCTTGGTTCCCTCAGGAAACCCCATTCCCTCTACAACTACACCTGACAACCGCCATCCCATGACCACAAATCCCTGGAGCCCACATTCCCTGGGACACCCATCCCTGAGTCCCCCCAAACCTGGAGACCCCCATTAACATGGACACCATCCCTGGGACACCCCATTCCCAGGGCACCCCCAGTCCCAATGACTCCCCCTCTTCAGGACCCCCATTCCCCAGCGACCCCATCCCTGGGATCCCCCATTCCCCTGGATACCCATCCCTGGCTCCCTAAATTTCCTGAGCCCCCACTCCTGAGAACACCATGTCTCACTTTGACCCACCCAGCCTTGTCCCGATCCTGTGTTCACCTTATGGCCACCCTGCCCCTACCAAGTGCCACCTACACGGGGGACAAACATGACCTTGCTTCCTTCCCCTTCATCCAAACAGCCGCCAGCCAGAGGAGCGGTGGCCACAGCAGTGAGTGACAGCCGGTCCACATGGCTGGGGACAGCGGGATGGCCAGGAAGGTGGCGCTGCTCCTGTGGGGTGAGTGCCCTGAGCACGGGCCTGACACCCCAGGGATGGCGGGGGGGAGAGGGCACAGGGGGGGCTGTGGGGTCCCCTGAGGTCCTAAGGTCAACAGTGCCAGTCCATGTTACCCACAGTGGACCTTGGTGTGGCTGGGGATGTAGGGTGTCCTTGGGGACATGAACAGGGGGCAGGAATATGGGGATGGGGCAGTGGGGACAGGAATGTGGGGACTGACAGGGACAAGGGAACTGGGATGCAGGGACAGAAGGGGACAAGAACGGTGAGGATGTGGCCATGGGGATGGGATCATGGGGATGGCACCATGAGCTGGTGGGGGTGACCTGGACCAGCATGGGCTTTGTCCGTGGTGTCCTTGTGCCCGGGGTGTCCACAGCGTCCCCATGCTTGGCCTCAGCCCAGGGTGGCCTGGCTGTCTCTGTTCCCAAAGTGTCTGAGCTGCATGGATGTGATGCACAGGTGACTGTGACACAGACATGTCCCCCTGCCTTGCCAAATCTTTTGGAGACCACCCAGATACACTTTCTCACAAGAACTGGTTTCCCTATGGGGACCGTTTAGGGACAGCCCCCACACCCTGTGCTTCATGTTCCTCTGTCCCTGTAGTGCCACATCCACCCAGCCCTTTCCCTTCTCCCTTCCATCCCAGACCCTCGGCCTCACTGGTGACACCTCGGGGAATACCATGGCTCCACCCCACTGTCCCCATCCCTGTGCTGGCCCTGGCAGGCTGGTGTCCCCTGTCACCCACAGGTTCCCAGCTCCTCGTGGAGTCCCCCTGGAGGCCGGCGGAGCGGTGGGACCTGGTGACACTGGCCTGCCAGGGTTCGGGGACAGCTGGTGCCACCACCAGCAGTGGTACAGAGACAGGCAGCGCTGGGGACAGGAGGGACGCGACCGCCTCGCTGTCACCGAGAGTGGCACCTACAAGTGTGACAGACCCGGCAGCAGGCGCAGCCCCCCCATTAGAGTCCTAGAAGGTGAGGGGGGAATTTAAATGTTCTAAGTGGCCACTGATGGGTCTGGATGGGCTCTGCTCAGTGGGTGGCCTCACACACTTGGTGTGGTGTCCTGCACACAGGGACATTCCACTGAATCCCAGTGCACCCAGATGTCCCCAGTGCCATGGGGACCCACCTTGAACCTGTCTCGAGCCCCTCAGTGAGATGGAACCCTCCTGTCCCACAGGTGAGCTGGTGCTGCAGGTGCCAGCAGAGGCGCTGCTGGACGGGGACAGGTTGAAACTGCATTGCTGGGGCCGGCAGGACCAGTCAGTCACCAGGGTGCAATTCTACAAGGATGCAATGGATCTGGGGTGGTCCCTCAATGGGACCGAGCTGTCCCTGTCCCCTCTGCAGGTCCACCACAGTGGCCACTACAGCTGCAAGGGCTTGGTGAGGTCCTTTATGTCATGGTCAGCAGCAGTGACAGTGACAGTGCACGGTGAGCACCCCCACGGTTGGACCTCCAATCTCCTGACACCCCCAAAGCCCCTTCCCAGCAGACTCAGAGTCACAGTCCTCACCTCCCCTCTCCTTCCCTGAGCTCTCCCCAGTGCGGGTGCTCAAAGGTCCCCCTGAGCCCACCGAGGGGTCCCCCCTGACTCTCAGCTGCCTCAGACCCCCCATCTGCCTGGTGCGCTCCGAGGGGGAGGCCACGAGGAAGAGCAGCACTGGCTTCCATGACACGGTGTGCAATGAGTGTGGAGATGGGCAGGGGGAGATCCCAGAGACCCCTTGGCACCCCGAGAATTGACTGAGGATCCCAAGTCCTTCCTGACACCTGCCCTGGGGCCCCCAACCTTTTCTGGATACCTCCCTGGCTCCCCCGCTCCTTTCTCAGGTCCCTGAGTCCCCCAGCCCTACATGGGAACCCCCATCCTGCCCTGACACCTTTTCTGTGTGCTGACATCCCTGCTGTGGTTCCTGTGGTCCCCCATTCCTGGCCTGTGTCCCCCGATCCCTCACCAGGTCCTCTCACCCCTCCTGGCGTCCTCCCACCCCTTTCTGAGGTCCCTGCAACTTCCTCAGGTCTCACCCTCCCCTCTGTGGGTCCCTGGTTCCCCTTACTTGTGTCACCCCCCTCCCTCTCCAGGTGTCCCCTCCCTGAACTCCCCATCATCACTTGGGGTTTCTTTCCAAGCTTTCCCCATCTTTGCACCCCCAGTCCCTCACTGTGGTCCCCCTGCCAATCCCTATTCGGGCCCGGCCCAGGTCCCTCACTGTCTTCTGCTGTTCCCCCCTCCCGCAGGGGTCCCGCCCTTCGGGGTGTCCCTGTCAGCACAGCCCTCCTGGGGGACAGGTGGCACTCGGGGAAAGCCTGGTGCTGAGCTGCACGTTGGCCAACAGGACAGGTCCCCTGTCCTTTTCCTGGCACTGGGAGGGCTCAGGGGTACTGCTGGGCACCGGTCCCTGCCGGAGCAGCGCCATGTTGGGGACAATGACAGTGGCCAGTACCGGTGCCAGGCCAGTGACGCGGACAGCGTGGCCAAGAGTGAACCCCTGAATGTCACTGTCCTGGGTGAGTGGGACCCTCAGGCTGAGGGTGACCCCACCCACATCACCCCCATCCCACCTCACCAGGTGCCAGCCCTGTCTGTGTCCCTGCAGTGCCTCTGGCCAATGCCACCATCACCCCCAGTCCCCTGTCACACCAGGTGCGTGCAGGTGACCCCATGACCATGCGCTGCTTGGTGCAGGTGGGCTCAGGCCCTGTCACCTTCACCTGGCTGCACAATGGGCAGGAGGTGGCCCAGGGTCCCCTCCTAGATCTCAGGTACATCCATGTGGGACATTTGGGCACCTACCAGTGCGCGGTCACCAACCAGTTGGGACAGAACAGGCACCACGTGTTCCAGGCACTGAGCCTTGAGCTGGTCCTGTTGTTGACCCCTGCCTCACCCTGGGTCACAGGTGGGGTCACATGGGGTCACCGTGGTGTTCAAGGCCCCAAGGGTTCAAGGTGACCCTGATGTGTCCCCCTCTGTCCCCAGCTGTGTCTGTGAATGTTGGCAGGACCTTCCTGTTCCTGCTCCTGCTGCTGGCTGTCATCAGGGGCTGTCACTGGTGGCACCACCGGGGTTGGTGACAATGGGGGATGATGGGGGTGCTGGAGTGAGGGAAAGCCCCCAGAGTGGGGGCAGAGATCAGGAATCCGGTGGGAATTGGGACTGCAGTGGGGGTGTTCAGGGTCCCGTGTGTGGTAGGAGCTGCTGAGTTGCAGCGTGGTTGGAGATGCTGAGGTCCCAGGAAGGTTCATGGGTTGCAGTGTCCCCTCGGTCACCCCCTCCCCTTTTCCTTGCAGCTGCCACAAAGGCCCAGGAGTGGTGAGTGGGGGGCTTGGGCTGGGACTCCCCTTTCCCCCCCCCCCGACACCCCCAGAGCCCCCCTTGTCCCCACAGGACTCCCCAGATGAGGGGGCTGTTCTCAACACCCACGTCATAGGCACCGAGTGTGCAGGGGGTGAGTGCAGTGGGTTACACTGGGCCATGTCACCTACAGGTGTCACTGCCCAACCGGGTCCCCATAACTGGTGTCACTCTCAGGGCCCCCACAGGTGTCCCCCAGCCCTGCCCCACCTCAGGATCCACAGGGGACCAATGTGGAGCTGTTGGGACCCTACGAGGGACAGCAGGACCCCTATGACTATGAGAACATGCAGTGACACTGGGGACACTGGGGGGCACTCGGGGAGCATCGGTTCCCATCATGGGTTTGGGAATTCAGCACATCACTCTGCATGGCCAGAGCTACTGAGAGAACCCTTGGGGGGCTCGGAGGTCTTGGAATGTTGCCAAAAGTGCCTGGTGGCTTGACTTTGACCCTTCTAGGTCACCTGTGTATGAGGACATGGGAGTCACTCGGGTTTGAATGGTGCGGAAACGATATATTTCCAGGGGAAAATGTAGATTTTAGGGTTTTGGTACAGGAGGGTTATGGAGACAAGATGGAGGAATCTGGGCCTGTCTCATGGTTCTTCTTTCTTCTTTGAGACAGGGTAAAAATTTTCCAGAGTAGAAATCCAGTTTGATTTAGGGGAAATGTACATCTTTAAGTTAAGTTTTTAGTTTGAAAACCTAGCTATTTAGTCTGCCTGTTCTTGCAAAAAGCCTAGGCTCAGTGAAACTACTTCAGTGAAAGACAAAGATAAAGAGGAGAGACAGAAAGAGATAGAGACAGAAGCTGCTGCTAAAGAGGGGGGCAGGTCAACCTGACCTAGCATTCTTCTGATAAAGAAGAACTAGTGCTAAATGTCATTTGAAGTTTGTAAAATGAATATGTATGAACCTATGTTGAAATTGTATGCATATGCATTTGTAGACAGAGATAAAAACGAGACTTAGACCCCCCAGAGGCATGCATGCCTTTTGAAGGGAGTAATCCCCACATGCGTCCAGCTCTTTAATAAACATACCGACTTTACAACTTTCATGAGTTAGGGAGTTTTTGATCTTTTCTGCAAAACATTCTGGCGACACAGATGGGACCATCTCTGTCCTCAAGGGGCAGAAGGGATAAACAGACCCTCCTAGGCGCGCCCCAGGATTTCCCGGAGGAGGTCCACTCTCTCAGCTGGCCTCCTGCGGAGACAGACAAGGACCTGCTGGCAGGGGGAAGATTCGGTATGTATTAAGAGGACCCCCGGGGGAATAGGTAGGCTGAATAAGGCACTCAGAGACTTCTGAGTGCTCAGTCTTGTTCCTGTGCCTGCAGGCAGACCTGTCGATAGATCAAGTGAGAGAGGCAAGCTCACTGTCCGATAGAGCGGCCACCAGCCACCCTGGGGGTGGGTTCGAGTAGACTCATGAGTGTGTTGTGTCCAGACTTAGTTAGTGCACTGTGTGGTTAATGGTTAATGTTAGTGTGTGTGTGTTTGCAATCATGTGAGTGCATGGTGTACAAAGAGAGTATATCTACAGTGCAGGGGGGGTTTCTACCCATGACTTGAAGGGGCCAAGTGAGGCCTGAGACACTGGTCAGGGCAAGCTGTGCTGTGAGGCAGAGAGCACCCGGCAGAGACATAGTGGTTTAGTGCGGGTGAGAACGTTCATTGAATAAAGGTGGTCAGTTATAGTGTAGATTGTAGATTGTGCACGCTTTTACTGTGGCGAGACAAACGAGTTCATTTAGAAAGGCTTTATTGGACTTCATCTGGTGTGATAGTCAGTCTAGATTGAGAACAGCCTGCTGTAGAAGATTTAGAATTCTCCGTGATAAATAGAATAGCCTGTTTCTGTGGGCAATTCCTGAGAGCCTTTGGTGCATCGAGAGGCTGGCTCCCTGCGTGGGTACTATTGCCCTTGGGGTGCATCTTAGCCCACTGGAAAGAAGTCACCGGTAAGGGGGGCTCAGAGAATAAAAAAGATCTAATCCAATATTGCACGCGCTAGTGGCCATTATACAGGTTAGAGGATGGAGCGAAATAGCCACCCACTGGAACTTTAGATTATAATACCTTACTGCAGTTAACGTTGTTTTTAAGACATGAAAGTAAATGAGATGAGGTTTCGTATGCTGATATGCTTTTTGTTTTAAGAAATCACGAAGAATGGCAAAGACAGTGTGAGATCAGACTGCCCTCAGACCCACTGGTCTTAGCCCTTGAAAAGGAAAACAAGGCAAAGAAAGAGAAAATGAAACGTTGTTGTTCAGCATGCAGTATAGGACAACGGTGTATGAAGTCAGATAAGGTTTATCATTCTAAAGAACAAGAACGAGATACACTTGAGTAGATAAAAGCTTCTCTTAGAAAGAAAGAAGTTGAGAATGAAGATGAAAAGGAAGAGGACTTCCCCAAAGAGGAGAACTCAAGCTAGGAAGGCACATCCACTAGAACCCGTCCCCCTCCTGACAGTCCTGTTGCATCTAGAACTAGGAAGCAAGCAGTGCTACAGGCCCCTCTGTGAGAGGCATTAAGACCACAAAGAAAGAAGTTAATGATTAAAGTGCCATTTACCACTCTTGATTTAGAGGCATGAGAAAGGATTGCTAGGAATTATCGTATCGACCCAATACTTACTGCCAAACGTTTGCGATATGTTATCAAGCAACACAATCCAGATTAGGTTGACATCCAGTTACTACTGGATGCTTTCACTGAAACAGAAAAACAGCTGATCTTAAAAACAGCAAGGACTTTGGCAGAGGATTACTGCAAGAATAACCAGCTAGATTTAAAAGAATATTTCCCCCTCCAAGACCCAGAATGAGATCCTAATGTATCAGCAGAAGTAAAGAAATTAACAGATTATCAAGAGTAGATAGCAAGAAGAGTAGAAAGAGCTATTCCAAAAACCATAAATTACTCTGCCTTATATTCCCTTAAGCAGGGGCTTTCTGAGACTCCATCAGAGTTTTTAGTGCGTTTAAAGGATACTATGCATCGTCATACATCATAAGATCCGGGGTCTGAGATAAGGCTGAACCAACTGATCAATTCATTTTTGGGGCAGTCTGCTAGAGATATCAGACGTGAGCTTCAGAAAATCCAATGACCGGAAGGGTGGAATCTCAAAATCTTGTTCGAAGAGGCCTGGAGAGTATTTAGTAACCAGAAAGAAAGATATAGACAGAGAATGAAAAAGTTAGTAGCAGTGGTACAGGAAGAAAGGCAGAGAAAACGCAGCCAAGGACCACCCAGACAAGGACCTCCTCAGCTGAGCAGAAACCAGTGTGCAATCTGCAAAAGAACTGGTCACTAGAAAGATCAATGCCCAGAACAGAGACAAGGTAACCAGCAGGTGGCTGCACATGTACAAAACAGCTGAGAAAGACCAGAACATTCTGCCCCAGCAGATCCACTGGTTATAACAATGAGGCTAGAAGAAGAAAAGAAAAGAGTAGAATTTTTAGTTGATACAAGAGCTACATATTCAGTTTTAAATAAAGCTCTACTACTTGTGGAAAATGATTATGTTGTAGTGCAGGAGCCAACTAGCCAGTCTGAAAGGGCATATTTTTGCAAACCTTTGAGGTATAAATTGAGAAAGCAATGAGGTATTCATAAATTCTTGTACATACCCAATTCACCAAAAGCACTTCTAGGCAGAGATTTATTAGAGCAGTTACAAGCAACCGTTACATTCAAAACTGGAGAAGTTACTCTGGAGGTAAATGATCAAAAGTACACAGAAGTTTTAAGTTTAACCTTAATAGCTACTGAAATCGAGGAAGAAATTGATGAAGAGATAGTAAGTCAAGTATTTCCCAGGGTATAGGCCTCTGATGTACCAGGGAGGGTGAAAAATGCCCCTCGCCCCATTGTAATTAAGCTCAAAAAAAGGACAAAACCAGCGAGAATTAAGCAGTATCCCCTAAAGAAAAAAGACAGAGAGAGAATCAGCCCAATCATTGAAAAATTTCTGCAGTTAAAGTTACTGAGAGAATGCCAATCTGATTTCAATACTTCTATTTTACCTGTACAGAAATCTGAAAGGTCACACCAGATAGTACAAGATTTGAGAGCTGTCAATGAAGTAACAGAAGACTTGTATCCAGTGGTAGCCAATCCATACACTTTATTAACTCGTCTAACACCTGAGCTAACCTGGTTTACCATTTTAGACCTAAAAGTTGCCTTCTTTTGCCTCCCTATCTACGAAGCCAGCCAGAAAATTTTTGCATTTGAATAGGAAAGCCCTAAAAGTGAGCGCAAAACCCAGCTCACATAGTCTGTTTTGCCTCAAGGCTTCAAGAGCTCCCCAACTCTGTTTGGGGAGCAACTTGCAAAAGATCTAGAGTCCTGGGAAGCTCCACAAGAAGAGAGAAGGCTGTTGCAGTATGTCCCGGTTTAGGGCAAATTTGGGAGAGAATTCCCAAAGAGGGGCCCCTCCAGGAAGCAAACCCACATGGTCCCTCCCCCCAACCGGTTTGGGAAGAATTCCTCAGAGAGAAGTGGAAAGAACCTGTTTATTGAACAGCACAGCACCCCCAGCACACAAAATGAACAATACCGGATGACAGCACTGTTTCACCGCTCTGAAAAAGATGACAAATTCAGAAAGTCTCTCCTGGGGGTGGTCTCTCTGGTATCAGTTCCTCCGACGCTGGGGCAGCTGCTGCAGCCACAGGGTGCAAACTCTTGGTGTTCCCAGGTCCCAGTCCGGAGCAGGTTCGAGTAGATCCAAAAGAGGAGAGGAGAAACAGTCCAGGAAGAAATTTGGACTGTTTCGCTAAACTAACTAATGAGAAAAAGCAAGAAGCGAGAGCAAGCAGAAGCAAGAGCAAAAGCTGAAAGCCCAGCAAAAAAACAGAAACAGCACTATGTACTGCCCCATTTGTATGTCCCGCCAGCCGTGGGGGAGCAGCTGATAAGGAGCCAAAACAAAACATTCCCTCTTCCAAGCCAGTCTTGAAGGCACAGAACATAATATCCAGCATAAACAGGCACACGAATGGGGATACAAGCATCCTAACGTCAGCCTAGGACACAGTACGTAGATGATCTTCTAGTAGCCACTCAGACAAGAGAAGCACGTGTGGCTTAGACAGTAAGCCTTCTGAATTTCCTGAGACTCCAAAGATACAAGGTGTCAAAGAAGAAGACACAGGTAGTGAAACAGAAGGTAATCTACGTGGGCTACCAGGTGAGTGCTAGGCAACGGACTTTAAAGCAGGCTCACAAAGAAGCCATATGCCAAACCCCAAAACCCCAGATGATAAAGGAACTCCAAACCTTCTTAAGCATGGCAGAGTGGTGTCGGCTGTAGATTTATAAATATAGACTGCTTGTCAAACCTCTTTATGCTCTTATTGCTAATGGAAACAGAGATCTCCAGTAGAAAAAAGAAGCCACACAGGCCTTTCATCAGCTAAAGAGTGCCCTCATGTCAGCTCCAGCCCTGGGACTGCCAGATGTAAGTAAACCATTCTTTCTATTTTCCCATGAAAAACAGAGAATTGCCTTGCAAATACTGGCTCAACACTTGAGTCCATACCGAAAAGCAGTTGCTTACTTCTCCAAGCAGCTAGATGCAACAGCCAAAGTTGCCTCAGAGCTGTAGCAGCAGTCGTGCTGAATATTCAGGAGGCATGCAAGTTTACCCTGGGACAGAAAATGACTGTTCTAGTGTCCCACACAGTGTCCGCAGTATTGGAAGTAAAAGGTGGCCACTGGCTTTCACCACAGAGGTTCCTGAAATACCAGGCCATCACGGTAGAGCAAGATGATGTAGAGATAGTGGTGACTAATATTGTCAACCCAGCTTCCTTTCTCAGGGGAAATCAAGGAGAAGCAGTACACCACGATTGCCTGGAGACCATTGAAGCTACCTACTCCAGCCGCCCAGATTTGAAAGACACTCCTCTAGACGATCCAGAGACCTGGTTCACTGACGAGAGCAGCTATGTTGCCAAAAGAAAGCGACATGCTAGGTACGCAGTGAACACCTGCAGAGAAGTAATAGAATCTGCACCCTTACCAACAAGCACCTCTGCGCAGAAGGCCAAGATAATTGCCCTGACCCGTGCCTTAGAAATGGCAAAAAGAAAGAAGATAGATATCTACACAGACTCAAGGTATGCATTCAGAGTCGTGCATGCACATAGAGCCATTTAGAAAGAGAGAAGATGTCCGGGCCGGCTGTTGTCTGTCTCTGCCCAGACACGTGTAAGATGGGTTCACTCCTATCAGACTTCAAAGGACGAGGCTGGACTCTCAGGTTCGGTCTTCAAGGTTGTTTATTATTTCTTATCTACAAAGTTTTCTTTTTGCCCAGCTGGGGTCTGACCAGCAAGGCAGCCAAAGGCACTCTGACCGCCCACAGGGCGGTCGCGTCTTTTTATAACAAAGACTACGTAAATCATATTTATCTTTTGTGCCCAATACTTCTCATTTTATTACCAAGTGTACCTTCACTAAGAACCTATCAAAAATATCTGCGTCACACAGAAAATGGAAGACATGAAGAAGGAATAAGAACCATGAGGCAGGCCCCAACTCCCTCCATCTTGTCTCCATAACCCCCTGTACCAAAATCTTAAAATCTGTGTTTTGCCCTGTAATTATACCATTTCTATACCCTTTAAACCCCAGTGATTCTCATATCCCCATATACAGGTGGTACATCTCTCAAAAAGTCAAAATAAGCCACCAGGCACTTTTGGCAACATTCCAAGACTCCCGAGCCCCCTAAGGGTTCTCTCGGTAGCTCTGGACATAAGGAGCGATATGCTGAGTTCCCACACTTGGGGACAGGAACAGGGGGCAGGAATTTGGGGATGGGGCTGTGGGGACAGGAATGTGGGGACTGGCACCTTTGGGCACAGGTAGCTCTGGGCATAGGGACAAGAGAACTGGGGTGCAGGGAGAGAAGGGGACAAGAACGGTGAGAATATGGCCATGGGGATGGGATCATGGGGATGGCACCACAAGCTGGTGGGGGTGACCTGGGCCAGCATGGGCTGTGTCTGTAGTGTCCTCCTGCCCGGGCTGTCCACAGTGTCCCCATGTTTTGCCTCAGCCCAGGGTGGCTTGGGTGTCCCTATTCCCAAGGTGTCTGTGCCACATGGGTGTGGTGCATAGGTGGCTGTGGCACAGAATTGTCTACTGTAGTCTCCAAATCTTTTGGGGACCACCCTGAAACACTTTCTCACAAGAACTGCTGTCCCCATGAGGGCAGTTTGGAGACAGCCCCCACACCCTGTGCCCCCATGATGCTGTCCCTGCAGTGCCAGACCTACTGAGCCCTGTCCCTTCTCCCTTCCAGCCCAGACCCTCGGCCTCGCTGGTGAGTCCTTGGGGGATGCCATGGCCCCACCCTGCCTGTCCCCAGCCCCACGCTGACTCTGGCAGGCCCACAGGTGCCCAGACCACCCAGCTCCAGTGCTGTCGGATCACAGCCTGACACTGACCTGCCAGGGCTCAGGGACCGCCGGTGCCACCATCTAATACAGGGACAGGCGGCCCTGCAGGACCACTTCACTGTCGCTGTGAGTGGCACCTCGGAGTATTACAGTCCTAGCACTGGGCACAGCCCCCCTGTAAGAATCCTAAATGGTGAGAGGGTTTTGGGTGTCCCCAGCCTGGCAACCACGGGGACCCCGAGGGCTCTGGGTGGGCTCTCCTTCATGGGTGACCTCCTGTGCGACCAGAGCCCGTCCCCTGCTCTGGGGACATCCCAGAACATCCTTGTGTGAGGAGATTTCTCTCTCATGTTGGGTGGCCCCTGGTGCCTCCTGGTGTCATTATGACCCTCCTGATGGCTTTAGTGTGATAGATCTCCTCTGTCCCTCAGACGACCTTGTGCTGCAGGTGCCAGCGCGGGCACTGCTGGAGGGGGACACGGTGACACTGTGCTGCCAGCACAGGGACAACACAGGGGTCACATATGTGTACTTCTACCATGAAGAGAAGTATCTGAGGGGCCCCAGGATGGGACTGAGCTGTCCCTGTCCCCCCTGCAGCTGAGCCACAGTGGCCGCTACCACTGCAAGGGCTGGACCGCGTCACATTAGAGCAAGTTGAAGCGGCTGACAGTGACAGTGCACAGTGAGTGCATGGATGGGGACAGTGAAGCCCGACATCCTCCGAGGCTTTCCCCACGACTGCCTGAATCCTTCATCCCTCCCTTTACTCCTCCCTGTCTCACCCAAAATGGCCCACTTGGTTTCCCCCATGACTGCCCAGTTCCCCCTGCAGATCCCTCATCCCTCTCTTTGTCCTCCCCAGACCTCCCTGGATTCCGCACCCTTTCCAAGGTCCCTGCTCCATCCTCTGTTCTGCCTTCTGTCCCTGGGTCCACCCGCCAATCTCTAAACCCCAATTCATTCCCTGAGTCTCCTCAGCCTCCCTCGTGGTTCCCCATCCCTTCCTGGGTCTCTCCACATTTCCATGGGGTCACGCCATTGTCCCCAGATCCCACCATGCCTCCCAGGGTCCCCTTGTGCGCACTGGAAACCTCTCTGCTCCCCTCCAATTCTCCACTTTCCCCTCCAGTGTCCCCCTACCCCTCCTGGGTCTCCAATCCCTCCTGTGCCCCCTGCAGGGTTCCCCCCTCGGGGATGTCCCTGTCAGCACAGCCCCCCAGGGGACAGGTGGCACTCGGGGACAACCTGGTCCTGAGCTGTGTAGTGGCAACGAGGACAGGTTCCCTGTCCTTCTCCTGGCACCGGGAGGACTCCGGGGCAGTGCTGGGCACCAGCCCCTGCCTGGAGCTGCACCACGTTGGGGACAATGACAGCGGCCAGTACCGGTGCCAGGTCAGCAACAGGGACAGCGTGGCTGAGAGTGACCCCCTGAATGTCACCGTCCTGGGTGAGTGGGACCGTCGGGCTGGGGGTGACCCCACTCATGGCACCCCCATTCCACGTCACCCAGTGCCAGCCCCGTCTCTGGCCCCACAGGGCCTGAGACCAATGCCACCATCACCCCCGGTCCCCTCTCACACCTGGTGCACACAGGTGAAAACGTGACCCTGCGCTGCTCGGTGCAGGTGGGCTCAGCCCCTGTCACCTTCACCTGGCTGCACAAAGGGCAGGAGGTGGCCCGGGGTCCCCTCCTGGAGTTTGGGAACATCGATGTGGGACATTCGGGCACCTACCACTGCAAAGCCATCAACCAGCTGGGACAGGATGGGCACCGCGTGTTCCGGGCACTCAGCCCTGAGCTGGTCCTGGAGGTGACACCTGGCTCACCCTGGGTCACAGGTGAGGGCACAGGGGGTCATCGAGGTGTTCAGGGCCTCCGGGGTTCAGGGTGACCCTGATGTGTCCCCCTCTGTCCCCAGCAGTGACTGTGAATGTCAGCAGGACCCTCCTGTTCCTTCTCCTGCTCCTGGCTGTCATCGGGGACTGTCACTGGTGGCACCACCGGGGTGGGTGACAATGTGGGGGGATGGGGGTCCTGGAGTGAGGAGAAGCCCCCAGACTGGGGGCAGAGATCAGGGATCCAGTGGGAATCGGGGCTGCAGTGGAGATTTGGGGGTCCATGGGTGGTTGGAGATGGTGAGGTCCCAGGAAGATTCAGGAGTCCCAGAGTCCCCTCGGTCACCCCCTCCCCTTTTCCTTGCAGCTGCCAGGAAGCCCCAGGACAGGTGAGTGGTGAGCTCGGGCTGGGACTCGCCTTTCCCCCTCCCCAGACACCACCCAGAGCTCCCCTTATCCCCACAGGACTCCCCAGATGAGGGGGCTGTGCTCAACACCCACCTCGTGGGCACCAAGTGTGCAGGGGGTGAGTGCAGTAGATTACACTGGGCCATGTCACCTACAGGTGTCACTGCCCAGCCAGGTCCCCACAACCAGTGTCACTCTCAGGGCCCTCATGGGTGTCCCCCAGTCCTGCCTCACCTCAGGATCCACAGGTGACCAATGTGGAGCTGTCAGAACCCTACGAGGGACAGCAGGATCCCTGTGACTATGAGAATGTGCTGTGACACTGGGGACACTGGGGGGCACTGGGGGCCATCGGTCCCCATCATGGGTCTCTTCTTCCTCTTCCCAGCACTTCACGTGGCTCCTCATTCCCCCTCCCAGTGCTGGGGGTTCACATGAGGTTTTTCTCTCTTATTGTACCCAAAATTCAGCTTTTTGTTCAAACTCTGTGACAAACAAGGCACAATCATTAAAATTTTTAAGTGTTTAATAAGGGTTAAAAGGGTCAGTAAACAGCAGGCTGGGTGCTTGGCAACTGCCAGAAGCACACCGTTAACTACAACAGTTATTCTTACACACCTTTTCATTGTATTGGTTAATTACATACTCAGGAGGATTATACATATTCAAACATTCTTTCCAGTTTACATGTTATTGGAATTCTTTTGCTTGGTTTGATCCTAGATTCATTTTCATAAAGTACACACCATACTGCAGATTAAATTTATATATTTTATGTGCTCACAAGGCCCCCCTCTTCTGTGGTTTGACAGTTCTTGATGACCGAAGGGTCAGTGGCAAATCCCACTTTGCAGACTCTCTTTTGCTGTTTATTTGCTTCCAATTTTTCAATGTGTTCTTCTCATACAGATGAGATCCTTCACGAGTACATTAAATCAACATTAGCTATTTCATACAATTATCTGAGTTATTCTCACCATTTTCCCTTAGTTACACAAATAAAGCCATTAGCTACTTCTGTAACAATTAATGTTGTAATAGACAACACATTGTCGGTATCTTGATATTTTGGGAGAGCCTAAACTATATTATATTTATCACGCTAAAATATAAACTGTACATAGTGTTAGGGTAAAAAGGCTGACAAATTGTAGTGTATCAAAAACAGTTAAAAAGAGCTTACAAATTGAATTATACCAAAAAAATTTGCAAAACCCAGTATTTTAGTGAAAGCCAATGACTACATAGTCATTCATAACAGGGGGAAGGTGCATTGAAGGGGTTTTTTCCCTTCTCTGTACCCTGCTCTGATTTCGTCAGCAATAAATTCAATCCATATCTCTAAATCCGAGGCAGTTTTACCTGTGACAGGATTTGATGAGTGATCTCTCCTGGTCCGTGGCTCAACCCAGGAACCCTTTGCTCAATTTTCTCTCCCCATCCAGGTGTGGAGAGCAGTGAGAGAGCAGCTGTGGTGGGTGCAGGACCACCGGCCACTGTCCATCCAGGGCAAGGCAGGCAGGAGGAGGAGGGTCCAGGTCAGGCTGTTGAGCAGACTGGTGTGGGATTTGCAGTAGCTCTGGATCTCTCTCAGTCCCTTTGACAAAGGGACAAAATGATCAATTGCAGCAGTTCTGGGCTGGCTCCCCCACAGCTGCCCCTGCAGGGTGGTCTCCAGCCAGCCCTGCTCTTAAAACCATCAAAGGCCCTCCCAGAGCCACTGCTTGGGCTCCTTTTGGGGTTTGTGCTTCTTGCAGGGCAGAGCAAACCACAGGCAGGCCTTTTTCCCCCACAGAATTTACACCTCTGCAGCAGCTCTAAAACTGCCAGAATCAAAGCCAAGTGGGCGGGGGGGATCCTGAGGTGCTGGCTGCCACCTGGGGCTGGCCAGAGCAGGGCTGGGCAATGGCCATCCCTGTGCAGTGGGGCTGGGCCATGGCCGGGCCCCACCCTTGCATTGACAGGGGTCCCCAGGATGTACCACCCATGGGACAGGATCCCCCCAAGACAGGACCTCCCCCCTTTCCCATCTGAATCTTCGCACAAACAGCCTCTTCCTTCTTGTCCAGGAAAAGGAAAGTGTTGACGGGGCACAGCCCAACGCCTCCATCCCCTACAGCCTCCCCACCCTTCCCTGCACCCCCTACTTTCCAGTTTCCTCTCCCCTGGGTACCCCCAACCCATTCCATGTTCAGGTTCACCCCACTGTTATATATGTATGGTTAATTCATGATATAAGTAAATATGTGTATGTATAAAATATTACATTAATCCACCACATGCCCTTGACCACTCCGGCCGGGAGCATAGTCCCATTTCTATTCAATCAGTTCCCGGAACACGCTAAAGATAATATCAAGTCTTTAGCCTCAGAATGAAGCCTTCCCGGGCCATGAACCTCGTCTTCCTCGACTATTCAAGAGAACAACGCCAGGAGCAGATTACATCAGTTGTCCGGAAACACCAGCACCACCTGAGTACATGTGAAAGAAAGCTATACAGACATCGAGGCACGCCTTTTGCATCCTTATGGACTCGGTTATCCATGTGAAAAGAACATCCAGGAAGGACCTAGATGGTTGTAGAAGTACCGGGACTGACGTTTGCATCACTATGTTCTAACTCTACATTTGAAGAAACACAAGGGACATCCTGTGTTATTCAGGCCTCAGGGAAAATATAGGTATATAAGCAAGCTGTACGAGACGGTCCGGGTGAACCTCTGGGGAAACGCTGGCACTCTGTCAGTCGGATCCAGGTTCACCCAGTGCAAAATTCCAGAGTTGACGCTGTCTTGGCTGTGGGGGATTTTTTGACAATTTGTAATTAGTATAATAAATCTTTGTCAATTTTTTTTAATTTGGCTACAGAGTCAATCATATATAACAGGAGCGAATTATGTAGTATATCAGGGTATCCAACAAGGGGAATACCGGATAGTATAAAAGGGTACTCCATCTGTGGGGAACCCCCAGTGGTGATGGGTAGATGTAGAAAATAATTGGTGAAATGAATGGGGAGGGATTGGGGTATATATATATATATATATATATATATATATATATATAGTTAATTTATGCTATTCGTATACATGTGTGTATAAAATATTGTAAGAATCCAACACATGTCCTTGACCACGCTGGCTGGGAGCAGAATCCTATTTCTATTCAATTAGTTCCCAGACAACGCTAAAGATAATATCAAGTCCGTCAGCCTAAGAATGAAGCCTTCCCAGACCATGAACGTCGACTTCCCAGAGATGCTTAAGCCTCTCAGTAGGACCAGCACCAGGAGCAGATTACATCTGTCATCCTGAATACCGGGTACCACTTGATTACACGTGAAAGACAGCCATATGGACATCGAGACTGGCTTTTTGTATCCGTATGGACGCAGCAATACATGTGAAAAAGACTATCCTGGAGGAGCTCAGACAGTGATTGGAATACCTGGACTGGCTTCTGTATCTATATGATCCAGCTCGACATATGAAGGAACACAAGGGACATTCTGTCATTCCGGCCTCAGGCAGAATAGGGGGGATATAAGCTGGCTGTATGAGACAGTCGGGGTGAACCACTGGGGAAACGCTGGCACTCTGTCAGTTGGATCCAGGTTCATCCAGTGCCAAAATTCAGGAGTTGACGCTGTCTTGGCTGTGGCGGATTTTTAATTATAATTTGTTATCGATCAAATAAATCTTTGTCAATTTTTTTAATCTGGCTGCGGATTCGACCATTTATAACAGTC